>NC_067400.1:381932658-383132658 GCF_016432865.1 Antechinus flavipes | reverse complement strand
GTCTTCCTTTACATCTTACCTCTCACCAAGTACTCCTGATCAAGTGCCATTGTCCTCCTTACTATTCCATGAACAAAACACTCCATCTCTTGTGGGCATTTTTTTCTGGCTGTTCCTCTGTGTTTGAGATGCTCTACCTTCTCATCTCTACCTACTGGGTTTCCTGTCTTCCTTTAAGTCCCAGCTAAAATCCCATTTTCTACAGAAAGTTTTTCCCTACCCCTCTTACTTCTAATGCCTTTCCTTTTTTTAATTATTTGCTTATTCTCTTCCTGATTAGATTATAAGCTCCTTATGGATAGGAACTATCTTTTCCTTCTTTTTGCATCCTCAATGTCTGGCACACAGTAGATGCTTAATAATATCTTTTATTGACTGACATGACCCAAAGAGGATTCACTGATAGTTTGATGTCATCTTGAGAATAAGAAGGAAGTTAAAAGAATAGATCAAATAGCTGCTGATCAATTATTCTATAGTTCCTAAGAGTATGGTCCCTAGAGATGTAGATATTCCTTCTGAAGGAAAGAAGATGAAAATAGTCAAAGCTTTGGAAAACATTACCCTCTATTAGAAAGAAAAGTCACTGAGATTTTTCCTTTGCCTGATTCTAGGTGGAATGGAGTCTTGCTTTTCTGAAAACAAAGCAAAACAAAATACTGCTACCATTGAATCTGAACTAAAAGAGATGGTAGATTTCATTCTTCTTATGGGCAACTCATGTATGACTTGGTCATGTGTAGTCCCATATGGGGTTCTTCCACAGAGGAACTCTGGCTCCATATAATCCTCAAGCAATTTTCCCACTGATATGTCTTTGGGAACTTGTCTTAAGAAGCCCATCTATGAACTTGATTCTGTTAATATAGCTTACATCATGTGGTATCTTTTCCCTGCTGACCTGATGTTATTAGGAAAGACTTCCAGATGGGGAAGATAATAGGACCAATGAAGCTGTAGGATTATGACCTCAAAACCTCACTTGCTCCTAGATGTTTGTTCCCAAAGGGCTAAGCTTCCTCTCAAGAGGAAGAGAGGGTGGCAGAACTGTAGCAAAAAGAAGTCCTAAGTACCAAAATCAAATGAACTCTGAGATCACTCCATTAGTGCAGAGTATAGCCTAATAAAGGATCTGCAAAAGATTTGATAAATGCTTCCATGTTTTCCTTGAGAGAGCATTTATTGTACACTGAGGCAGCCCATGCACTTTTGGATGTTTTTAATTAGTAGGAACATTTTTCTAATATCTAGCATAAATCTGTCTCTTTAAAACTTTCACCCATTACCCTAATATGAACTCTGATTTTTTTTCTTCAAACCATAAATAAATTGTTTATTCTTTGAGTAGCACAAACCAGGTGTTTGCAATGAGAATTGAGTACATGATAGCTAGTGCCAGACAGGAAGTTCCCATATTATCAAGGTCAGGATATTGAGTCAATAAAGTAAAACACTCTCCCTCCTCCACAAAATATAGCCATGTCCTTCCTGTAAAGAGGGATCATTTGATACAAAAGTGTCAGATAAAATCAAGAGATTGGATTAGATGCTCATAGTTTTGTTCAAATTTAAAACTCTATAAATTGTCCTCTAAAGACCCTGCTTAGAAAGAGATTTCTGAATTGTTTTTCTCTTTTGTACTTTCTTAATTAAACAGAACTATTGAAATTCTAACAATTGTTAAACAGATTTCTGGAGTTCTACTGAATAAAGTGGAATAGGTGGGGCTGGAAAATATGACTGGTTCATTGGAAAATATCCATACATGTTTAGAAAGTCTATTTAAAATTGTCCTTACCAGCTGTGTTCACGGACTCCTTAGAGGAGCATGGCCTTGTGTGGGTGGGGTCCGTAAAAGCAGATGGTTTGTAGAGAAAGCGTGGGTGAACAAACAATCTTTTGGCCTTTGCATGCTCTGCTGGACTTCTGGCCTGTACTCACTGCTGATTTTTCCCTCTCTTTGAGATCTTGGATTGGGTCTTCTGGCAGTAAAATGGTCTCCTCCCTCTCAGCACTTGCTGCAACTTTCTCTATCCCTCTCTCCCTTACTTCCAAATAATGTCCCTGGCAAAGAACAAGGTTGGAGCCTGGCCTCTTCCTGGCCCATGACAAAAATGGGCCTTAATGGATGAACAGTATGTATTAGATGTAGGAGTTGGAAAGTTATTTATATTTCTTTCACATTTTTCTGGCTACGCCACTGACATGTGATGTAACTTTACTAAATTGCCTTAAATTTTCCATGAAATTAAGGATAATAATGAGGATGGAAATGTTCACCTCCTCACACAGGTGTTGGGGGACATTCAATCATAAAGCATTTCCAAATGGAACCATAATAACAGCTTAGACACACCATGTGAGTTTACTATAGCACAAAATACAGTATCTGAGTACTTGCTGCCCACTTCCCCTACTGGGCTATTATGAGGAAAGGACTTTGTAAACTGTTGAGGGTTGTAGAAATTGGAGTCATTCTTATTAGTAGCATGATTACCAAATAAGACTTCCTTAGTTCGACTTCTACCTTGCCAGCTTCTCTAAATGCCTTCCCTCTGAGACCTCCTTTCTATTCTAGGTATGTCATGTATATGTGATGTATGTAGTTAGTCTGAGAGCTCCTTGAAGACAGGAACTATTTTTTGTCTTTTTTTGAGGTTAGCCCAGTACTAGGCATAATAAGAACTTAATAAATACTTATTGATAGACTGACTGGCTAGTACATTTAGATAATTCAACCAGATAATTTGCCTAAGCTATCCAATAATTCAGAGGAAAAAAAATCATAGGAGTTACTTATATCTGGCCTGTTCAAATAATCACAACTTTAGACACTTAATAAGAAAGCAGAAGTAGCTGAACAAATTTTATTTTTAAGATAACTATCACTAGGACTTACTTATATGTTTGTATTTTGATGAGAACAACTATCAAAATGGCACAATAATATTTGACGTTTATGTAGCAAATAAAGTTTATAAAGCATTTTAATACAATATCCTACTGTACAATATAGTGATAAGGTATCTCATGTTATTCTTTTGGGAAAAGATGTAAAAATATGCATAATATGACCAAACAATTAGATGAATTCAGAACTGATTGAATGGCTGAACTCAAAATATAGTCAATAAATTGTTCAATATCCACTTGGCAGATCTCCAGTGTAATGTGCCAATGATCTGTTCTTAACCCTGTGCTTTTTAACAATTTTATCAATGAGTTAAAAAAAAGCTGGCATGCTCATCAGATTGAAAACTGGAAGAGATGGCTAACATCCTGGGTAATAATCAAAATCTAAATAGTTTTTGACCTGCTAGAATATCAGACTAAATCTAAGAAGATGATATTAACATAATAAATTTTAAAATATTACACTTGGGTTTAAAAAATCAACCTCAGAAATAAAATATGAGGGAGGTCTGGCTAAAAAGTGATTTGACTAAAATAGAACTGGAGATGTTAATGAATTCAATATGAATCAGAAGCATTTTGTTAGCCAATAAAAGCTAATGCAAGCTTGGGGTACATTATCATTGTGTCTGTGACTAAGGAGGTGCTCTGTACTCTGCTTTCATGAGACCCCAACTAGAGTATTTTCTTTTCTTTTGGGCACTGCATTTTTGGAAATATGAGGAAAAGATGAAATGTCCAGAGAAGAGCACCAGGATGAAGTCATGTCCTCTGAGGATCAGCTAAAGTAACTTGGTCTGTTCAGTCTCAAGTAAAGAAGACTTGGGGAGGTGCCACATGATGGTTGTCTTTAAGCATTTCACACAACCACAGAATTTTAAAATGAGAAGGTGTATCAATGATCATGAGCTTGTTTGGTGACCTATCATGCTGCTGATTCAAATTGAAACTTCTACATCAATATTACTTAATTTTGCCTTCCCCATCTTTCACCTCTTTCTGGAAGAAGGGGAGGAGTACGAATTTCACATGTTTGTTTTATAACTTTTAAAATAAACCAAAGATATGCTTATAGTCACATACAGACTAAACAGATTATGCCTTCATAAACATCAGTCTTGTACTGGAGAGTGAGAAGAGGGACTGGGAAGGGAAGGGGAAGTTGGGATGGAGGGCAGTAGAAAAGAGAATGATAGAGAAAAACAGAGAGAGAGGGGGGGGAAGATAGAGAGAGGGAGGGAGAGAGGAAGAGAAAGGGGGAGAGAGACAGAGACAGAAACAGAGAGATAGAGAGAGATAGTCAGAGAGAGAGAGAGAGACGGAAAGATACAGAGACAGAGACAGAGAGGGGGAAGGGGGGAGGGAGAGGAAGAGAAAGAACAGAGAGACAGAGACAGACAGAGACAGAGAGAGGTAGATGCACAGAGAGAGACAAAGACAGACACAGAGAGACAGAAAGATACACACACACACACACAGCACCACAGAGACAGAGATTGACAGAGAGAGAACCAGAAACAGAGAGACAGTGAGATTGACACAGAGAGACACAGAGAGATAGAAAAATTGACACACACAGAGAGAGACAGAGACAGATACACAGAAAAAGACAAAGACAGAAACATAAACACAAACACACAGAGACAGAGATAGATAGAAAGACAGAAACACAGAGAGACAAAGAGAAAAACAAATAGACACAGAGAAACAGAGATTGACAGAGATGAAAGAGACACAGAGAAACAGAGAGATAGAAAAATTGACAGAGAAAGATACAGAGATAAGAAAGAGCTCTACAAAGAGACAGGGAGACACAGAGAGAAAGACAAAGAGAGAGAAAGGGGAAAGAGGGAAGGAGAAAGGGAGACAGAGAGAAAGAGAGAGAGAGAGAGAGAGAGAGAGAGAGAGAGAAAAGAGAGAGAGAAAAGGAATGTGAAAACCTGTCTTGTAGATTCATATGTTCCTAAGTGTAGAGTTAGAAAGGACTCAGAGCTCATTTTGTCTAACTTCCTTTTCATGCAGATGAGGAAACTGAGGACCAGGGAGATTAAGGTTGCAGAGATTACACGGAAAATGGCAGAGGTAGGATTGAACCTATGTACTCCTCCAGGGTCAGTGCTCTTCCTTTTAGAAAAGATGGTTCAAATTTGTTCTGTAAGATCATAGATGGCAGAAGAGCAACAACGGGTGGAAGTTTACTGGACATATTTAGGTTTGAAGAGTTAGGAAAGCCTTTCTATCAATAAGAATTTTATAAATAGGGACTGTGCTGCTCAGAAATGAGAAGGTTTTCTCTCACTGAAAGTCTTTACACGAGTCTGGATGTCAACTTGTCAAGTATGTTATACTAAGGCTACCTTTTGGGTAAGAATCAGACTAAAATGCTACTAAGATCCTTTACAACTCAAAATTCTGTGATTTTGTAAAGGAAGTACTGTAATTATTTTTTACCTTTATTGTATAGATAAGAACACCAAAGTTCAAATGTCTGGGATGACCTGTCCCAGATCCTACAACTAATGAAATATTAGAGGTAGAATTTGAACTCAGGTCTTCCTGACTCCAAGACCTACATGCTGCCCATCACATCATTCCCTCTTCTGCAAAATAAATGAAAGTTGTCAAAGCTAAAGTAGTTGACAAAAAGAGAAAAACCCAAAGAACTGTTTTTATAAGTATTTGTAACATTAAAAAAAAATGAAATTTGAATGAAGAGCATCAGGTATTGCCTCTGAATACCCTCTAAAGGTAGATGGGCCTGTATTTTGTATCTGTAAGACATGTGTGGCAGAAGGGCACACTTTTTACATGATTTACATAGCAAAACAACCTAAATCCTGTTTGTAGCTTCCTTTCCTCATCATGCTCTTAGATTATGGTAGCAGGTGGCATGTTTATATATCTAATTTCCTCTTGCTTTCTTAAATTAAAATGAGGCTTAAAAACATTAATTCTCCTTGACTTACCCAGACATAATTTGCTAGAGTATCAATATAAAAAAGTACTAAAAATGCATTTTAGCATCTTCATTTGTGCTTATTTGGAATGAAGGAGAGAAGATTTCTCATACTATCACATTCAGTTTGTGTGCCCCTTTATCTTAGCTCTCTGCCTTATATCATAGATAAAAGGTAGAAATAACATAACACAACCTTTCATTTTACAGATGAGGAACCTAGAGGTTAGAGAAGTAAGGGAGTTGGCTAAGGTCACTCAGATAGGAAGTATCAGAGTGTTAATGACAGAAAAGCATTCTAAACCTGCTAAAGTATTCTCATATTTTTGGATCTTTGACAAAGGAATATTCAGCAGGCTAAATTTTATTGAATAAATACACTTAGAGAAACAAAGATATTTAATGAGATAATCAGATTTCTAATCACCAGACTTATCAAAGATGACTTCTAAAAATAGATGATATGATCCTGAAATAACCCCAAAGATATGAGACATACAAATATTGTTGAAAGAAGGAGATGGGAATGAATTTCCAATTTTGTCCTAATTTTTTTTTTTTTTTTGCAATCACCAGCAAATGGCCAAGGACTCCTTTGTTCATCAGGAGGAATATGAGGGAAAAAAGAAACCAGATAGTAAGGGGGCTATTGTTAAGTTGCATCCTCTATTTCTCACATCATATACTCCAGATCATTGGTCAAACTTAAAAGTTTCAAGGAATCTTAAAGGTCATGTATGTGTATGCATATATGTGCACATATAATATGCATAAATATAATTTATATATCCTGATCTATAATACATATGTATACATACAAATATTTTTCATAAATATTTATCTCCTGTTTATATGGTAAGAATTATATAGAAGGAATATGTCAATGCACATATTATACATACACACACATATATTTATGGAGATACAGAGAGAGACAGAGAGAGAGAGAGAGAGAGAGAATTGGCTTATCTATTGTACATCCTCCCCCCCAAAATAGAACCTAAGCTTAAGGCTAGGGACTGTTTGTTTTTCCATCCTCAAGGTTTAGCACAATACCTGGCACATAGTGTTTAATAAATGCCCACTGGATTAAAATGAGGTATCTTTTTAGGAAAATAGTACAAGTATTATCCCCATTGTAAAGATTATGAAACCTTGGCTCAGTTACTTGCCCAAGGTAGTAAGTGGTAGATCTGATTCAAAGTCAGGTTTTCTGACTAAATTCATTCATGAGCTTGGCTTGAAATGCAAAGTGGGCATGAGATGACAGATGACAAAGAAGAGTTAAGACTCTTCATTCTTGGAGTATTTGAAGGAATAAGCCATTGTGTACCCACTATACAGGAAAACCATGTGCCAAGTGGAGAAAGTATTATCTTTATTTTATACGTAAGTGAAGTTCCAAAGTTACCTGGTCGGTCCATGGCAGAACTGAGACTTGAACACAGCTCTTTTGAGACTCACAAAATTAGTGGTTTGGAACTATATCCAAAGGACTACTCTTTGATCCAGCTGTCTTTCTACTGGGTCTATATCCCAAAGAGATGATAAAAAAAGAGAAAAGCACCCACGTGTGCAAAAAAAGTTCATAGCAGCTCTTTTTGTAATGGCAAGGAATTGGAAACTGAGTGGCTGCCCATCAGTTGGGGAATGACTGAATAAATTATGGTATATAAATATATTGAAATATTATTGTTATATAAAAAATGATAAGCAGGCTGATCTTAGAAAAGCCTGGAAAGGCTTACATGAACTGTTGCTGAGTAAAGAGAATAGAACCAAGAGAACGTTATACACAGTAACAAGATATGTGATGATCAACTGTGATGGATGTGGCTGTTTTCTACAATGTAGTAATTCAAGGCAATTCCAATAGATCGAAAATGCCATCTGCATCCAAAGAAATAACTATGGAGATTGAAATGTGGATCATAACATTGTATTTTTACCTTTCTTTTGTTGTTGTTGTTTGTTTGCTTATTGTTTTTTTTTTTACTTTCTTTCTCATGTTTTTCCCCTTTTAATCTGATTTTTCTTGCAGAACATGACAAATATTGAAATATGTTTTTAAAAATTACACACATTTAACCTATATCAGATTGCTTGCTGTCTGAGGGAGCAGTGAGATAAGGGAGGGAGGCAAAAATTTTGGAACACAAAATTTTATAAAAATGAATGTTGAAAGCTATCTATACATATATTTGGGAAAAAATACTATTAAAAAAAAAAGACTTTTCTCAGTGCTCTATGTTGCTCCAGAGGTCTTTACATTTCATTCTTTGCTATTGATGCTCATTGTTAGACCTATACAGGATTCAATGGGTATATTTTGAAAAACTTGCTAAATAAGTTTTCCCCAAGAATTTAATAGATTATTTAATGGGACATATAAATAATAAAAATTCATTGAAATGTTTTTGTTAGTTCAGGCAAATTTAATTAAATCAAAATACAAGGAAAAGTTTAGAACTTTTTCTTTTTGTTTAAACCTATTGGTTTAGTGATATCTTGGTGAACTGAGAGTGAACTATGTTGATTTTAGTAATAAATATTATGAAATTCTCATACAGTATTAAGGTTAATATTTTGAAAAATGTTAGTAATAACATACATGTTCTTTTGTTTTTGAAATATATTCATAAATAGAAACATGCCTTTTTATAAAATTTTTTTAAAGAATTCAGTGGGTGCTTGTAGGTTCTTTCTTAGTGGATTTTCTGCTATGGCCAAATGTAACTACAATGATACTGTTGTCTACCCTGGAGAATCCAAAAGGAGCACATACAAATTGCTTCCATCATCTGGCAGGGAATATTGGAATCAGTTTCCAAGTCCAGAGGCCGACTCTAGATATATGGAGTATAATGGAAAGTTCACTGTAAACAGGAATCAGGAGACCTAGCTTCTAGCCCAGGCTCTGCTATGAACAAGCTAGGTTGCCCTAGGCATCATTTTATCTCTTTAGGCCTCAGTTTCCTTATTCATAAAATGCGAGATTTGGATTAAATAACATCAAAGATTACTTGGAAATCTGAAATAAAATCTATATTGCTCTTTGATGGGTGTTGAAATAATTGGTGCCCCTTAGGCAGAGGGATGAGATAGGCTGTCATTTTTCTTCATAAACAGAACAAAGAGCATCCATCAGGGCAAGCGTGAAGATAGTTTTTCCTTCCTGTGGAGGATCACTGATCTACCACATACACTGATCAAGAATTACATAAAGGCAGAAGCAAATTAATCTGCTTTTATTTTATATTTGAGAATAAAAATGTTTCACTCATCTGCTTTTTAAATGAAGATCAGGTACATTATACTTTCAAATAATGACTTTAATAAAAAATTACTTTCATTGCATATTATGCTTGAGTCTCCTTTCTGTGCCTCAGTTTTCCTATGTGAGAAATGACAGGGTTGGACTTAATCCTTAAGGTCTTCCCTATTCCAGTTCTAAAATTCAAAGGGCTCCTTCTTTCCTGAAATTACTTTATAGACTTTCTTTGTATATGAGTTTGGAAATTTTTATCTCCTATTTGTGGGAATTTCTCTGTAGAATGTAAAGACTATGAAATCAACGACTATTTCATTTTTGTCTTTGTAACCCCAGTTCCCAGCACAGTGCCTTACCCAGAGTAAGTATGTAATAAAATTAGTCCTTTGGTAGTACAGATTTAATTGCCTTAATTAGTTTCATAAAAATCATACTTTAAACAAGAAAACTGGTGTACATTGTTCTAAGTGAAAGATATTTCTAGGGGACTGAGTGGATGAAGGTAGATAAGTTCTCATTGATCCAGGAAATCCAGGTAATCAAAATACTTCCTCAAGTTGTTATTTATTCAATCATTCACCTATTCATTCACTCATTTATTTTTTCATTCACTCATTTATCCATTCATTTCTCTATCTATTCACTCATTTGTTTACTCATTCATTCATTTATTAACCAATTCACTCATTTATTTACCTATTTATTCACTCACCCACTCATCCATCTATTTATTTATTTGTTTATTCACTCATTTGTTTATCTAGCTAGTCTTTCAATCATTTATTTATTTAGAGATCGGGTCTCCTTACTTCATTCAGGCCACTTATCCCTCTACTAATTGACACAGAAGTTTTGACTTGTTTTATTCAGACCCCTACTAGTTTATCTCTTTTAAGCACTTTGGTGCTCCTTGTTTGTGGAAGCTTAATAGAATGGTGCAAGATTTAGTGCAGACACTCTACAGACTTCTTCTTGTGAATGACCAGCTTCAGACTCTCCAGTAGCAGGGATTACAGAGGTATTCCACTACACCCACTGAAATTTTTAATATATGCCTTCTTTATTATACTCATGCAGTTGCTATAATATGATTTGGACTGTTGCAATGACCTCCTAATTGGTATCTCCCCAGGATTTTTCCCTTTTAATTCATCCTCTATGCAGTTGCTAAAATGATATTCCTAAAATACAGATCTTACTACAGCATTCCCTTACTCAAAAATTTTAAAAATTTTCAGTGCCTCAAAGATAAAGTACAAAATCTTTAATATGGCATCTAAAGTTCTTTACAATCTGGGCTGCTACCTGCTTTTCCTAGTTTATTTCTTATTACTACCCTGTAGGCAATGTCAACTTTAGATAAACTGGACTGCAAGCTACATTCCATAATCCACTTCTAAGGCTTGATATAAGTGTTCTCCCATTGTCTGGAATGCACTCTTTTCTTATTGTCCCCTTAAAATATCCCTAGCTTCCTTTAAAGCAAAGCTCAGGTGAGTACCTCCTATAGAAAATATTTTGATATTCTCCAGCCCTTAATGCTCTCTCCCTCTTGAAATTGTTTTTTAGTTGTTTTCAATCTGGTCCAACTCTTTGTGATCCAACTTTTGGTTTTTCTTGCCAAAGATAATAGAATGATTTGCCATTTCTTACTCTAGTTCATTTTACAGATGAGGAAACTAAGGCAACCAGGGTTAAGTGAGTTGCACAGGGGTCACACAGTATCTGAGACCAGATTTGAATTACGAAAAATGAGTCTTTCTGACTCCAGGTCCAACACTCTATCCACTGTGCCACCTAGCTGCTTTCCTGTTCTCCCGCCCCCTGCTCTCACTTCCAAAACTTTGTATTTCCTTGTATATAGTTTGATTAATTGACTTATTAAAACGTATCTTTCCAGTGGAAAATTAACTTTTTGAGCACAGAGACTATTTTGTTTTTGTATCCATAAATGTATATTGAATTAAATTGAATAAATAATTATTTTATTAATTGAATCAAATCTAAGAAGTAACCCAGAGACATAGGAGGAGAGAGAGAGTGGAGATATATATTTTTTTTGTGTAAAAAAAACAAAAAACAAAAAAAATGAAATGGAAAACTGTCTGATGGGAGTTGAATGGACTAGAAAACACTGTTCTTTCCACATACTGTTATTCATTTATTGTGATCAGTCATTCAAAAGGCATTTAAAATAAGTACACTTAGTATAACAGACAGTATACTAAATATTGAGGTGTACAAAGAAAAACAAAACAACAAAAAAAACTAACAATCTCTGTTCTCAAGAAACATTTTAATTTGAAAAATGGTATGTAAATAAATATGTTCATACAATGTATACATACAATATAAAATAAAAATTCTTGGCAAGAGTATATATGACATTTGAACAATGTAACCAGCCCAACAGAGTTTTGCTTTCTATGGTAGAGTTGGCAGGCTTGGAAGTTTAGTTCAAAAAAAGGAGTTCAGTATCTGATATTTTATCCTGGTCATCTTGAGAATCATCCTACGATGCTTCAAAAGGAAGTGATTCAGTTTCCTGGAATGGTGCTGGTAGACTGTCTAGGTATCACAGGCATACAATGAGCAGGTCAGTAGAATGACTCTGAAGACCTTCATTCAGTCTGATAGTCAGTCTAATACCTCTCCTCTCCCATGTATTCCTTCGGAGACTCCCAAACACTGAGCTTGCTCTGGCAATGTGTGTCTATAACCTCATTATCAGTGTGGACATCCCTGGAAAGTTTATTGCCAAGATATGTGAATTTATCCACATGGCAAGTACTCACAAGTTAGTAAGAAAAAGTGATACAAGGACACTCTCAAGGTCTATCTTAAAAACTTTAAAATGTAGATACTGGCACAAGTCTGCCCAGCATAGTGCATACTCATCAGAGAAGGTACTGTGCTTTATGAGCAAAGTAGAATTGAATTATTTCAGAACAAACACGAGATGTGCAAAGTTATGGAAGCTACCCAAAATGTTCATAGGGTTACATACGCCCAATCTGTGGCAGAGCGTTCTGAGCTCATATTGGTCTGATCAGCCGCAGTTGGACACAGTGTAAATTGATTCTAACATAATGATGTGATTTTGATCCTCTTCAAGAACAAAAGACAACCACCTAAACTGATATGTAATATATGAAAATAATCTGAAAGGAGGGAGGACTACACTAGGTTCTTATTTATAAAAACAACTTTTTTGAAATGTTTTTTTTCTCCAAATATTAAGTTAATATTACATGCTAAAGGAATGATAGGAATAATCATAATAGATTACATTTATATAATATTTTAAGAATTGCAAAGTTCTTTGCATACATCTTCTCAAATGATCTCCCTAGTACCTTTATGAGGTAAATACTATTCATTATTATTATTATTTTACAAATGAGAAAACTGAGGTTCAGAGAGATTAAGGAATAACTAAAGTAGAACTCAATCTGTAAGTCCAATATATCAGCTACCATATAGACTCCCTCTCAAATGAGTTTAGCTGTTTGTTTTCCAACATTTGTGTTTACTTTTGAAGCTAAGGTTTTTTTCATGCTGAATTCTATGGGTTTCTATTCCTTGTTTAGGTGCCACATGTTATTAAAAACAAGAATATGACAGAGGGAAGTAGTCATATTAGCAAGGGTACTGGAGACTATTCCAGATGAGAATCAATAGAAATAAGCAGGGGGAGAGAGAGAGAGAGAGAGAGAGAGAGAGAAAGAGAGAGAGAGAGAGTGTAAGTTATTGGAATAAGATTTATTTTATTTGATCCCAGAAGGAAGAATGAGAAGCACTGAGTAGAAGATGCTGAGAGATAGAATCTAGTTTGATTTGGGGAAAAAAAACAATTTTCCCCTAATAATTAAATCCAGTCCCAAATTAAATAGGATCTCATTAGTTAGTATTAAGCGGGGCAGCAGAAATGGGAGTGGGGAATAAAGAACAAAGTAGTCAACAAGGATCTAGTTTGAAGATTATGCACAGGAGATTCTGCTTGCTGATAACCCATGTGAACCTGCTTTTGGAAGGGTGTGATGGACGACATGAAATGGAGAGTCCTGCTCCAATGCTGATGCTGAAAAATCAGAGGTATTCCAACAACTTTCCTATTTGCTTCTAGCATAACAAAGGAAAGCTTTTTAACTAGCTGTTGAACCAAAACTGAGGTTACATCTGAAAGCCCTCAATAGAAAAATGAAGAGAAGAAAGAAGCATTTGTTTATTAAACACATTTATTAAAACATCATTTGTTAAACATTTATTAAAACATTAAACATCTACTATGTGCTAACTACTGTGCTGGATGCTTTACAAATATTATCTCATATAATCCTCAAAATAATTTAAACTGGGAGGTAGATACTATCATTAGTCACTAAGGCAGACAGTGGTTAAGTGACTTGATCAAGATTGTAAGCAAGTGTCTGAGCCTGGATTTGACTTCAAGCTTTCCTATCTCAAACATTCTGTCCCACTATACTACTTAACCTGCCACTAAACAATCTATAATGATCTTTCCTGCTAGTAATTGAAGGAAGAAATATTGTAAGCCTCTGGGTAGGGAGAGAAGCCTCAAGGTTTTATAACCTGAGCCAACATAGTGCCTGTGAATGCACATCACCTTTGCTCTTTGTCTCTTTATATTTGTTCTTTTGAATGAGTACAGGAAACATAATGGACTATAAAGAGCCACTCACTACAGGTCCAAGAAATGTCTTAGGAAATCAGAATTTGCTGATAGCTGGACTCAATGAGCCAGTGCAATACTGAGAAGAGACATGAATGATCAAGCTGATAGTGTATTATCAGACAGCCAAGATTCTTCTGTTTCTTGCGAGCAAGGGAAGGATTCCATGCATCAGCTCTGCTGCATTTGAAGTGAAATAGGTGGGATGTATTTTTGTAGCAAACAAATCAAGTTTGAGCCCATTACCCCCACCTTCCCTCTGTGGACTAAGATAGTAGAGAAGAATGTGCCCTGGTTTGAGAGGATACATTTGTACTTCAGTTTTTGTTATAGCTTCTCAGTAAATATCCCTTTGCAGAAACTAATTGATATTAATTAATTAAGTGATAATTGAGAAGAAAGCAAATGGTCAAAAGCTATAGTGAGATATTAATCATTCATTGGCTTCTTAAACTTTTTCTCTTGTGACCCCTTTTCACCCAAGAAATTTTTACATGATCCAAGGTGTATAGATATATAAAATACATATACAAATCACACATTTACTGATAATAACTCATAATTTCACAACCCTTATTTCAGTTATAAGACCTCATATGTAGTTGAAAATCACAGCTTAAGAAACTGGGGTAGATAATATAAGAGACCTTCAGTACAAAATAGTCTCAGCCATGCCTTAATTTCAAAAGTAAACATGATGTTTGCTAATAAAAATGACTATTGTGAGGGGCAGTTTGTCTGGCAAATAGGAAAACTTAAATTGGATTCTAACCTTAGTCATTTACTGGTTGTGTGACCATGGATTTATTAATATTGCAGAACACAACAAAATAGGTGTTGGAGTCAGTAATGTTAAAAGAACCCCACAACTCCTTAGGTTGGTACCCCCAGGATTCTGAATGGAGATTGAACCCCTTAGAGGAAAGTTATTGTTCTATCAGGATTCTGAGTGGAGATTGAACCCCTTAGAGGAAAATTATTGTTCTATCTGCCAGTGGACTTGACATTGAAAGGTAGTATATGTAGGTGTATGTGTGGGTGTGTGTACATATGTAGAGAAGCTAAGTAACTTCTCTTGTTCCTCATCCTCAAAATGAGGAATGAACCTGTATCTCTTAATTTATATCTCACTGTCTCTCTCTATCCAGGAATTCCCCACTCATCAATATTAAACATATACCACATACAGAGCATTTTCCCAAATATCCATTACTGAACATTCTCACATTTCACTACTTTGGAAAGTAAGTTAAAGTTGGGTTCCCCAGTACTGAAGATCTTGAGTGGAAGCTAGCTAACCATTTGTCAGGGATAACATAAGAGAGAATTTCTGTTCTGATTAAGTTGGATCTCTGAGTGTCAATTGTTCTATGGATGATTTCAATTTTAGAGCTATTCTTTGGAACTTACGAAGGACCTATTAATTTGCAATCAATGCCTACGATTTTTCTGACATCCAAAACATATCAGAATGCCTTCTTTTCATCTTTTTAATATGAAGCCTGCTTATTTATCCAAGGAGGATAGATAGAATAAGGAAAAGAGGCAAAATTTTCTATCCTCCAATCTATAGTGCTGTGGCTAGCGCCACATCCTTTATAGGATACTTGCTATGAGCCAGACAAAATTGAACTGAGAATCAGATTAGGATGCAGGTCAGAAGTACCTTATCTCTGTTCTAGGATAATTTTCAGAAAGCTGACTCTGGTCATTTTCAAATTGTTAGCCTTCTAGCCCCATGCAGGAGGAAGCACCCCAGATAATAATGGTCACTGCTGCTTTGCTTAAAGCAAACCACAGATGTTGCATCTCCTCGACAGTCTGAGTGAACAAGAAAGATTTGGGAAGCCTAAAGCATCACAGGAGACCTGCAAGAGCGATCCAGGCACATCACAGAATTTTGGAGATAGAAGCACATAATGTGAGTTAGTCGCTGAGGGAAACAGCAGAGTTTAGTAAACTCAGATGGTAACAGATGGGATATTTATTTATTGAAAGTGGTAGAGGGCTTTTTATTTGTTGGGAGAGCTGCATGAGATGTATATCTTTTTCCCAGAAGCATCTCAAGGGAAACAGCTGTCACACAGTCTCATTCAGAACACTTTAATACAGGACAAACAATCTAATGGAAGGCAGACAGTTTAAACAGCAGACAGTAACATGAAGCAGAAACCCATTTCAGTTCATTTTACAGCATCACCACTCTTAAAATAAGGTGAAATGTCCCTTCCAGTGGAATAGTACAGTGACCTTTGAGGATTAAAAAGTTTTATGCTTTGCGATTATAACAAAACATAATCTCATCATATCCCTTTCCTTGGGAAAATGATAACAAATATTTTTCTAGAGAAATGACTAGGTCTTTGGAAGACTAATTATGAGCTTCCAGTGACATGATGTAAAATTTAATATATGTTAACCTGTTTGGGTATCCAAAAAATTAAAATAAATAGACGGCAACTATATATTTGATGTGGTTTCATTTTTTCCCCTGCCTCCAACCTAGGATATTATATATTTTTCAAGTGTATTCTATCTCCTTGGATGAATTCAGGAACCCATGCCATAAATCTTTAACCTTTTAGATACCCCATAAGCATAATCATACTTCTTGGTCTCACCTCACTGAAGATAATACTCATTAAGAATTCTCTCCGATTATCTTTTTTAACCAAAATACCAAACTTATCCACTTCCATAAGTTTTTAGAAACTTAAAAGGAATAGAATATTATTCTGCATCATACGATTATTCTATTTTGATCTAGCCAACAGAAGTAAAGTCATTCCCATATTTAAGCCATGCTCTAGAAATGTGAATCTTGTTCAATGATAATGATGGGGGGGGTTAAAGTACTAAAAGAAAAAAAGGTAGCATCTCAGGGAGGTCAGCAAAATCTCAGGCAAAGAAGAAAATAATTACTTATTATTAAATATTTCCATATAGCCAAATTGAGTCGTGGAAATTAAATGGTTGGTTCATTAAGTCTCGTAAAATATAAGATTATGGATTGTCATAGAAATGTGGCTTATAAAGAACAAGATATAAGGGCAATCTGTCTTCCCAGTCAGTTTTCCCTTGTCCTTTCTTGTAGGAATTTTCTAAAAAGTGACCCCATATCATGATGGATAGAGCACTGGGATTGGAGTCAAGGAAATGTGTTAAATCTCAAATCAGATAGTTTTATGACCTGAGCAAGGGACATAACATCTCACTACATCAGTTTCCTCATCTGCAAAATAGGAATGATATTACCTTTGTCACATAATTATTGAGATTATCAAATGAGATAGTCTATATGTTTTTATTGTATATGTGTATATATGTATAGGTAAGCATACCTATACATACATATATATATAATATATACATATATATGCCAATAGAAACCAACAAGAACTATATATTCTCTTCAATGAAAAGTTATACTCTTAGTTAAGTTAAATTAAATATTCTCCTCCTCAGTTCTTTTATGATCTTCATATGATTTGGAGTCAAGGGCCTTTACCATGCTGGTCATTCACCTTTGGATAAGCATCTTATCAATTTCCTTCCTAAAATGTAGCACCTGGAATAGAAAAATATTCTAAAATAGTCTGACCAGAATAGAATGTCAAGAAACTCCCAGCTTTTTAAATCTTGACATTGTTATTTTAAAAAATTTTATTTTTATTTTTAATTCCAAATTCTCTTCTTCTGTCAAACTCCTTCCCCATTCATAGAGAAGAAATTCAATACCATTATAAGTATGAAATTTTGTAAAATGTATTTCCGTATTAGTCATGTTCTACCTCACCTACCCTCACTCCTAAAAAGCAAGAGAAATAAAGGAAAAATATTCTTCAGTCTGCACTATGAGTTTACTAGTTCTCTCTCTGGAGATATTTAATATTTATCCCATGAATATTTTTAGAATGTTCATGGATCATTGTATTAATCAATGGTACTAAGTCTTTCACAATTGATTATAATATTGCTATTACTGCTATATTGTTTTCTTGATTCTGCTCATTCCACGTTGCATCAGGTCATATAAGTCATTCCAAGTTTTTCTCAAATCCCCTCTTCATTTCTTACAGCAAAATAGTTTTCCATTATAATTATATACATAACTTGTTCGGCCATTCCCCAACTGGTAGGCATCTATGTAGTTTCCAATTTTTTGTCACCACAAAAAAGAACTGATATAAATATTTTTATGTATGTGAGTACTCCTTTTTCTTTTATTTTCTTGGTTTATATACCTAGTAGTGGTATTTCTAGGTTAAAGAGTATGAACAGTTACAAATTTTCTCCATAATGGGTGGGCTGCTTAATAGTTGCACCAAAAGTTCATTTTTCTACTTTCTGACATTCCTCCCAGCATTTGTCATTTTCCTTTTCTGTCATATTACCCAATCTGATAGGCATGACAAGGTACCTCAGAGTTTTTTTAATTTGCATTTTTCTTTTTAATTGGGATTTAGTACAATTTTATATGACTTGATAGCTTTAATTTAATTCTCTGAAAACTTCCTATTCAAAACTTTTGAACATTATTAACATCATTCTTGATGTTATCTAATATTCTATTAACCTTTGTAGTTTCTATATCATACTATTGACTCAAATGGAACCTGCTATTCACTAAAACTCCCAGATCTTTTTGAGATGGACCATTGTCATACAATGCCCCACTCCCTCCCTCATTTCTGCTTGTGAAGTTGATTTTTTAATCCAAGTATAAAACCTGGAATTTGTCCTTATTGAATTTTATTTTAATAGATTTAATATAACATTATATCCTGTCAAGATCATTTTTAGATATGGTCCATATTCTCCCAGCTTTTTGTCATATGCACATTTGATATGATAGCAGGAAATGAAGAAAATCTTCAACAACAAAAAGTCAAATACAGATCCTGGGACACTTTGCTAGATCTCTCTGGCACCATTCCATATTAACAAAGAACCAGTAAACTGCTCTTTGTGTCTATCCATTCAATCAATTCAGAACTTAACTACATCTTATATATAACTAATATACTAGACAATTACCTAGCTCATATCACTCCATCTTTTCTCTAAGAACAGAATGAGAGACTTTTTCAAATTTTTCATCACAGTATAAATAAAGTATGTTTTTTTTTTTAGTTCACATTTATCTATCTATCTATCTATCTATCTATTTATTTATTTAATAACAACTTTTTATTGACAGAACCCATGCCAGGGTAATTTTTTACAACATCATCCCTTGTACTCACTTCTGTTCCGATTTTTCCCCTCCTTCCCTCCACCCCGCCCAAGATGGCAAGCAGTCCTATATATGTTAAATATGTCACAGTATATCCTAGATACAATATATGTGTGCAGAATCGAGCAGTTCTCTTGTTGCACAGGAAGAATTGGATTCAGAAGGTATAAATAACCCGGAAAGAAAAACAAAAATGCAAATAGTTCACATTCATTTCCCAGTGTTCTTTGGGTGTAGCTGCTTCTGTCCATCCTTGATCAATTGAAACTGAGTTAGATCTCTTTGTCGAAGAGATCCACTTCCATCAGAATACATCCTCAAACAGTATTGTTGTTGAGGTGTATAATGATCTCCTGGTTCTGCTCATTTCACTTAGCAACAGTTCATGTAAGTCTCGCCAGTCCTCTCTGTATTCATCCTGCTGGTCATTTCTTACAGAACAATAATATTCCATAACGTTCATATACCACAATTTATTCAGCCATTCTCCAATTGATGGGCATCCATTCATTTTCCAGCTTCTAGCCACTACAAACAGGGCTGCCACAAACATTTTGGCACATACAGGTCACTTTCCCTTCTTTAGTATTTCTTTGGGATATAAGCCCAGAAGTGACACTGCTGGATCAAAGGGTATGCACAGTTTGATAACTTTTTGGGCATAGTTCCAGATTGCTCTCCAGAATGGTTGGATTCGTTCACAACTCCACCAACAATGCATCAGTGTCCCAGTTTTCCCGCATCCCCTCCAACATTCATTATTTTTTCCTGTCATCTTAGCCAATCTGACAGGTATGTAGTGGTATCTCAGAGTTGTCTTAATTTGCATTTCTCTGATCAATAGTGATTTGGAACACTCTTTTATATGAGTGGTAATAGTTTCAATTTCATTATCTGAAAATTGTCTGTTCATATCCTTTGGCCATTTATCAGTTGGAGAATGGCTAGATTTCTTATAAATTAGAGTCAATTCTCTATATATATTTTGGAAATGAGGCCTTTATCAGAACCTTTAACTGTGAAGATGTTTTCCCAGTTTGTTGCTTCCCTTCTAATCTTGTTTGCATTTGTTCTGTTTGTACAAAGGCTTTTTAATTTGATGTAATCAAAATTTTCTATTTTGTGCTCAATAATGGTCTCTAGTTCATCTTTGGTCACAAATTTCTTTCTCCTCCACAAGTCTGAGAGATAAACTATCCTATCTTCCTCTAGTTTATTTATAATCTCATTCTTTATACCTAAATCATGGCGCCATTTTGATCTTATCTTGGTATACAGTGTTAAGTGTGGGTCCATGCAATAAAGTATGGTTTTAGCATTACCACAACCTATTAGTAGACTTAACATGTCAGAAGAAGAATTGAGATTGGGCTGATGTGACTCATCTTTAATGAAGACATGCTGGATCTTAGTGATCTTTATTTCATTTTTCCAGATGGTCATGAACCATTCTTTAATAATGTCTTCTAGTATTTGGTCAGATATTTAAGAAAGCATTCAAAATCACTAATTTTCAGGTGCTCTCTCTCTCTCTTTTTTAAACCGAGACATTTGCCCTTCGCTAACCTTTTTAGTTCTCCATGATCATTCAGAGATTAGCAATCATATTTGTCAGTTTTGTCTTTTTTTTTTTTTTTGGTCAGAATCCTGAGAGATAGTTTATCTGGATCTTGGTGACTTAAACTTCTCAAAAACAGCTAAGTATAAAATGGCCCAATTACTATGAAAAGCAATTTAAAATTGTGCAAGATTAACTAAATTTCATTCCTTTTGACTCTGTGGTTCCATTCCTGGGCATATGTTATTTTTTAATTTTTTGTTGTTATCTAACTCTTTGTGATCCTTGGACTGTAACAGATCAAAACTGTCTATGGATTTTGTTATTTTAAATTCTTATTTATTTATTTTTTTGGTAAAGATATTGGAGTGGCTTGCCATTTTCTTCTCCAGTGGATTAAGACAAACAGCTAATGTGCCAGACAGTTAGAGTGTCTGGGGCCATATTTGAATTCAGATCTTGCTAATTCCAGTCCTAGCACTCTATCTATTGAGGCACCTAACTATCTAGTATTTATGTACTGGTCATAAAGATACCCCCAAAGAAACTGAAGTCAGAAAAGAATGCAAAAATAGTGTCAAAGAGCTAGAAACAAAGAAAGTACCCATATATCAGCAGGATTATTGAATGAATTTTATGCTAATGTTATCATTATGTTATGAAATTATTTTAAAGAATGAGAAATCCAGAGAAGCATAAGATCTGTAGGAATTGATGTGAGTGAAGGAAACACAATCACGTACAAATAACAAATTAAACTACTATGAATTTGTGTCTTGGGAGTCTATGTCACTACAATAACTCTTAATGGTCAGATTCTTTTATTGTTTGCTCATTCTTCCAGCCTTTTTTTTCCAAACTTTAGACTTTCTAGTAGGGCCAGACTCTGAATACTTCTATAAGAAATGACTGGATTGGTATTAGGGATATAGAATGCTCTATTATTCCAGGATCTCAGGGACATATCAAGCTGGAAATTTGCCAGATTTTAATACAACCAAAGTAGTCTGATCCAGGACAAGTCTGATTTTTGCATACTTGACCTGACCTGGTTTGCGGTATGAGCAACATACCTATGAGACTTGCTCTATTTTAGTAAACTGCTGTGAGATTCGGCTAAACAACAACTGATTGGAAGACTCTGTTGCTTCAGAATAACAGAACCACAGACTAATTCATGTCCTGGTGATTCTATTGCAAGTTTCATGAAGGACTGGAAACTGGAACTGAAATTCCACTCTGCTCCTGGGGTCTGAGCCACAAAGCTGCTTCAGCCTTTTGAACTTGTTTCTGGTTTGCCACATAGCCTAGAGACTGTTATCACTTCTCACCTTGAGTGCCACCTGCAGTGCCTATCTCTTCCTTAGGACACATTGGATCTCTGACCCAGAACTGATTACTAAGCAAAAAAGCTGCTACATTGCACCATGCTCTACAGAGTTTAAGTCTCCCTTGCTGGATCAAGGACCTCATCTTAACTTGGTGCACAGCTTCTTTCACTGATAGAATGCTCAGTATCACCATTCATGGCTAATCTTTGTTGCCAGTGTCTGTAGCCATCTCTGTTTGTTTTCCTATATCAACCAGAACTGGAAAAAATGACTCACTGTGATTTTTTTCCCCTTTGATCACTTGATCAGGATTCAGTCTGGGTTGCTTTCTAAATCTGTTTGGAAAAATTGTGGGAGACATACTCCAAGTATATCCTGCTATACTCTACCTATATTTTTATCCCTATCTTACAGATAAAGAAACTGTGATAAATGCTGGTTACATGATTGCCCCATGGTCATACAGTCAGTCTAGGATTGAATTTGAACTTATATCTCCTTGACTCAAGGTCCAGGGCTTTATTGTGGTTCATTTCAATCATGTCCAACTGTCATTACTCAATTTACCCAAACATATTTTCCTTATCTCCATTTCTCAGAAACTTTGCTTTCATTCAAGGTTCAGTCAAAGAGCACTTTCTCCATTTGGCCTGATTGGATAGTATACCAGCACCATGCCAGGAAATAGAATAACCTCAATTTACATTATTTTAAGATCATCTAGTAGGATAAAATACCGGACACAGGGGTTATTTCTTGAACTAAACTGCCCAAGCATTCCAACTCTACTGCAAAGAGCACAACTCTATTGGGCTGGCTACATTGTTCAAATGTCAAATGTACACTTGCCAAAAAGATTATTTTATGTAGAATGGACCCAGAGCAATCCTACAAGTTGGTCTGAAAAAAGCAATACAAGGACACTCTAGAGGTCTCTCTTAAGAACTTTAGAATTGATTGTATGTCATGGGAGGCACCGGCACAGGACTGCCCAGCCTGGCATGCTCTTGAAGGTGCTGTGCTCTATGAGCAAAGCAGAATTGACTTGGCTCAAAAGAAATGCAAGATGCACAAAGTTAGAGAGTCCATCCCCAATGTTCACAGGGAGTACTTGTGCCCGACTTGTGGTGGAGCACTCTGAGCTCGGAGTGATCTGATCGGTCCAACTCTAACTAGACTCTCACATAATGATGTAATTTTGGTCCTTCTTGAGAACAAAAGACAAACACCAAACTACCACCTCTAACTTCTAATAGTATAACACTGGACATTAGTACCTCTTCCTTGAACTTCCCACAGGAGGGAGAGAGAGAGAGGATGTCTTCCTCTCCACTTCTTCCCCATGGCAGCAGCAGTAATTGTAAGAATATGGCTATGATCATATATGCTGGCCTGCACGAACCTAAAACTGAAACAAGTCTAAAACTCAAGTCTGCTGTTTTCCCTTCTGCTTTATTTTTCTTTCTCTGAGCTCAGGTGATTGAACAAGGATCTCAAGAGGTGGATTCTTCAGGCCTTCTGGAAGTTCAGGAATTCCTGGCTTCCTCAAAGAAGTATTAGTGCCTTCCAGGAGCTGTTAACTGAAGCTACTAAAGCTTTTCTCAGAAGGGACTGATAGGGAAATGAGCCATTTATATAATCCTAGTCAAAACATATGGACCCTAAGTGACGTTTCTCAGGCAGGAGATCTGAGGTGAAAGTGAAACACTCATTCATATTCTATCAAGTTTTAAGTATTTGTCAGTGCATACTGAAGAATCTTTTTTTGTTTGTTTGCCTGCCTATTGTGGTATGGGAAAAAAATTTTTTTTAATTGCTCTATACCAAATATACTTTGTATACTGAATACCTTTGCAGAAGGTACTGCACTAATCCTTTTTGGAGAGTCACTAGTTATGAACCAAACCAAGCTTTGTTAAAGAGATTGTCTCTATGGGGTGAATATATAATGAGTTGAGAAAAAAAACATGAATCCTCAACTTGGGAACCAGGCTTGCCTAGGCCTGAAGATGAATGCACATGGGCTCAGAGTCACGGTCCCTTGAGGGGAGAAAGTCAGAGTGCCCTGACTTCCTGGACCTGCAGATTAGTACATAGAAAAAAACAAGACAAGGCAAAAAACACCCTGTTCATTGGCACTTTCCCAAAGTAGGACAGGTTTCCTCAAGAAGTAGCATATTCCCCCTTATTGAAAGTAGTAAAGTAAAGACCATATGATTTCTTTTTCATGTTAAGACTGGATTCATGGCCTACATAGGGATGAAGGTGGGGTAGGTTAATTCAGATTCTGTAATTCTGGGAACTTAATTCTAAATATGTTTTGTTTATTTCCTTTTCTACAATTAAAGCCTACTATCCTAGGTCAGATCAGGTCCAAATCACCTCTCCCCTACATTCCTGTAAATCCTCCTCAGTGGTCTTGCTATTTTTAGTCTCTCCCATGCAAAATATATTTGCATATTAACCATATTGCAAGGAGAAAAAAGGCAAAAAAAAAGTGGTTAAAAATAATAGTCTTCAATCTATCCTCAGAATTTATCAGTTTTCTTTTTGGAACTATCTTGGATTATTATATTGATTAGAGTAGCTAATATTTTCACAGTTGAACATCATTAAAACATTGTTGTTACTATATACAATATTCTGGCTCAGCTAACTTCATTTTGCACAATAGTATTTTTCTATAACCACAAACCACAACTTATTTAACCATTTCTCAATTTGTTTTTCCTTTTTTCAAATTTAATATTTTTATTTTTCCAGTTACATGTAAAACACAATTTTTAACATTCATTTTTAAAACTTTGAGTTCCAGCTTCTTCCCCATCCTTATTAAGAATGCAAGCAGTTCAACATAGGTTAGTGCTATATGTGTAGTCACCATGCAAAACATTTCCATAATAGTTGTGTTTTGAAAGAAAACATAGACTAAAAAATCAACAAACAAAAATCCCCAAGAAAAATAAAGTTTAAAAAAAGTATACTTCAGTATGCATTAAGACACAATCAGGTTTTTTTTTTTTTTTTTTTTTTTCTGGGTATAGATAGGATTTTTCATCAAAATTCCTTCAGAGTTGTCTTGAATTAGTGTATTGGGAATTTTTTCCCAATTGTTGGGAATATTTATGTCATTCACAGCTGATCATCTTATAATTTTGGTGTTACTTTATACATAATACAATTCCCTCTGCATCAACTCATGGAAGTCTTTCCAGGTTTTACTAAGAGCATCCTGCTCATCATTTCTTGTAGCACAATAGTATTTCACCATAATCACATATCACAATTTCTTCAGCCAGTTTCCAATTGATGAATGTTCCCTCATCTTACTAATTTTTTGCTCTCAGAAAAGAGCTGTTATAAATTTTTTTACATATCGCTCCTTTTCCTTTTTTTTAAAAAAAATCTCTTTTGCAATACAGACCTAATAACGGTATTGTTGGCTCAGATTTCCACCATACAGTGTGGATCAGTGGCTAGACTATTCAATGGATCCCTGCAAAGACTCCCAAAAGGTACTATGGTAATTATAGAAATAAAACAAAGGGAGGAGGAGCTATAATGCATCATTATATATCTCATTATGGATTTGCATTACACTTAGCAAGCAGTTCTAATTTTGGACCTGGGGCCCAGGACTCAAGTAACATGCTAGCATCCTTGGGGAAGTACCTAGACACAGTGTAGATTATGTTCTGGTCATGTTGTCATTATAATGTCTTGCTATAGATTGTACCTGTTTACTATATACTTGTTTATGGTTTTCAACACAATAGGGACCCCACAAGACCATATGCTGGCCAATTTGAGTAGATTTCTAGACACATTTACAAGGTTGTTTGCTAGACACAGTGTACTTCTATGACTTTCATCTGCGCTGGAATAGTTTTCAATCCAATACAATGGATTTTACTCTAATAGTATAGCTTTTTACCAATTGGGACCCCATAAGCTCTTATTTCTTATAAATTTGACTCAGTTCTCTTTCTAGTTAAGAAATGAGGCCTTCATCAGAGAAACTTGCTTACAGCATCTAGATTGCACAGTGAATAGAGCACAGGTTCTTAAATCAGGAGGACCTGAGTTCAAATCCAGTCTCATATACTTAATACATACTAGCTATATGATCCTGGGCAAGTCACTTAATCCCAATTGCCTCCCCCCACCAAAAAAAAAAAAAAAAAAAGAAACTTACTTCAATTTTTTTCCTATAAGTATTCTTGTGAACTCTGTTTCCCCCTTGTTTGTCTGTTTTCTTTCTCCTTTCATCCTGATCCTCCTCAACAGTATTTTTGCTTTTGATTACCCCCTCCTCTTTCTTTTTTTCACCTCCCACTCCTGATATCCCCTTTCCCACTCACTATCTTGTAGTTCATTTTCCAATTCTTTGACTCCATAAAAAAAGCTGCTATAAATATTTCAATAGGGATACAGACCTAGTAATGGTATTGTGGGGTCAAAAGATGTGCACAGTTTGATAACCTTTTGGACACAGTGCATAGGGCTATCAAATTGGACATAGTTCCAAATTGTTCTCTAGAATGGCTGGATCAATTCACAACTCCACTAGTACATTAGTGTGCCTATATTTCCATATTACTTCCAACATTTGCCATTTTATTTTTTTTGTCATGTTAGTCTATTTGATAAGAAAGATTTATACCTGAGAGTTTCTTTCATTTGCATTTTTCTAATTATAAGTGATTTAGAGCACTTTTATATATGATTAATGATAGTTTTGATTTTTTTTTCCTTCTGAAAACAGCCTATTAATATCCTTTGGCATGTAACGATGGGGGAAATGGTTCTTATTTTTATAAATTTGGCTTTATTTCATTTATATTTGAAAGATGAAGCCTTTATCAGAAAAACTCACTGTAAATTCCCCTCTCTCCTTTTCTTTTCTGCTTTCCTTTAATTTTAGCTCCATAAATTTTGTTTGTGCAAAGTCCTTCATAATGGGAAGTGTTTATGACTAAGCAAGAGACAGAGACGATCATGGGAAGTAAAACAGATACTTTTGATTACTTAAAATTAGTTCCTATTATTCTCTCCATCTCTTGCTTGGTCATAAACACTGCCTTTATACTAATATTTGACATGTAAAATTTCCTCCATTTTGTTTATGTATCATCCTTTTCCATTTGCTCATTTTGACTTTATTTTGGTATGTGATATGAGATATTGGTCTAATTCTAGTTTCTGCCTGACTGATTTCCAGTTTTGTCAATAGTTTCTGTTAAATATAGGCAAGGAGGAAACAAAAGTATCATTCTTTGCAGATGATATGATGGTTTGCTTAGAGAACCATAGAAGATCAACTAAACATTATTTGAAACAATGAACAACCTTAGTAAAGTTGCAGGATATAAAATAAACCACATAAATTATTAGCATTTTTATATATTATGAAGAAAACCAAACAGGAAGAGGTAGAAAAAGTTCTATTTAAAGAAATTGCAAATAGTATAAAATACTTTTTAGTTCACTTGCAAAGACACATCAAAGAACTTTATGGACACAATTAAAGATCCTTTTCACTCGAATAAAATTAACCCTAAATAATTGGAGAAATATTAATTGCTAATGGGTAGACCAAGCCAATATAATAAAAATGACAATTTCCCTAAATCAATTAATTTACTTATTAAGTACTATACCACTCATCTACAAAGAATTATTTTGTAGAACTAGAAAAAAATTAACACAATTTATCTGGAAGAATAAAAGTTCAAATGTGTCAACTCAAATCAATGAAAAATAATGTGAAGGAAAGATGGCCAGATTTCAACTACATTGTAAAGTGTCAGTTATCTAACTTTTCTAAAATTCTATTCATCCTCAACTTCTTTCTTATTTGTTTTTTATTTAGAATTATTTGATTCTGAGAGTAGTAAATTGAGGTTCCCCACTCCAATATTATAGACAACTCTTTCTGATCTTCCAAATTGTCTTGGCCTGGAAAAATGTCCACTGGCATAGACCACTCCAGAAGAGCACTTGAAGCATTATTTTAAAGTTATTGTGAAAGCAATGTTGAGACAATTTATCTGGATTTCTCCTTTTACTCTGCCATGTTGGCTCTGTTTCCCTTCATTTCAGAGTGTAAGTTTTTTGTAGGCAAAGAATAACATTCATTTTGTCCTCAGATATTCTCGTCTATCTGAGTTACTGAATTTCTTGTATATGGTAGGTGTTAATAATTATTTGTTGATGACCTGATTTGTGTAAATCATTCTCTGCCTTGTGGTGACTGATTTTTTAATTTATTAATTAAGCACTCTTTACCTTTGCTTCCTTTTCTTAGGAATCCCCAAAACAACATATGAATAATATTTCTAAATTTTGGATTTCATCACAAATGATAAATTGACTTCTCCTGTTCTCTTCAGTCTTTAGCTACTACTGATTTCTTATAATAAGAAATTCAAAAATGTAAGAAAAAATTTAGTTATTAGACCTTTTAACAATCTTTACATACTCTTTTTATATGTCAAATATAGGTCTTGATTTCTTTCTAAATTTAACATATTTATGAAAAATAAAGCCACTTTATTGAAAGGGGCAGGAGAGGTATATTGATGGCAAAAAATCACCAGAGATAGTTCTGAGGACTTGAGAGAAACCTGTTGCTCGGGTGATGTACCAAAAGGACCTATTTGAAAGAAGAACATTGAATGATGTGGAAATGACTATAAAACATGATCCATTATTTAATTTATGTATGATTCTTCAGGATTTTGAAGGATATAGCTAAAAAAACACAAATCACAGAACTTTTTGGGAATTAAGGAAAGAGTATATAAAGATTGTTGAAAGGTCTAATAACTAAATTTTTTCTTTCACTTTTGAATTTCTCATTATAAGAAGTCAGTAGTAGCTGAAGATTGAAGGGAACAAAAGAAGTCAGTTACAAGAGAAGCAGCTTCTAGTTGAAGTAGTTGGCTGGATCCAGAGAAACAGGTTCTGCAGCTCTTATTTTTATTAGAAGGTGAGGTGGAAAGCAGAATCCTTAAGTGAGAAGATCTGGATAAGCTTATTACTCATTAGTGCCATCTACAGACTGATAGAAAAAACCTCTGAGGGCTTTTCTATTTTGCCTTCTTTTGTTCCCTATAACTTGGTGAGGAAATAGATTTTGAACCTCCTTGCTGGGTTCTCTGCCTATGGGAGTAGAGGTATTGCTTGGCTGAAAGCTGATTAGAGAAAACAATATCCTATGCTATTTGAAGACTTCAATGATTCAAGTTGTAAAGTACTACTAATTTATCTACAGATTAAGAGGAAACACCACATAGCTTTCCTGTTGTCCTTTTTTTATCCTTTATGACTTGAGAAGTTCCTTATATCCTATAGAACAAAACTTTTTAAATTGTGGGTCATGACTTCACATGGCATTGTGTTCCTGAATATGGGCATTGCAAAAATTTGGCAACAGTAAAAAATGTCAAATATTCTGCCAAGATATAATTTTCTATATAAAAATAAACAAGCACATCTATCTTATTAGCATGCAAATTTGCTTTTGTTTTTAATAAATAGCAAAATTATATGTATAATGAAAATTGTTTTAAAATAAATTTCTTTATTTAAATTTTATTTAAAATTGTTTTAAAATAAGTTTGATTTATTATCAGTAAATGTTTGTTTTGTATACCAATTTTATGTACCTATATACCTGGGGTTATGTAGAAATTTATCAGGTGAAAAGGGATCATGAATGGAAAAAGTTTAAGCAATCCTGCTGTAGAGAATAAATCTCATTAGTATGGATGAAAAAAAGCTACTATATCATCCAGGCAAGTAGGTGGCATAATAAAGAGAGTGCCAAGCTTCGAATCAGGAAAACCTAAGTCAAATTCAGGCTCAGATACTTAATCAATTTGCCTCAGTTTCCTTATCTATAAAATGTGCGGGAGAAGGAAATGACAACCCCTCTAGTATTCTTGCCAAGAAAACTCCAAATGGGGTTCCAAGAAGTTGGACATAACTGAATACCATCTGTTTCACTAAAATAGTGTAATGCTGCTGCTTAATAAAAGTCCTTAATACCATTTCAGCAATCTGGGAGGAGCAGAAAGAGCAATAGGAAAGTAGCTTCATCCACTGGGAAAGTAAAGAAGTTTAGAAGTCAAATAAAGGACACATGATATAGAATGTTCCTCTTTCCTTCCATTTCCCCTTTCTCGCCCCCCCCAAAAAACCTAAAAGAACAAATAAACAAAGAACAACCTGCTATTATCTAGATTATCTTAAACACATGGTTAACTATCTATGTGCCTCAATTCTACATTTGTATAAGGGTGTGCCTGCCCATTATCCATATATGGTGTGTGCACTCATAGGAGAGTATGACCCAGGTTTCTTAAGAGATTCATTTTTTATTATTCCTACTTTTTTCTTCTATTGGGCTTTATTTAATAACTGCTTTATGCTGAAAATTTAGGAGGGATGGAGCCAAAATGGTGCAGAAAAGGCCGGGACTCACCTGAACTCTCCCCTAAACAACTCCCAATAAATAATGCCTCAAAACAAATTCAAGAATGACAAAACCCACAAAAGGATGTAGCAAAATGATTTCCCAGCCTAGCTTAAAAGGTCTGAAGGAAAAATCTATTGCTCCAGGATGAGAGTGGAGTGCAAGCCTTGAGGACAACTGAATCAGTGGTGGCAGTGAGGTTTCCAGAAACTCTCAGCTCATAGACAGTAAGTCAGAGAATTTGTCAGAAGAAGATTACAAAGATCCCTTTGCGGGAACTGGGAGTCAGGACTCTGTTGCATTGCCCAAACTTGGATCTGGGTAGCAGTCATGGGTCTCATGGAAGCAATATTTCACTAGAACTTGAAGTCAAAGTGGGGTGGGAAGAAGAGGCTTGTGCTCACCCACAGACTAATGCACAGTATAGGAAACTAGCAAACACATCTCTCCCTAAAACAGTAAAAAACTTACAGGTTCCCAGAATTACCACTGAAAAGAGATGCACAAAAACTGAAGTTGTGTATGGTGGCCCCCCTTTGAAAACAGATCCCATTTTAGTATAGAGTCAAAAGTAGAAAATGAGCAAAATGCAGAAAAAAAAATCCTGATTTTAGAAAGTTATTATAGTGACAAGGAAGACCAAAACACCCAATTCAGAAGAAATCAAAGTCAAAATTCTTATATCCAAAGTGTCCAAAAAACAAAAACAAAAACAATTAGCCCAAGGCCATGGAAGAGCTCCAAAAAGAATTTAAAAATTAGAGAGGTAAAAAAAATTGGGATGCAAGAAACCATGAAAAAAGAGTCAACGGTTTGTTAAGAAGTACCCCCCCCCAAAAAATACTCTGTAAAATCAACAATAACAAAAAACCCTGAATAAAACAATACCTTGAAAAACAGGATGTGCCAAATAATAAGAAGCACAAAAACCCAATGAAAAGTCAGGGGATAGAGACAAGATGGCAGATTGAAGCCAGGAAGCTGCTTAAGCTTTCCCAGTTTCCCTTGAAAACCACATGAAACCAACCTCTGAACAGAGTCTTATGAATGAAAACATTCTCTAGCTGAAGATAGATTGGAAGAACTTCAGGAAAGGTCAGTCTGCCTAGAGTAAAAGGGATGTTCAGCTCTGTTCAGAGAGTATCTGGAAAAACCAGTGAGAGAGGGTTTTAATTATAGAAGATCAGAGAGACTGCTGGTCCTGGTTCAGTAGTGAAGCAAATCAGTAGGGCAACCTCCAGTCCCAGTTCAGAGGGCAAATTGCTAGCTAGGGAAACCAGACTGGTTCTTGGAGAGATTAAGTATGGCTACCCTTTGCTCTGAACAAGACCCAAACACAAAGGGCCCCTGTCCTCAAAGCCAAGAGCTGCACAGGAAGCTTATGAGAGCATCTCCTTTACCCCAGGAGCAAAACTTGACCATAAAAAAAAAAAAACAAAAGAGGAGGTGGGGAGAGAAGGAAAGAAAAAAGAGCAAGAAACAGAAAAGAACCTTAATCTAAGAAAGCTATTATGGTGATAGGAAGATCAAAATACCAACTTGGAAATCTCAAAGAGTGATATGAATTAGTCTCAAGCCCAAAGAGGTTTCTTGTAAATGCTCATAATAGATTTTTAAAAGGCAAGTAAGAGAGGCAGAAGAAAAAAATGAGAAAAGAAATGAGAGCTAGTCAAGAGAGACTCAATAACTTGGAAAATAAAGGGGAAAAATTGACTAAAGAAACAATTACTTAAAAAATACAATTAGATAATGCAAAAAGTATCTACTGAATTAAATGACACTTTGAGAAATAGAATTAATCAAATGGAAAAAGAAATACAAAAGCTAACTGAAGAAAATCACACATTAAAAACTAGAACCTGGCAAATGAAAGTTAATAATTCTATGAGACATCAAGAATCTGTGAAGCAAACAAAAAAGAATGAAAAAATGGAAGAAAATGTAAAATACCTCATTGGAAAAATAGCCAAATTGGAAAATAGATCCAGGGAAGACAATTTAAAATTATTGGTCTACCTGAAGATCATAATTAAAATAAGAGGCTGTATAACATTCTTCAAGAAATCATCAAGGAAAACTGGTTTTGATATACTAGAACCAGAGAATGAAATAGTCATTGAAAGAATCCATTGATCATCTCCAGAAAGATATCCCACAAAGAAAACCCCAAGGAACATTGTTGTAAAACTCCAAAAAATACAAAAGTCCATAATTTCAAGGAAAAAAATACTGCAAGCTACCAGAAAGAAACAATTCAAGAATCAAGGAACAACAATCAGAAATACCCAGGTTCTGCAGCTTCTACAATAAAGAGTTGGAGGGTCTGGAATACCATATTCCAGAAGGCAAAGGACCTGAGATTACAACCAAGAATTATAGATCTTGAATGATGTAAGAGACTTCCAATCATTTCTCTTGGGAAAAAAAAAAACCAGAACTAAACAGAAATTTTGATCTTCAAACATAGGACTCAATAGAAGCATTGAAAAGTAAACTAGGAAAAATATATATTATTTAATGGTTAAACTGTTTACATCCCTAGGTGGGAAAATGATATCTATAACTTTTGAGAACTGTATCTGTAATTGGGGGAGTTAGAGCAGATATACATGGATGGAAAGTGTGATTCTGAATAGACTCTGATGTGATGATATCAAAGAAAAAGACAGTAAGGGGTGGAAAAAATTATAGTGGAAAAAGAGGAAATTGGAGATAAAGTGGGACAAATTAGATCACATGAAGAGACACAAAAGACCTAAAGAGGTAAAGAAAGTAGGGATATGAGCATTGTCTGAAGCTTAATCTCACCAGTTTTGGCTGAAAGAGGGAATAACATATTCATTTACTTGGGTACAGAAATTTATCTTATCCCATGAGAAAGTAGGAGAAGAAAGGAAAAAGAAAAGGGAGGAGTGGATGGTGGGGGGATGACAGAAACACAAAGAGAAATGGGTAAGAGAAAGAAAAAGGGATGATAGAAGGAAGGACAGGTTGAGGGTTGGATAGGTTTGAAACAAAACCCTTCTAAGGAGGGACAGGATAGAAAGAGAGAAGAAAAGTATATTCAGGAGAGAAAATAGGATGGAGGGAAATACAAAGCTAGTAATCAAATGAACTCTCTCATAAAATAAAAATAAATAGCAGAGTGGATTAAAAAACTAGAATTCTACAATATGTTGTTTACAAGAAACACATTTGAAACAGAGAGATACCTACCAAATTCCTTTTATGACATAGACATGGTACTGATACCTAAACCAGGTAAGTTGAAAACAGAGAAAAAAAAATTATAGATCAATCTCCCTAATGAATTTTGATGCTAAAATCTTAAATAAAATATTAGTAAAATGAGTACAGAAAATCAACCCCAGGATAATACACCATAACCAAGTAGGATTTATACCAGGAATGCAGGTCTGGTTCAATATTAGGAAAACTATTACCATAATTGATTATATCAATAATCAAATTAACAAAAAACATATGATCAGGTCAAAAGATGCAGAAAAGGCATGTGATAAAATCCAACATCCATTCCTATTAAAAACACTTCAGAGTATAGGAATAAATGGAACTTTTCCTTAAAATAATCAGTAGCATCTATTTAAAACCACCAGTAAGCATCATATGTAATGGGGATAAACTGGAACCATTCCCACTAAGATCAGGAGGGAAACAAGGTTGCCCACACTATCACCATTATTATTCAATATTGTGTTAGAAATGCTAGCTTCAGCAATAAGAATTGAGAAAGATTAAAAGAATTAAAGTAGGTAATGAGATAACTAAATTATCAATCTTTGAAAATGATATGATGGTATATCCCAGAGATTCTACTAAAAGGCTATTAGAAATAATCCACAACTTTAGCAAAATTGCAAGATACAAAATAAATCCACATAAATCGTCAGCTTTCTTATATATCACTAACAAAATCCAACAGTTAAGAGATACAAAGAGAAATTCCATTTAAAGTAACTGCCAATAGTATAAAATATTTCGGAATCTATCTGTCAAGGGAAAGTCAGGAACTATATGAGCAAAACTTCATACAAATAAAGTCAGATCTAACCAATTGGAAAAAATATTAAGTGTTCTTGGCTAGGTTGAGCAAATATAATAAAGATGACAATGCTACCTAAACTAATCTATTTATTTAGTACTATACCAATCAGATTCCCAAAAAACTATTTTAATGACCTAGAAAAAAATAACAAAATTCATCTGGAAGAACAAAAGGTCAAGATTTTCAAGGGAACTAATGAAAAATAATCAAATGAAGCTGGCCTACCAGATCTAAAACTATATTATAAAGCAGTGGTTACCAAAAACCATTTGGCATTGGCTAAGAAATAGACTAGTTGATCAGTGAAATAGGTTAAGTTCACAGGACAAAATAGTCAATAACTTTAATAATCTAGTATTTGACAAACCCAAAGACCCCAGCTTTTGGAACAAGAATTCTCTGAGAAAAACTGCTAGGAAAAGTGGAAATTAGTATGGCAGAAACTAGGCATTGACCCACACGTAACATCGTACATCAAGATAAGGTCAAAATGGATTCATGATCTAGGCACAAAGAATGAGATTATAAATAAATTAGAAGAACATATATGATAGTTGACCTCTCAGACCTGTGGAGGAGGAAGAATTTGTGACCAAAGAAGAACTAGAGATCATTATTGATCTCAAAATAAAAAATTTTTATTATATCAAATTAAAAAGTTTTTGTACAAACAAAACTAATGCAGACAAGATTAGAAGGGAGATAATAAACTGGGAAAACATTTTTACAGTCAAAGGTTCTGATAAAGGCCTCATTTCCAAAATATAGAGAGAATTAAGTCCAATTTATAAGAAATCAAGTCATACTCCAATTGATAAATGGTCAAAGGATGTGAATAATTTTCAAATAAAGAAACAGAAACTATTTCTAGCCATATGAAAAGATGCTCCAAGTCATTATCAATCAGAGAAATGTAAATTAAGACAACTCTGAGATACCACTATATACTTCTCAGATTGGAGAGGATGACAGGAAAAGATAATGCTGAGTATTGGAGGGGATGTGGGAAAACTGGTATACTGATACATTATTGGTGGAATTGTGAATACATCCAGCCATGCTGGAAAGCAATTTGGAACTATGCTCAAAAAGTTATCAAAATGTGCATACCCTTGGATCTGGCAGTGTTACTACTGGGCTTATATCCCAAAGAGATCTTAAAGAAGGGAAAGGGACCTGTATATGCAAAAATGTTTGTGGCAATCCTTTTTATAATGGCTAGAAACTGGTAATTGAATGGATGCCCATCAATTGGAGAATGGTTGAATAAATTGTGGTATGTGAATGTTATGGAATGTTGTTCTATAAGAAATGACCAGCTGGATGATTTCAGAAAGGCTTGGAGAGATTTATATCAACTGAGGCGGAGTGAAATGAGCTCATTATATTCTTCAACAACAATACTATATGATGATCAATTCTGATGGACATGGCTCTCTGCAACAATGAGATGAACCAAATCAATTCCATTTGTTCATTAATGAAGAGAACCAGCTACACCCAGCAAAAGAACTCTGGGAAATGAGTGTGAACCACAACATAGCATTTCCAATCCCTTTGTTTTTTTCTACTTGCATTTTTGATTTCCTTCTCAGGTTAATTTTACCTTATTTCTAAGTCTGATTTTTCTTGTGCAGTAAAGTAACTGTATGGATATGTATACATATATTGTATTTAACATATACTTTAACGTATTTAACATGTATTGGTCTACCTGCCATCTGGGGGAGGGGGTGAGGGGAAGGAGGGGAAAAGCTGGAACAGAAGGTTTTGCAAGGGTCAATACTGGAAAATTACCCATGCATATATCTTGTAAATAAAAAAATAGATATAGATATATACATAGATATCTATATCTATCTATCTATCTATAAAGAAACAGAGAGATACATACAAAGTAAGGATAAAAGGCTAGAGCAGAATTTATTATGCTTCAGCCAAAGCAAAAAAAAGGAGGGGGGTAGCAATTCTAATATCAGATGAAGCAAAAATAAAAATAGAGTTAATCAAAAGAGATAAGAAAGGAAATTCTATCTTGTTAATGGGTACCATAGACAATGAAGTAGTTATCGATACTAAATTTATATACATCAAGAGGTATATAGCTCCTTTTGTTGTGGCAAAGAATTGGAAATTGAGTCAACACACATCCCTTAGGAATGGCTGAATGAGTTATGGTATATGAAAATAATGGAATATTACTGTTGTATAAAAAATGATGAACAAGCTAATTTTACAAAGGCCTGGAAAGATTTACATGAACTGATGCTGAATGCCAGTAATACATTGTATGCAGTAATACAAGATTGTGTGATGATCAACTCTGAAAGACTTCATTCTTCTCAATGGTTTAGTGATCTAAGGCAATTCTAATACATTTTGCATAGAAAATGCCATCTGCATCCAGAGAAAATGTAAATCAACACATGCTGTGTTCACTTTTTTTCTTTTTCTTTTTTTTTTTCTTTCATGGCTTTCCCCTTTTGTTCTGATTTTTCTTTCCCCACATGATTCATAAAGAAATGTGTATTTTTAAAAAAATGAATGTACAACCAGAAAAAACCAATAAAAAAAAATCAATGAAGAAAAAAAGATATATTAAAAAGTCACTGAAGACAACTCCTCAAAAAACAGAATTGATCAAATGAAAAAAGAGGTACAAGATTCCATTGAAGAAAACAACTCCTTAAAAAGTAGAATTGTTCAAAGGGAAAAGGAGATACAAAAACTCACTGATGAAAATAATTTCTTAAATATTAGAAATGAGCAAATGGAAGCTAATAACTTCATGAGACATTAGGAAAAAATAAAGAATGAAAAAATAGAAGAAAATATGAATTATTTCATTGGAAAAAGAACTGTCTGGAATTCTTTTGCCATAACACCACAACACACTGCTGGTACCCCAATAATTGTACTACTTGGAAGATGTGATAAAAAAAATTATTTCAAGAAATTATGGAAATCAAGAAAAACTACTCTGATATTCTAGATCCAGAGGGTAAAATAGAAATTGAAAGAATTCATTGATTACCACTCTCAAAGAGATCTCCAAATGAAAACTCCTAGTGATGAGGTCTAGATTTGGGGTACCTAAATGAAATTAGGGTTTAGTTGAGGTCTAGTGGCAGGTTCGGGGTACAGGGAGTCAAATAGAGCTCCCCTGAAACCCTTTTGGATTTGGTGCAAGGATACAGAGTTAAATGAGGTCTAGTAAAGGCGGAAGAGTTCCCTGTAAAGGAATTTACAGACCCGAAAACCTAGATTAATAAAAAAGGCTTATTATGGGATTTGGAGGTAAAGTTAAAGTCTAGTTAAGGAAATAGGTAAAGGTAGAGATAAGAGAGCACCAGAAACAGGATTCTAGTGGACAAAGAGTCCTTGGGATGCCAAGCATGGCATAGCTGGCATGTTTAAACCCTCTGCAAAGAGAGGACTCCATGTTGGCTCTTTTATAATGAGATTTAGTTAAAGGGGCCTCTGGGTGGAGTCCCAAGTTGACTCCTCTCTGGGTTTCAGTAGGGGGCTTGAATTTGCTTGGTGGGGGTTGGGAAACCTGAGCAGATCATTAGAATGGAGGCTGGGACAGCCCAAGTTGGCTCAGATACGATGGAGGCTGGGAGAGCCCAGATCTATTGGAATTCAAAGGGATGCTTTTGACCAGGATTTGTGAACAAAGGTCCTAGCTTCCTAAATTGAAATTGCATCAGCTAGGAGGGGTTGGGAATCAGAAAGGAATAATCAATCTGAAAGGACTAGTTTCTTAAAGGGACCACAACCCACATCATTCCCCCCTCAAGCAGTTAAAACTTAAATTCATTTAAGAGAAAAAAAAAAGACTTGGGGCATTGAGGCAGAATTGAAGGAGATTTTTTTCCTTCAATGATTTTCCAAGTTTGGGGTCCTCTCTTCACTAGGATTATTGCAACCAAATTTCTTGGCTCTAAAGTCAAGGATAAAATATTTCAAGTAGACAAAAAAAAATTCAAATAGCATGGAGCCACAGTCAGAATAGCACAAGATTTTGCAGTTTCTACAGTAAAAGAATGAAGGACTTAGAATTTGATATTCCAGAAAGCAAAGGAGCTAGGATTACAACTAACAATCACCTGCCCAGCAAAAACTGAATCTAATTCTTGGAGGCATGTGGAGGAGAGAGGGAGGTGGATATTTAATGAAATAGAGAGCTTTCAAGAATTGAAAAAAAAACCTGAGCTAAAACAAAATTGATTTCCAAATATGAGACTCAAGAGAACTTTAAAAAGGTAAACAAGAGAACACATAAGGGATTCAATGAAGTTAAACTGTTTACATTCCTACATGGAAAAATTACACTGTAACTCCTAAAACTTTCTCATTATTAGGACAGTTAGAACATATATATTTATGTATGTATACATATATACATATACTGTGTGTATGAATTTGATGCGGGTTGTGGTCCCTTTAAGAAACTAGTCCTTTCAGATTGATTAATTCCTTTCTGATTCCCAACCCCTCCTAGCTTATGCATGATCAATTCAGGAAACTAGGACCTTTGATTCACAAGTCCTGGTCAAAAGCATCCCTTTGAATTCCAATAGATCTGGGCTCTCCCAGCCCCCATCAGATCTGAGCCAACTTGGGCTGTCCCAGCCCCCTTTCTAATGATCTGCTCAGATTTCCCTACCCCCATCAAGCAAATTCAAGCCCCCCACTGAAACCCAGAGAGGAGCCAACTTGGGACTCCACCCACAGGCCCCTTTAGCTAAATCTCATTATAAAAGAGCCAAGCTGGAGTCTTCTCTTTGCAGAGGGTTGAAACATGCTGCACCCCAAGGACCCTCTGCCCACTGGAATCCTGTTTCCAGTATCCTCTTATGAATATCTTCACCTATTTCCTTAACTAGACATTAACCTCACTTCCAAACCCCATAATAAATCTCTTTTATCAATCTAGATTTTTGGGTCTGTAAATTCCTTTATAGGGGATTCTTGTGCCACTACTAGACTTTATTTAACTCTGTATCCTTGTACCGAATCCAAAGGGATTGCAGGGAAGCTCTATTTGACTCCCTGTACCCCAAACCTGCCACTAGACCTCAAACCCTAATTTCATTTAGGTACCCCAAATCTAGACCTCATCAAATTTATATGCCTATATAGATGCATAACTATATATGTGTATGTGTGCATATATACACTCACATATATGTATATGGTACATAAAGACAGTGGGCACAGATTTGCAATTTCTGCTTAGTACTTCTTTAACTGATGCCTTATTGGTTGGGAGCTGTCTTTTCTTGGGAGACTGTAATAAATCCCTTTTTTGCTTTTTCTTATTCTGAGAGTCTCTGATTTTAATTTGAATTTACTGTCCCACAAAAATCATAATGTCCAATTTGGCGTCAGAGGGCTGAAATAAGTAGGGGAATAGCTCTCTCCTTTTTTGGGAGAGCTGGTGGAATGTGTCCTATATTGTCAGACATCTTCAATGGGTTGCATTATTTTGCTTAATTATTTTGTTACCAGGATGCTTTGATCTACCTAACAATTTAAAAGTGAAAATTTTCCTACCCTCAAGTAGCTTGTATTCCATCAAGTGAGAGGACATGTTCATGCATGTTATAAACAAAATGAGGGCAAATTAATAACCCAGGAAAGGCATTAGCAGTTGTAAAGATCAGAAAATATTTCATATAAAAAGTGGTATCACCTTCTGAGGGATACTAGAGATTCTGAGGGAAAAAAGTGACAGCATTGTAAAAAAAAATGAGTTAAAGAATCAATTCTATCATATGCAGAACATGAAAACACTTGCTGAGGGTCATCTCATGGGAGGTTAAGCCTGGAGAAGAGAAGGGTAAGTGGTACATTAAGTTGCATTTTCAAGTATATGAAGGATTTTGAAAGAAGATATATGAAAATTATTTCTCATGTCTAAGTGTGGCAGAGTATGTGGCAGTACATATGGAAAACAAAAATGAACTAAATTTTTTAAAAGACATTTTTTTTAAACACAAGAATAATTTTTTGGCTATCAAGATGATGAAGTTTAGAAAAAGTATGTGCAAAAAAGATTATGGTATCTCCAGTCTAATAGAACTCAAGAAAATCCCACTATTTGTACTGAATAGGTTAAGTCCTCTTACCATTCTAAGGAATAAAATGATAATTCAAGGTCATGCTAATTTAGTAATCTTAGGAACAATCATAGAGAAAGTGGACTCTCAGTGAGATTATTATTATTGTTTAGTCATTTCAATAGTTCCAAGTTCTTCATGACTGTATTTGGAGGGGTAAAGTCATACAGATCAAAAGTGTTGAGGCCAGATTTGAACTGAAACAGGTCTGAAGATATGAACAGATGAATCTTCCTGCCTCTTAGATGGTGCTATGTCCATTGAGCCACTCTCCAGCTAGATGAGATGTGATCACACCAAAACCTGCTGTTTTGGAAACCATGTGTATCTATGAATCTAAGATCTCATTAATGTAGTAACTCTCTCTAGTTTTGTTGACAGGAATCCATTCAAATCCTTAGCCTTCGTGGTTCTTACTCATTTCCTTCCAAAAATCTTAAAAAGGGAACACATCAAATAGATTAGGAACTTTCCTGTAGGTCTCTTAATATTATATGTGGATGGCAAGCAAATTCTCCACTGATATTACTCACTTTTGCCAGGCAATCAACTCACTTCCTTTCTGACATATTTCTTTATTGGTCTATTTTATTCTGATTTTTGAATATAATTCATCATTGATAAGAGTTACAGTCTATTTACTGTGTGACTCACGACTTTAACTTTAGAACAGGCATTATATAAACATACATCTGGCATTAGCACTCAATCGATAAAAATTAAGTTCCCAACTTAATTTTTGTGCCTTCCCTTCATTAATTATTACTTATTTATTCCATATTTATAGCTTTCTTTGTATATATCTGTTTGCATAGTTTCCCCCACTAGATTTTTAAGCTTTTTGAGTTCAAGTAGTGTGTTTTGATTTTTTTTTTGTATCCTCAGTTCTTAGCATAGTACCTGACATATAATCAGTGCTAATAAATGTTTATTGATTGATTGCTATATGATAAATACTGAGGATATTGATAAAAAAAAAACCAGTCTACTCTCAAGATGCTTACATTCCAAAAGAAAAATATTAATGTTAAAAAAAGAGGAACCTGTACTTCAAAGAGAAGTGTAGGATCTTTAAGAGCATTACACACTTTCTTAAATGCAAATCAGACCCATTCAATTATAGGCCCAATTCAGTGTCCATTTTCACTGTCTCTCTTAAGAAATCTGTAAATGATGCATAAGCTCTCTTGGGTATTCATTCAGTCGTTTCTCAGAGACTTTGCAATAGGCATTCCATTACCAATCGAAATTATTTAAATTAGGTATGATTTAAAAAGGAAGAGGGCATGACATTTTGACAGAAGAGAAAATTAATTACTAGAATAAAACAGTGATCTGTGGTGTTGATTGTAATTTAAAGTACAGAGAGAAAGGTCAACTCTTCTTCCGGATTTTATTTGGCTTTAGTATAATTATGTTTAGGCAAAAAGAAATGAAACTCTTAATTGCAAGATAATGTCAGTACTTCAGAGAGCATTTCCCATCTAGAATAAAATATCACAATTACTATTTCATTAACTTCAAACTTTTATTGAATATAAATTATCTGGAAAGAAAAAATATATACTAATATTTAAAGATGTTTGAAATTGTCCAAATAATTAAAAGTAGGAGCTTTGTGCCACTAGTGTATCTATATCCCAAAGAGATCATTAAAAAGGAAAAGGATTTACATGCTCAAAAATATTTATAGCAGCTCTTTTTATGATGGTAAAGAATTGAAAATTAAAGAAAAGTCCATCATTTGGGGAATAGCTGAGCAAGCTCTAGTATACAAATGGAATGTAATATTATTGTGTTATAAGAAATGATAAGCAGGATGGTTTCAGAAAAATGTGGAAAGACTTACATGAACTGATGCAAAGTGAAATGAGCAAAGCCAGGAGAACATTGTACACAATAACATTGTACAGTGGTTGACTATGATTACCTTAGCTCTTCTAAGTAAGACAATGATTTAAGACAATTTCCAAAGACATATGATGGAAAATTCTATCCACATCCAAATATAGAACTATAGAGTCTGAATGCAGATTGAAGTACCCTCTTTTCACTTTTTTGGTGGCTTTTTCCTTTTGTTCTGTTTCTTTTTTCACAACATAATTAATATGTAAATGTTTACATGTTTGCATGTAAATAATATATCAGATTGCTTGCCATCTAGAGGAGGGGAAGTAAGAGGAAGGGAGAAAGAAATTAAAACATAAAATCTTATAAAAAATCAATGTTGACAATTATCTTTACATGTAATTGGAAAAAATAAAATACTATTTACAAAAAAGTAGGTGTGTTTTTTTAAAAAAGGAAAAACCTATACCAGTAATTTTTAATCAGTTTTAAACTCTAATTTTACTGTGCTTAGATAAATATGCCACATATATAGATATAATGTGAAGCAGGCCCAGTTTTAAGAGAGGACTTTTATGTTTTTCTAAAAGTTAAATAAAACCAATTCTATTTGGCCCCAACACAGAGAAGTTAAAGCTGGAGGAGTAGAAAAGGTATATTATGTGTCTCCCTATAACAATTGCATATCTTACAATAATTGTCAGGACTTCAGTGCCATGTCTACCATTCTGAGAAGAATAATGATGAGTCACATACTGTTTACATTGAGCTAATACATTGAAGCATTCACCTTTTCTTGACCAGAAAAAATGACAAAATTTAGATATTGAAAAATTTCAGAAAAGAATTGTTAAAGGAACCTTACTTCATTTTTACTATCTTTCTTTTATCTTGATATATTATTTAATCAACCAATAGATAGCTGTGTCTCCTTGATAAGGGATACCAAGAAATTAAAAATAAGAGTTCTTATTCTCAAAGAATTTGTAACCTGTTTGGAAAATGGGCTACTCTATAAACACTAGTAGCTTTTAGTCCAGACCAGCTCTGGACTCTCATGTACTTGAATTCAAATATTGTGAGGTTTTTAGCAGTATTTTATCTCTCTGACTCCCTTACTGTCATTCAGGTCAGAACACTAGGAATCCTTTAATTCAAGTTAAAGATACTCAGTTACCTGTTTACTACATTATAGACTCAAACAAATAGTAGCATTGAAAGAAAAGACATTTTACTGGGTCAGACGTGAAGTAGTCTTTTTTTTTTTTTTGGCAAGGCAATTAGGATTAAATGATTCACCCAGGATCACACAGCTAGGTAAGCATCAAGTGATTGAGACTGGATTTAAACTCAGATAGGCTGACTCCTGAGCTGATGCTTAGGAGCCATTGTACTACTTAGCTGCCCCTGAGACCTATTCTTACAGAAATATTAACATATGTTTACTCAGTCTATAATATTATTCCCTTCCATTTTACCTTCCTCTCCTTCCTCCAATTACTTCCCTTAAGGGAAGGGAAGGGGAGAAGGAGATTCTTGTTCAATTATGAGTGGGACTAGATGGTTTTTTTATATCCTTTCCAATTCTGAGATTCTATGATTTTGTGCTTGTAGATTAAAAAATGAGCTCCTCAAAACTTATAATTCCAGTAGGAAAGGCATGGGGAAAAATCTCTCTCTACAAGAGATGGAGATGAAGGAGTTGACTGGACATCTCTGGCAAATCTGTTTAAAAGCTGGTGTTAATGATTGCTTACTAAGTTGCGGCCTTATACATAGTTTCTCAGTTAGTCTCTCCACATAATCACAAACCTAAAAGACTTCTAAATCTTTTCTCCTCACTGATTTTCTGTGCTATGGATTCCAATTATGGAGCTTTTTTTTCTCTTCCAAAGAGTATTCATATTCTGAGCTTAGACATCTTGGGATTTTAATTCTTTCCCACCTTATCTGATCCTGCCACACTCAAAAAAATAACAATTCAAAGTAGTAAGGGATAAGTATATCCCTTACTACTATATTAAACACTATTGGGTACTTAATAATAGACTGATGGAAGAAATAATATCTCTCCCCTCCCAGTTTCCTTTGGAGCCTCCCAAACACTGAGCTAGCTCTGGCAATGGGTGTTTTAATCTTATTATCAACATGGACATCCCTGGAAAGCATACTGCCAAGATAAGAGAACTTATTCACAGCATTCAAAATTTTATCATTTGCTATAACTGATAGTTCCACATAAGGATGGTGTGGTGCACAAGCAGCAAAGAATTGATTTGTATTTTGTTGCATCTCAGCTTCAGAGACTAAATTGAGCACACAATCATTTGTTAACAAAAAAGCATGTACCAATATTCCCTCCACTTTAGTTTTGGCTTGTAGCCTTTTCTTGTTGAAGAATTTACCATCAGTGTGGTAGAGCTGACTTTGATTCCATTTGTCTTCGTTGAAAGTATTTCACAACATGACTGAAAACATCATGCTAAAAAGCATGGGAACAAGCACACAGCCTTGTTTCATTCCACTGGTGACTAGGAAAGCTCAAGAGCATTGTCCACTGTCCAGAGCCTGGGCAAGTATGCCACCATGAAATTGATATAATCTACTGATGAACTTCTCTGGAAAACCAAATTTTAACATAATTTTTCATAAGCTCTCATGACTGACAATATCAAAGGACTTGGTCAGAGCTACAAATGTATACAAACCTTTGTTATGCTGCTGGCATTTGTCCTGGAGTTGTCCAGCAATAAACACCATAAACACTACTCCTTGGCACCTTCTGAAGCCACATTGGTTCTCAGGTAGATGGTCTTTTTTTTGGACTACCAAACTGAAGATCTACAGAGCCACCGTGCTGACCTCATTGTTGTATATCTGAGAAACCTATAAACTATACTAGTGTTAAATTGATTCGCTTCCATTTGAATTGTGTTAGGAAAATTCTGAAGATCACCTAGAAAGATAAGGTACCAGACACTAAGATTCTTTCTAAAACTAAACTGTCAGCAGTTGGACTGTCAGTTGGACTGACAGAGTTCTTTTTTAGTAACTCTGTTAGTAACTCTGTTGGACTGACCATATTGTTTGAATACCAAATGTACACTTGCCAAAAAAAAAAATTTATGGAGAACACACATAGGGCAAGTACTTACAGGGTAGTCAGAAAAAGTGATATAAGGACACACTCAAGGTGTCTCATAAGAACTTTACAATCAATTGCATGAGAGACACCAACAGGAGTCCTATAAACATGATATGCCTTCATCAGAGAAGGAGCTGTGCTTTATGAGCAAAGCAGAATTGAATTACCAGAAGAAGCATGAGATGCACAAAGTTATAGAAATTACTCCAAATTGTTCATAGGGACTATATTTGTCCCGTGTGTGGCAGAGCATTCTGAGCTTGTATTGGTCTGATCAGTCATAGTTGGACACACTTAACATAGTAATGTCATTTTGGTTCTCTGTAAGAATGAAGGATAACCATCAACCAACAAACAAGGGGAAAGCAAGCATTTTTTCTAGGATGGTTTAGGGAAGATTTTACAGAGAAGGTAGTGAATGTTTTATCTAAAGAATTTATTTTTAAGTGCCTGCTATGTGCAAACACTGTGTAGACCTTTTATTTCAAAGATGAAAAACCACCTGCATTAATGAACTTACAATTGAACATAGGGGATAAGATACATGAATACCTAATTGGTCCAGTGGATAGAGTTCCAGACCTGGAATCAGGAAGACTTGTCTTCCTAAATTTAAATTTAGGCCATAGACATTTATTATGTGACCCTGGTCAAGTCACTTAACCTTGTTTGCTTCAATTTCCTCGTTTATAAAATGAGCTGGTAAAGGAAATGGCAAAACATCCCAGTATTTTTGCCAAGAAAACCCCAAATGAGGTCCCAAAAAAGTCAGACACAGCTAAATAATAAGAACAACAAAGACTGAAAAAGAACATGATACACATAATTTTTGCTTTTGGATAGCAGTTACACCATATTTCAAGTTTTTCTTTCATATAATCTTCTATGTTGACTATGGGAGGTCTTAGTTCTCATATATTTCTACTTTATTTCCTACCCATTTTTTCACAAACAAAATATTCTTGACACTTCTAGGAAACACAAATCATAACTTGCTAATTTAATCTAGGAATTCTTAATCTTTTTTGTACCATGATCTTTTTAACAGTTTAGTGAAATCTATCAATCCCTTCTCAGAACAATGCTCTTAAGTAAATAAATCAATAAACAGTTGTTAAGTGCTTATGATGTACCACATTTTTGTGCTAAGTGCTAGATAAAATTTTTAAAAACAGATTGAAAAAAAGGAAATCAATCATATTGAAATACCATTATCAAATTATTTTAATAAAACTAGTTCACAGACCCCAGGTTAGAGACATCTAATTCAATTTGAATAACAACCATAAATTTACGTCACTTTTATTCAACAATTTACATTTTTAGAAAGCATTTTCCTCATAACAATTCATGGATTATAGATGAAGGCTATAGTTAATGATTAGAAAATCTTACCACCATTATCAATCAGTATTTAGAAGAGGTAGATAGGATGATGGGGAAAACATTTATAGTCAGAAAACCTGGGTTTGTGTTCCTGCTTTGCATATACAAGCAACAAAACCATTGGTGAGTCTCTCTGTGCCTCTTTTTAAGAATTTTTAAAATGGATATAATAAAAACTTGCACTATGTACCCTGCAGGTTTGCTCTGATGAGAGAGTACTATAAATCTTGAAATGGCATATATATGACTATATATATAGGCAGCTATTATTATTTTTATATATACAGACTAAGTTCACCTGATTATTACATTTTCTGCTGCACAGAATTATCTTAAGGGTTTTTTTTTTTTTTTTGGTGGTAAAAGGCACACAAACAAGAAAACACGTGGCACCTGAGCTAAGAGTAGAGAAGTACTTTTCAGATTCTGGGTGTTCCAAAAGGATCATAGATCTTAGAGATGGAAAGGATCTTAGAAATAACCTAGTTCAGTCTCCTCTTTTAATACAGGAGAAAATAAGCTGTGAGAGCTGAAGTGACTTACTTATATGGTTGTTATACAAATGAATTGGCACTACAACCCACATAGATCCTTTTATTTCAAATTCAGTATTTTTCCTATACCACTCTGTACCCTGCATATAGTAGGTGTTTAATGAGTACTTATTGAGCGACAGACAAAGATGCAGGGATGGTGAGTTTATTGTCTATGGAACAATTTCTTTTTTTCTTTTTTTTTTTTAATTAAAGCCTTTTATTTTCAAAACATATGCATATATCTATACATTTTCAACATTCACCCTTGAAAAACCTTGTGTTCCAAATTTTTCTCCCTCCTTTCCTCCACCTCCTCCCCCCAAATGACAAGTAATCCAATATATGTTAAAAAGTGCAATTCTTCTATACATATCTCCACATTTATCATGTTGTAAAATTAAAATCAGATCAAAAAAGGGAAAAAATGAGATAGAAAACAAAATGCAAGCAAACAGCAATAAAAAAGTAAAAATATTATATTGGAATATCTTCTTGTTGCTATATACAAAGCTTTCCTGGTTCTACTCACTTCACTCAGCGTCAGTTCATATAGCCTCTCCAGACCTCTCTAAAATCATCTTGCTGATTGTTTCTTATAGAACAACAATATTCCATAACATACATATATCATTGCTTATTCGGCTACTTTCCAAGCAATAGACATCCATTCAGTTTCTAGTTTCTTGCCACAACAAAAAGGGATGCTACAAATATTTTTGCACGTGCAGGTTCCTTTCCCTTCTTTAAAATCTCTTTGAGGTATAAACCCAGTAATAACATTGTTGGATCAAAGGGTATGCACAGTTTTATAGCTCTTTGGGCATAGTTCCAAATTTTTCTCCAGAATGGCTGGATTTGTTCACAACTCCACCAACAATGTATCAGTGTCCTACTTTTCCCACATCCCCTCCAACATTTGTTATTAACTTTTCCTGTAATGTTAGCCAATTTGAGAGATGTGTGGTGTTACCTCAGAGTTGTCTTAATTTGCATTTTCTGAGCTAAATCATAGATTTAGAGCACCTTTTCATATGACTAGAAATGGTTTTAATTTCTTCATCAGAAAATTGTTCATATCCTTTAACTATTTATCAATTGGAGAATTGCTTAAATTCTTATAAATTTGAGTCAATTCTCTATGTATTTTAGAAATGAGACCTTTATCAGAACCCTAAGGAACAATTTCTCTCATTTTCCTTTGAAGTATAGTACATATGTTGTCCATTGCTCTCTCTTAAAATAGTTCCCAGGCCTATAAGCTGACACTTGAAATGGAACCTTAGATAAGTTGCCTAAATAGGCCATTCTCATCTCTTCTGGTAGGTTTTCTAGCTTTGTTCTGAAATCACAGATTAAAAACAATATATGTATTAGGGAACAAAAAACATAATAAATCATTTTTAAAGGTTTCTGAACTAGGCAAGTTAATGTTTGACTCCCTCCCTGTACCCAGCTTCTTTCCAATAGCATCCAAGTAGAGTCCGGTTTTTTTTTTGCTCCACAAATCACTTGATTCCCAAGAAAGTATTGGAGGAATTTAATTAGCCAAGGAATGTGCAAAGCTTCTATGATTCAGATTTCATCAACTGTCAGGGATTGGGGTGGCGTGGAAGAGAAAAAAAAATTTCTAACAGATGTTTGATTCGAAATGTTCAGTGGAAATAGATCATTGCACACATCAATTTTTTATTTGGGTAGCTGTTGGATAAATCTCATTAAATATATTTCATTTACTTCAGAAGCCCATTTTACCAAGGGTTCAGTTTAAAGAATCAGTTGCAAATGAATACATAAATCCTGCCTCAATAATAACAAAAACAAAAGGATAGCTGTGGTGTTTATTTTGGGAAAAAGAATCAGATGTCTTGGGTTTTTTTTCACTTTTATATGTGTTCAAAGGTTTCTGACAGATTTTCAAAATTTGAACTTTCTTTTCATTTATAAAAGGTTGGAGTTGTGATCTGTGTATTAATACAACTACATCTTGGGATTTTCATGTTCTTCTTTTGGATTGCTTAAAATATTTTCCTATAAATAAGAAACATTTTTTCTTATAAAAAATTGGGAAGCAACTTGACATAATGCTTAAAGGAATAGTTTTGGAATCATGAAGCCTTAAGTTGATGTCTTGCTTGTGAGTAAGCAAGTTATGAAAGCAACTCAAGATAATGATGCTATAGAGGAGGTGCAGATTTGTTTGGTAGCAAGTTTTCACTCCTGAAGTTTGGGGGTTTATGGAGAAGATATAAGCATTTGTAGAGTACTTTGTGCAAGACACTGCACTAAGCACTTTATAATTATCTCTTTTCAGCTTTACTACAACCTTGCAAAGTAGGTACTATTATTATCCCTATTTTACAGTAAAATAAACTGAGGCAAACAGAGATTGTATCTTTTTCAGTGTCTCACACAGCTTTTAAATGTCTGAGGATAGATTTGACCTCAGTTTTTCCTTACTCCACACTTAGCTCTCTGTACACTATCCCGCTTCAGGGTGCTTCCCTCCAGCAATAGAATCATGTACATGGACCAGTGTGACTCCACATAGGTATTGCTTTGGGTTGCTACTAGTTTCATATAATAGGCATAAAAATGAACCTCCACAAGTCTCAAACTGCATGTACTCTGATATTTGTAAAGCAATGGTCATAAGACCTGAACATTCCAATATGATAAACAAACACTAGTTTGCTCCGTAGCAATGATGCATCTCTTTCCCTTAAGAGCTCACAAAGTGGTCAAAAAAAGCAATACAAGAAGACTTTCAAGGTCTCTCAACTTTAGAATCAATTGTGTGACACGGGAGACACTGACAGAGGAATGCCCTGAATAGTGTGCCCTCATCAGAGATGGTGCTGTGCTCTAGGAGCAAAGCAGAATTGAATTAGTTCATAAGAAACACAAGATGCACAAAATTTGAGAAGCTACTCCAAATGTTCATAGGGATAATTTGTGTCCAACCTGTGGCATAATACTGAACATGGATCGATCTGATCAGCCACAATTGGATACACTGTAACTGACTCTAATATAGTGATGTCATTTTGGTCCTTTGTGAGAATGAATAACAAAGAAAGAACTACTACCTAAACCCACTAAAAAAATGGAGTTGTAGCCTGGAAAAATTGATGGTCAGAAGGACAGAATTAAAATAAGAAATGCATAATCCTTAATTTGCCCTTTTACCGGTTCATTATTGCTTGCTTATGGAAAATTATCAAGAACTTCTTTCAGACACTTTTCAGAACCAATACTTTATGTTACTCAATTTCAAATGATAGAATTTGAAAGCAAGGGAAAGATGTGTGCCAATCTGTCGCATTTTAGAATCTAAGGGTATGGTCCCTTCTCATTTTGAGTAATTCCAAGGATAAAGCACTCCAGTTTTTTTTTTTTTTACTGGAAGGTAATTAGTCAAATGGAACTCTGCAGCTGATTTCTGCCAAGCCTACATTGTATTATTTCAAAGAACCATGCTAACTAATGCTTAAACAAAAAGAAGAGAATCTGTAAAAACAGATTTAGTCTCCTTAGCTCCTTGATTTCTGAACATACACAAACCAGTCCTTTCTGGGTTTGGCATTTACTTTATTAGCTTCATTTGCATGACCCCATTTTATTATTTTAACAATTGAGGTATTAAATATACACAAGATACTTTCCCCACTTGGAGAAGGGTAACATCTAGAGAGTTTTGAAATTCTGTAGGACATTTTTCAGTGTTTATTCCCATCCAAACATTCTGTTTGGCTGCCCAAATTTTCCCCCAAAGCTCTTATTTTTAGATTGTTCTTTCATTTCTTCTGATTACATGAAAAAAAAAGCTTGTTAGATGCTAATCAAAATAGCTTTGTAAAATTATTTTAAGACCCAGAAATCTTTTTCTTAAGGAATTCAGTGATCCTTATTCAGAGTCACCTATGCATTGAACTGAGGGTCTGTTTCTAAGAAGCTAGGAAGCTAGGAAGTATTTATAGTAGAGGTTCTTAACATGGGAAATATGGAGCAGATTTTAAGAGGTGCATGAACTCAAAAACAGGAAAAATTATATCTTTATTTCAACCTAATAAGTTTCTTTATAATCTTTATTTTATTCATTTAAAAATATTTCCCTGAGGAGGGATAGACTGCCAAAGGAATCGATAGCACTAAAAAGTTAAGAACTCTTGTTCTAGATGCAGAGGTCAGAATACTCCCAAGTGTGCTATGAATCAGATTAAAATGTAATTGGGAACAAAAATATTTGACAAAATAAATACAAATTCAATGTAACATAAATATTTTTAATATGTGGTTTTCTAAACACATATGTGACAATTTATCCATGATTTAGTGGCTCCTCACTTCTATTTGAATTTGATACCATTAACCTAAGAAAAAAGTGGGGTGCCAGGGATCCACCCTCTATGTAGTGAGGATAGGATAGGGTGAGGGAGGGACAGAAGGTTTTCTAAAGGAGTCAGAAAGGTTGACCCAGAGATGGAAACCAGTATGTTCCTAATAAAATTTTAGGCAGCTCATATATTTCAGTGAGGAGTCTAACATTTGTGAGTAACATCAAGCACTCAAAGACAAAGCCTAACAGTTAACAAAAAGAAATGATATATTTAAATCTTAATAGGATTTGCCTTCATCTTCTACATCTGTAAACCCAGCTGCTCCAGTCAGAAAGTATAATATCTAATTGAAAAGATAACAGATTTCAGACTCTGTTTCCTATTTTTATGATAATACCTTACATTTATAATGCTTGATGTTTTTCCAATTATGTTTGTATTTCTTTTATTCCTTAACCTTCTCAACAGCTCTGTGAGATATATAGAGCAGATTTTATAGTTCCCAATGTATAGATGAGGAAATTGAGGCTCTAAGGGTTTAAGAGACTTATTGAAGGTCACAATTAGTAGAGGCAAGACTAGGATCAAGTTTTCTTGATTTTGAATTTAGAGCTCTTTCTTCTTATGGAGACAGCTAGGTAATATGATGGATAGAGTATGGGACCTGAATGAGAAAGACTTTCATTAAAATTATTTTTCAGACACTAATTAACTCTGTGACTTGGCTACTGCCACTGCTGGCTAATTCTGTTTCCTCATCTGTAAAAATGGAGATAATAATAGCACCCTGTTGGGAGAAAAGAGGAGATGCTATATAAATGTTAGTTATCATCATCGTCGTCATCTTTGTCATCATTATCACCACCACCATCACCATCACCACATGCTGTCTTCTGATTGTAGATACCATGATTTCTATAGTTTCATTTTGATAGACTTGGAGAAAAAGGACCCTTCTCCCTGCCTCCCATCTCCTGGGTAAGTTAAAAAAAAACAAAAAAACACAAAACTATTGAATCTGATTAGTGACTGTTGAGATAAAAACAGCTGTATTTTGTTTTTTGCTTCCCATCTCACTTCCCCAAAGGGTCTAAATCAGGAGTATCTTTTCAGTTTACATGAGATAAGAGATTTTAGATACATTAAAAACCTGTGAGAATACTTGGAGAGAAAACAGCAAAGTTATAGAAAATAAATATTCTAAGTAATGTCCTGGCACTCACCACCACAAAAGAGAATCCAAAATATATGCTTTGTTAAATGCTTTAAATTCATGATTGTTTTTGAGCATTACAATAACCCTGTGATATAGATGTTTCTTATACTCTCTAATTTACAGATGAAGGAACTGAGACTGAGACTAAGAGAGGCTAAAGGCTTTATTCATGGCCATATAACTAAAATCAGAGTCAAAATTTGAATCTATTTCTTTTCTGATTCCAAGTTTATTGTTCTTTCCCATACCATACCTCCTTGTGATATTAAAACACTTATTTACTTGCTCATTTTAGTCTAATCCTATGATTTCACATGGGGAACTGCTAATATGCAATCTACTAATGATAGGTCATGGCTATTAATGTATACTATGGCAATAGCTGAAGGAATTAGAGAATTATTTTGAAGTACTGAGAGATTACATATCTAGTATGAGTCAAAGGCAGAACTTGAATCTAGGTCTTACTGTCTATAAGTCTGGCCCTTTACCGACTATTATATGCTGCTTCTCATTCTGTTAAAGAACCACAAACAAATCTGGTCCATTTTTTAATGTTGTCATCCAGCTTGACTAATTTATGTGGCTCATTTGAGTGTCATGCCAAACTTCTTGTAGATTTCTTTTCACTTTCACTATTTTCCACTGTTTTATGAAACAACACTGACTGAAACCTTCCATTATCCTCCTCCATAATGTTTTCACAAATGAGGTTTTTTTTTTTTTTTAATAAACAGTTGTAACCCTTAGCTGCTACGTTTCTATTTGACAAGGACAAGAAGTATTTGCTGGCAGATATGGTTTTTAGTTTCTTTTTTGCCTTCTCATTGTTGCATTACATTAGTGAAACTTTTGCAGAAAATGGAAATAATCAATGCTAATATCTTTTCTTATTTAAATAGGTCAGGTATGAAGCTATTATAATTGTTCAGTGTCCTCTCTCACCTTTATTTTTCTGGTTTGATGTTGATTTTGAGCTTTATTCCAACTAATCAATGGTCTGATTGCATATAGAATTCTGGTGTGACTTTCACATCAATAATTAGCCATTTACCTCCCATTAAAATGTAGTGATTTTCATATTTTGTCAAGATCCTCTATTGAAAAATATTTCAGGAATAAGAAATGAGACTAAAGAACTATAGCCTACATAGAAACTCCATACCTGTGTATCATTAATGCCGTCTTCAAGGAAACAATTAGAAAGCATTGAGCAAATGAACAGATGTGGAGTCATTCTTTGATCAATATTCAGATTACTGATTTGTTAGAACAAAGACAAAAATTAATGTGAGGACAGAAAAAAAGAATAAAATGAGAAACATCTAGAACAAGCAATTAAAACAACTACAATTAGATTTATTTTTGTGAGTTACTAACACCAAGATTTAGCAAACGGACAGTAGAAAGGACTTAATCAATGAAAATCATTTGCTAAAATGAGATCAAAAGAATCTTTTAAAAGTGCATTAGCCAGCCAACATTTGATCCACTTGCAACACCAAAAGATGATAGCTCAGGACAATCCTGGTTTAAAACAAACAAAATAAAACTTAATCATAAAAATTTCATATAAAGGGATTGTTGAAGACAATGACTATTATTGTCCCAGAAGTCAATTAGTAGAGAGGGAAAATAGTTTTAAGAAAGTTTGGTGAGGGAACCAACTAGGAAAATTCATCTTGAGAACACAAGAATAAAACTGGAAGGATACAGATGAAAGATAGAAAAGATCTGCAAAGATTTATATAATAAATTCTTTTTATCAAAAAGAGAGCTGTATGGTAGGCAGAATTGTGTAGTAGACTACAATGCCTTACAGATAAGGAATTATGAAGAAAGAATATAATATATGTGACCAGAGAAATATATGGGCAGGGAAAAAAAGATTGTCACCTAGCAAGTGTGAAGAACAATTTATAGACAGCCTCTGTGCTCCTTTATTATTCTTACAATGTCAAGTGAAAGTGAAAAAGGCCCCCAGAATCCTTATTTATTCATTTTATTTCCCCACCTTCCCTAATTTGGGACTTCTATGGACTTCCTCATCAAACCTCCTCTATCTTTCCTCCCCCTTATTTCAGTATTATTCTGTGAGTTGTCTTCACATATTGCATTGTAAACTCATAATACAGATGCTTAATTAACATGTATTGATTGATTGACTATTGAATTCCCTGGGGCAATTAATCTCTCAGCCATTCTGTCATCATTTATTAAATGATTGTTATGTGCTAGAAATACAAAAACAGGAAAAACAAACAAACCATTATCCTAACTCTCAAAGAACTCAGGTATTAAGGGGGAGACAGCACAAAAAAAGAAAAGCATGTATACATAAGATACATACAATGTAAATTGAAAGCTATCTCTTTGGGAAGGAACTAGCAGTGGGAAATGGGGTATGAGTTGAATATTAAAGGAAACCAAGGAAGGAGCCAGAAGTGGAGATGAGGAGGGAAAATGTTCCAGACATGGGCAAAAACCAGTGAAATTCAAAGTATGGTTTTGGAAGTTTAGGTGTCCTGTAGTTGTATCATAAGGTAAAGGGAGGAGAATACAGTGAAAGAAGACTTGAAAGGTAGGTAGGATCCAGGCTATTAAGGACTTTAAATGGCAAACAAAGGATTTTATATTAGATCCTGGGATCCGTTGGAGTTTGAGTAGGGAAGTGACATAGTTACTACAGTTCAGAAAAACTACTTTTGCATCTAAGTAGAGAGTAGAATGGATTAAGGCAAAACTTGAAGCAGAGAGACCAATTAAAAAGAAATTGTAGCATTCTAGGCACAAGGTATGAGGTTCTGAACTAGGGTATGACCATATGAGTGGAGATAAGGGGACATTTAAGGGATATGTTGGAAAGATAGAAACAAAATTTTACAACAGATTGAGTATACGGGGTAAATGTAAATAAAGAATCAAGAATCACACTAAGTCTGGTATGTTACAAGTAATATGTTAGTACTGTAGGGAAAAAAATAATAAGTTCAATTTTGTAAACATTGGAATTGAGTTACCTATCTAGTTCAAGATGTTCCAAGGATAGTTGCTGATATGGCATTAAAGGTCAAGGGCTGAGTATATGGATCTAGGAATCATCTTCATAGAGATGACTGTTGAACCCATTGAATGCATAAGAATACCAAGAAAGATAATAGAGAAAAGAAGCAAAAACTTTGGGGAACAACCATGATTAGTGGGCACGATCTGAGTAAAGGTCCAAATAAAAGAGATTGAGAAAGAGATCAGACAGATAAGAGAACCACGAAAGCAAAGTGTCACAAAACTTAGAAGTGGGTGGTTGACAGTACAAAAGTAGGAAAGATGTCAAAAGCTATTAGGAATGGAAATTGAGATCATTTATGAATATGGAAATTTATGGTTAAGAGATACTTAGAATGGGCTGGCATGAATAGATTATAATCTGCATCCCTGGAGAGAATACAAATATCAAAGAAATTACAGATCCATTTTGGTTTGATTGTTTGTTTTATACCATGTTCCCATATTTTAAATCTCTTCTAGATTATATGTAGACATGTAAGCTTTTGAGTGGTCTTCAAGCTTTTGGACTTAATCATTTCTCAAACCTGAGTAACATTTTCTAGCATAATTTTTTCCATCTCCCATTTATCTACATTCATGTATTGAAGTATATGTTGATTTGTTCTAAAGAAGAATGTCAAGATCTTCAAAAAATTATCAATTTCTTCATTCTTTTCGACAGATGCTAGTGTATAAATTGAAATAATCCATGGGTTCTTCATTCACACCTCAAGACAAGAAGACCAACTATTCCTTGAAATGTTATTTCTTTTATCTTTGTGCACAATGAAAAAAATTACCATTCCCCCCTAAAAGAACCTGTAAGTCATTGTTCCATTTAAACTTCAACTTTCTTTTGTCTTCATGTTTTGTTTATCATGAGGATATCAGTATCAATATGTTTGGCTTCCCAATAGTATGCCAATTCATTGGTTTCCAAACCATTCTACATAAATATCAACAACCTGAATGTGATGAAAATATTTTACCTCTGATGTGTGCTATACTTGTGACCTTGGGAGTGAGACGAATGGTGTCTGATAACATCTCTGACTTAAGATCTATCCTCTTGTAAAAACTAGGAGTAGCCATTTCTGTCTATTAGCTTTGGAAGGATATTAGAAAGAGGACAGTATTCCTGACTTTAACCACATAATCTTCATTTTATATTTCTTATATTTATGATTCATGTTCCACACTGCTTTCCTTACTAGGTAGATGTTGACAATTCCCCATCCCTTCTGGTAAAGTACCAATATAATCTCCTATTATTCTTATATAGCAAGAACATTCTCAACCACAGTCCTTGAGCCACTTTGTTGCATTTCTCCACTGGAGCAGAACTTTAAGGGTACTCCTCAGGGATTTTAATCTCTCTTTCTTAAAGAGAAAAATATAGTAAACAGTGCCCAAAATAGGAATCATGTCAAGAAAGAAAAGGTTATTAGATTCATCAACTAAGAGATCACGTGAATATAGGACTTCATGGATAAGAATTTTATAGGATGAGCTGGCCAACCAATGACTAGCCCATTTTATTTAATCATCAAACACCCATCAGATTTTTAAAAAGCATATTTGCTTTGAAGATAAAACAACAATAAAACCAAAAACATTTCACTCTAACACATGGAAACACATTGTCCCCCAGTCTCACTGTCAAGAGAAAATAGGTTCAGATTTAACACTACCAGATTTGCAAGGACAGCTTTGCTGCCCAGTGAGTCCTTGCCTCAATTACCACCAGAATGACTTTCAAAAGTTACTCCCAAAGTTGATCCTTTCTCTTTGTGATGATATAGTTAGAAAAGTCAGGAAAAAATGAAAAAGAAAATCTAATACATGTAATTAAAACAGCTCCAACCTGTATATCATTAATATCTTCTTAAAGGAAATAATTGGAAGAGATTGAACTTAATGAGAGGATTGTAAAATCATTCTTTAATCTGCTTTCAAGTCACTGACTTGTTAGAACAAAAATGAAAAATAATGTAAAGATGAGGGGGAAAAAGAATAAAAATGAGAAAAGGTTGCAAATAAAGCAACTCCAACCTGATATATTTACATGTTACTAACATAAAAAGTTAGTAAATGGAAAATAGAAAGGACATTAACACCAACTATAAAAATTTATATCAAAGTTTAATTAGTGAAAATCACTTGACATAATGACATCAAAAGAGCCTTAAAAAATGAGCATCAATGAAGGATATGGACCTTAACCCTACAATTCTAGATTGCCAAACTTTTAGACTTCTAAATACTTTGTCTCCTGGACTTTTGAAATTCACAAGAATGGAATCTGCAGATTATTATCTTTCCATAAAAAGCAAATATCAAGACAATGGAATGAGGTTTCTATTTCAGGGGCTCACAAATGAGCTTCAGAGAGAGATAGGACCCAAAGATAGCATTATTTCTTACTAGCAAAGAAGTCAAGCAGAGAACAGAGAATCACTAAGAGCGAAGGCTAAAACCATCTGTCTTTTGAAGGAGGTGCCTTCGATTGCTATTCTTCAATTGCAACCATTCAAAGAGACTACATACAGTCTTCCATGTAGTTAGCAGAATCATAGAATGATAATAGTTGTATCCTCTCCAAGGCACTTCACCAAAAGTAATCACAATTCTCTAGCAAGCTGGCTCTCCATGAGGGATATTTGCTTTAGACAATCATGTTGACATACTCTGCACATATACCCTTCCCTCTTTATATTGCTTAGATTTTTTTTTTGAAAGAAATGGCTTCTACAGTAACTTTTAAATTGATTTTTCCTAAAATACAGGTCTGGCTATCATTCCTTTATTCCCTGAATCATTAAACTCAGTGGTTCACTATTACCTTTAGGATCAAATACAAAATTTTCCATTTGGCTTTTATAACTCTTTATAATCTAGTCCCTCCATATTTCATCTTCTTATACCTTATTCCCATTCCTACATGTTGCGATCTAGTGACACTAGCCTCCTTGCCATTCTAGCACATGCCTTCTTCCGACTGCAAACATTGTCATTGATTGTCCTCCATACTTGGAATGTTCTCCCTCCTTATATTTCCTTTCTAGATTTCCTAGCTTCCTTCAAGCTTCTTTAAAAATCTCATGTTCTGCAATTTTTTTCCAGTCTTTCTTAATGCTTTTTGTATCTTCTCTCTGAGCTTATCCTCATATATATTTTGTTTGTGCATAATCGTTGGTATATTGTTTCTCCTGATAGATAGTAAGCTTCTTCAGAGCAGAAATTATTTTCTGCCCTTTTTTGTATCCCAGTATTTAGCAGAGTACCTGGCATATAGTAAATGCTTAATAAATGCCAATTGGCTGTCTGATGCATGTACTTTTAAATAAAAGCTTCATGTACTGAGGCTAAATTCTATACCAATGATTCATTGTGAGACAGAGATAATTTTGACTTCTCAAAAATTATGCTTTTGGAGAATAAACCTGGGAAAATCCTAACAAAGACTATGAGTATAGACTAGGTATTAGATGGTGCATTAGAACCTAATTAAGCTCATCGTCAATTTGGCATTAGGTGGTGTATTTTGGGGGGCAGTATTGAGAAAATATTATGACCACAGAAGATAGTATTACTTCCTTTACACACTCTGGGGTTGCCTCAGTTATTATCTGCTGTTTGCTATCACTTTTACTACATAGATAATGACAGCAATTATTATTTGTTATTTGCTATCATCCTTACTTTGAATTTCATGGACTTTTAAATCCAAAAAAGATGGTGTATCTTCTAAAACCAAGTTAAATCTGCCAATGTTGCTTGGCTGTCCTACATGCCTACCGGGCTTGTACTTAGAAAGCCCTGCTTCTCTGAGTAGGCCACATAAATAGGATAGATTTACTTTGAAATCAAGAACTGCAAATCTTGTCCATCACTCTATGTTCTTGGGTCTCTGGAATTCTCTGCAATTGCTTTCTCATTCAACCATGATCTCTTCTGCTCTCATCCAGGAGAAGAGAATGAAAGGCGAAGGAAAGGCAGGTGCCATGATGGGGAGAGAGGAGGTGGATGAACTCTAATCACAGATCTGAGCTGCTTCACCAATTTTGTTTTGCGCAAGTATGACCAAGTATAACAGAGAGAATTTAAGAACAAAAGTATGAGTGGGGGCAGGAAGATAAAGAGAGGAGGATCAGAAATGCCTTTATTGTGTTTCAGCATCCATTGCAATAATCAGAGGAAAATAGTGTATTAACAGCAAAATAGATCTGATTACCTTTCCCATCAAACACTCCTTTTCCTAACTTCCCTATTACTTTTGTAGACACTATCCTCCTCAAGTTTTCTTGCTTCATAATCTTAGCATCTCCAAACCACTAAATGCATTTACTTCACATATTCAATCAGTTGCTAAATCTTATTATTTTACCTCCAAAATAGCTTTCATATATGTTCACTTCTCTCCATTCATAGAGCAGTCACCCCAGTTCATATCCATATAACCTCTTTTTTAAAAGAATCACTTTTTGCTAATTTAAAAAAAAAAAACCTTACCTTCTCTTTTTCTAACATCTTCACTCCATTGGAAAAAGGAAGAATAAAACTTTGTAATCATTTTGTGTAGTCAAGCAAAACAAAATCCCATATGTACAAACATTATATCTTCCTTTACAGCCAAGGTCATTACTTCTCCATCAGGAGATGGGTAGCAATTTTTTCATCATGAATCCTGTGGAATCAAAAGTGATCACAGTGTCAAGTTGATCAGAGTTCTTAAGTCATTAAGATTTGTTTATCTTTACAATATTGTTGTCACTATATAAGTTATTTTCCTAAATGGAGCCCATGAAAGCTACTGTACTGATTGGTTGTATCAATCTGGTGAATAGCCCCTGAATGTCTAGCCTGGGGATAAGTGGGCAAGAAGTCTCAGTCTTAATAAAAGAAATTGGTCTCCTTGTTCTGCTCACTTTGAATTACCTTGTCATCTTTCAGTTTTTATAGTATCCTTAAAAAAATTTTGTGCCTTTTCTTATGAAGGATTCTTGACCTTATTCTCTTCATTAATATTCTTTCTTTTCTATCTATTCTTAACTTGTATTCTTTGATTCATAGTCTACATAGTTAAAACATAACATATATAGAATAAATACATACGTCGTTTACATAGAGAAGGCACTGGCATTAAAGAGGATTTAGGGAAGGCTTCCTATAGACGGTGGGACCTTAGTTGAGACTCAAAAGAAGCCAGGAGAAGCAATGTAGTGGATTGAGTGCTGTTTTGAAGTCAGGAAGACACTCCTAAGATCCTGGACAAGTCACTTAAGCTTGTTTGCCTCAGTTTCTTCATCTATAAAATAAGTTGGAGAAGGAAATGGCGAACCACTTCAGTATCTATGCCAAGAAAATCACAAATGAGGTCATTAAGAATTGAATATGACTGAATAACAACTAAAGGAAGTCAATGAGTTCAATAGTTGGAGTGAAGAAGGGAAAAGTATTCTAGGTATGGGAGACAACTAGAGACAATACCTAAAGTCCAGGGATGGGCTGTGTTGTTTATTTAATCTCCTCCACCTTTTTTTATTTGTTTGTTTGTTTTTTGATATATCAGAATAGTTTAAATCTGTTTTGGTAGGAAGGCTTCAAATATCTCTTTTATTAAATGTCCATCTTTTTTTTCACTGATTATTAAGGTCAGGAATAATAGCTTTCTAATTGGTACCCTTGTCTTAAGTTTCTCCTCACTCTAATATCTTTTCTAGTTTCCAAGAAGATTTTCTTAAAGTGCAAGTCTCATCATTTCACCTTCCCTTCCCTTCCCCACCTTGATATATTTCATTGGTGGACCTCTAGGCCTGTTTGGCCTGAGAGAAATTATTATTTCTCTCTTATATTATTGAATACTTTGAACTGAAGATCTTTGTTTTTTTTTTTTTTTTTTTTTTTTAGGAATTCTTTAAAATGTTTATTTAAAAAAAACACTTAATAGTATTTTGTTTTTTCCCAATTATACATAAAGATCATTTTCTTTTTTTTCCCTCTTTTTTTTAAATTTTTTTAAATTTTTTTAAATTTTTTTTTATTTTTTATTTTTTTTTATTTTTTAAATTTTTTATTTAATAATTACATTATATTGACACTCGTTTCTGTTCCAATTTTTTTCCCCCTCCCTCCCTCCACCCCCTCCCCTAGATGGCAAGCAGTCCTTTATATGTTGGATATGTTGCAGTATATCCTAGATACAATATATGTTTGCAGAACCGAACAGTTCTCTTGTTGCGTAGGGAGAATTGGATTCAGAAGGTATAAATAATCCGGGAAGAAAAACAAAAATGCAGATAGTTTACATTCGTTTCCCAGTGTTCTTTCTTTGGGTGTAGCTGCTTTTGTCCGTCATTTATCAATTGAAACTCAGGTCTCTTTGTCAAAGAAATCCACTTCCATCAAAATATGTCCTCATACAATATCGTTGTCGAAGTGTATAATGATCTCCTGGTTCTGCTCATTTCACTTAGCATCAGTTCATGTAAGTCTCGCCAGTCCTCTCTGTATTCATCCTGCTGGTCATTTCTTACAGAACAATAATATTCCATAACATTCATATACCACAATTTACCCAGCCATTCTCCAATTGATGGGCATCCATTCATTTTCCAGTTTCTAGCCACTACAAACAGGGCTGCTACAAACATTTTGGCACATACAGGTCCCTTTCCCTTCTTTAGTATTTCTTTGGGATATAAGCCCAATAGAAACACTGCTGGATCAAAGGGTATGCACAATTTGATAATTTTTTGGGCGTAATTCCAGATTGCTCTCCAGAATGGTTGGATTCGTTCACAACTCCACCAACAATGCATTAGTGTCCCAGTTTTCCCGCATCCCCTCCAACATTCATCATTATTTTTTCCTGTCATCTTAGCCAATCTGACAGGTGTGTAGTGGTATCTCAGAGTTGTCTTAATTTGCATTTCTCTGATCAATAATGATTTGGAACACTCTTTCATATGAGTGGTAATAGTTTCAATCTCATCCTCTGAAAATTGTCTGTTCATATCCTTTGACCATTTATCAATTGGAGAATGGCTTGATTTCTTATAAATTTGAGTCAGTTCTCTATATATTTTGGAAATGAGGCCTTTATCAGAACCTTTAACTGTGAAAATGTTTTCCCAGTTTGTTGCTTCCCTTCTAATCTTGTTTGCATTAGTTTTATTTGTACAAAAGCTTTTTAATTTGATGTAATCGAAATTTTCTATTCTGTGATCAGTAATGGTCTCTAGTTCATCTTTGGTCACAAATTTCTTTCTCCTCCACAAGTCTGAGAGATAAACTATTCTATGTTCCTCTAATTTATTTATAGTCTCGTTCTTTATGCCTAGGTCATAGACCCATTTTGATCTTATCTTGGTATATGGTGTTAAGTGTGGGTCCATGCCTAATTTCTGCCATACTAATTTCCAATTATCCCAGCAGTTTTTATCAAATAATGAATTCTTTTCCCAGAAGTTAGGGGCTTTGGGTTTGTCAAACACTAGATTGCTATATTTGACTATTCTGTCTTGTGAGCCTAGCCTTTTCCACTGATCCACTAATCTATTTCTTAGCCAATACCAAATGGTTTTGGTGACTGCTGCTTTATAATATAATTTTAGATCAGGTACAGCTAGGCCACCTTCATTTGATTTTTTTTTTCATTAATTCCCTTGAGATTCTCGACTTTTTATTGTTCCATATGAATTTTGTTGTTATTTTTTCTAGATCAATAAAATATTTTCTTGGAAGTCTGATTGGTATAGCACTAAATAAATAGATTAGTTTAGGGAGTATTGTCATCTTTATTATGTTCGCTCGGCCGATCCAGGAGCACTTAATATTTTTCCAATTATTTAAGTCTGACTTTATTTGTGTGGAGACTTTTTTATAATTTTGCTCATATAATTCCTGACTTTCCTTTGGTAGATAGATTCCCAAATATTTTATGGTATCAACAGTTATTCTGAATGGAATTTCTCTTTGTATCTCTTGCTGCTGGGTTTTGTTGGTGATGTATAAAAATGCTGAGGATTTATGGGGATTTATTTTGTAGCCAGCTACTTTGCTAAAATTATGAATTATTTCCAATAGCTTTTTGGTAGAATCTCTGGGGTTCTCTAGGTATACCATCATATCATCTGCAAAGAGTGATAGTTTGGTTTCCTCATTGCCTACTCTAATTCCTTTTATATCTTTCTCGACTCTTATTGCCGAGGCTAGTGTTTCTAATACGATATTAAATAATAATGGTGATAGTGGGCAGCCTTGCTTCACTCCAGATCTTACTGGGAAAGGTTCCAGTTTTTCCCCATTGCATATGATGCTTACTGATGGTTTTAAATATATGCTCCTGACTATTTTAAGGAAAAGTCCATTTATTCCTATGCTCTCAAGTGTTTTTATTAGGAATGGATGTTGGATTTTATCAAATGCTTTTTCTGCATCTATTGAGATGATCATGTGGTTTTTGTTTGTTTGGTTATTGATATAGTCAATTATGCTAATAGTTTTCCTAATATTGAACCAGCCCTGCATTCCTGGTATAAATCCTACTTGGTCATAGTGTATTATCCTGGTGACAATTTTCTGTAATCTTTTTGCTAATATTTTATTTAAGATTTTAGCATCAATATTCATTAGGGAGATTGGTCTATAATTTTCTTTCTCTGTTTTCAGCCTACCTGGTTTAGGTATCAGTACCATATCTGTGTCATAAAAGGAGTTTGGTAGGACTCCTTCAATCCCTATTTTTTCAAATAGTTTATATAACATTGGAGTTAATTGTTCTTTAAATGTTTGGTAGAATTCACATGTAAATCCATCTGGTCCTGGGGATTTTTTCTTAGGGAGTTGATTGATCGTTTGTTCTATTTCTTTTTCTGAGATGGGACTGTTTAGGATATTTACTTCTTCCTCTGTTAGTTTGGGCAAGCTGTATTTTTGGAGGTATTTTTCTATTTCATTTAAGTTGTCGAATTTATTGGCATAAAGTTGGGCAAAGTAACTCCTAATTATTGCTCTAATTTCCTCTTCGTTAGTGGTGAGTTCTCCCTTTTCATTTTTAAGACTAACAATTTGATTTTCCTCTTTCCTTTTTTAAATCAGATTTACTAAGGGTTTGTCTATTTTGTTGGTTTTTTCATAGAACCAACTCTTAGTTTTATTAATCAATTCAATAGTTTTTTTACTTTCAATTTTATTGATCTCACCTTTTACTTTTAGAATTTCAAGTTTAGTGTTTGACTGGGGGTTTTTAATTTGTTCCTTTTCTAGCATTTTTAATTGCAAACCCAATTCATTGACCTTCTCTTTCTCTATTTTATACAAATAGGCCTCTAGAGATATGAAATTTCCCCTTATTACCGCTTTGGCTGCATCCCATACATTTTGGTATGATGTCTCATTATTATTGTTTTCTTGGGTGAAGTTATTAATTATGTCTATGATTTGCTGTTTCACCCAATCATTCTTTAGTATGAGATTATTTAGTTTCCAATTATTTTTTGGTCTACTTCCCCCTGCTTTTTTGTTGAATGTAATTTTCATTGCATCGTGGTCTGAAAAGGATGCATTTACTATTTCTGCCTTACTACATTTGAGTTTGAGGTTTTTATGTCCTAATATATGGTCAATTTTTGTATAGGTTCCATGAACTGCTGAAAAGAAAGTGTATTCCTTTCTGTCTCCATTACATTTTCTCCAGAGATCTATCATATCTAACTTTTCTAGTATTCTATTTACCTCTTTGACTTCTTTCTTATTTATTTTGTGGTTTGATTTATCTAATTCTGAGAGTGCAAGGTTAAGATCTCCCACTATTATAGTTTTACTGTCTATTTCTTCTTGCAGCTCTCTTAGTTTCTCTTTTAAGAATTTAGATGCTACCCCACTTGGTGCATATATGTTTAATATAGATAGTGCTTCATTATCCATGCTACCCTTTAGCAAGATATAGTGTCCTTCCTTATCTCTTTTAATTAGGTCAATTTTTGCTTTAGCTTGATCTGAGATCAGGATGGCTACCCCTGCTTTTTTGACTTCACCTGAAGCATAGTAGATTTTGCTCCAACCTTTTACCTTTAACCTGCATGTATCTCCCCGCTTCAGGTGTGTTTCCTGTAAACAACATATTGTAGGATTCTGGCTTTTAATCCATTCTGCTAACCGCTTCCTCTTTATGGGGGAGTTTACCCCATTCACGTTTATGGTTAGAATGACCAATTCTGTATTACTTGCCATCTTGTTAACCCCGGTTTATGCTTTCCTCCCTTCTTTCCCCTTTCCCCCCCTTCCAAGTATTAAGCTTGTGAGCACCCCTTGCTTCTCACAGCCCTCCCTTTTTAGTGTCCCTCCCCCCGCCTTAGAGTTCCTCCCCCTATCTTACCCCTTTCCCTCCCAGTTCCCGTATTCCCTTCCGCTTAGCTTATTCCTTCCCTTTCCACTTTTCCCTTCTCACTTTTCAATGAGATGGGAGAAGTTTCACCATAGATTGAATATGTCTTAAGATTTTTCACTTAAAGCCAATTCTGAAGGCAGTAAGATACCCACTATATTCATCCCCCTCCATTCTTTCTCTCAGATATAATAGGTTTCCTATGCCTCTTCATGAGATGTACTACCCCCACTTTACCCTTTTTCTGGTACAATGTCCTTTCCACATCAATTTCTAGAACAAGGTATACATGTATTCTTTATACATCTATATAGTCAAAATATAGTTCCCAAGATTAATCTTTACCTTTTTAGATTTCTCTTGAGTTCTATATTTGTAGATCAAACTTTTTGTTAAGTTCTGGTTTTTTCATCAGAAATAGATGAAATTCGCTTACTTCGTTGAATGTCCATCTTCTTCCCTGGAAAAAGATGCTCATTCTCGCTGGGTAAGTTATTTTTGGTTGCATACCAAGTTCCTTAGCCTTTCGGAATATCATATTCCAGGCCCTTCGATCTTTTAATGTGGATGCTGCCAGATCCTGGGTGATCCTTATTGTGGCTCCTTGATACTTGAATTGGGTTTTTCTAGCCGCTTGCAATATTTTTTCTTTCATCTGAGGGTTCTGGCATTTGGCCACTATATTCCTTGGTGTTTTGATTTTAGGATCCCTTTCAGTGGGTGATCGATGAATCCTTTCAATGTTTATTTTTTCCTCTGTTCCTATGACTTCTGGGCAGTTCTCTTTGATAATTTCCTGGAAGACAGTGTCCAGGCTCTTTTTTTCATCATGTTTTTCTGGGAGTCCAATGATTCTCAGATTGTCTCTCCTGGATCTGTTTTCCAGGTCTGTTGTCTTCCCCAGAAGGTATTTCACATTTTTCTCCATTGTTTGATTTTTTTGGATTTGCTTGACTGATTCTTCTTGTCTCCTCGAGTCATTCAATTCCACTTGTTCAATTCTGATTTTCAGTGAAGTATTCTCTTCACTCACTTTTTAAAAATCTTTCTCTAATTGTCCCATTGAGTTCTTTTGTTCTGTGGAATTTTTTTCCATTTCGCCAATTTTGTTTTTTAGAGAGCTGTTTTCTGTTTCCAGTTCACTAATCCTATTTTTCAAGGATTTTACTTCTTTATCCACTCTCTCTTTAACTGACTTCTCCAGGCTCTTTTGCCAAGCCTCCCTCTCCTTTTCCCAAGCCTCACTCTGCTTTCCCCATTTTTCTTCTAGCTCCCTTGTGAGAGCCTTTTTAATCACTTCTATGAGGTTCATCTGTGCTGAGGAACAGACAATCTCCTCCTTTGGGGAATCACCTGGGGACTGCCTGTTTTTAGTCTCCTCAGGATTTAGAGTCTGCTCTCTATCTGTGTAGAAGCTGTCAAGGGTTAAAGTCCTCTTCAGCTTCTTGCTCATTCTGTCTATTAATCAGAGACAAACTACCAAAGAAAAACAGAAAAAACTGGAGTCTTTCTTTGGTGGGGGGCTGGGTGTGTTATCGAGCTTCCTCTACAGACTGCAAGGGGCAGCAGTGAGGCACTAGCAAGACTGTGCTGCGCCTGCGCTCTGAGATCCCAGAGCGTGCTGAGTCACTGAGGGGGGAAGGGGGGGGGGCGGCCAGGTCCTGAGAGACTCCAGCTGTTTGGGGTTGTATTCTTCAGCCCCGGTGTTTTTAGCTTCTCTGCTGGGCTGTTGACTTGCTGCCGGAGGAAAGTATCCAAACCTGTAGCGAAGCTCTCCCCGCAGAAACGGCTATGATCACTCTCCACCCCCTCTCCAGTCTGCTCCCGTGCTCTCACTGCTGCTGCCCGCCGCCTGCGCCCGATCTAAAACCGTCCCAGCCCTCCAGTAAAGACAGACCTTTCTTGGCGGATCTCAAGGATGGCTTCTCTTGGTAACTATTTGTGGGTTTTTTTCAGTCAAGCATTGATTCAGAGGCTTGTAATGAAGTGGATAGTGAGAGAAAGCGCGGAGCTTATGCAACTGTGAGCCTCCTCTCCGCCATCTTAACCGGAAGTCATCTGAAGATCTTTGTTGATGGATGAGATTGTTTTGATCCTGAGTAGGAGTCCTCAACTAGAGAACCTTACAAGGTGAATTTGAACCCTCTTTTGTAGAGATTTTCCTAAATAAATTAATCTGGAGAAGAGATAAGTCTCTTTCTCTAAGACTCAGTGTCAGTCATGTCCCTCAGACCCTCATTAGAATAAACCAACTTTCATTATAATATTCATTCTTCTCATTATTTATTAATCAATCAGAAATGATTGTCACCCTCAGGAGCTCCCTTTTTTTTTTTTCCCCCAAGGTCATATAAGCATTAAATAGTTTCCATGGGAGGATCATTAGCATTAGAGAATAGCACTGACCCCTTTGATTGATAACATGATTAATTACTTAGAAACTATTTCTCAAACTTTTTATATTTAAAAATATTTATTTAAGGGTCTTCACCACCTAGCTCCTTACTACCTTTGCCATCTTCTAACAATTTTCTCCTGTCTACACACTCTACCTTCCTTTAAAACTGGCCTGCTTGCAAGTTCCTTCAACATGATATTCTGTCTCCTATTTTCATGCCTTAGTATCAGCTGTCCTGCCTTTACAGAATGTCCATCCTTTTTTCTTTTTTTTTCTTACTTTTCTTTTCCCATTGACATCATTGACTTCTTTCAAGACTCAAGCAACATTAATCTCACAAAGTCTGCCCACATCCCTTTAGCCATTTGAGTCTTCCCTTCTACAATTGTGGTTCCTACTATTTTCTATTCATCTTGAATATACTTACATATTTACATGTGTCTCCCCTATTAGTATGCAAAGTACTCAAAGATTTCAAAATTGCCCAGCTTTAGTGGTCCTAGACCTTGCTTTGTCCTCCCTGCAGCTGTCAGTGACTAAATGGCCTTTCTCCTGTCACCAAAGATGAGCCAGATCTTAGATTACATTTATTCATGCTACCCACCAGTTCTATTTATATATTAAGACAAGCCTCACATATTTATCTTATATTTAGATTGAGTAAAGGAGTTTCATTGTTATTATTATTTGCCTCATTGATTCAATCTCTCCAGATTCAGGAAATGCATTTGGGGCAAAACACATTTCCTAGAGGAATGGAATCCAAGTCAGGAATAGGATAAAAGTTACCTATTATAAGCCGAAATCCTTCCTGGAAAATATCTCTTCTTCTTCTTCTTCTTCTTCTTCTTCTTCTTCTTCTTCTTCTTCTTCTTCTTCTTCTTCTTCTTCTTCTTCTTCTTCTTCTTCTTCTTCTTTTTTTTTAAGAATTAAAATACTTTTTGTTGATGAAATAAGAGTGCTAGAGAAAAAGATTGAAAAAGAGAGCTATAAAAGAATTGGAACGGGAATAAACAGCTTGTACAAGATGTACAAAGCTTTGCCCAAGCAATAAACTTTTTTTCTCAATTTTAAAAATAATAGCCTTTTATTTTCGAAATAAATGTAAAGATAGTTTTCAACATTCACCCTTGCAAAATGTGTTCCAAAATTTTTCCCTCTCTTCCCCTACTCCCTCTCCTAGACAGCAAGTAATCTAATATATGTTAAACATACGCAATTCTATACATAGTTCCGCATTTATCATGCTACACAAGAAAAATCAGATCAAAAAGAAAAAAAAATGAGGAAGAAAATAAAAAAGCAAGCAAACAACAACAAAAAAGTGAAACTACTATGTTGTGATCCACATTCAGACTTGACAGTCCTCTTTCTGGATGCAGATGGATCTCTCTATAACAAATATGAAACTGGCCTGAAATCATTTCATTGTTGAAAAAAGCCACATCCATCCGAATTGATCATCTCATAATTTTGTTATTGCTGTGTACATGTGTCTCAGTATCAGTTCATGTAAGTCTCTCCAGGACTTTCTGAAATTATCCTTCTGATTATTTCTTATAGAACAATAATATTAACATTCATCTACCATAATTTATTTAGACATTTCTCAACTGATGGGCATTCACTCAGTTTTAAGTTTCTTGCCACTACAAAAATAGCCGCTACAAATATTTTTTAACATGTGGGTCCCTTTCCCTTTTTTATGAACCCTAACCCAGTAGAGACACTGCTGGATAACATAATTTGAATAGTTTGACAGCCCTTTGAGCATAGTTCCAAATTGCTCTCCAGAATGGTTGGATTAGTTCACAGTGCCACCAACAATATATTAATGTCTCAAGTTTTCCCACATCCCCTCCAACATTCATCATTATCTTTTCCTGTCATTTTAGGAAATTTGAGAGTATGTAGTGGTATCTCAGAGTAGTCTTAATTTGCATTTCTCTGATCAGTAGTGACAGAGCATTTTTTCATATGACTAGAAATGGTTTTAATTTCTTCATCTGAAAATTGTCTGTTCGTATCCATTTATCAATTAGAGAATGACTTGTATTTTTTATAAATTTTAGTTGATTTTCTATATATTTTAGAAATGAAGCCTTTATCAGAATCCTTGGATGTAAAATTGTTTTTCCCAGTTTTCTGCTTTCCTTCTAATCTTGTATGTATTGACTTTGTTTGTACAAACCCTTTTTAACTTAATATAATCAAAATTATCCATTTTGTATTTCATAATATACTCTATTTCTTCTTTAGCCATAAACTCCTTTCTTTTCTACAGATCTTTCAATTTGCTTTTAGTATCACAATGAACCTATTTTGACTTTATCTTGATATAGGGTATTGGTGTTGGTCAGTGTCTAGTTTCTCTCATACTATTTTCCAATTTCTCCAGCAATTTTTGTCAAATAGTAAGTTCTTATCCCAGAAGCTGGGGTTTGGGAGTTTATCAAACATTAGCTTACTATAGTCATTGATTATTGTGTCTTGTGAATCAAATCTATTCCACTAATCAACTACATTATTTCTTAGCCAGTATCAAATGATTTTGATGACTGCTGCTTTGTAATATAGTTTTAAGTCTGATACAGCTAGACCACTTTCATTTGCATTTTTTCATTAATTCCCTTGAAATTCTTAACCTTTTGTTTATCTAGATGAACTTTGTTATTATTTTTTATAACTCTGTAAAGTAATTTCTTGGGTTGGTTTGATTGGTATGGCACTGAATAAATAGATTAATTTAGGTAGAATTGTCATTTTTTATTATATTAGCGCAGCCAACTCATGAGCACTTGATATTCTTCCAGTTGTTTAGATCTGACTTTATATGTGTGGAAAGTGTTTTGAAATTATGTTCATATGGTTCCTGACTTTGTCTTGGCAGGTAGACTCCCAAATATTTTATATTACCTATAGTTATTTTAAATGGAATTTCTTTTTATATCTCTTGATGCTAGACTTCATTGGTAACATATAAAATGTTGATTATTTATATGGATTTATTTCATATCCCACAACTTTGCTAAAATTGTTAATTGTTTCTAGTAGTTTTTTTAGTTGATACTGTAGAATTTTCTAAATGTATCATCATATCTGCAGAGTGATAATTTTGTTTCCTGTTTACCTACTCTGATTCCTTTCATTTCCTTTTCTTCTCTTATTGCTAAAGCTAACATTTCTTGTACAATATTGAATAATAATGGTGATAGTGGGCAACTTCATTTCATCCCTGATCTTATCAGGAATGCTTCTAGTTTATCCTCATTACATATGATGCTTGATGGTGGTTTTAAATAGATGCTACTGATCATTTAAAGGAAAACTCCATTTATTCCTATGCTCTCTAATGTTTTTAATAGAAAAGGATGTTGAATTTTGTCAAATTTTTTTTCTGAATCTATTAAGATAATTATATGATTTCTGTTAACTTTGTTATTGATATAATCAATTATGCTAATAGTTTTTCTAATATTGAACCAGCCTTGTATTCCTGTTATAAATTTGGTCATTGTGTATTATCCTGGTGATAATTTGCCGTACTCTCTTTGCTAATATTTTATTTAAGATTTTTGCATCAATATTCATTAGGGAAATTGGCCTATAATTTTCTTTCTCTGTTTTGACTCTGCCTGGTTTAGGTATCAGCTTTTTTTCTTAATTTCTTTTTCTAGCTTTTTCAGTTGCATGTCCAATTTATTGATCTTCTTTTTATTCAAATAAGCATCTAAAGATATAAAATTTTCTCTAAGAACTGCTTTGGCTGCATCCCATAAATTTTAGTATGTTGTCTCATTATTGTCATTCTCTTGGATGAAATTATTGTGTCTATAACTTGTTGGAAAACATCTTTTCTTTTACCTGCCTTATATAGATAATTGCCCAAGCTTATGCTTAATATAATTTATGCAGGATAAACCATCTAGAATTACTAGAAGGAACATTGCAGCTGATTTCACCAATGTAAGGATGTAATATTTGTAAAGTACTTTGGAAATCTTAAAGAATTGTAAAGATTCTAATTACTTTTATCATTAGATTAATTTATTTGGGGTTTGAAGAACTTATAGTTGTTAAAGCAATCTAACACCCCCATATGTTTGCGTGAATGGTAAATCAAATAATTAAATAATTTTTTGTAGAGGGTGGGGAGAGATAAAATTAGTTCATTAGGTGAGATTTGGCTAAGGAAAAAAACTCAGGGAAAATAAAACACATATTAGGTACTTAGGCTGGAAAAGAGATTGATGGGGAGAAAGGTGCCAGATTGGAGTAAGAGGGAGAAAGGGTGTGGCCCAAAGGAGGTTGTAGCTGGCCCCTAAAACAAATCTTTTTGCAACTTACATTATATAAAGATTTAAGATTTGTAAAGCACTACTTCCAACAATCCTGTGAAGTGGCTATATCAAGAATTTTTAAGGCCATTTTAAAGATGAGGAGTATAGCTAACAAGTGGCATTAGCTGAGGTATGAACACATGTGACTGAACTTCTTCTCTAGTCTCTCCTAACTAGAGCTTTAAAACCTATTTGAATAAGGAAATGTTAACTGCAATTTCCCTAATTCAATCGTATAAGCATTTATTAAGTGCCTAAAACAGGGAGTGGGGGCAGGAGATGAGAAAAGACATCTGAAATGAGTTTTGGTGAGAGGTAAAAATATTGAGGGGTGAAACTAAGAAGGGAGAGCAGCTCAAGCATGACCAAGTGAAAAATAATAAGATATGCAAGGGGAACTGTTGCCACATTGAGAATGAACTCATGCAAAATTGTAATGCATGGAGTCAATCCCAGCATTCTTTAAATATGACTTTCATTTTCTCTTCAAGTCCTATATGGTAGATGGAATAAAATTTCAACTATGGTTGGAATGATAGCATATTTGCAAAAAATTGATCAGCTTCCTGCAACATGTGCTCTTACTATACAGAAGGGATAAAAACTGAGACCATCAATTGGATGGATTTTTAGCATCCAAGAGATAACCAGTGTCCTGAATTTCAAGAATGACAAGTCAGCTTGACTGGGGTAAGGAACTCAAGAAGGGATGTTTCTGGTGCCTAGACTGCACTGATAAGAAAAAAACAAACATACATCCAGTGAAAAGGGATCCTTAAAGGAAGGCAATAACACCCTTCTCTCCCTTACTATCAATAGTATTAGCACTATGATCAGGACTTTATTCAAATCTAATCATGTATTAAAAAAAATCAAAACATCCAAATGTAGTCTTGTTTTTTTTTCCTTCCAAAATTATAATTTAATATTTCACTCAAATAAAAATATAATTAAATTACCAATTGCCAACTTGCAGTGAATTCCCCCAAACCATGGAGAGGTCCTCAATTCAGGGCTGTTTGCAACTTAACCCATTCTTTGGCCTATGATAATAAGAGATTTATGCTTTCTGATATGGGGGAAGGAATATTCATTGAATTGAAGGAGAGAGGGAAAGCACAAGAGTACTCCTCAGGAGAGCTGGTAGTGAAATGGAAGGAAGTGGCAAATTTAGACCATTGCTTAGGAAGTCTGCCTTGTGACTTCCGTGTTATATAAAACAGACCAACTGCCATTTCTTCTTACTGCTCTGTCCAAAACACTCCTCCCTTGTCACCACTCTCTTATATATGGTGTCCTGGAACTCTTAGTGTGGTTTTAGGTAATTGAAGATTAAACCTAACTGCACTAAGACTTTTGGGACACCTTGTATAGATTCTTTTCCTCTTAGACTATAAGCTGCTTGAGAACAGGGGTCGTCTTCTTTGCCTGTATTTATATCCCAAGCACTTATCTTATTACTTGCAAGTAATAAGATAATGGATTTTAACTTAACACATCCACTCATTCATTTATAGGTCACAGTCTTCTAGACTTTCTAGTTTCTTTAGTGGGGATCTGATTATCCTATCCTGGTTACACCATTGAATGACTGTGATTGGAGCATTGATATAGAATGAAATTAATCTCTAAAGAAAAAGGAGATTTCCTGGTGTTGGTTGATTTAATTGAGTTGTACTTATTCTGCAAGTTGTCTGATCTAGTATCATGTATCAGTCATCCTGACTTTCCTGCTATTAAAGCTAAAGATAAGTAAGTCATCTGGGGCTGGGGAAACAGCATGCACTTTGGGGATGCTTGCTGCTTGGTAATGAAGAGGATAAAGGAATGATTATGAAATGATTAATGATGATGAAAATCTTAGCACTTATCTAACAAATGCATGTTAAATCATGGGACTTAAGGGCTAGGACACTGGATTTAGAATCAAGAAGTGATTCCCCAAAGTTCACATAAAGCAAAGCCTCGATTTAAATCTAGAATTTTTTATCCTAAATCCAACTCCTTCTCTAATATTTTTTATTTATTTACATGTGGAAATTCTGATTACCGTTTTGATGGAAACATCTATCTCAATGCTTTATTAAAATGTCCAAATGTTCTCAGATGTAAATGAATCAGCAACATGTTTCCTTTTTAAGGAGACTGCAGGTTTTAAGATTAAAGGCAATTTATTCACTGAGCCTTTTTGAACCAATGATATTTAGACTGTAGTTCGATACCCAATGAGCTGAAAATATGTCTAGATTCCTCTATTCCCATTGTAAGTAACCTTCGTAAGAATCCACCTAATAAGTGCATGAGAGAGGATAGATATGGTAGGGAGTATGCAGGAGGGGGAAGGCAAAATTTCTAATCAAATGTTTTCTCCTTTTTTCAGAACAAGCAAAAATAATTTTGAAGAAAGTACTTCAACTTATAGGCCAAGAGCTTCTCATACTTTTCAAATAACCAAGGACATAAAAGGCTATTTTCCACTTCTTGATCTCACACACACACACACACACACACACACACACACACACACACCCTCTCCCAATGGCATATGAAAGGATAAACAGTTTAATTTTTGTTTAGTTTAATTAATGGTAGTCTTGGAGTCTGAAAGGAAGCAGAGCAAGGAAGAAACCACTACATGGGTTCCCAGGAATGGCATAGTCCATATCCTGGCCACTAATGACATCATTGTTTCCTGTTGTTTTTTAGTGGAAAACCATGGCCCAATGACAACTGATATAGCAGTAAGAAGATGCCTGTTTATGGGCTCAAAACTGAGACCATCAATTGGATGGATTTTTAGCATCCAAGAGATAACCAGTGTCCTGAATTTCAAGAATGACAAGTCAGCTTGACTGGGGTAAGGAACTCAAGAAGGGATGTTTCTGGTGCCTAGACTGCACTGATAAGAAAAAAACAAACATACATCCAGTGAAAAGGGATCCTTAAAGGAAGGCAATAACACCCTTCTCTCCCTTACTATCAATAGTATTAGCACTATGATCAGGACTTTATTCAAATCTAATCATGTATTAAAAAAAATCAAAACATCCAAATGTAGTCTTGTTTTTTTCCTTCCAAAATTATAATTTAATATTTCACTCAAATAAAAATATAATTAAATTACCAATTGCCAACTTGCAGTGAATTCCCCCAAACCATGGAGAGGTCCTCAATTCAGGGCTGTTTGCAACTTAACCCATTCTTTGGCCTATGATAATAAGAGATTTATGCTTTCTGATATAGGGGAAGGAATATTCATTGAATTGAAGGAGAGAGGGAAAGCACAAGAGTACTCCTCAGGAGAGCTGGTAGTGAAATGGAAGGAAGTGGCAAATTTAGACCATTGCTTAGGAAGTCTGCCTTGTGACTTCCATGTTATATAAAACAGACCAACTGCCATTTCTTCTTACTGCTCTGTCCAAAACACTCCTCCCTTGTCACCACTCTCTTATATATGGTGTCCTGGAACTCTTAGTGTGGTTTTAGGTAATTGAAGATTAAACCTAACTGCACTAAGACTTTTGGGACACCTTGTATAGATTCTTTTCCTCTTAGAATATAAGCTGCTTGAGAACAGGGGTCGTCTTCTTTGCCTGTATTTATATCCCAAGCACTTATCTTATTACTTGCAAGTAATAAGATAATGGATTTTAACTTAACACATCCACTCATTCATTTATAGGTCACAGTCTTCTAGACTTTCTAGTTTCTTTAGTGGGGATCTGATTATCCTATCCTGGTTACACCATTGAATGACTGTGATTGGAGCATTGATATAGAATGAAATTAATCTCTAAAGAAAAAGGAGATTTCCTGGTGTTGGTTGATTTAATTGAGTTGTACTTATTCTGCAAGTTGTCTGATCTAGTATCATGTATCAGTCATCCTGACTTTCCTGCTATTAAAGCTAAAGATAAGTAAGTCATCTGGGGCTGGGGAAACAGCATGCACTTTGGGGATGCTTGCTGCTTGGTAATGAAGAGGATAAAGGAATGATTATGAAATGATTAATGATGATGAAAATCTTAGCACTTATCTAACAAATGCATGTTAAATCATGGGACTTAAGGGCTAGGACACTGGATTTAGAATCAAGAAGTGATTCCCCAAAGTTCACATAAAGCAAAGCCTCGATTTAAATCTAGAATTTTTTATCCTAAATCCAACTCCTTCTCTAATATTTTTTATTTATTTACATGTGGAAATTCTGATTACCGTTTTGATGGAAACATCTATCTCAATGCTTTATTAAAATGTCCAAATGTTCTCAGATGTAAATGAATCAGCAACATGTTTCCTTTTTAAGGAGACTGCAGGTTTTAAGATTAAAGGCAATTTATTCACTGAGCCTTTTTGAACCAATGATGTTTAGACTGTAGTTCGATACCCAATGAGCTGAAAATATGTCTAGATTCCTCTATTCCCATTGTAAGTAACCTTCGTAAGAATCCACCTAATAAATGCATGAGAGAGGATAGATATGGTAGGGAGTATGCAGGAGGGGGAAGGCAAAATTTCTAATCAAATGTTTTCTCCTTTTTTCAGAACAAGCAAAAATAATTTTGAAGAAAGTACTTCAACTTATAGGCCAAGAGCTTCTCATACTTTTCAAATAACCAAGGACATAAAAGGCTATTTTCCACTTCTTGATCTCACACACACACACACACACACACACACACACACACACACCCTCTCCCAATGGCATATGAAAGGATAAACAGTTTAATTTTTGTTTAGTTTAATTAATGGTAGTCTTGGAGTCTGAAAGGAAGCAGAGCAAGGAAGAAACCACTACATGGGTTCCCAGGAATGGCATAGTCCATATCCTGGCCACTAATGACATCATTGTTTCCTGTTGTTTTTTAGTGGAAAACCATGGCCCAATGACAACTGATATAGCAGTAAGAAGATGCCTGTTTATGGGCTCAAAGAGACAAAATTCTTCTATGACAGAGAAGTGCATCATTCTAGTTAAGAATATCTTGAAAGCAAAGTACATCTATTGATATGAGAATCCTGAAAATCTCAAGGGATTTTTTTCCTATTTCAGCTTATGTTTAGAAACTGCTTCTGTCATTAAGTAGAGGTTGCCTTCCAGCAGGAATCACACTTTGTTTTGTTTTCTTTACTACCTTAAAATCAAACAAACCTTCTTGTGGGGTGGGATACTATAAAGAAAACCCAGGAAGTCCCAACTTTCTACTCCCCTCTTGTGGGAACCTCTGATAAGAAAGAGGTTGTTGCCACTTGCATATAGCAAGCCCATTTTCAATTTAGAAATTGCAAAATGAGTTTACAGTTTAGAGTTAGTGAATAAGAGTTCTGGATTTGAAGTCATCAAAACCCAAGTTTAAATCCTTCCATAGACATCTAGTAGCTAACTGACCTTGGACAAGTCATTTAATTCAAATTCAGTTTTTTTATATATAAAATGGGACAATAAAAATATTAATATCACTTACTTCATGGACTTATTGTGAAGACTAAATGAAAATATTTTGCAAATCTTAGAGAGAGCTATTTTATTAACATATTTTAGAAGGGGCCACTAGTTGGCTAAGTGGATAGAGTGCTGGACTGGAGTTCAAATAAGGCCTCAGAGATTCACTAGCCTTGTGATCCTGATCAAGTCATTTAACCTGCTTGCCTTAACCCACTGAAGGAAGGGAATTACAAGCTATTCCAGTGTCTTTGCCAAGAAAAGCCCTTATGGGTTCACAAAGAGTCAGATACAACTGAACAACAAATATTTCAGGAAGATTTTGAATGATAAGATGAAAGGTTTTTTTTTTTTTCAACATGAACCCTTAGTTAATCAGAGATTAATAATGCTGTCTCATAGTCCCTTCAAAGACATAGTCTTTGTATTGATTCTTTTTTAAAGAAAATAAATTTAAAAACATTGTAAAATATTTATATGTTTTGTGTCCTACATCCAAAGCTTTTTAAAGGTAGAGGTTGTGTTACAGAAAAGCAGTAATTACAAAGGAGTGGGAATAGAGATTTGGATTCTAGCCCTAGTTCTGGTTCTAACTGGGATGACCTTTGGAGAACTATTTATTTCTCTAGGTCTCAATTTCCTCAACTTAAAAATGCAATGGTTGGATTAGTTTATCTCCAAGGCTTCTTAAAGCTCTGGAACTATGATTCTATGATATCTAAAGGTTCCTTTCAGCTCTACAGTAACTCTACTAAAAAATATCGAGTGATCTCCCATTGCCTGCAGCAGGGCCCTGCAAACCTGCTGTGATTAAGGGACATCTTTTGTGAAGTGTGAATGTCTCTGAGTGAGTGGGACACAGAAATAGGTAAACAAAGGATGCCACTTTATTATTGATCACATTGGTTTTTACAATCAATCAGCTGGGCAGCCTTGACCTATGAGATAATGTTTAAGCAAATATTCTAAGCCAGCAACATTCTGCCCCCAATCTATACTCCTAGCCTTTTCTCTTGTTATAGATATAATTTATTTTATGTTGTTAATTGGTTTTGGGAAAAATAACATACATTATATTGCACATATGATTTCTGAAAGTTAATCTGTAAAAGCAATATGTTGGAGTCCCTGAGAAGAGAGGCATTGTTAATTTTTTAGTATGAGTATTTGCACCTCAGAAATCAGCAAAGTCTACAGTGGATTAATATATTATTTTGTCGATTGTCGGACTTAGGAAAGTGATAGAGAAAATGTCAAATCAATTTAAAAGTTTGCTGTGAGTACATGGCTTCCCCCACCTCCCTAGGCATTTGTTAAGCTTTTACTGACACATCTCTGTTTCATAGGGAACCATGTTGGAGGAGGAAAAGGGACTAAGTAGGGTCCAAAGGCAAGAGGAAAAGTAGGATGAAGAGAGGAAAGAAAGGAAAAGAAAATATGAAATTAGGCACTATCTGAGGATCCTTCCAACATTGAGATTCCATAGTTCAGTGAAGGAAATAGAAAAGAAAGTAAATGAGAAGGAGGAAATAGAAAAAAACCCAGCATTTATATGGCATTTTAAGTCTTGCCAAGCATTAGGAATCAGATGTTTTTATATGATCCTCACAACAACTCTGTTGTACCATAGATATTTCATCTCCAAATTACAGAAGAAGAAACTGAGAGACTTATAGAGAAACTTAGACTATAATTTTCCTGTCTCAGAATCATTTATTGAAATGGAAAAAGAATGTTGAATTTGGAGTAATTGGATGTGAGCTCAAATTTGAACTCTGTCACTTCTTGAATGAAGTTGGGGGAAGAAAAAGGAAGGAATGTTAACAAGCATTTATAAAATACTGACTTTGTGTCAGACACTGTGCTAAGCCCTTTACAAATACTGTCTTATTTGATCTTCATAATAACCCTAATAGGTAGATACTTTTATGAGTTTCATCTTACAGTTGAGGAAATTAAGGCAAACATATTAAATGATTTATCTAGGGTCTGATGTTGGATTTCAACTCAGGTCATTATGACTGAAGACCCATCATTCTGTCAACTCACTGCACAACTTAGTTGGCCATCAGATAGGCCATCATGCTGAAATATAGTTTTTTAAAGTATTAGATCCCAGATCAAGAACACTCCCATCTAGATTTAAGACTGTATGATCGTTGCATAATAGAAACATACTATGTAGTTATATTCACAATCCATTCCCTTTCTTCATCACTGTCAATCATTTAGCCAATTAGACCTTATTATGCACCTTTTATATGTCAAGCACAATGCTAAGATTGGGTACATAAAATCTGTCAAGAGCTCACAATCTTGTAGAGGAAAACAACATAAAAAAAAACTCCATACAAATAAGCTATACACAGGATGATATGTGGGTAATTTAAAAGGGAAGATATGGAGATTTAGAATGACTGGGAAAGGCTTCTTTAAGAACGTGAGATTTTAGCTAAAACTTGAAGGAAGCCAGAGAAGCTAGAAAATGGAGTTAAGGAGGGAGAGTGATCCAGGGGTGGGGATAGCCAGCAAAAATGGAGTTTAAGTTGGAAAATGGTGTCCTGTTTGAGCAACAACAAGGATGCCAGTAAGGTTTATAAGAAGAATGAAAATGGTGGGAAAGCGCCAGGTTATGAAGGCCTTTGGAAACCTATGAGATTTTGTCTTTGATTCTGGAGGTAATAGGGATCACTGGAGTTAATTGAATAGGGAAATTATATGGTAAGATTTGTTTTAGGAAGACCATTTTAACATCTGAATGGAGGATGGACTAGAGAGTAGTATTTTTGTTACCATTTGAACGTACTTGGAGCTACAATTTCTAGTCATTCTGACAACACAATGAAAAGAGAAATTATCCACTTATCCTTCCTTAGAAAACAGCCACATCCTGCATTCCCTTTCTTGTAGTTAGATTATGCATTAGTGGTATTCACTATTGAGAAATCAGGAAGAATTAAACTTGCTTAGGCAGACAGTGATTTCTCTGGAAGAAAGCATCCCTTGGCCATCAGTTTTCTAAGCTAAGTTGCTGGCTATGTTTAGATATCTATATAGCTAGGTAAATATTGTGATTTTTGTGCTGGAGTTGGTGCAGTTGGTGCACTGGGTTTAGAATCAGGAAGATCTAACTTCAAATCCATTCTCAGACATTTACTAGTTATATGACTCTGGGTCAGCTCTTAACCCTTATTTGCCTCAGTTCCTCATCTGTAAAATGGAGATAACACTGGAGAAGGAAATGGTAAACAACAATATTTTTGCCAAGAAAACCCCATGGATAGGTCCATAAAATCACAAAGAATTAGACATGACAGAAGAACAACATAAGACAAGAAGCTCTTGTACATTAATGAATTCTGCCAACTGAGATCTATTTGGAGCTGGAAGAAAGTGATATTAGTGGCTATTTTCAAAATAGGGATGAAGCTCTTTAAGGCTAGTTGGTAGGCACTCTCTGAGGAACCTGCTCATCCAGCTAAATGACCACCTGGAGAGGAAACAGAATGATACAGGAGAAAATGTACTAATTTTGGAGTTAAGGGATTGAGGTTCAAATCCAGGATTCAACGGCATGGTTCAAATCCAAGGTCACTTAAGCAAGATACCTAATTTTTCTGGGCATCAGTACTTTGTCTGGAAAATGAGGAGGTTTGATTATATGGTGTCTAAGATTTATGTTCAGGGTCAGGAGGAATGGGAGTGCTGACAGACAGGTAAGAGAGCCTTGAGCCCATGGAATATGGAGTCAGCTGTCAATGGCAGGATTAGAATTCCCCCAATACTAGAACGTGCTGCTCCTAATCCTCTATCTAACTCAATCTTGCTAATGAGTCTAGGTTTAGGACAATAAAAAGAGGCCTAAAGAAGATAGGAGAGATCTTGAATTAGGCATTAACATGGAACTTAACTTTTTTTTATAACTATATTATAATATAATAGATTTCCTTTGTGGAACACCTGGAACCAGGAATGTCTGAATTCAAACCTAGCCCCAGATGCTTACTAGCTGTGTGACTTTTGGCAGATAACTTATTATGTCAATTTTTTTCAATTGTAAAATGGGGATCCTCATTAGAACCTATCCTTCAGTGGGGTTGTAGAGATCAAACAAGATAATATTTGTAAAGTACTTAGCATAGAGCCCATCACATAGTAGGCACTTTCCAAATGTTTGTTCTCTTCCCTTCCCTTTACAATCCTATGCATTTGATTTTATTTATTTGAAATCATTATTCTGAAAGGGAGTTCATAGACTTCACCAGATTACCAAAGAGAGTCTGGAACCCCTGGACAAGACTGAAGTGGAATATTCATCAACTTCAGTTCAATGTACTCATCCCTGCTGCTTTCAATAAGACCCATATTTTGGAGGTAGCCAGGTGCACCTGCCCTCACAGTTCAGGTCACAAGACCCCCCCCCAACGAGGACCAAAGCAATCCAGCCCCCCAGATTAGACTTAACAGGGGGCAGGGTTATCACTTTCCCCCTCTCCACCATAGAAGCAAGAGACTAAACAAAAACAAATAGATGAGGAGTCACAATATTCCAAGAAAGAACTGACACGAGATAGAGCTGACCAGCATTCACTGCTTCTAATCAAGTAAACAAATGGCCTGGAATACAACAATGAGGAGAAGTTCTGGAATGAGGGATAAGAAGAAGGCTGGCAAGAAGAAAGAGAGAATAAATACTTTTAAATTCAGATCCTCTCTTATAGTGAATAGAAAAACCATAGCTAAAGAGGAAAGTACCATAGTCAGCAGTTCATTTTTTTTTCTGGCAAATCCTAACTATACAAAAGGATGGGGATTGGGGGTAACTAGAATAGCTCTAATTCTTGCCTGATCAGCCCTTTAGGAGAAAGGCAGGCAAGGAAGACAAGGAAGAAAAGGCAGGGTGATGGACAAGAAGGAACTGATGCAGGTCCAAAGATTTCTGCATATTGAAATCCACCAACTCAGGAAAAAGAATTTGCAGAGCCATAACTATGGTGGGGCGATCAGGGATTGCTCTGGTGTGCTCAATTTAGAGAGCAGCATATTGTAAGGGTACTTGCAATCCTTCAGTAGCTAGAAAAAAATAGAGTTTGACACCAATTAGGCAAGAATAATTAGTTAAACTGGGAAGCTACCAGATGGTAGGCTGGACTCAGTTATGATTCTTCTCTTCCTCTTCACCCTCCTAAATAGTAGCCTTGAACTAGTGTCCCAGGATCTTTCCACTTACCCAAGAAGTAGAGTCTTAATTTCCTCATCCAATAAAATAGGGTCAATAATTCCTGCAGCATGTTCTTCACAGGGTTGCTCATGAAGAAAGCTCATTGTAAATATTAAGATGTGGAGTAAATGTAAGATGTGACCATTGTCCCTACTCTTTTGACTGAGGATACAAGGCATGCCATTTTCACTGGAAATAGTTTACAGCATTTGTCCCAGGAATAAATTCCTAGTTATAGTTCTGAGAAGTAGGCCACAAAAATAAACAGGAAGATTTTAATCTTTATATGTAAAAGTCACCCTTTTCTTCCTTCCATCAAATGAATTTGAAGAGTCAGAATCACTCCTTCCCTCATCTTCAGTAGAAGGAGGTAGGATAAGCCTTGAGAAAAGAATAATGTTGCCTATAATCAGGGAGACAAATCAGTTGGTCAGGAGTGGGTGGAAAAGGAGAGAAAGAGCTTTATTTTATTTTAACGGTATATTATTTTTACAATTACATGTAAAGATGGTTTTCATTCATTTTTGTAAGATTTTGAGTTCCAATTTTTTTCTCTCTTCTCATTCTTTTCTCCCCATGCTAGTAAGCAATCTGTTATAGGTTATAAATTCATTTTTAATTTCCATATTAGTCACATTGGGAAAGAAAATCAGAAAAAAAGGGACAAATCACAAGAATGGGGGAAAAAAAAGAAAACAAAGAAAAAGGTGAAAAGTTCTTTCTCTGGATATGCATGGCATTTTCCATCTAAATTTTATTGAATTGCATTGAATCAATGAATTTCTGAGAAGAGCTAAATCTATCATTATTGATCATCACACAATCTTGCTGTTGTTATGCATAATGTTTTCCTGATTCTGTTTATTTTGCTCAGCATCAGTTCATATAAATCTTTCCAGGTTTTGCTAAAATCATCCTGTTCATGATTCCTTTACATTCATATACCATAGCTTATTTAGCCATTCCCCAATTAATGGGTATCCACTCATTGTCCAATTCTTTGCACCACAAAATAGTTTCTACACATATTTTTGCACATATGGGTCCTTTCCCCTCTTTTATGATCTCTTTGGGATACCCACCCAATAAGAGCGCTGCTGGATCAAAAGGTATATGCAGTTTGATAGCATTTTGGGCATAGTTCCAAACTGCTCTCTAGAATAGCTGGATCAGTTCACAACTTCACCAATAATGCATTAGTATCCCAGTCTTCACATGCCCTTCATTATTTATCATTGTCTTTTCCTGTCATCTAATTAATTTGATAGGTGTAAGGTGGTTCCTCAGAGTTTCTTTTTTTTAATTTTCATTTCTCTATTAGGTACCAGCTTTTAAAGAGAACATAAGTTTTGCTTCTACTCTGAAGCTGACTATAAACAGTATTTAAATCACTGAGATTCAAATTCCTTTTTTATTGAATGCTGTTATAGGGTAGTTCCCAAATTATGTATTAGAATAATAAACCAGAACCAGATAGAAGACAACTTTTCATAATATTAGTGTGGCTTCACAGATCTGTTGTTCCTTAGTGATTTTCCTCATATGACTTTTGTGTTACCTCCCTAGGATCATGAGATCAATAATAGATAATACAGACAATAGATCAGCAAGAGTTCTCTCCTTAGTTCACTTAGTTCACTTGATCTTGGAAGTACTAGTGTCAGAAGTTATCACTATTCCTAAGCTTTTATTTTCATTATTTCCTACCTGCCTTAGTATGTCTCCTTGCTCCCTTTCTCTCCACCAATAAGAAATAAATGAGGTTTCTGCACATCTATACATCCTCTACACATCTTCAAAGCTCTAAAATACCATCTCCTTTACCAAATAGATGTCCCTGACAGCTCCAGCTGAAAGTAATGTCACTTCACTAGGAATTTCTTTGGTATTTGTTGTTTATAACATTCATTCATCTAGTAATTTTTTTCCTATCACATTTAAAGAAAATGGCCTCTTTTTAAAAAAAATGAAAATCATATCTGTGTATTTTGGTTTTATAAAACAGTGTGATGGGATCTGGAAGAGTGTTTCCTTGGAAGCATCTAAATGATGAGTCATTAAAGAGAGAAAGTTGGGCAGAGTTGGCATCCTCAGGGTGACCACTCAAACAAGGGATCTTTTAATTATTTCTGTTCTTCAAATAAGTTAAGAGCTGGAGGCAACTCTTAGGCAGGCAACATGAACTTAATGGGTATCTCAGCAATAGACATAGTCTTTGAAATAAGAAGATATAGGAAAAGTACCTAGACCTATAATTTCTTTGTGACAGGGAACTCCCATGTAACAACCCCTTCCCCCAGTACCAATATAGGTCAGCACCTTCTCTTCAACTTCAAAGGTAGCTTTAGATTGTTACCCTAGAAATTGTTGTTCAGATCAATTTTCTTTTTCTTTTTCTTTTTTTAAGAGAAAGGCATTATCTTTTACTTTATTTTTTTTAACTTTTTTATTTTATAATAACTTTTTGTTGACAGAACCCATGCCAGGCTAATTTTTTTACAACATTATCTGTGGTGTTCTTTTTTCTTCTTTAAAATAATATAATAATGATTCTTTCTGGAAGCAAATTCAAGTCCCTGTTCGGGCACCAAAATGTGGTGATTTTCTGCTTTTTAATATAATAGTTCTCTCTTCGAGAGAAGGTTTCTTGAAGAGATTTTCTGGAGGCAGTCTTAGTATCAGTTCAGATCAATAATTATCCCAAATGCAGCCAGCTGGTAAAAATATAAATGTTTATTTCTCCTTCCAAGTCTTGTCTCTTTCCTTGGGCCCAGATAGCTAGATTCTTAGAGGCCTATCTTTCTACTCGGTTCTGAGAACTCCTGCAGCTTTGTCCTTTGCCTCTGTTCCCTTCAGCCTCCAGCCAGCGCAAAGATGAATCTGTCTCTTTTGCCTTCCAAAGTAATTCTCTCCTGGCTCTAGCTTAACTCCGACTCGTGGCTTCTTTGACTTGACGCTCCCCTCTCTATGTAATTTGGCTGAATTCTCCCCACTGGATCTCTGCTTTCTTCTTATATACCAAAGAATGGGATTATGGGTTTTCTCCCATAGTGCTCTCTGGCCCTAAGAGCTTCAAGGGAGGTGTGAATTCACAAAGCTACAAAGTTTAATTTGTGAATCTCCCATATTTGTGAATTCCAATCAGTAAAGGTGTAAACACAGCATTGTATTAATTAGTTCTACTTAGTACCTTGTTTCAGGTTCTGGCCCAAAACATCAACTCTAATGAGTTAGCAGTTTGTAAAGATTCCAACAATTATCCCTTGCACTCACTTCTGTTCTGATTTTTCCCCCTCCCTTTTTCCACCCCCTCCCCTAGATGGCAAGCAGTCCTATATATGTTAAATATGTTGCAGTATATCCTAGATACAATATATGTTTGCAGAACCAAACAGTTTTCTTGTTGCACAGGGAGAATTGGATTCAGAAGGTAAAAATAACCCGGGAAGAAAAACAAAAATGCAAATAGTTTCCATTCATTTCCCAGTGTTCTTTCTTTGGGTGTAGCTGCTTCTGTCCATCATTGATCAATTGAAACTGAATTAGGTCTCTTTGTCAAAGAAATCCACTTCCATCAGAATACGTCCTCATACAGTATCGTTGTTGGAGTGTATAATGATCTCCTGGTTCTGCTCATTTCACTTAGCATCAGTTCATATAAATCTCTCCAAGCCTCTTTGTATTCATCCTGCTGGTCATTTCTTACAGAACAATAATATTCCATAACATTTATATACCACAATTTACCCAGCCATTCTCCAATTGATGGGCATCCATTAATTTTCCAGTTTCTAGCCACTACAAACAGGGCTGCCACAAACATTTTGGCACATACAGATCCCTTTCCCTTCTTTAGTGTCTCTTTGGGATATAAGCCCAGTAGTACCACTGCTGGATCAAAGGGTATGCACAGTTTGATAACTTTTTGGGCTTAATTCTAGATTGTTCTCCAGAATGGTTAGATTCGTTCACAACTCCACCAACAATGCACCAGTGTCCCAGTTTTCCTGCATCCCCTCCAACATTCATCATTATTTTTTCCTGTCATCTTAGCCAATCTGACAGGTATGTAGTGTTATCTCAGAGCTGTCTTAATTTGCATTTCTCTGATCAATAGTGATTTGGAACACTTATATGAGTGGTAATAGTTTCAATTTCATCATCTGAAAATTGTCTGTTCATAGCCTTTGACCATTTATCAATTGGAGAATGGCTTGATTTCTTATAAATTAAAGTCAATTCTCTATATATTTTGGAAATGAGGCCTTTATCAGAACCTTTAACTGTGAAGATGTTTTCCAAGTTTGTTGCTTCCCTTCTAATCTTGTTTGCATTAGTTTTGTTTGTACAACGGCTTTTTAATTTGATATAATCAAAATTTTCTATTTTGTGGTCAGTAATGGTCTCTAGTTCATCTTTGGTCACAAATTTCTTTCTCCTCCACAAGTCTGAGAGATAAACTATCCTCTGTTCCTCTCATTTATTTCCAATCTCGTTCTGTATGCCTAAATCATGGACCCATTTTGATCTTATCTTGGTATACGGCATTAAGTGTGGGTCCATGCCTAATTTCTGCCATACTAATTTCCAGTTATCCCAGAAGTTTTTATCAAATAATGAATTCTTATCCAAAAAGTTAGGCAGATCAGTTTTCTTTACCACCTCATGATCTGTTTTCATTAAAAAGATACTGGTGTGTTTTTCCATTTCCTCTTTCAGTGCATTAAGGCAAATGGAAATTAAGTGACTTGCCCAAGATCTTATAACTAGTGAGTATCTGAGGCTAAATTTGAAATCAGCTCTATTATGTCTTCAGGCCCAGTGCTCTCTAACCATTGAGCTACCTAGCTACCTCATTGCCTTGAGCCTTAAGATAAATAACCAACTCAGCAACACACAGTCTGTATTTGTTAGGTGGAATTTGTCAGGTCTTGTTGGTTTCAAGGTCAACAAACACTATTAACTATACAATCCATAAAAAATGAGCTTTGTACCAAAAGATGTGCTGACAGAAGGAAGACAGGTTCCAAGGAAAGATGAGATCTACCATCAAGGTCCTGTAATACATAATAAATGTTTTTTTTTTTTAACTCTCTTTTCTTTTAGTTGGGATTTTTTTTTTTTTTTGAGAAGCAATTAATGTGACTTGCCAGGCTCACACAGCTAGTAAATGTTAAGTAAATGAGGTCAGATTTGAAATCAGGTCCTCCTGACTCTAGAGCTAATGTTCTATCCATTGTACCATCTAGTTGCTCCTTGTAATAAATGTTTAATAAATGATTATTCCTCCCTTCCTCCTTTTTTCTTTCTTCCTTGCTTCCTTCCTCCCTCTCTTCTTCCCTTTCTCCCTTTCTTCCTTCCTCTTTTCTCTTTCCCTCCCTTCCTTCCTTCCACAGTTTTATTAGACTTCTTACTATTGATTTCCATCATATAGCATATATGCTTCCACTTTTTTTTTTTGTTTCATTTCCTTCCTGCTTGATACTAGATTGAAGCAGGAGCAGGATAGTGTCCTATTTGTACTTGCTATCATCTTTAAACTCTTGGCTCCTCAGTATCACTTTTTTTCACATTAAATGTAGTCTTTGGGTTCCAGTTTATATGCAAGTCAAGCCCTACACAGCCAGTTAGCTTGTGGCATGGAGTAGGAGTGGGATGGCACAAACATAGCTCAGGGCCTCTATGTACTCACACTTTTACGTGAGTATATTAGTCTTTATAGACACTAAGAGGATCTCAATAGTCTGTTCCTTCTTTGATTCCTCTTTGCTCTCTGCTTCTCTGTCTTTCTCTTTAGTTCACAATCATTTAGGCTAATTTTCCACTACTACAAAAACCATCAGGACACCAAGCTTCTAATGCATCATCATAAATGCAGATCCTTTCACTCCATCTTTTTTTCTCTCCTATAAACAGACTCACTCCTCCTATTTCCCAGTGCTGCCTTCTCTTTCCTCTCACTCATCAGTCTGCACACGAAATTTCCTTCCACACACCCAGGGGCTAGTTTCTCTCACCACACTTTTAAAGCAGAATTGAAGGCACTTCCTGGTGCTCAGTAAATAAACCTGCAGCAGCGTTACTGGCAGCTGCAAGCACTAGTGTGCTCCTGAAGTCTCAGCTACATAGTTGTTTCTTAATGACCCAGAGGGCCAAAATGGGTGCAAGAAAAAAAGTGCAGTCTTTTGGGGGATTTAAGAGGATGACTCTAACAAGCATTTATTAAGCTTTATTAATTTTATAAAAAGTATTATTATAGAAGTCATTCTTCTTTTTTTTCTCTACCTGGGAAAGACTAAGAATCTAGACTTATCTCTCCTTTGCCCCCCTCTTTTAGATGGTAGAGTTAGGATCTAAAAAAAATCAACATATTAGACTGTTATAGCTTTAGATTGTTACCCTAGAGATTGTTATTGTACAGTCTTGTCTTATCACCTCACGATCAGTTTTCTTTAAAAAGATACTGGTGTGTTTTTCCATTTCTTCTTCCAGTGCATTAAGGCAAATGGAAATTAAGCGACTTGCCCAAGGTCTTATAGCTAAAGAGTATCTTCTACATAAGTATCACTAGTTATGATTCAAAGGATAGAATGAATAGATATCTCTAGAGTATTATCTCACTACTTTTTTTCCTAGGGGAAACTGATTCTTGCCAGGAGGGGAAGTTGGAGTTTTGGTGCTACAAGGCTAGCTACTCTGTTCTCCTTACAGAGAGGTTAGTGAGCTAGAATTATGTGCATCTGCCACCCTAAAAATTGCTGTTTAAGGCAAGGGTGATAAACCTTTTTTTTTTTTTCCTGCCAAGAGCTATTTGGATGTTTATATCATTGTTAAGCCATACAAAATTATCAGTTTATAGAACTCAAACAATGGGAGATTGTTGTACTATAAACTTTCAGTTCATCATCACCTGTGGTTGTCTTAGCAAATGATTTCATGGGCCTTATATGGCCTGTGGACCAGAGGTTCCTTACTCCAGAATCATGGGCATGGCTCATGCATCAAAAGTATGTCTTCTATCCCAGGAAAATGTTGTCTGAATCTCTGCTAATTGTCATAATCTATTTCTGCCTTTCCTTGAAAAGTCCTCATGCTGACACAGCCCACATTACTTCCTCCAGAATCTTAACTCTAAATGCTATCTGCTTCCTCCCATCATTCCCTCTGAGCAAAAATTTGAGGGCAAGGTTGTTATATAATGATCCCTGTCCAGGGCAGTCCTGTTTCATGTAAGAGGAAGAAGATGGTTTGAAAGACCAAAATGTGCAACATTTTGTGGTACTATTTAAGAGTTATTTTCCATTTACCATAGTTCTTAACTGTCCTAACAGCTTCTTCAAGGTCTATAGAATCTGGCATGTTTGTTCAGATCTTGGACTCACCAACCTATTGGGGTTGTCTTTTCCAAGAAGGATATAGTTATAGAAAATGTCTCCTGTTTTCAGTCAGATCTTGGACTCTGAGGAGCCTAAAGATCCCCAAACATCCAATGTAACTACTCTTGACTACTCTGTTTTATGATCTCTTTTCAGTTGCCTGTTCTCATGGAGGGGGGCAGTGCTTGAATAGAAGAGAAAACTAGAGTTCCAAGGTCTAGGCTCAGATTTGCTTGGAAAACAAGTGTGAAATATGTGAGAAGCTGTCCTAGCTGGGGGTTTCTGAAAAGAAAGGAGCTCTTCATTTTCCCTCTACAGGAAGTCCAGAGAGATTTTTCCAATCTCAATGCTGTCACTTACAATCCAGCCAAACTGATCTTCTCTATGTTCCTCACATACAACTCTCCATCACCTGTCTCCTTGTTTTTGCTCCAGTTGTCTCACATTCTTGCAATACATCCTTTTCTTACATCTTATAGCATTCTGTTCCTTTAAAATATAATTCAAGCACAGTCTTCTATATGAAGTCTTTACTGAATCTTCCAACTGCCAGTTCCTCCTCTCTCAAATTACCTTATATTCAACTACTTTCTGTATATACACATTTGTGTTTCTTAAACATCTATTTATGCTTTTAAAATAATTCCTTTTTTCTTCCATTGTAATGTAAATTACTAATAAATTGGGATTACTTCATTCTTTTTATTTGTATTTCCATTTCTAGCCCAGTGCCTGGCACATAGTAAGTGCATAATAAATACTTAATTGATTAAAAAGAAGAGACAGAGTATCCAAAAGTGGGATCATCTTTTTAAAGTCTTCTAAGTAGGACTCTAGAGAAAGGAATGTCAAACCATTCCAGTATCTTTGCCAAGAAAACCCCAAATGAAATCACAAAGAGTTGGGCACAATTGAAAAACAACCAAACAACAACAAAAGTGGGCAGCTCTTCTTGCTTAGTAACCAATTCTCTTTGGCACAGCTCCTCTCCTCCCTTACCCTATTCCCAGCAATAAAAGGGTTGCTTGATCATTCCAAAGCAGAATTCCTTCAATTCTGTATCATTTATATCACTAGAAGTGACCAATGGAGCTCAGCTCAATCTAGTTTAAGGTCCTGCAGATCCCTCCCGTGATTTGTGCTCCAAAGTAATTCCTAATTCTGCTTGAAGACAGGCAGAGTACTCAGAATGAGAGAGATTACTGTATCTCCTACTATAATGTGCTCTAGTAGGACAAATCTCAAGAACTGTGTCCAGTTCTTTGCACCAAATTTTAGGAAGGACAATGATGAGCTGGAGAGCACCTAGAAAGAGGTGCCCAGAATCATGAAGGTTCTTAATTAACTATGTCATACAAAGATTAGATTGAATTAGCTGAGAAAGGAGAAGACTTGATATCAGAAGAATAATTTGACTCTTCATATATTTAAAATTTATATAAAAGAAGGTTTGTTTTTTTTTTTTTAATACAGAGGACAGGATAAGGATTAGTGAATAGAAATTCTATATGGACATATTTCAGAACGATAGAAGGCAAAACTTCTAACAATTGGAGCCATCCCAAGAGGGGATACTGCCTTGACAGGTAACAAGTTCTTTATTATTTTTCATATTTAAGCAAAGCTTAAAGCAGCAGTCAGAGTTATTGTAAAGAGGAACCCTATTCAGGCATGGGTGTGCTTGATACACCATTGAGATCCCATGATTTTTAATGAATATGTATCATTTACCTAGTACTTTCAGGTTTGTAGGGCACTTTACATACATTATCTCAGTAGCTCTTTACAACAGTCTGTGAGGTAACTACATTTTTATTCCCATTTTCCAAAAGAAAAAACTAAGGCGGTGAGTCTAGTACCATAACAATAGTTAACATTGATACAGCATTTACTATGTTCCAGGCACTATGCCAAACACTTCACAATTATGCTTTCATTTGATTCTCACAACCACCCTGGGATAAACAGGGGTTAAATTGCTTGCCCAGGTTCCTACAACTAATAAATACTTAAGAAGTGAATCTGAACTCAGATCTTCTGACTCCAAGCCAAACATTCTATTCCTGGCACCATCTAGCTGTTTAATAAGTAACACCAAATTTCAAAACAAAAACATAAACAAAAAGATAATAACTAGAAGTTTGCATAGAGATAAAATAATGCAATATGATGGTGGTGGAATTAGAATACTGGGACAGAATGAGAAAGAACCGAGTTCAAATATGATTCACTTACTAGATACTGAGACATTTAGCAGCTGAATGCCCTAAGTAAATGACTTAACTTCTTTTTGCCTCAGTTTCCTCATCTGTAAAATGGGGATAACAGTAACACCTATCTCCCAGAGTTGTTGTGAAGTTCAAATAAAATAATAATTGTAAAGTGTTTACCAGTGGCTAATACATAATAAGCACCATATAAATGTTAACTATTACTATTAAATAATTTTTTTTTAAAAGGGTTTGTGGTTTATTTGCCTTGGGCTACTAGTCAAGAACAACAGGTGATCTTTCGCATGTGTTTGTTTCCTTGTAATTATTCACTTTTTTTTTTTTCCAGGAAGAAAGTCTAATAAATCTTTTGTCTGTTACAACTACAGAGATTAAATTTTCACTGTACTAATATATTATATTGCTCAAGGAAGATAATTATGTGATGAAATTAAGACATTCCGCAATTATATATTGTAATATCATTAATTTCCAGATGCACACAAATTATAGCTACTTCAAGTAGAACTGTAATTTTCTTTGTTTCCCTCACAAAAGGAGGTAATAACATTCTTTCAACTGCAATCATTTCCTAAAGTGGTATCTTATTCTTTCAAAGCAATAATTGATACATTGTCTCGAGTTTAAGGTTTTGCTTTTGTCTTTATATTGTTTATTGTCTTTTAGATTGAAAAGGGATTTGTGTGTGTGTGTGTATTTGTATGTTTGAAAGAAGTAACACTCATTTTCATAATCTATGACTGTCCTCATAGACTTAGCTGAAAGATAATAAAAGAGTATGGATGGATAGTATGACTAAATGAATTATTCTGCAGATAATTTCTCCAGGATTGTGCCAATGCAAAAACTTTAGTACAAGGCAGAGACTCAGCTAAAGACAAACCAATAATAATAACAATAAGAAAAACCTAAAATGAATAAAATAATTATAATAACTGATGTTTGTGCAGACTTTTAAATGTTTGCCAAGCTTTCTCCATACATACATTCCAATTATCCTGTGGAGATAATGCAAATAGTATTAAGTCCATTATACTGAGAAAACTAGTCAACAAAGACGTTACTTGTTAAAGGTGCTATAAGTAATTTGAATATATTTTCCCTCTGGCTATATACAATTCCAGTGCTCTTCCAAAACCCATTACGATTTGAAATCTGAGAAGGGAATTGTTACTGTATGGAATAAACTGGGAAGGCTTCATGGAAGAAATGGTATTTGATTTTAGTATTTATTTTATTTTTTCTATGGGTAGAGACTGAGGAAAGAGAGGGAGAGAAGGAATTACAAGGGAAGGAAGAATATTAGCAAAAGAGACAGATAAATGCAGAATGTATATGCAGGACAGTGAATAGTTGGGTTTGGCTGGAGAGGACCATGGGATTGTAGAATTTGAGCTGAAAAAGACTGGAAAGGTAATCTAGTGCAATTTCCCCCTTATTATAAAAGAAAATGGGGTCTAGAAAGATGAGATAATCCAAGGTCATGCAGATAGTAAATGGCAAAGCCACAACTTGAATTCATTATCCTTGGAGAAGACTTTGGATTCAGTACTTTCACTACATCAGTAAAAATGAAAAAGAAGAGAGGTGAAACAATACTTGAAAGGAACCAGATTGTGGAGGATATTGAATGTGAAGGGCAGGTAGGTGGTTCAGTGGATAGAGAGCTGGCCCTAGACTCAGGAAAATTCATCTTTGTGAGTTCAATTTAATCTCACACACTTGCCAGCTGTGTGACCCTAGGCAAGTCACTTAATCCTGTTTACCTCAGTTTCCTCATCTGTAAAATGAACTGGAGAAGTAAATGGCAAATCCCTCCATTATCTTTGCCAAGAAAATTGATTGTGTTTAATAGAGTTAGACATGAACAAACAACAATAAAATGAAAACAACAGATTTTGAGAAGGAACTACATGATCAGAATTTTGCACACGAAAGATCAATTTCTAATTAATCTTTTAAAGCTATGCCTTTTTTTTTATCAGAGCCTTTACTGGTATCATGAAGACCAATTATTCAACAAAAATTTAGTGAGTGTCTTCTTACATTATATTCAGTGTTGAGGCATGAAAAGAAATTTAAAATAGTTTTGTCATCCAGGAAATATGACATATAATAGTTAATAGGACTTGTAATCAGAAGGAACCTTAGATCAGAGAACAGAGATTTGTTTATCATCTGACAAAGTCGTACTCTAATAGTTAGAATATCCCAGCATGGGATAGTATAGAGCACTGGATTTGGAGATAAAATGATTTGGGTTCGAATACTGCCACAGATAATTAATAGTTGAATGACAACTGAGCAAGCTACTTAACTTCTCAGTTTCCTCATCTGTGAAATGAGAGTAAGGGACTTGAGGAACTATAAATAAGGTCCCTTCTAGTTCTAAAGCAATAATCCTAGGGTCTTATAATCTTAGAAATAATCAACTCTAACATCCCCTTCCTATTACAAATAAGTAGGTTGAGGATTAAAGAAAGTAAAATGACCATGAACAAATTGATAGTAAGTAGCAAATCTACATCCTCTAACTCTAAATACATGAAATGTTAAATAGCAATATCACAGAACAAAAACCAATACAAAGTTGTTAAAAGACTGTATTTAATTACTCACCAAATAATAAATGCTACAATCAATTTGAATGCTACAAAGGCTCTGATAAAAAAAAAGGCATAGCTTTAAAAGATTAATTAGAAATTGATCTTTCGTGTGCAAAATTCTGATCATGTAGTTCCTTCTCAAAATCTGTTGTTTTCATTTTATTGTTGTTTGTTCATGTCTAACTCTATTAAACACAATCAATTTTCTTGGCAAAGATAATGGAGGGATTTGCCATTTACTTCTCCAGTTCATTTTACAGATGAGGAAACTGAGGTAAACAGGATTAAGTGACTTGCCTAGGGTCACACAGCTGGCAAGTGTGTGAGATTAAATTGAACTCACAAAGATGAATTTTCTTTCTTCTTCTTCTTCTTCTTCTTCTTCTTTTTCTTCTTCTTCTTCTTCTTTTTCTTCTTCTTCTTCTTCTTCTTCTTCTTCTTCTTCTTCTTCTTCTTCTTTTTTGAATCTCTATGCTAGCATAGTTTCTGACACAGAATAGATGCTTAGTAAATGATTGTCATTTTGTTGTTCAGTCATTTCAGTCCTGTCTGACTCTTTATGACATTTGGAGTTTTCATAGCAAAGATACTGGAGTGAAGTGCCATTTCCTTCCATGTCAGATATTTTACAGACGAGGAAACTGAGAAAGGGTTAAGTGACATAGTCAATAAATATCTGAGGACTAATTTGAACTCACATCTTTCTGGTTCAGCTTGGCACTTTATGCAGTATACCATCGTTGAATGATGTATTGACTCAGAGGAGAAAGAGATAGTTGTGACAAGAAGGCATTTGGGAAAGCTTGTAGCACTTAAACAAGGTGAAAGTAATAGAAATTAATTTGGCCACATTTGTTGTCATTTCTGAGCTATGGATATATAGTTTATATCAGTGGTTCTCAAACTTTCGTTTTCAATATCTTTATCCTATTAAAAATTATTGAGGATCTCTCCAAAGCGTTTTTGTTTATCTAGATCATATTTATAGACATTTATCATATTGGAAATAAAAACTACTTTGGAATTTGTAGATCCTCTAAAAGGGTTTCAGAAATCCCCAGGATTCTCTAGACCATACTTTGAGAACCACTGGCTTATATGTATAAATTATGTGCATATATTATATATATAACTGGATAAATATATCATTAATAATAATAATCTCTCATTTTAAGGTTTATCAAATACTTTCCTTATAGTTACCTTGAAGGAAGAGTAGATAATATAAAAGTTATTTATCACCCCCATTTTACAGATAAGGAAACTGAGGTTCTGTGTGATTGACTTGCCCATGATCATTTAGTTCATATAGTATGTAATAAAAGATCTTCTAATTCCTAGTACTAGATTTTGTCCAGTTATGGCAAAATGAATTCTCTAAGAACCTTTGGTTCAAGCAAAAAATATTCCTGTCTAAAGAATTACTTTGATGGAAATTCTTAAAAACACACACACACACACACACACACACACACACACACACACACACACACGAAGCATTTCCTTCCAGTTCTCAAAACAATTTAAATTAGGTTGCTTAGTAACATTCACTCTTAGATTCATTTATCTTAACAAAACAAAACAAAACAAAATGCTTTTGTAAGAAGCTGTGTTTTTTTAGGCCAAGGTTTGTTACCTCCTGCAGTACCATATGTCTTTCTTCCCTCCTTCAGGCTAAATTCCCACTGGTCTTCAGGGGAATCCGTACATAGAAAAGAAACACATAGGATGCAGAAGAGGACCTAAGGTCAGACAAGGGGGGTGAAAGATTTCAGTTTTATACTGACATCAAAAGAGTGCTTTGAAATGGCAGATGTTGGCTCTTACATTAGTCATTTGCCTTCTTGGAGGTAAGGTCACAAGATAACATACACAAAGCCTCATCTCTGCAGACCAGTCATAACTGGAGTCCCCATCACAGTTGCTCAGAACTTTCCTAGGAGAGGAGCAAAAAGTAGACAGATGAGAATCCTTGATTATTCAGCTTATGTTTTAAAACTCAGAATGCCAAAAACCACATAGGGACTAGTGAACCCATCTGTTGGATGGGATTTTCTTTCTCCTTAATAGAACCCATGGTAACCTTATCATCTAAACACTCTTTTCAATAACAATAATATTAATATCATCGTCATCATTATTACCAAAAATAATGATGCTTGCTCAGATGGTGTTCTTAATTTCTTATTGGTCAGGTACTGGGGACTGCCTTGCAATACTGAACTATTATAATAATGGTCATCAAAACAAAATTTTAACTGCACCAATTTTTCAATGTCCCAAAGTGAAAAATGCTTCTCATTGTACTGTATCTCTCTCCTTCATGATGCACTGCTGATACAGAATTCTAAGGAGAAAGCATCCCAACCCAGCCCCACTCTAAATCATATAACTCAAAAAGTCAAGTAGGGAATATTATGTTGGAATAATTAGCAGAATAATGTAATAGAGAAGTGACAGCAGGAAACCCCTACCGTATCTTGATTATTTCAATATTAAAAGCACCTTTAGGAACATAATACTTTATAGCAGCCCCCAAAGCTCCTCCCCACTCCTTCCTTCCTCCTGAATTTCTTGGCTACAGTTATTTTCTCAATGGTAAAGGAGATCAAAGAAAATTCCACTTTAACTTCTAGGATTTTCAGCAGGGTTTTTTTTTTTTAAGGGTAGATGAACCCAATTGAGTTTGGATTTCTTTCTCTTATTTGCCTGAGTTGGCCAGACATGCAACCTGACTGCTTAGTATGAAAGAGCATTGTGAGCTCTGACCTTCTCTTTCAACATACAGATTTAGGAGAATAGCGGGCAAGCCTCAAAGACTTGATTACTTTCACAGCTAATTTTTTCTGCATATGAATTAGAGCTAAGGCACTGAAAGGTTTTGGTGTTTTGACTGAATTTATCCAAATGTCTAAATTCACAAAATGGGGATGAGAGTGTTTGGAGAGGGGATATGGATAATAGTGAAATTGTGTTCTCTGGACAAGATGATGATGGCCAGCTCTTATGTCAAGAAGTAGGATATAGATAATATATATGTTATGAAAACATTTTAGTTACTCATTTATAATTAAAGTTAGGGCTATTGGATTTTTCAAGAAAAAAAGGCTCCAAAGACAAAATATGTCACCTGCTAAAGGAGCACAAAGATCTTCATTTCCAGGAGAATCTATATGTATATGTGTTCTATACATATTATATAGAGAGACATAGATGTTACATGTGTGTGTGTGTGGTATATGTATATATAGATATATTTAGATATAAACCAAGGGGACAATTTCTCAAAATTTAAAAAAAATCATAGCTTAGCACCTCATTTTAAAATTTGTAAATTCTTCTATGAAGAGTGCCAAACACTGGGCAGACCAGGAGAGTGGAACCTAGGGAAGGTTGTGGGCAACAGATAACAACACTTCAATCCCTCAGTAGATTTGGAATCATATCAATATGAGGATTCCTAAGATCATAGCTTCAGAACCAACTTTAGGAAACAAAGAAGTCATTCCATCCAATCCCTATATTTTATGACTAAAGAAACTGAGAACCAGAAAATGAAATTGATTTGGTCAGGAAATGTCAGAGCTGAGATTCAGACCAGTAAATGAATTCAGTAAATCTAGCCCTCTTTTCATTAGCTCATGCTATTCTCTCCATGGGTATAAACTGCAGTCCACATCTCATGAAACTCTCTTCTACTGTTTGCCATGATTCTACCCAACAACTAGAAGCCTTTTCTAGGTTTTTTTTTTTCTTTTTTACATACCAACTAGTAGAACATGTGAGCTATTTTCTCTCTATCTCACTATGACCTACCCACCTCCTTTTCTAATTATATTTACATCTTCTTTTCTGATTGTATCCTTAAACTACTTGTTATGTGGAGGTCATCACTGGAAATATACTTTAACCTACTAATGTCCAGCTAAGAAAAGATTCTATAATCTCTAATAGCTTTTCCAATTTTGTTTATGAGTCTATGAATCAGTGGTGTGCAACTGAATTTTTTCATTCTCAGACTATAAGTGGTACTGGGAACTATTCATTGAAATTTGGCTTGCTATAATTTACTTATGTACATATGTATGTATTTTCTTTTCTCTGAATAGATTTCCTTCTGATACACTATTGTTCATGTATTTGAAAGTAGAGAGTTGATGTCAACTTACTAGGGTTTCCTGTAATTTTCCCCAGGGTTTCTGAATGGGGACTCAAGCCATTTAAAATGTGCCAGATATACCATGGTCATGTCAGATACAATAGTTACACATATAACTAGGAAACAGCCTTCTTTGTCTTGTGCCCCTGCTGTTGGGACCAATCAGGATCACTTTTTTACTCCATTATGTGTTCTAAGAATGAGAGTTGAATCTTCTACCAAAAAAAAAAAAGTGATACCCAGGAAATCTTGCTTAAGATAATTTGTCTAACTAATTCCTACCTGGAAAAAGAACTAGCTGGTTCAAGGCTAACTTTGGAAGGGAAAACTTGCCCAACTATGGCCAAAAATGCATTCACTAGCAATCCAGAATCCTTGCATCAGCTGTTGTTCATCTTTGTTAGGGAGAGTGATTATTAAATCTTCAATGTGAGCATTTTACCACAAATCATAGTTTGATTTATTGTTTTATTTTAGACTTAGATATATAGAGAATGTTAATAATCCAGGTCAACTAAAAAGTATGTCATTTCTTAAACAAAAAAGGGGGGAGAGTTATCAAACATTTATTAGCACATCCCTGATCTTGGGCCTCCAGGTAAACTGTGTTCAATTCTTCTGTCAACGTTTTTTTTTTTTTTTTTTTTTCTATTTGGTTCTTTTCAGTTACCACCTATTTGAATTTTTTTTCTAATTCTGGGCCCAGAAACAGGCCACTGTTCCCTCCTTGTATCAATTAGTTCTACTTAGTACCTTGTTTCAGGTTCTGGCCCAAAACATCTTCTTGTAAGATCAGATCAATAATCTATCAACTCTAATGAGTTAGCAGTTTGTAAAGATTCCAAAAGCTCACCTCACTCAAGTCGCAAAAATGTGTTGATTTAGCTAAATTCTACCTAGAATTTCTCTCTCTCTATCCTTGCCAACTAATTTTGGCATTTGGAATGTAAGCTACACTTTTTGTCATTTGCTGTGTTTGATGGGGGTGAGAGGATATTTGGACTTGTGTTTTCATCCACAAAGTGAATTTTCAGGGTGGAAACTTATCCTGCTCAACAAATTTTCTAAGAATTTATTGCCTCAGAGAAATGCCTAGGGTAATGGTGTCAAACTTAAATAGAGACATTGAAAATTAAACCATACACAAATATCCCTGAAGAACTTTATTGACTTAAAAAATCATATATTACCATTATTTATATTTTATTGTATTTTTATTTTATTATCTATATGCCAATTACATTTTAATCTAGTTCTGGATTAACTCAGGAATGTTGCAAAATGACATTATAGCCCCTAGCCAATGTTTAATACCTCTGACCTAGGGTATAGAGAGGTTAAGTTAATCTCATGTGCCAATTCCTATTTGAAGCCTTTCCTAATTACCCCTAGTTGCTAGTGCTTCTCTGTACTCCCAAATTATCTTTTATTTACATTGTATAATCTTTCGTATTTACTAATATGTTTGTGTGTGTATGTATATATATATATAGAGAGAGAGAGAGAGATACATCTATCTATCTATTTATCTATATACACATGCATGTATGTATGTATGTATATTATCACCAGATTGAATGTGAATTCCTTTAAGGAAAGGACTATTTTGTTTACAAAGGCCAAGCATATAATAGGCATTTAATAAATGCTTGCTAGTTGATATATTTCTTGGTTTGGGAATCCAGTAGAATGGACTGTCATGTAAACATTATATAGAATTCATTTCCCACCTTCTCTGAAATATTTGGTTTCAGCTCTACCATTAGTATCCCCAAATCATCCCCATCCCCATCCCCCAAGATAAATACATCACCAGGAAATTCATCTTCGTGGAGATTGCTTCAGCTTCAGTATTCACACCTCATCAATGTCCTCAGTAGTCTCTGCCCATCTAATTGGAAGGCTAGAGAGCAGAACAAAAATCTCCCAAAGTCTCCCTTTAAAGAGAACTAAGAAATCCAATTAATTCTTCTTTTACATCACCTGCCATAGTGTTTGGTTTGGATTCCATCATCATCATTCCCCACTCCATTTCTCCAATGATGCCCCTTTCAGCTTCTTTTTTTTATGTATGCTGTCTTCCTAAGAGTCTCATTAATGAAATGCCAGTCTCATTTCTCTAGCAGACTTTCTTGAATCAAATTGAATTGAGTCCTACCTTGTCTTCCAGATATTTACTCATTCACAAAACATTTACTAAGCAATGACTACAATTAAGCATTGTGCTAAGTGACATGCTAGTTGATGAGGATGAAAAATACATGGTCTCTGACCTAAAAGAACTTAAAATCTAGCAGATATTTCCCAGTTTCAGAAAGTAGACAGTGCCACATTGCTAAGTAGTAGTATTGTGCCAGCTGAGATGAATTCATTCTGTTCGTATCATACCAGTCCCATTTCTTATACACTTCTTCTTCCTCCAACTTCCTAGTTCAGTCTTCTAAGCAGTTTTGAATCATGGGAAAGTCACTCAACTTTTCAAAGCCTCAATTTTCTCATCTCTAAAATAGTAATGCCAAAATTTGCACTACCTATTTTGGAGGGTTATTGTAAGGAAAATGTTTTATAACCCTAAATGCTATATAAATATATCTTGTTATTGCTGTTAGAGGTTTTAAGCATGAAGAAAAGAAATAAAGGAAGATTAAAGTTAGTAACAAAGTATATTTGGGCTTTGTTACTAACTCCATTAAGTTCTAAGAGACCAAGGTATGATTAAATGGAACCCATTGACAATAAATCAATAAACATTTATTAAACACTTATGTTATGCCTTGTACTATGCTAAGCACTGAGTATACAAAAATGACAAAAGACAGTTATCTTTTCAAAGAGTTCACAATCTAATGAGAGGAAACAATACCTGAACAACCCTGTGTGTTTGTATGTGTGTGTACGTGTGTGTGTGTGTGTGAGAGAGAGAGAGAGAGAGAGACAGAGACAGAGAGAGACAGAGAGACAGAGACAGAGAGAGACAGAAAAAGAGAGAGAGAGAAAGAGAGAGAGAGAGAGCATAGAATTAAGGGAGATCAAAAAGAAGTTTTTACTTTTTTTGCTGAGGTAATTGGGATTAAGTGACTTGCTCAGTGTCAGTGTCACACAGCTAAGACGTATTAAAAGTATAAGAAGTAAGAAGTCAAATTTGAACTCAGGTCTTCCTGACTTCAGTGTTGGTGCTCTATCCGCTGTGCTATCTAGCTGCCACTACAAAATAAATTCTTAACTAATACTTGAAGTAAGCCAAGGAATCTAGGAGGAAGAGTGTTCAAGGAATAGTGAAAATGCTAAGAATTGGGAGTTGGAGTATTCTGTGCAAAGCAGTCAATATCATTAAATCACAGAGTATTTGGGAAGATTAAGGTATCAGAAGACCAGAAAGTTAGGACAACTAGGCTACATAGCACTTTGAATGCCAAACAGAAGATTTTTTGTTTTATCCTGGAGGTGATAGAGAGCCAGGCATTATAGTTTATTTAGTAGTAGGAGTGATGTGGTCAAACCTGACAATCCTTTTGATAGTTATATGGAGGATGGAGTAGGATGAGGAGAGACTTGTGGCAGGCAGGCCAACAACAACAAGAAATAGTTGCAGGTTGCTGCAATAGTCCAGATTGCTGAGAGAAGGATAGGGACAGCATTAAAGAAGAGAAGGAGGCATATGCAAAAGATGGTATAAAAGTAAAACCAATGAGCTTTGGCAACAAATTGGTTATAGGGAAAATGGCAAAAGAAAGTGAGCATTCTGGGATGATACCTAAATTTGGGAGCCCAGGGAATAAAAAGGATGGTGATACCCTCAGCAATAATAGAGAAGTTAGGAAGAAGGGATCGGGAGAAGGGTAATGAGTCCAGTTTTAGACACACTGAGTTTAAAATGAATATAGGACATCTGGTTTGAAACATCTTGCTTGAAGTAAAAAGTGTAAGAATAGACATCAAATGAGAAGTTATGGATGGACAAATAGATTTAAGAGTCATCAGCACAAAGATAATAATAAAATCTATGGGAGCTGATAATAACACCAAATGAAACATAAGAGAGTAAGAAGTGAAAAGGGCTCAGAGCAGACTCCTCTTGGATAACCAAAGTTGCGTGTTGTACCTGAGATGAAGTTCTGCAGCAAAAGATGTTGAGAAGTCAGCTCAGAAGAGAATCAGGAGAAAGTAGTGTCATGAAAACATAAAGAGAAAATAACATGAAAGAGAAGAGGATGAATGTGTGTCAAAGGCCACAAAGAAGTTAATAAAGGCAAGGATTTGGAAAAGGCCATTAGATTTGAGAATTTAAGAAACTGTTAATAACATCGGAGAAAGCAATTTCCAGTGAATGATTAAGTCAGAAACTAGACTGTTAAGCCAAGACAAGAGACAAAGGAAAGAAAGAAGAGACACATATTTTAGAAGGCCTTCTCAAGGAAATTAGCCACAAAAGAAAGGGGAAATATGGGAAAAGAGCTAACAGGGATGGGGGGGGGTGATCAAGTGAGGTTTTTTGAAGATGAAGGAGATATATACATGTTTGTGGGAAGTAGGATAGCAGCTAGTAGACAAAGAGAGGTTGAAGACTAGTGAAAGAGTAGCTATTGAAAAGGGGACTGTGCTGGTAATCAATAGTCAATTAATGTAGAGATTGACTTGTTTGGGAAGGAGCTGACAACCACTTAGCTGACTTTTTCCTGTACCTGTCCATATCTTCTAGTGCTATCATGGACAGCTCCTCAGGTAGCTCATGGGATTTCCATGAGGATAATAAGGGTTGGAAAGAGTACTGGGTGATTCAGATTCTAGGAGCAACCAGGTGGTATAGAGGAGAAAATGCTGCACTTGGAGTTAGGTAGATTTGAGTGTTCAAATTATTCCTCAGATGCTTTACCTGTGTGACTCTGGCTAAGTCACTTAATATCTCTGTGGGTCACACCTCTCATTTATAAAAATGAAGGTGTTGAACTTAATGACATCTAATATCCTTTCCAGATCTAAATTTATGAATTTATGAATTGACTAGATGTATGACTTTGTATATATTGCTTAATCTTTGGACCTCAATTCTTTCATGTAGTGTGAGGGTTGAATTGGTTCTAGTATTAACAGTCTGTGATAACAGAAAGAGAAACAATTCATATTAATGTGAGGAAAAACAACCTCTGTCAACGGTATTTCTTTTATACTTTGACTGATCAAAGCTCTTATCAGTGGGCCTACTCCTCTCACTGGTACAGATTATGACCCATTTGTGCCTTTACCTCCTGTGAGTCTTCTTTACCCCCCCCCCTATAAAACTTCCATTTAGGACCTATCTAGCACTCACAAGGTCTTCAGTGGGAAAATAAAAACACATTGTGGGTGAACTAAATTAGTTTAGGGTTCATCAATTACATGATTTAGAAAACATTTTAATTGGTCTGGGGAGGTTGGCATCTAGTCAATTAAATAGTATTTATTAAGCATGTATTATGAGTCAGAATCAAGGGATAGCATTTCTAGTGCCTCTTAGTTTTAAAAAATGATAAATATGGCATTCTATGATTTTATTCTATGGTTATTTTTGAAGGATTGACATGTTCCCCACAATGCATTATGGTTAGAGCAATACACTTATACTAAATTGTGTAACTCATAGGATCCTAGATATAGAACAAGAAGGGACCTTGGGACTAATCCAGGCTCCTCACTTTTCGGGTGAGGAAACTGAGACTCAGAAAGGATAGCGACTAGTGCCAAGTCACACAATAGTAAGTGTCAAAAGTAAAATTTGATCCCAGATTCTCTGATCTAAAGTCAATGCTTATTCCACTATACAGTTGAGCTGCATATGGCTGGCTAGTGGGAAAAAAGATCTAAGTCTAAATAGTCTGAAGATAGTACTGGAGGAAGTTATAGATGAATAGAGAGATAACAGATATGGAGGCAATGTTTAGATAAAGCTGAAGATGCATGTGCTAGGAGAGAAAAAATGTAGGCTGTGTTAATGAAGAGGAAGATTACCAGATGTATTGGGGGAGGAATAGTGAGCCACAGGACAGAATTCTTGTATTGAATAGACTGTGAACCCCAGATAGCCTTCTGGAGACTATTGACATCTGCTAGATTGGGTATTCCAGACAAATGAGAGCAGAGATTCCAGTACCTGCTAAAGGCATATCCCAGACAGCCACATGAGACAAGACAAGAAATGCCCCACTAGGAGACTGCTGCCAAAATGATCTGTGATACCTGTGCTGAGTTGAATGATTGTGTCTGCTTCCTGCTAGCAACAGGTTGAAGACTCAATAGGCAATTCAATAAGGAGTGGATTAGTGCTGCTGGAAGACATTTAAATAGTCAGCCCAATGATATGAATGCCAGGAATACCTGATAATTATTTGAATTTCTTATTTCTCTTGCATTCCATTTTAAATAATGTTTTTTAAAATTACCATCATGTCATGTGGGTAATTGATTGGTTGAGATTCAGAGTGCAAAATGGGTATTGTGAATAACAGATATTGATTGCACAAAGAAGTGACCCCCACTAGAAAAAGGGTTAAGAAAGTTCTATTCCAAGAACAATTATCCCCAGTGCTTTATAAACTATTTGAAAAAATAGGAAAGAAGGAGTACTGCCATATTACTTTTATGACACAGACATGGTACTGATACCTAAACCAGGTAGGTTGAAAACAGAGAAAGAAAATTATAGACCAATCTCCCTAATGAATATTGATGCTATAATCTTAAATAAGATATTAGCAAAAAGACTACAGAAAATCATCCCCAGGATAATACACCACGATCAAGTAGGATTTATACCAGGAATGCAGGGCTGGTTCAATATTAGGAAAACTATCAGTATAATTGACCATATTAATAATCAAATTAACAAAAACCATATGATCATCTCAATAGATGCAGAAAAAGCATTTGATAAAATCCAACATCCATTTCTATTAAAAACTCTTGAAACTATAGGAATAAATGGACTTTTCCTTAAAATAATCAGTAGCATCTATTTAAAACCAGCAGTAAGCAGCATATGTAACGGGGACAAACTGCAACCATTCCCAATAAGATCAGGAGTGAAACAAGGTTGCCCACTATCACCGTTACTATTTAATATTGTATTAGAAATGCTAGCTTTGGCAATAGGAGTAGAGAAAGAGATTAAAGGAATAAGAATAGGCAATGAGGAAACCAAATTATTACTCTTTGTTGATGATATGATGGTATACTTAGAGAACCCCAGAGACACTACTAAAAAGTTATTAGAAACAATCCACACCTTCGGCAAAGTTGCAGGATACAAAATAAACCCACATAAGTCATCAGCATTCTTATATTCACTAACAAAACCCAACAGTTAGAGTTACAAAAAGAAATTCCATTTAAAGTAACTACTGATTGTATAAAATATTTAAGAATCTATCTGCCAAGGGAAAATCAGAAACTTTATGAGCAAAACTACAAAATACTTTCCACACAAATTAAGTATGATCTAACCAACTGGAAAAATATTAAATGCTCTTGGATTGGGCGAGCAAATATAATAAAGATGACAATAGTACCTAAACTAATCTATTTATTCAGTGCTATACCAATCAGACTCCCAAAAAACTACTTTGATGACCTAGAAAAAATAACAACAAAGTTAATATGGAAAAACAAAAGTTCAAGAATTTCAAGGGAATTAATGAAAAAAAAATCAAATGAAGGTGGCCTAGCTGTACCAGATTTAAAATTATATTATAAAGCAGCAGTTATTAAAACCATCTGGTATTGGCTAAGAAATAGACTAGTTGATCAATGGAATAGGTTAGATTCAAAGGACAAAACAGCCAATAACTTTAATAATATAGTGTTTGACAAATCCAAAGACCCTAGTTTTTGGGATAAGAACATTATTTTACAAAAATTGCTGGGAAAATTGGAAATTAGTATGGCAGAAACTAGGCATTGACCCATACTTAACACCGTACACCAAGATAAGGTCATGACCTAGGCATAAAGAATGAGATTATAAATAAATTGGAAGAGCATAGGATAGTTTACCTCTCAGACTTGTGGAAGAGGGGGGAATTTATGACCAAAGAAGAATTAGAGATCACTATTGACCACAAAATAGAAAATTTTGATTATATCAAATTAAAAAGTTTTTGTACAAACAAAACAAATGCAGACAAGATTAAAAGGGAAACAATAAACTGGGAAAACATTTTTACAGTCAAAGGTTCTGATAAAGGCCTCATTTCCAAAATATATAGAGAATTAACTCTAATTTATAAGAAATCAAACCATTCTCCAATTGATAAATGGTCAAAGGATATGAACAGACAATTCTCAGACGAAGAAATTGAAACTATTTATAGACATATGAAAATATGCTCCAAATCATTATTAATCAGAGAAATGCAAATTAAGACAACTCTGAGATACCACTACACACCTGTCAGATTGGCTAGAATGACAGGGAAAGATAATGTGGAATGTTGGAGGGGATGTGGGAAAAGAGGAACACTGATACGTTGTTGGTGGAATTGTGAACACATCCAGCCATTCTGGAGAGCAATTTGGAACTATGCTCAAAAAGTTATCAAACTGTGCATACCCTTTGATCCAGCAGTGTTTCTACTGGGCTTATATCCCAAAGAGATACTAAAGAAGGGAAAGGACCTGTATGTGCCAAAATGTTTGTGGCAGCCCTGTTTGTAGTGGCTAGAAGCTGGAAAATGAATGGATGCCCATCAATTGGAGAATGGTTGAGTAAATTGTGGTATATGAATGTTATGAATATTATTGTTCTGTAAGGAATGACCAGCAGGATGAATACAAAGAGGACTGGCGAGACTTACATGAACTGATGCTAAGTGAAATGAGCAGAACCAGGAGATCATTATATACCTCAACAATGATACTGTATGAAGATGTATTCTGATGGAAGTAGATCTCTTCGACAGAGAGCTAATTCAGTTTCAATTGATCAAGGATGGACAGAAACAGCTACACCCAAAGAAAGGACAGTGGGAAATGAATATAAACTGCTTGCATGTTTGTTTTTCTTTCCGGGTTATTTATACCTTCTGAATCCAATTCTCCCTGTGCAACAAGAAAACTGTTCGGTTCTGCACACATATATTGTATCTAGGATATACTGTAACCTATTCAACATGTAAAGGACTTCTTGCCATCTGGGGGAGGGGGTGGAGGGAGGGAGGGGAAAAATCGGAACAAAAGTGAGTGCAAGGGATAATGCTGTAAAAAATTACCCTGGCATGGGTTCTGTCAATAAAAAGTTATTAAAAAAAAAAAAAAGCTCTATTCCCCCCAAGTATTACAGAATTCAAAGTCCAAAAATATGAGGTTGTACCAAAATCCAATCCACAAATTTCAAGTTGATTCTGATATCCCACAGGGGAGTCTTATTCCCTCTCAAATATGAGCCCCTTGGAATAGTCTTTCTTCATTCTGTGAATACATGGTTGGGGGAAAAATCTTTTGTTGGAAAAGGTTTCAACCCTTCTGTGTTTCATAGCAGTGAAAGGAAGGGGTAAAGAGAAAGAAAGAGAGATCCTCTTCAGTTTCAAAGGGCTAGTTTTTAGTTTCAAAGAGCAAATGCTCACACCTGACCCCTTTGAATTGTTTGATGTGAAGTAAAGAAGAAACAGGCAAGTAAAAATCAATATAGCTTTTCTGGTTTCTATCAATCATAGGATGCCAATCCCAAATGTATAGTTATTCTTTTGTTTCAATTGCTTATAAACACCAGGTCTTTAAATAAAGATGTAGAGCAAGTTTCTGTTATGTACTGTAATAAGAATGTAGAAAGTAGGGTCAAGTGAGACATGTGCAAAGTGACTTTGCTTGCTTCTGGCTACTACACATGTGTGACTCATTGATGAAGGGAATGAGAAATTGGGGTGTAATGAAGTTCCAACCATGGCCATGGGAGTTCGATTCTTTAGCAGGTATAATGGTTTTTTTTTTTAAAAAAAAAGACTGACCCACCCAAAGGCTTTTTTCTATTTTTGGCTCTTGATTCTGTCAAAATTCTTTTCAACCACTTTTTCTTGGAATAGAGAGCATTTCACTCTATCCCCTATCCCAGTTACTATTTAGTTGTGAACATATGGCAACCAAAATTCATTTCCTGTCTAAGCAAGCCTAATCTTAGGTTTGGGGCTACTTTTTTTGTTCATTCATGATTTTATGTGAATAAGTATCAGTTCTAAGGTGAATACATATGAATTTGAAAGTCAGTTTGTTAACAACAAAATTATATGATGATCATCTGTGATGGATTTGGCTCTTCTCAATAATGTGGTGATTCAAAGCAATTCCAATAGACTTGAGATAGAAAACTCATTTTTTTTTCTTCTTTGTGATCTTTTTTTCCCTTTTAGTCCAATTTTTCTCTCACAACATGACAATTATGAAAATATATCTAAAAGGATTGCATATTTAACCTATATCATATTGTTGCTATCTTGGATGGGGAGCTAAGGGAGCAAGGAAAGTTGCAACTAAGTTAGTCTAGTCTTCTGACAATACTATACTTTTCATCTTGGTGGGACTTATGAGAACTTACATAAGGGAAGGGAAGGAGAAAATTTTAGAACACCAAGTTTTACAAAAATGAATGTTGAAAACAGTATTTACATGTATTTGGAAAAACAAAATACTATTTAAAAGTCACTTTGTGTCTTTTAGAGATTCATAAATCCTAAGTCTATCAAGTGGAGTTGACTGGTGGAAAAGAAGTTCTTACAGTGAAGAAGATATCACAGATAGAGTGGTATCAGTCCCTGGGCTGACTTGCCAGAAGACATCAGTTTACAGGAGACAGTGGAAGGGGCAGGTATCATGTAATACATGCAATCAACAGTTTTACAAACTGCTTCATGATTAGCTGGTTTTAAGTATCAACCTTCTGAGAAAGTAATTATACAAATAAGGACTTCTCTAATTATTTAGTTTGATTCTATTAAATGTTTATTTGTGGCATTTTTTGTTTCATCTCATGTGTATAAAAGTGCCATAACTAATTCCTATGATGTATTGAGTACATTTTATTCCTCTCATTTTGAAGATGTTCCAAACTTAAACTTAAATAATTAGCCCCACGGTTATTCTGGTATGGATTTAACAAACCAAAAACTGAGAAAACAGAACCTATTTTTTTTCTTAAGAGATCAATCTTCTCTAAAATCATATCCAGTTTTAACTGCATGTAGGGGTCCAAAACAGAAGAAACTGAGAGAGAAGCAGAAAATGGTCTCAGTTACTGCCCTTATCCATTGTTGCAAGGTGCCTTAATAAAGTTATCTTATGAAAGGGTTTTTAAAAAACGGTCCTGGAGATGTATTTTTCACTCCAAGAAAACTCTTTGCTAATCAATACATGAATTTGTAAAACTGCTATGGATCAAAGGCTCTGTAACTTTGAAGAAGAGCTTAGATCCTCTAGCAGCACAGATCACACTAAAATTTTGCAGAAAATCTTTGAGAGTTGTGGCCAAAAGAATCATTACTGTGTATTTGACCTGTTGAGTGACCTCTTGCAACTAAGTTAGGCTAGTTTTCTGACAATACTATACTTTCTATCTTGGTGGGACTTATGAGAACTTACATTCTGTTGATTACAATTGGCCCAGGATTGCCTATATACCATCCTAAGACATTAGAAGAAGTCAAATATTTGTAAATTCAGAACTAGAAGGACCTTAGAGGCCAGAGTTCACAATCCTAATTTAAAAATATATGCTGAAAAAAAAAGATGGACTGGTCTTATAATAAGGACAAGGGATCTATCTATGTGCCCTAATGAAAATCCTGAGATGTAGAGAGAAAGCAAAGAAAACCCATAGCATGTTGATTGTATATACCCTGTGCGACAAATTTAGGGAAAGATGGCTTGGGTGAATCTCACAATCTGCATTGCTAAAAAAGACATTAGATTCCCATTGCATTGGATCACTTAACTACTTGTACTATCTTCCTCACAGGATTGTTGTGAGGAAAATGTTTTTGTAAAACTTATCACACTATAATTATGGTGAGCTTTTTTTTTTTTTTTTTTTTAAACTCTGCCACCCTATTCTTAGCAATCTCTTAGCAAATTCAACTCTTTCTCTCACGGACAAAAATATCCGTGAATACATTAAGAGTGTGGAGTATATTTGGACATTTTTTGACATTATATATTTCCCCCCCATGAACACTTTGAGGGTAAGGACCGTGATTTACATTCTCTCTATGATACTTACTACTCTTTGACTTCTTAAGGTAATGATGGGAAAGAAGAGTTAGTCTATAAGAGCATGTCCTGTTACAAACTACAACACTAGATTTTTCTCAGTTCCCTGTGGGAACAGCAGTATTCTATTGCTTTGCAAGTTTGCAATGTGTTCCAAAGTACAGTATTCTTTCCCTCCTTCTCATTTTCCATTCCACATTTAGCTAATGCAGAACAATTCCTCAAAGCTGTCTTTCTTCCCTAGGGTTTCCCATGAGCACTTTGCAACACACTGCAAAACTATGATTTTCTTTTAACCGAGATCCAGAATAAACCCCCAAAATGCATTCTATACTATTCTTTTTATGACTACAGAAAAGAGTGAGACACTGTGGCTGACTAGGGTTACTCACCTCCTTCCCTCAGGCCTTGTTACTTAAGAGAAATCTTATTCAGATCCCTTTCACTGCCTCCGAAATGGAGGCAATGCTTTATGAATAGTCATATAATACTTTCAAAGGCCTTTTGCTACTGTGTGCATCTGAAGTCCTTGAGAAACAATACCCTTTTCTCCAGCACTGGGGAGAATTTTGTCCCCTGAGATTAGTCTTAGAGGGAAATGAAATAAACAGGTAATTCTGGAGAGTGAAATGTGATGGATTAAGGCTAAGAATTTACTGTGTTGGAGACTCTCCTCTGACTGGTTTCTAGTATCTTTTGTAGAACAATGGAGTTCAGATTGGACTATACAAAAGCCCTCTGGCTCCTAACTCTAATGCAACATATGGTATCATGAGCTCAGCCCAGAGATATGTTTTTCTTTCCTTAATCCTCCCAGTAGGACTAAATTCCAAGGGTGGGATTACAAAAAAGAGGAGGAAAGTAGAAAAATGCAAGCAGGCAATAAAAGTGGAAGCAGGACTTTGCAATGGGATGGCCAAAAAGGTAGTGAGATAATCACTAAGTATGAAGCTTGAAAAATATGTGTTACTGATAGAATCTTTGGGGGGAAAAAACCCTAAGGATCTCTGTCTGACTTAACTCAGCACCAGTTTGCCCAATCTTTATAATAGTTTCGGAGTTCAGCTCATTATCTATCCCACATTAGTTTGGGTACCAAATTTTTTTCCCTTTTCCTCTTTTTTGGAGACAATCAGGATTAAGTGACTTGCCCAGAGTCACACAGCTAGTACACATCTGACACCAGATTTAAACTCAGGTCCTCCTGACTTCAGGGCTGGTTGCTTAATCTTATGCCATCTGGCTGCCCCTAGGAAATTCTTATCATTTTATCATGTCACTGTCATTCATTCTGTCCATTAAATGCTTTTCATTATCAATTACTTATTTTTAAAGTACTGGGTTGCTTCAACTGTATGCTATATAATGTCTTTAAGTATATGTGTAAAAGTTAGACAAGTCTTATAGATGCCCATAAAACATTAGTTTGGGTACTAAAATTATATTTAGGCCAGAGAGTTTAAGGAAAAGAATTTTAAAGATCACCTAATCCAATCTGCTCTTTTTCACAGGTGAGGAAAGTGAGACTCAGAGAAAGGTAAAGTGATTTCCACGAGATCACACAGGTACTAACTAGTAGATTAATCAGATTTTCATTGAAAGACCTATTTCTTGGTTAATATTATTTTCTACAGTACTATATCAATTTCTGCATCCAGGTTGCATCTGTCCCAAACACTTGTGCCTTAAAATTATTATTTGGCTATGTTGCCTTTAAAATTACATGTCTTGTAAGGGTTTTTTTGTTTATTTGTTTTTACCATTTTGTGCTATGAGCTACTTTGGCAGGCTGATGAAGTCTATTGATTTTTTATCAATATGATGTTTTTAAATGCATAAAATATATAAAACTACATAGAAAAACAATAATATTGTAACATAGTTATCTTTTATCTAGCTAGCTAGCTATCTTTTTTTTTTTTTTAATTCACATACCCCAAATTAAGATACCTCTGATCAGAGTGGCAGTAGTGTTACGTTTTAGCTGGTAAAGTTGAATAGACTCCAAAGCAATGAACTTTTCATCTCCCCATGGCACTGTTCAGGCTAGGACTTCAGCTCTGGTACTCTAATAAACCCCATCAAAGATTCAAAGGTTACGGACTTTAGATATACACAGAAGCAAAGACCTTTGAAAAGATAATATTATTGATGGATTGATGGACCATCAATAAAGATCTTTCAATCTAGTGCATGTCCATATACATGCATAAATCTTGTACAGGAAATTTGTCCAACATATGGGAAGATTTCTCCAGGCCCTTTAGTCATTTGTGTATACCAGTGCAACTATCAAGCTGTCCATCTGTTATTTTTTGCTCTGGCAATTTAACTATTTGACCTGATTATACTGATTATTCATTTCCTTGAAGGTATCTTTTATCATACTTTTTGCTTGCCTTCCAGCCATTACCTTCCTCTCCCTCCCTATTGGAAACTTGGACTCTGCCTTTCGGAAGGTAGGCTCTGATAATTGAAATGATACCTTGTTTTCCCTGGAACCAGAAGCCTCATAATTTTATTTTATTTCCATTTCCATATTATGCCACAGTTTGCATTTCTCCCCTCTTGAAGTTCCCCCATATGTCAATAGAACATAAACCCCCTGAATGCAGAGACTGTCTTGGATGCTATCCCTAGTAAATAGTAAGAACTTAATTTTTTTTTGTGTGTATGTCTCTTTGTCTCTGTCTCTGTCTCTCTTTCTGTGTGTATGTGTTTGTCTGTCTGTCTCTGTTTTACATTCTCTAGATGTTTCAGATAATTTTGAAACAGTCCATCTGTTAACAGATGTTTGTTAAGACTTTACTGTGTGGTAGACATTATGCTAGGTGCTGAAATGGAAAATGTGTGGTCTATTGTAGAATATTGTTTGTGAAAACCTGCCTACTCCTATCAATTCCTTCACCGAGGATTCTGTTGATGAATGAATAAATGAATTTCATAAAGGTTTTGTTTTGATGGGAAAGGAGTAATTTAGCTAAAAAGATGTTAATGTTCTTTCAGTCATTTTTCTTTATTTTAATAAGGTCTGCGGTTTTTTTCATGTCATTGGTAACTTTTTTTTAATTTCTAGATGGTACTAAAAATAGAATGCTGAACATGGAGTCAAGAATACCTGTTCAAACACTGCTTCAGATATTTACTTTATGACTCTAACAAGTGATTTAATCTCTTTCAGCCTCAGTTTTCTTATCAGTAAATTTGAATAATACTCATATCTTGGAGGGTTGTTGTGAAGCTCAAATGAGATTACATATGCAAAGTGTTTTATAAATCTAAAGTTATATAAATGCTACTTTCTCCTTTTCTTCAGATGACTTGTGATCCATCCATTAATACCTTCACAATTGTGTTATCTCTACTACTGATCCCTCTATTTTTGCATTCACCCACCCACTTTTCCTCATCTTTGTTCTACCTCCTCTATAAGAATACCTGAGATAATATGATATGGGAGTCCAAGCATGATAACTCTACTAACTTTGAAAGTGAAACAGTTTATCATAAAAAAAATTTTTTTTCAGATTTTTTTCCATTTTTCTTATGTTTGCTGTCCACATTCCATTTTCACATTTGCAATGCCTCAGGATAACTTTGCCTAATTGACACCAGTGATTCTCTTTGTCTTAAGTGGTGAAACCATTCATAATCATTCATCATTCCTTTTTGTAAGATTTTATAAGTGTATTTATGTTCTAAACCAGTATTACCTCTTGCCATGATATCTCTTTGCTTGGCAAGTAAGCAAAAATGTTTTCTGACAAAAAAAGATTTTTAGGTGTTTTCCTTGTTATGACAATTGCTTTACATAAATGACGTTTATGGGAATTTTTTTTCTTTTTCTCTTTTTGGAGGCAATCAAAGTTAAATAACTTGCCTAGGGTCACACAACTAATACACATCTGAGATCAGACTTGAACTCAGGTCCTCCTGCCTTCAGGGTTGGTGCTCTGTGCCACCTCGTTTGCCCGGATGCCATGTATTTTTTTTTGTGTGTTGTTATTATTCTTTCTTTGAATAATCACTAGAAAAATGCTGGCATTAAAAGTGAAAGAAATGATTATTAATAACCAGTGATTTAGGAAAAGCCAGAGTTCTCCCTCTATATCTAAAGTCTTCATTTCAAGGCTCAGTCTCTGAAGCACAGGACTAATGATAGCAGATAGCATTCAACCTTACAAGGAATTAATCTAAAGTGAATCTTCCAGTCCTTTGTTTCTGCTCAGGCTTGAGTAGGGATATAGATCTTAGGGATGATGTGAAACTAAATGATAGATCAAAGTTATATCCACTAACCCCTGGTTAGACTAGGTCCATCTCTAATTATAATATTCATTCTCTCTCATTAATTGTTACTCATTCAGAGTTGATTACCCCCCTCAGGAACACCCACTTTTCCAAACTATGAACCCACTGCCATGATTGGTCTTGGCATTTAAGAGTGTCACTGGTTTATTTAATTAATAATTATTAATTGGTAATTAATACCATTAGCTAATAATGCATTATTAATAAAATGATTAACTGCCCAAAAATCATATCTGTGAACTTTTAAGACATCACAGAAATATGCTTTCTTGCATTTTTTAAGAGTAATTTGGCATCATTGAAAGTTCTCTGTGTTTTCTTAATGCTATTCATTCTTTCTCCTTTTCAGTTTCTATTACACCTCACTATCCATCCTATACATATGTACAAATATATTAACTCATTGACTTGCCCTTCTAGGTGCATGCTAAAATCTAAAAAGGTATTCTTGATCAGTTTTATTTTTCCTGTGTATATTGTATATTTCCTGTGTATATTGTGAGACCAATTTGTTTGAATGAGTTTCACTGAAGAAATCTTAGAATTTCCTCATATGCTTTTAAAAATGAAGGAAAAAAAGTTAACATTTGTATCTATGGTTCTCACATGATATGTGTTATATTTTGGGAGATTTTCAACCTTTCTGGTTTTGTTCCTACCTGGAAAATTGGGGATTTGTATCATATGAATGCCCATTGATTTGTCCCTTTTCTCTATTAAGGCAATCTATTTATAAAATCAAAGAATTTTAAAAGTTTATTAATAGGTCAGATAAAACAAAATCCATAATGGAACTTTTGGAAGCTATTCATGCCCAACAATCATCCATCCTACTCCAGAGATTTGTATAGGATTAGTCACTTGGAGCAGACAAACATGGCAAACACACAGGCAGCCCACAATAGTCCTGGGCATGGTCTGAATTACAGATTCAATGTGATTGATTACATTGTAATTGGGATTACAATGTAATTGGGAAATATTTAACAACACATTTAAAAATATGATAAAACACAGCTAATATTAACACAATATAACATATTATAATGACATCATAACACGTAAATTTGTGACCTGAAGGGATCTTTATATATGGTTTGGTGATCCCCATTTTTGTTTGAGTTTGACAGCACTGACTAGAGTCCCATATGAGTTATGGCTTCCAGGTGGCATTATAATTGCCAACAGGTAGCATCTACAATTGTCTCCATTGTAACCTTCATGTCTTCTAGAAATTGATGTTGCTTCCTCTTGTAGATCTCTTTGGCTCTACTTACAGCTCTCCATAGTTTCCAGTAGGTAGGGTAGTGTAATGGACTTCTCTAGACTCTTTCATATTATGGTAGTTCTCCAGGGTTCACAGCAGGTGGCATCAATAGCCCCTTTCCAGAAGAAAAACTTCTCTGCTTCTGTGACCCCATTTCCATATATAAAGGAGAATATTTCAGTTTGTTGGAAGGAAACAAATGTTCTCTCTTCACATAGATATGAAACCTTTCCTTTTGTTCCAAAGAGGGTCTTTGGCTTCCCACATAAATTAACTCCGAGTTTTGGAACAGACCCCACCTCCTCATTTATGTGCTTTTCCCCACTTTCAACACAAAGTTGGTTGATTTCAGAGTCCATATCCTCTTTTCCCCAGATCCCAGATGCTGTCTATATTCTTTAATAGCTTCAGCAATTCCCATAATTCAGAAAGTTTAACAAAACACTTCATTTTCTTCAGAATTCTCTCTTAAATTCTTTAAGTCCTTCTAAGGCAAATGAGTAGTAATATTCAAAGTATCTGAGGCTGTTTCCTACTACCTCTAGAAGAGCAAAGTACACACTAAGTTAGATTTTAGGATCTTGGAGAGAAAAAAAATAAAATGAACAGTCCTTCCTACACTGAGTTCTCTTTTCTTTACCTATTCATTCTTCTTTTCTAAATCCTTTTCTTCTCTCAGTTCTATCTTCTCTTCCCTTTCTCTTAAATCTGTTAGTAGTTTCCAAGAGTATTATTTAGACTCATTGGAAGAGCTCAACAGCAAAAAAAAATTATCAACTCCTGGTCTAAACTTTTCCACCTTGGATTTATATGAACTGATGACCTCTTCTCATGAGAGTTTCTGACTTCCAAACTGTTTCAGAACTTTAGAACATAAAGGTTAATGATCTGCCCAGGACTATTTCAATGAAACCTACCTTAGCTCCTGAACTTACTTTCACTGCCTGGACTGAAGTTTCTCTGTCTCAGTTAACCTCATAGTGAAGGGCAAAGCCAAGACACATGATCACAGAGTTGGTACAAATTGAAACTATAATGAAATGCTATTGTCACCAGCATTGTTCAGAAGGCAGAAGAGCATGAGTGGCAAAGAGGAATGAGCACTTTCTCATTCAGGGAATCAGATTGTAATCCCAGAAGTACTACTGAACTGGCCTCTGGGTCAAATCCCTTGATCCTTCAGGAACTCAGATTTCATTCAATTGTAAAATGAGATTTTACTAGAAAAGGGTTCTTAACCTGTGGTCCACAGAAGCATCCATGATTTAGATTTCAAGGGATCTGTGAACTTGAATTAGAAAAAAAAATATTTTAATGGAATTGGTTTCCTTTGTAATCCTATGTATTTTACAAATTTAATAACATGATTCTGAAAAAGGATCCATAGGCTTCAGAGTTCAGGACCCCCAAAAGATTAAAACCTTTTATGTTAGATGAGTTCTAAGTTCCTTCTAATTCTAAGTCTATGAAAATGTGGCCTACATATGCATATAAAGTGGAAAGGTTTTGGAGGGAGAACTGTTTTATATTTAGGAATACTGCCTTAATTTTGCTCCGGAAGTGTGTCTTTTATCTGTGTCTTAGCTAAAATGTATAAGGGATATTTAACAAATTTCAAAACTGGGAAAAATAAAATAACATACATATTGATACTTTTTCTAAAGTGTGTGCATAAGTTAAAATTCTCTTTCAAGTACAGTTGTACCTGGACACTTATCTCCTTGAAATTCACCAACTTTGCTATTTTATGTATTTTGTAGAAAGAAAATGCTTCAGCCCTGATGCTTGCTTGGCACTCCTCACACCTGGCTGTTTTCTTAGTTGAGCTATAAGGAGGTGAGGTTGGTCAGGCAAACTACCCACCCCCCACTTCTGCTGCTATTGCCCCTGGCCATTTGCAGCCCCCAGTGAAAGCAGTCGTTCCAAAGACTGTCAGGTTGAAGCCCACTAACCTGAAGTTGTACACCTTGGAGAGCAGGTCACAGGGCAGTTCTTGAAGGACAATGTGGTTGCATCATATAATCTCTTGGCTCCTGAGACAATAATACTGAAGGGGCATGGAGCAACCTGTGTGCTCAGCAGGAGGAGAAGTGCAGCATCAGGAGTAATGATGGTGGAGTGACCAGCAGCAGCGGGAGCCCCTGAAGGAAGTGGCTGTAACAGTGGTGGTGTCAAAGAAGTCCAAGCAGCCCTGAGCTCCAGGTCAGGGGCCCTTGGGGAGCAGGGGGTTTGGGACCATAGTTTCACCTCCACATCAAGCATTTCCTCTATAAGGAAGCTTGGATAGCATGGAGCAAGATAAGAATATAAAAGTTGTTGTTCTTTTCTGAAAGTGATTTGGTCAAGAAGGGAGGAGCCTGGCTGGTCCGGGTTCACTTGTTTCTCTACAGATGGAAACCTTACTAAGGAATTGGGGAATTGTGGAGAATTGGGTGGGGAGGGATGATTAGGCTACAGATTGGAGATGTACTTTTTTTTTAACTTTTTTTTTTTATTATAGCCTTTTATTTACAAGATATATGCATGGGTAATTTTTCAGCATTGACAATTGCCAACCTTTTGTTCTAATTTATCCCCTCCTTCTCCCCACCCCTTCCCCCAGATAGCAGGTTGACCAATACATGTTAAATATGTTAAAGTGTAAGTTAAATACAATGTAAGTATACATGTCCAAACAGTTATTTTGCTGCACAAAAAGAGTCGGACTTTGAAATAGTGTACAATTAGCCTATGAAGGAAATCAAAAATGCAGGCGAACAAAAATAGAGGGATTGGGAATTCTATGTAGTGGCTCCTAGCCATGTCCCAGAGTTCTTTTGCTGGGTGTAGCTAGTTCATTACTGCTCTATTGAAACTGATTTGGTTCAAGATGTACTCTTTATGAGAAAAATTTGTTCCATACTCTGTTTTTGCCACTTGTCTTGCTTTCTGAAACCAATTAACAATGTGTACGAAGGTACCACTCTAACTGGGACTGAACTCATTTACTTGAACCAGTGGACAAGAAGCTAAGTGTGGGGCAGATACTATTGTAATGGGAATAGAAATGTGGATGGTGGGACCAAACCAGGAAATGGAGAATCCATCTACCCAGATCATTTCCGAAATTCTCAGTAAATTCCATTTAAATGTCCAAGAGGAGAATGTGAACAAATGTTGATTTTGTCATATAGAACAGCAAAAGTTTGTTGTTGTTGTTTTTTTTTCTGGTGATTTATAAGTAATGAATTTTAAATACTCCATGAATAATGAAGTTTTAGCATTCTACTTAGAAGGTAGAATTAGGATTCAAAAAGATAACAACATGTTAGAATGTTGGACTGAATCTAATGTAGGGAAAAGAGTATGTGTGGGTATATGATACCCATGTAGGTTATTTATGTTCACATAGGTTTCATTAGATATGGTTCAAATGATGGCATGAATAGATATTTCTAGAGTAACTTCTCACTCCTCTTTTCCAGGGGAAACTTCGATCATTTACAGGAGGGGAAGTAGGAGTTTGGTGCCACAAGATCACTTACTCTGCTCTCTTCACAGAGAAGGTAGCAGGCTAGAATTGTATCTATCTGCTGGCCTAAAAATTCTTGGTCTAAGGCAGGAATGGGGAAATTTTTTTCTTTCAAGGATTATTTATAACATTATTCATGGACTACACAACTCAAGAACTCAAGAAGTAAGAGGTTGTTTTACCTAGGTTTCAGTTCATCATTACCATGGTTGCTTTAGCAAGCTATATGGGATGGGGACCAGATGTTTCCTACCCCTGGTCTAAAGGGAAATGAATTTTAGGTTTAAGCTGAACTTCTGATCACTGTCCCTTAATGCAGAAGTTGTCCAAGCTACAAATAGCCAAGTCTTAACTTCCTTACCACCATATGCCATTTAAATAAAGACCATATTTAATGAAAAAGAAATAAACCCATTTATCCAAGTCAATAACTAACAGAAGTCAGAAAAGTTATGCAGATGATAATGTCAGTCAATCAGAGTGAATGATCTCTTACACTGAGAGTGAAAAACAAAAGAGAGAGAAAGAAGCAGAGAGAGAGACAGAGACTCATATCTCACCTTGGAAAAATTCCAGTCTCTAATATAATAAGCCTTGGACCTCACCAAGGTACTAGCTTTTCTATATGTTGTCTTCTTCCTAGAATTTTTTTCTCCCTTTAGGGGCTTCTCCCTGAGGAGAATCTGGAACCACATGGTTTATTTGTTTGTTTGTTTTTTAATATTAAAGTTGGAATCCCAGAAGACCAGATTTTTTCTTTTCCCCAGCTTTTATCAAATTCATCCTTCATTCTGGTATGAATCATTGAATGATATATTTCTATAAATGGAGAAAGTCTTATGGAAATGATTTAATAGTTTTAAGCTCCTGGTTATACCAGAAAGATGAATTTAATAAGGATAAATGTAAAGTCTTGCCCTTGGGTGAAAATATATAACAAATATAAAATAGGATAGGCTAGATTGATCTGGAAAAAGATTAGAGGATAGTGATTTGCAAACTCAATAGTCATTAATAGTATGATAAGCAGCATAAATGAATGCCATCTAGAGCTTCATTGAATAGTTAGGATGTTAGCTTTGCTGTACTCTAAATACTTGTCAGAATATAGCTAGACTATTGTGGTCTATCTGGGGATATTGGATGTTAAGAAAGACCTTAATGCTTTAAAATGTTCAGAGGAGGACAAACAGAATGGTGAGAGGCTTCAAGTTCATGCCTTGTTAGGATTTATTTAAATACCTAGAGAGGTTTAACCTAGAGACTTGAGGGAGAGACTACCATTGCTGACTTCAAATATTTGGAGGATTTTCATATGGAAAGAGGAATATATCTGCCGGAAGGCAGAGATGCTCCTAGCTCTTTGTAAGAGACATGTAAGAACAAACTTATTTAATGATTAGAACAATACACAGGTTTTATGAAATGGACTACCTTAGAGTTAATTTTTTCCCACTTTACCTCTATCCATTCTTCTTTTTCTAAATCCCTTTCTTCTCTCTTATTTCCATGCTCTCTTGCCTTTATCTTATCTATCAGTATTCTCCACGGGTACTGTTTAGCCCTCACTCAAGGTCTTTGAGCAAAACCTGATTGATCCCTTGTTGGGTATTAAGAGGAAATTGTTTTTCAGGTATAGGTTGGACTAGACAGCTTCTTAGGTTCCTTCCCCTGAGAATTCTGTGATATATGAGTTGTTGGGAACAGCGCTATGCCATAGGGGAAAATAGCACTGAAAGTTTTTCTTTCTAGATAACTACTATGGATTGAAACAATGCTTTTTCTGAAGTGTATGTGTGTGAATTAAAATTCTCTTTCAAGTAATTGGGACTGACCTCGTTTACCTGGCCCAGTGGGGGATAAGCTAAAAGGTGCAGGGCAGATACTATTGCAATGAGAATAGATCACATTATGAAGAATCTATCTACCAAGTTCATTTCTGAAATTCTCCACCAAAGAAAGCAACAATCACCGCCTTAACATCCAAGAAGATAATGTGGAGAATATTGGTTTGTTGTGTAGAACAACAAAAATTTGTATTTTTTCTGGTGATTTTTAAGTAATGAATTTTCAATACTCTATGTATAATGAGGTTTTCAGTGTTCCACATAGTGAATAATGTTGAGTGCCAGAGATGGAGGAACCCAAGGGAAAATCCATGCAGTATAATCCCTTTCCTGTATTTCTCTTTTCATTTTCAATGTTCAACTTATAATATTGAGTTTGTATACTGGAGAGGGATGGAGGAATTCAGTACAATTATAATTATCTCTCTAGCTTTTATTTAGCTTTCTTTCTTTTCTTCCTTAGACCTGATTAAAATGGGCATATCCTAGCAAAGAAGCTCAGACAATTTCCTGAAATGGCTTATTATCTTTCCACTTACTTTAATGGGTTATTACAGAGGTTGTTGTTTGTCCTTCAAGAGGACCATGACATCAGGGAGGTGATGTCATGACATGCAAGTGAATTGAATTTAAGTGAGGGAGTGTTGTGCAAGATGACCAACCTCACTTTTCCCCTCCAGAGCCATATACATCAGGATGACTGGAGATGGCCCTGGATGAAATGGTGAACCTTGGCATTTTTCAGCTAAGGTCTTCAACAGATCTAAGTTAAGATATCTTGGAGTTTACTGACAAGATTTTTTTCTGAAGGATCAGGCCTTAAACCAAAACCAATCTGATTTTAATTGGACACCAATAGGTCCTAGGTCAAGCCCCATTTGGTCCCGATTGACTCAAATTGAATGAAAATAGCAGTCATATCTGCTTTGGCCAGAAATCCTGCGGTCTTCCCCTCTCAGATTCATTCATTCATTTACTTATTTATTTATATTTTTTGGACTAGGTGAAAGAGGAGATTCTTTGCCTCAGTTACTACTTAGTTTTAATCCCTAAATGGGTATGACCTTCAAGTTTAGTAAGTTTTAACTTCTTCCATCTGCAGCATTCAGTAAATCATATAGCTGAGGATAATGTACTCAAATAATTGTATACATCAAGACAGATGAATCAGAATATATGTGAAGTGGGGACAAAAAGAATATTCATAGGTGAGAGGAACTAATCAAATACAAAAATAATAATTTTTCTAAGCACCAGAGGCAGTAAGAACTTCCTGCCTATATAATGAAGAAGGAGAACTTCTCCTTAGTTTCATATAGGAGCTGGGATGGGGATAAGGGGGATGGGGATGAATAACATTTTTTAAGGTGTTGTCTCATTCAAATAGATATATTTCATGATACCAGATCCACATCTCCAATATCAAGCTCTGTGGATATTTCTCTGAATATAATCCCTGGGGAGAAGTACTAAAGTACTATTTGAAGTACTGAAAGGACCCAGAATTCTGTCAAGATGAAAGTTTATTTGACATTAAAATTGTATGGGTTCTCTCTCTCTCTCTCTCTCTCTCTCTCTCTCTCTCTCTCTCTCTCTCTCTCTCTCTCTCTCTCTCTCTTTCTCTTTCACCCCCCTCCCTCCCTATCTCCTTTCCTTTCTTTCTATCTTTTCTCCATAATAATGTGACTCAAAAACTGTTACATACACATATGTTAAGCCTGTAGACTTTCCCCTTCCAAGAAAAAGTGGTACTGTTCATTCTAGAATAGCTTCAAAACATAAAGGCTACATGTATACCATTTTGAAAGAAAACATGCACCAGGATTGGACTAGCTTCCTACATCAAATTGGGTATATTCTCATGATAGACCAAATGCAAGCAATTTCTTTAGAGAAGAAAGACTACAAATGCTCTACTCTATTGAGGATGGGGAAGCGCATTAAAAATAGGTCTTCAATGGTCAACATTGTCATAATACAATTTCTAATATAAATAAGGATAAGTCTACAGCAATAGCTGTGATTCCCATGATAAAATATGTGACTCCCACAAGGAACATGAAAGATAATGGTGATGAAATAGAAAGTGTCTTGAACAGAGAGGCAAAAAATCTCTGGATATCCTCATCTTGTTTCTGGGTCTTAGGATCATGGCTCTAGATCTGGAAGACTTCAGAGACCATCTAATCCAACTCTATCATTCACTCAAACCTATAGAGGTTATAAGCATCAGAGGTAGGATTTAGAATGTCACCTGATTTTAGAATCAGTTCTCTTTCTATTATACTGGATTGTCTCTCCTACTAGTATTGTTATCTTGGCATTTGCTTAACTTCCTTGGCTCTCAAATTTCCCAGGTATACAAAGAAGGGTTTCAATTAGATGGTTTTTGAGACCCTTTCCAATTCTAGACTAAAGGCTTAAAACTCTATGGGTCATGAGATAAAAATGGGAGCACTCTTTATCTTTGTCCCTAGAGTAAGGTCTGCAGTCCTTGATCCTCCATACACAATTAACCAAAAAGCTATCTTGAAATGTTGTTAGTTAAAATTTTTGCTGCATTGTATGTGAAAAAAAGTAACCATGCTAGATTATCTACAGGCTTAAGACTCTTAGAGTTGGGAAGGTGTCTCAGGAAAATTCTCATTCAGAGACCTTCATGGTCAGGTATGTTGGCCAAAGCCCTGATTGGTTTGTGAAAATTGTGATTCTTTGTTATAAAGTAAAGAGATATGAAAGAAGTGTCATTGGGTAGTGATAGCAACATTTTTATTTATGTATTATATATATAAATATAATAATATTTTATAATAATATAATTAATATTATATTTATAAATATCACTGCCATTTTCCAATGACACACACATATATATAGTATACATATATGTATGTATGTGTATGTGTGAATGTGTATGTGTGTGTGTGTATGTGTGTGTGTGTATATTTATAACATGTTTTGAAGATCCAAATTCTATTCCTCCCACTCAGGCCCTTCCCCATCCATTGAGAAGGCAAGCAATATGATATCAATTAGCAATATTTTTAAAAAGAGCACCAGTGACTTGCCCAGGATCACACAGGTAGAAAGTGTTAAGTGACTGAGGCAAGATTTGAATTCAGGTCCTCCTGACTTCAGGGCTGATGCTCTATACACTGCACTACCTAACTGTACCCAATAGTACATTTTTAAGGGGGAAAAAATTTCAATCAAAATCTGGTGCTTTCTTATTCTGATCCCAAAGATGCTGGAGTAGATTAAATAATTTCCCTAGTTTCCTTCTGAAAATAGCTCATGATGATAATTTCAACAATTTAGTTCAAAAAACATTAAAAATAGATAGTAGTCCCATTGATGGAAGTTCTAGGAGGATATTCCATTCAAGGGAATTTCCTAATACTTTGAGTTATCCAAAATAATGAATGAGCTATCTCTAAAAGTAGTAGGTTCCCAATCATAAAAGTGTTCAAGCAAATAATTGAATGTTATAAATAAATAATGATTTTTAAGATGTTGCTCTCACTTCCCAATGAATCTCCTTGCATTAGAGATTCATGGTTCACAACTCCAACAATGAGGTTTTAGTGTCATAATTGTCCCATATCCCCTCCAACATTTGTATTTTCCTTTTCTATCATATTAGCCAATCTGATAGATATGAAGTAGTAGCTCAAAGTTGTTTTTTTTAGTTTGCAACACTTTAATCAATTTTCACATACTTATTGATATACTTGATTTTTTCATCTGAAAACTGTCTGTTCTTATCCTTTGACCATTTATCAGTTTGGGGTAAAGCAGAATTGAATTAACTCACAAGAGACGCGATATGAGCAAAGTTAGAGAAGCTACCCCAAATGTTCATAGGGATTATTTATGTCCAATAAATGGGGAAGAGCAATCTAAGCTTGTATTGATCTGATCAGTTATAGTTGGACATACTGTAACTTTATTCTAACATTGTGATATCATTTTGGTTTTCTTTGAGAATAAAGGATAATAACCAACCACCAAGACTAGGGTATGAATTTGTAGTTTTGTAAATTTCACTCAGTGAAATACATCTGAGAAATAAAGTCTTTATTAGAAAATCTTGCTGTAACAATTTTTTTTCGCAGCTATGATTACTGACTGTATTTCCCTCCATCCTATTTCCCCCCTGTAAATTTCTTTCTCTCTCTCTCTCTCTCTCTCTCTCTCTCTCTCTCTCTCTCTCTCTCTCTCTCTCTCTCTCTCTCTCCTTTTATCCTCTTCCTCCTTAAAAGTGTTTTGCTTCTGTCTATCAATTTTCCCAATCTATCCTTCCTCCTATTAGCTCTCCCCCTTGTCTCACCCCTTTTCCCTACTACTTCCATGTAGGATAACAGATCTCCATACCAAATTAAGAATGTATATTATTATCTCTTTGAGCCAATTCCAAAGAAAGTAAAAGTTTGAGCATTGTATAACCCCCAATTAATGTGAAATAATTTATCTCATTCTACTTCTCCCTCTCCCTTTTTCACTCCTTAATTTTATTTTTAAAAAATCATACTATCACAATCAACTCACACCCATGCCCTCTGTCTATGTATATTCCTTCTAACTGTTCTAATAATGATAAAGTTCTTAGAAATAATAAGCATCATCTTTCCATGTAAGAATATAAAGATTTTTAACCTTATTGAATGCTTTATGATTTTTTTCATGTTTATCTTTTTGTGCTTCTTTTTAGTCTTGTTTTTTAAAGTTAAATTTCTACTCCATTTTGCTCTCTTCATCAGCAATGCTTGAAAGTCCTAAATTTCATTAAATATCCACTTTCTTCCTTGAAGGACTATACTTAGTTTTGCCTGATAGGTGATTCTTGGATGCCTCCAGAACATCATATTACAAGTCATCTTATCCTTAAATGTAGAAGCTGTTAAGTCTCATGTTATTCTAATTATGGTTCCATGGTATTTGAATTATTGCTTTCTGACTGCTTGCAATGTTTTCTCTTTAACCTGGAAGCTCTGGAATTTGCCTATGATATTGCTGAAAGTTTTCAATTTGGAATCTTTTCAGAAGGTTACCAGTGAATTCTTTGTATTTCTATTTTGCCTTTCAGTTGTAGGATATGAAGGCACTTTTTGATAATTTATTGAAATGGAATGTCTAACCTCTTATTTTTGAACATAGTTTTCAGATAGCCTAATAATTCCTAATTTATTTCTCCTTTATTTTCCTATCAATTGATTTTCTGATTAGATATTTTGCATTATCTTATACTTTTTATTCATTTGATTTTGTTTGATTGTTTCTTCAGTATTTTTTGTACCTCCTTTAGCAAGTGGTTGACTCTTTGTTTTTAAAAAATGATTTTCTTGCATCAGACATTTCTTTCCCTAATTTTTCCTCTACCTCTTCCTTTTGATTTTTAGAATTCTTTTTGAGCTTTTCCAGGAATTATTTTTGGCCTGAGACTAAGTCACCTTTTTCTTTGAGGCTTTAGATATAGCTGTTTTGATTTTGGTGTCTTCTTCTGAGTTTAGGTTTTGATCTTCCTTATCACTATAATAACTTTCTATGGCCAAGTTATTTTGTTTAGTTATTTGTTTGCTTATTTTCCCAGCCTATTTCTTGACATTTAATTTCATATTAAAATTGGTCTCTGTTCCCAGGGTAGAGGGTAATTGTTCCAAGATTCATGTTTTATATTTGTTTGTTTGGTTTTTTTTTTGTGTGTGTGTCACTATTTTCAGGGCTAATTATGGACTTCTATAAGTTTTCAATTCTTCCAAAGGGGTATAGTATAAGGAAAAGTGTGGTCACTTCTTTTCTGGCCTATGCTCTGGTCTATGTTGAAAAACCCTCTTTTCTATTCTGGAACTGTGACTAGTGTCCCCAATGCCCTGAAGCCACACTTTCTAGTGTTCTACCTTGTCCTGGAACTGTGACCCAGAAGCACATTTGGACAATGCCATAGTCTTGCACCTAAAGTTAGAAAAAAAAAAAGTCCCCTGTAATCTTCTCACCAGTTGTTTGACCTCCTTACTGAATATGCACTGAGAGCTACTGAAGCCACGGGAGTGTGGGTGAAAGGTGAACTTATACTGGACTGTGCTCCAATTTTACCCTGATTAAGCAGACCTTTCCTATTGACATTCTAAACTGTCTTGGGCTGGAAAATTATTCCATCTACCTTTTTGTTAGTTCTGCCATTCCAAAACTAATTTTGAGGAACTATTTTAAAGTTGTTTGGAGTGGAATTTAGGAATGCTCAAGCAAGTTCATGCCTTTACTATGTTATTTTTGATAACCAGATTCTAATTCGGATTATAAAATTATCTGTATAAATTATTCACTAAGTAGACAAACTTCTTGAAAAATGAATGTGTGTCAGGCCCTAGGGAAGATACTAAGATAAATAGAACATAGAGACTGTATTCTCACAGAAACTGTCACTAAGGAGTTTATTAAATGTTTAATCCATCCCAATATCTTTCCACACTTCTCTGAATCATTCATATTAATAATTTCTTACAGGAACATTTTCCATTATCTTTATGAACAACAATTTATTTAGCCAGTCCTCAATAAATGGACCTTTACTTTATTTTCCATTCTTATCTACCTTGAATAGTGTCACTATGAATATTTTGTGGAATTTCTTTATACAAATAAATGATCCTTTATCTGAATGAACTTATTTCCTTCTAAAATAAATTGTGTATCTAATATTGGCCTTTTGGATCTCCTATAAACCCTTTGCTTACCAGACACCCAAACTCATGCTAAATAAATCTCCCAAGGTAAAGGACAATTAGAAACCAACTAAATTGTCCAAACCCGATTTCCCTAAACACTATATTCCTATTAAATAGCAAAAACACCTTCTCTCAGGTTCCCACAGGTTTTCTAGTACTCGGTTAGAATACTAGTGTACTATTGCAGATGACAAGCCTTCTGCCAAACAGTAATTGAAACTGGCTAATCCCAGACCAAATCAGCACTCTGGCCACATAGCCCTCTACTGGAAGCCAAGAATACATGAACACATCTGGCAGATGCCATTCCTAATATAAGGAGCATCTACAGAACACCTGACTCTAAGCCAGAATCAGTAAAGGCTCCATTTGATGACTGAAAAAAGGAGGAAGCCACTTAACCCACCCTGCAAGTCCATTTTAGAACAAATTAATCAAAAAAACAAGCTAAAGTTGAAAAGGTATAATAGGAGAGGAAAAAAAAATCTCAAGAAAGCAGCAGCAGTATTTGATCCAGCTATTTGTTCCTGAAATCAATACAGATATTTTCTTTAACCCTCAGATAGTGAAAACTGGGATTTGTTGAAATTGGATCTTGAAGCACTGAGGATTTTTTCCTAGTATTAGAACAAAGATAAATACTTTGTGTTGTTGCCTAGTGTCATGAGTCTCTTGATATTGGTGCAACATATGTACTACAATGTTATTAATTCTATCTTGAGTTTTGTGTTTTTAGAATGGCATAAAAGAATATAAAGTATCTCAACAAAGGTGTTAGTGATATTTGCTGAAGAAATCTCACAAAATATTCCTGAACATGTAGGTATTAGTGTTTGTTAAATTAATATCTTTCTCTTTATTTGATGCTGTGTAATTGGTCATTACTGAAATTTTATTTATATGTTCTTAATGCATATGACAGGACCCCAATGTTTCATGAGAGTGAGCCAAAGATCAAGTTAGGTAAACTGACAACCTCTGAAGAGGATGATGCTCTGTAGAAGGACATCTTGGTTCCTTCCCAGAATGAATGATAGAACAATGGTAGTGGGGTGATACATGGGCCATCTTAAATCATATACCATTGGAGTTTATAATCTTCATTCAAAAGAAAAAGTGAGGCTTCCAAAAAGGGAAACCTAAGATACCTGGCTCTGGGACTCTCGTGAGTTTCCACATAAATACAAAAACCTATTAGCTTCCTGTAACATATGCTCTCTTGGATTTTATTTGACTGATTCTCAGATGTCTATATTCAGCTCCAGTGTCCCTTCTGAGTTCCTTTCTTATGCCATTGATTATTGAATCTTTTGATCTGGCTGTTCTCTTGGCATCACAAACTTAACATATCTAAAATAAATTTTCCCTGAAAATATTCCTCACTTGAAGTTACTTACTTCTGTTAAGTGCACCATTGTTCTTTCAGTCATCAAGTTTACAATCTCAATTAGCCTAAACTCCTTACCCTCCCTCACTCCACATAGCCAATCAGTTGCCAAAATTTGGGGATTTTGTTTTTGTAACATCACACAAGTCCATCTTCCCACCCCTCCCCAATTTACATTGCTACATCTTTAGCTCAAATCCTCAGTATCTCTCATCTGGAGTATTATAGTAGCATCCCTCACTCTTCCTCAAATATCTCTTTATCCTAATCCTTCCTGATCCTCCACACAACTGCCAAAGTTACTTTTCTAAAATATAGGTCTGACCATGTCTAGTGGCTCCCTATTACCTCTAGGATCAAATAAAAATACTGCTTAGTATTAAAAGCACTTGACAATCCAGTTCCAGCCTTATATTATTCTTTGTCAAGCACTCTTCAGTACAGCCAGACTGGTTTTCTAGCTGTCCCTCATGCAAGTCATTATTTCTCCTAGCTCCATCTTTTTACACAGGTTGTCTCCCCAATGCCTGGAATATATCTTCAACTCTATCTGTTAGATTCCCTAATGTTCTTCACAGGTCAGTTCCAGCACTATCTTCTATGGGCACCTTATCCTGAGCTACCTCCTTCCCCCAGGCTGGTTTCTTCTTCTACACACCAAATTACTCTGTATGTTGTATATTCTTATATATGTACACATTGTCTTGCCCAACAGTAAGTCAATTGAAAGCAATATTTCATTTTTCTCTTTATATCCTCAATATCTATTATTGTGCCCAGTACAAAGTATTTTTGCTTTTTGATCGACTCTCCTATCATTCTAAGAGTAGTAAATGTAATGAGGATGTCAATGATGACAATGATGACTATGACAATAATGATGATAAGAAATCTCCAGAAGTTAGAGAACTAAAGGGCCCTGCTATCTTGGGAAATTTTGGTGAGATTAAAAGTTGGTATAAGAGGACAAAGAGAATTAACCTTTACAAGAGAAAGTCCCAAGTCTGGTACTGACTCACCAGAACTGTAATTCAGGGAAAACTATGCTTTTGACCAGAGAGGAAAAGCTCTTAGCCTTCTCCTCTATCATAATAAAGTCTACAGTACATGATAGAGAGATACTGGTCTTTGCAGAGACTTTTGCCTTTGCCTGACAGCAATATCTGGCTCCTCACTGGAAGCAACTGAGCCAAGAAAAGCCAACAAATAAGTCACAAAGTGTCACTCAGAGAAGAGTGACTAAAATAAGTAAGAGCAGGTGGGATATTGGACGTGGATTTGTTCATTTAAGTTCAAAAACACATCCCAACAATACTGAGTATGACAGACCAAAAGTTCATCTGACAAATTACTGTGAACAATTAATTATTTAAAGATAAAATTGTATAAAAATAAAATTAAAATGGCAAGTTACATAATTTTATGTATCTTGGTTGATCTTAAGCACTAATGGTCTGATTGACAGGCCTTCTAAATGTTTATTTTATCTTAGTAATGTGGAGAAGAAAAATATTAGGTGAAGAATAATGGTGTATGAGTTAATAAGAGGCTGTTTGATGCACAAAATGTACATTTTATGAAGATATAAAATGTTTAAGCCAGATTCTTAATCTTTGGTCTACTTACCCTGAAGGGTCAATGGTAGATTTCAGGAATTTCTTGAATTTGTATGGGGAAAAACACATCTTTATTTTCACTAATCTACTGTTATGGGCCAGAACTCTGAAACAAGGATTCTTACAAGGTGTTAAGTCAGTGGAATTGACTTAATAGTTCTCTAGTTCAGTACATGTACTTAGTACTTAATATAGTTCCACAAGATTCACATCTATGATAATGGAGTATATAACAGCCAGCAAAGGCCGAGACAGATTCATTCCATTGTCCACCTTTGTGGTGGCTGGAGGCTGAAGCACAAGCCCTCAGAATCAGAGACAGATTCATACCATCTCACACAGCTTTGGTGGCAGGCTCTCCTCCTTCACTTCTCCACTGAAACCAAGACTCCAGAAGGCCTCCAGAAAACTAGCCGAGCGCCAAGTGAAGGAGATAAGACTTTGAAGGACAAAATAAAGAATTTGGACTTTAACCCCTGGCTGCACTTGTGGTGATTACTGAACTGAAAGGAAGGCTGCTCCAGAGACCCCAAGAAAACCTCAACAGAAAACATTACAATCTACTTGCATTATTTTTTTTTAAATTATAGAGCTAGGCAATATAGATTATTTTGAGGTCTCTGTAGGCTTTCCTAAGTTGCTGTAAATGTTAATGACACACAAAAAAATTAAGACCCTTTAACTTAGATTCACAAAATTTTGGATTTAGGAGGAATCTCAAGAGTCATCCAAAATCCCCAACAAAATACAGAATGGACTACATTATAACTACCTGAAAGGCAGACTTCTAATCTCTATTTGAAAACTTCTAATGACAGACAACTCACTGTCTCTACAAAGAGCACATTACGTTTTTATGTAGGTGTAATTGTTTGAACCACTTTCCAGGATGTTAGGTTGAAATTTGCTTCCTGTCACTTTTACCCATTGGTCCCATTTCTACCATCTGGTGCCACACATATATTATTTTTCTTTTCCGTGACAGATCTTTGAATATGTGAAGACAGCTAGCTATATATTCCTCTCTTCTCCAAAATAAACACCCCTACTTCTTTCAACTCCTTGTATGACACAGTCTCAAGTTACCTCAACATCCTGGTTCCTGCTTCCCTGGATGTATTCCAGTTCTTAAAAGTTTTTTTTCTTAAAGGGTGACACTCTGACATGAACACAACACGCCAGATGTAGCCTGACCAGAATGGAGCACACTAGCACTATTATCTTCCTTGTTTTTTACGTCATCCTATTAATAAAGTTTAAAATCACATTCAGTTTTTTGACAACTAGATTACACCACTGACTCTTCTGAATTTTCAGTCACCTAAACCACCTTGGATTTTTAAGCTTTTACTTCCCCAACCTGGACTTTAAAAAATTACCTTAAAATACTTAACAATCTTTTAATATTTTTTAATCCTGTGCATAACAGTTTTTAATTTATCCTTTAAAAGCCAGTTAGGTCCCAGACTTGAAAGATAATGTATCTAACAGACAACTAAAATCTGATCCAAAGAAGGTAGGATTTAATTCTTGAATGAAATATGCAATCCAGGGAAAAAAATTCCATAAAAAAATCAATGTCACATTTATTATATTCCAAAATACCAAGATGATTATTTTTCACTTTTCACTATCTTATTTTTTATTTTAAAAAGGTTGTAATTTATTTTTTTTCTCAAAGTTCAAAAGAAATCAAATTTCTCTTTTATTCATAGTTTATTTGGGATTTCTGGAATAAAGAACCCACCCTTAAATTAAAGTTATAAGGAAATTCAGATTTATCCCCAATGGATTAGTTGCTTTCCTCCCAGGGGTCATTACTAGAGAGTTGGGGAGAAGAGAGACAGAGAGAGTGAAGCATAAAGTTTTCTTATTCCAGAATCAGTTAAGATCAGTTTTGAACCTCCCTTCCCTCAGTTTGAACAGTTCAAAGGAAGTCTGCTGGCCTCTTTCAGAAACCACAGGAAAGCATGAACTTAAAGAACATTTTCTCAGGGATTGCACATTTTTCTTGGAACATTGAGGCATGTACTGCCTTCCTAGTCTAATCCCAGAAAGGGAAATATTGAGCAAAGCCTACAAACAATAGTATCAAAATCTCCATGAAACATATTCTAAACCCCTCCTCTCATTTGCTAATCTACTCACATTGACATTGTTATATCCATTTAAAGTTTACTTTTCTATATACCTCTTATCCCCACCTTCCGACAGAATGCAAACTAGTTTCATTTTTGTCTGTATTCTCATGGTCTAGCATGGTATCTGGTATATAATGACATTTAATAAATGCTTCTTAAATGAATGCATGAAACTTGCTCTCCAGGTCAAAAAAGGGGCAGAATCTTGAAACACAACAGGTAGAGAAATGCTTGGGTCACCTAGTCCTATTTAACCTTGTCATCTTGCTCTGCCCTGCTGCAAAATCTTGTCTCAGCAAGCTGATACACCTCTGAAGCCTGGCCGCTTGTGTGGATCTGCTGTCCTCCATAATTCTTCAAAGACTTCTGTCATCACCTCAACAAATTCTTTCATCACCTTGAAATGTAATTCATCTGGATTAGAGATTTGAACTCATTTATGCAGCTAGGTGCTTTCTTCCAATCACTTCGCCCATCTTGGGTTTCAATTTCCTCTCAACTATGTTTGTTTTATCCTTCAAAGCCTAGCGATCTTATCTTTCGATAGAGAAGATAGAGTCAAAATGGCATTTGAGTTTTCCCTCAGTCATCTGTTAATATCAAGCTACCTGCCCCAAGCACTAATTCTGTCTCTTCCTCATTCTTCTTGTGCCTGACATAGCTTTAGAAAATCCTTTTTATTGGCCTTAGCTTTTTGTAAGTCTCAGTTCATTTGTGCTTTTATCCTTCCTGACACTGTTCTTACAGTTAGTTTCATGGCATTCCTTTGTATTTGTTCTCCATTATGTGACCCTAGGGCATCTTTTGCACAGGTGCTTTTAAAAATCTGAGCTCCTGAGAAGGCTTCCTTTACAGCCTTATTGATTTCCTTAGATCCCTCACCCTCTTTTTCCTCATTAGGATTATTTGGAATTCCATTGTCACACTTTTGCTTCTGCTGGAAAAGTAAGGGCAAAGAAGTGTGGGCAATGTGTAAGGATGATAGATAGAGTGGATGGGGCTTTGTGCAACACTGAAGAGATTGCTCCTCCAAGCTTCCTTTTTGACTTTGCTACTGAGCTGTGAGGGCAGTCAGGTGATGCAATGGATAAGGCACAAAACCTAGGTTTAGGAAAACCTTAGTTCCACTCCAGCCTCAGATACTTACTACCTGATGCTCCTAAGCAAGTCACTTGACTCTATTTGCCTCAGTTTCTTCATCTGTAAAATGAACTGGAAAAGAAAATGACAAATCACTCTAGTATCTTTGTCAAGAAAAACCCAAATGGGGTCAGAAAGAGTGAGATAGATTGAAATGATTGAACAACAAAACTAAGTTGTGAGGTTGGCTGATTACTTGGGGACTTCGAGCTGGGACAGCTACAGTCAATACAGTAATGAGAAAGAAACAGCAGGAAATCCATAGGCGTGCTTTTGGAGAACTAGTTGTAATTTTTGTGAGTTGTAAAGTTTATGCAAGAATGGTACTAAGGGAGACAAGGGAAATTTGAAAGCATGACTGGACAGTAAAAGTATATTGAAGGCTCTTGGGTATGTCCTTTATGCATGATGTTTAAGAGCTTTTTTTTGGTTGCCCTCTCTTTGAAAATGCTGTTAGGGAAGTTGTGGTAACTGTGTCCCTGAGGTATCATACAATCATTTCTGTGTATGAGGGTACTGTTTGCTGCCCAGAAGTCCTTATATATGTATCGGGGGAGAGCTGCTGTGATGACAAAAGTTATTAGTGACTTACACTCTATCCTTGAGAATCCTCTCTCTGAGCTGTTCCCCCAAGTCTGAAGATATATTTGTGTGTGAGTCATTGGATCGTAACTGATAGACATTGTAGAGACCCTGACAGTTTTAGAAAACTTCCCATCTCTCTTGGGCTAACTTCTCTTTTAGAGTCTCTGGTTATGGCATTATTCTTTGTTACTGTTCCTCTGAACTTTCTGAAATCTTGTTTCCTGAAACCTATTCTATATGTTTGACTGTGCTACACATTGCTTCTTTCACTATGATGAATGATATTTTCTTTCAATGCTTCCATTTCTTTCACCTTACCAACTGGTTATGTCTTCCTCAGTGGTCAGAATTAAATCCACGAGAGCAGTTTCCCTTGCCATTTTCTCTACCTCATTGAAGATGTAATCAACAGTAAGGCACTGGAATGATCAAAAAGGAATGCCTTTATCCACCATGTAAGTGGGAATCGCTTGTCAGAGTTCAAAAAGAATGATTTGAGACTCAGGACTAAAACTAGAGGAGGAAGCAGAAACAACACAAGGCATAGCTGTTGCTGTTCTAAAATTGTTTTTACAAAGAGTGACATTTGGAGGAAGAATAGTATTCAGCTGCTAATAATGAGTCCTTTTCCACTCCAAAATGAAAGTACCATGGATGCAAACTAGTACATATTTCTCTTCTCTATTTTCCCCCTCCTTTCTTCCTTATTTTTTTCACTCCTTTCTTTCCTCTGTCCCTCTGTCCCTCTCTCCCTCCCTTTCTCCCTCCTTTTCTCCCTCCCTCCCTTTTTTCCTTCCTCCCTCCTTTTCTCCCTTCCTTCTTTCCTTCTTTCCTTCCTTCCTTCCACAATATTCAGGGAATATTTCTTCCTTGCTACAGAACTATCTGAGAACAAAGCATTGTTCATAACCTTCTTGCTTGTTATTTTTCTTATATGGATCATTTCATACCTTTGTCACTGTTGTTCTTTTAGTACATAGTTCTTTTTTTATCTCAGATTATTTTGTCTATCCCCTTCAATTTCAGTTAAAGCCCTCCTATTCATGTGGGCATATCTGACAAGTACATCCCCCCCCTTCTTTTGAGAGATAGATTCTATAGCTTATAGGAGTTCATCAATCTAGTATCTTAGGATACAGTCCAGAAAAACAACACCATTTACTGTAGGGGGCCAACTGTTTACTTTTCATATTTTTTCTCTTTCAGAGGAGAAATAAGAAATAAAACTAAAACAAGAAATAAAAAACATAGCCTGTGCCTCTAAATCCTTTAGTTGCTTTTTACTCAGGACTTCATAGTTTATTAGAGATATGTTTGAGTTTTCTTACAGTGTTCATATTTGTTCCCACATGAATTGGCAAAAGAAGGTATCATTTGGTGTATTTTATTTCTTGATATTTCTTTTGCCATGTTTCCAAACCATACTTCTGGAAAACATTACACCTTCTCAATAGCTAAATCAAGTTGACATGTTATCTCTATGTCCCTTAGCATATAGTCACCAAACACAGTCCCTTCCTACTGAAGTTGCAACAAGCTTCCTTAAACCTTAAATCTGTGAATCTGTCTTATTGGGCCATGGAGCATGGAATGCTGCTCCTTTGACAGCAGGTCTGAATTTCTTGATTCCTGTTCTCTGGAAAAGATAATATTTGTTTTGTTGTTCCTATGGTTTGTGATTCTTGTTTTTCCTTTTCTCTTCTGTGTCTCCTTTTTCTGTCAGCTTCTAAAGGAAAGTTTCAAATTCCCCTATTCTCAGAATTCTTGATTTTCTGATCCAATCCATGAATTATTTTTTCTAATCTATCTCTATCGTCACTCTATCATCAACTTTAATTTAATCATTAATTTAGAAAAATTCCTCAAATCTTTTTACCTCCTCAAGCTGGATTAGAGACATACATTTATAGTATATTTAATTGGTGAATGCCTCAGGCAGGAAAATAAACACTGTAGGTCACTTGAATAATTTCTCTTTGTTTCTATAGCTCCTGGATCTCAGGTATAAAAAATCTTCAATGGACCATCCTAGAAATTCTCCCTGAAAACTTTTATTGCAAATTACCTGATTGTTGGGTCTATTTGCCATGTCATTTTTCTCAGGAGATCTTTCCTTATTCTACCAGTTAGTGCTCCTCAACCATTTTATAATTATTTTCTTTAAATCCTATAAAAGATATCTAAAAATCTTGGTACAGCTTAAACTTTAGCCTTAAACTGTACTAACATTTTTGGGGGACCCTGTATTTCCTTAGCTGTAAACATTGCTTTTTTCTCTCTCCCCACTCAATAGACTGTAAACTTCCTGAGGACAATGCCTGTTTTACATTTGTCTTTGTATCCCCAGAGCCTAGTACAGACTTTAATAAACACTTACTGATTGATGCCGAAGTTCTTGGAAATGCCTGCTTTGAGCATTTCTCACTCTCTTCTAGATCTTGATCATTTGCTCAGCTAGTTAGCTTAACTCAGTTAGGATCATTTTTCTGAGGCATGATTTTCACCAGTTAACACAGCAAAAGTAATAGATGAGAATTGAATATCCTGAGTGATTTAATGGTATACACAAACTACCATAAAAAAATCAGGGGAAACCATAGATCCTCATGAGACTAGATAAGGACAAAAATCATATCAAGTGAAAAAAGATAAGGGGGTTGAAAGCTAAATTAATGAAGAGAATACTTGTATCAATGCTTAAAGTATAAAACTATTAAAATAACTATGAAACAGATCAGGTTAGGATGTTAGTCTAATCCTTATTATTTTGCAAGAGTTATTTACTGAAACAATCTTCAAATCTGTCAAACCAATTACAGATTCTGGGTGTACACTACTCTTTCTTTCCCCAGTTTTATTGCTGACACACTCAAAAAGAGCCTAATTAGGTAAGTCTGGGACTATTCCCTATGTATAACCTTGGCTAGTTAAAGCTACTTCCTTCTTACACAGAAAGCAAAAGTGTTGCTACCCAACTCTTCCAGGAACATATAGACAAGACAGATCTACCTTACACCAGTGACACATACAGAAGGAGATATACAAACTTACCCCACAGACCCCTAGAACTAAAGTCCCAAAATAAATTAAAAATTGTATTCCCTTGAGTTAGTATGAATTTTATGCCTGTGAAATTAGAGAATCCCTATTCTGCAATAACCTGAGAAAGGCAGCCAAATAGATCATCAACATCCAAGGAATTCATGGTGGTGATAGAAATGGCTCGGTTTATTGTGGAGGATGTGTGAGGGGTGGGGGAGGGAGGGGAATAACTAAATGGCACAAGCCTGGAGTCAGAAAGATTCATCTTTGTGAGTTCAAATCTTCCTTCAGACATTTTCTGCTGTGTGACCTTGGGCAAATCACTTAATCCATTTGCCTTAGTTTCCTCATCTGTAAAATGAGATGGAGAGGGGAATGGCAAGAAAACCTCAAATGGGGTCATGAAGAGTTGGACACAACTGAGCAACAATAGGTCATCTTTAAGGAAGATGATTACACTAATGATAAATGACCTCAATTCTTCACTTGAATGTGCACCCAAACCCTTACTCTCAGTGTCTCAGCAATGATAACAACTCTGCTGCCTATGACAACATTACAGGCATTGCCTCCCAATTCCTCCCCCCTCCCCATTACTATGTTTGGATTTATTTACTTCTTTCTGGACATCTGCATTATTGAGTCTATTGTCTAGTTCCACTAATTTGGGCTGCAGACAGATTCCAACTTTTTCTCAGAACAAAGACTACAATCTAAATGATATATACACATTAGCAATTGTCTTGTGTCACTTAAAGTTTATGCTTATACCCAGCCACTAAAATGTTGGTTTTTCCCCTCATCTTTATAAGCTTTAAGATTATAAGAAGCTGTGCTTGGAGTGAAAGCTCCAAAAAAGCTCCAAAAAACAGAATTTGCTTCACAATAGCATTTGTGAAGTGCAGTTCTCTGAACTGTTTTAGATGGTGAACATCTTATGGATCCTAGCTTCCTCAACTCTGTAGCTATATAAGGCAGTTGTTCTTGATCTATCTATGGATTAGATTTGAATAAGACACAGTCAGTTCCATGGCAACAGGAACCTCTCCAAAAGAGACGATGTTACATGATAAAGTGAACACTGACTAAATCAAATGACATGAATCCCAGGTTGCTATCTTGACAGGGACAAAAGTCAAACCAGATGAAAAGGGGTATAGGAGTTACAATCTATACTAGTGATAGGAACACTCAGACTGATGCTGAAAGAACAGAAATATTAAATAATGCCATACAACAGGTCAGGCCAGGACTCCTGTCCAATTATTATTTTGCAAGAATTATTCATTGAAATATGCTTCAAATTTGTCAGACCAATTACTGATTCTAGGAGTACACTGTCTTTTTTCTTCAGTGTTGCTTTTTACACTCAAACAGAAGTTCAGTTGTGATCTAAGAAGTCATTTTACTTCATTGGAACTCAACCTCCTCATATATAAAATGAAAGGATTAGACTGTATAACTTTATTATTTTGCAACGTCTTACTAGAGTGAGGTCACAGTTCACACATTTAAAGGACATTGAAAGCACTTATGATTCTGCCATACATAAAGAAGGGCTTAGGAAAACAAATTAGTTAAAATAGGTAGCTATCTAGTGTCTCTATTGGGTCTGTATCCAAAAGAGATCATAAAAAAAGGAAAAGGACCCACATATACAAAAATATTTGTGGCAGTCCTTTTTGTAGAGGCAAGAAGCTGGAAACTGGGGGGATGCCCATCAATAGGAGAATGGAAAATAAATTATGGTTTGGAATGTTATGGAATATTATTATTGTTCCATAAGAAATGATCAGCAGGATGATTTCAGAAAGGCCTGGAGAGATTTATATCAATTGATGATAAATGAAGTGAATAGAACTAAGAGAATATTGTACACAGCAACAAGATTATATGGTGATCAACTCTGATGGTCATGGCTGTTTTCAACAGTGAGGTGATTCAGGCCAATTCCAATAGATTTGTGATAGAGAGAACCTTATGCATCCAGAAAGAGGTCTGTGGGGACTGAATGTGGATCACAACATAGTATTTACCCCCCCCCCCCTTTTTTTTTGTTGCTTGCTTGCTTGCTTTTTTTTTCTTTCTCATTTTTTCCTTTTTGATCTGATTTTTTCTTATGCAGCATGATGTGTGTATGTGTGTGTGTTTGTAAGAGTTGCTCATGTTTAGCATATATTGGATTGCTTGCTGTCTGAGAGAAAGGAATGGAGGGCAGGTAAAGATTTGGAGCTTAAGGTTTTGCAAGGGTGAATGTTAGAGGTTGTCTTTGCATGTATTTTGAGAATGGAAAACTATAGTTAAAAAATAAAATATAATGCCAGAAACTAAGCACTGACCCACACATAACACCGTATACCAAGATAAGGTCAAAATGGGTTCATGATTTAGACATAAAGAATGAGATTATAAATAAATTATAAGAGATAGTGGCTCTCTCAGATATGGAGGAAGTAATTAATAGAGGAAACGAACTAGAATTAAGAAGGTTTGGAACAAGCTCTTTGCAGAAGGTAGGATTTTAGTTGGGACTTACAAAAAGCTAAAAAGGTCAGTAGTCAGAGCAGAGAAGAGAGAGTATTCCAGGCATGGGGGACAGTAAGAGAAAATGACTGAACTGAGTGATAGAGATTATTGTTCATGGAACCTCCAGGATTCCATTATCACTAAATGGAAAAGTAGCTGCTAGAGAAACAATATAAGAAAACTAGGAGGGGACTAGGGTATAAAGGGCTTTGAATGTTGAACAAACAATTTTGTATTTGCTCCTGGAGGCAATAGGGAGCTACTGGAATAAAATGGTGACATGACTATTTTATCTAACAGATGACTATTTTCCCCCCAACTTATCATGTCCACATCTGAGATGAACTTCTCCCTAGCTAGCCCTGCTCTCCCCACTTTTTTTCCCATGGCAGTGATCTTTCTGGAAGCAGTATACCCTCCTATGAGAGTTATTGCTCTCAATTAAAAAATTGATTTGAGAATGTGTTTCAAAACAATTGCCCCAGGCATGATTTGTGCAACCCAAGTGCAAAAATGATTAGTTGTGTATCTGGTTTTTGTATTGTATTTTAAATGATGAATAAATTTTTATAGTGTATGTCTCTATTGCTAGAAAAGGCTAAGAAAGAAGGCTATGTCATCATAGGATGGAAAAGACAGGGGTCTATCCTCAATAATATCTTGCTTTTAAATAGCTCAAAATCCAATACTAACTTTAAATTGCCTTGGAGTATAATTCAAAATACTCTATTAAATATTGATTTCAATTACTCTACATAATCTGAACTTTAGCTCATTTTGATACTTTTTAAAGAAAGGTATATAGTTTTGCCATGACAATTGACTATCATTATGTTGGGCTAGAGAAGGGGAGAGTCAACAGAGGAGATGGTCCTTGGGCTCTATATTTTTCAATTGGAATCAATTTTATATCAGGATGAAAAGCTGTTCAGTTGAAACTTAGTTGGAAGGGATTCATTTGAGCTAGTAAGAAAAAGAGAAAATACATCCACAATGAATGATTAATATTGCATACTTGTGTTTTTTAGTTGTTATCTTAATTGATATAGTGTAAGAATTTGGGATGAGCTCACTTCATGAATAAAGACTTGAGAAAGGGAATCATCTGTAAGTGAATCTGTTCTTAGAACTTTATTTGGATATTTTTAAATGTTAATGAATTCATCAGTGTGGATGGTCCTTCCACTGACAAATTACAAGCCCTCTTTGCTACTGGCTAGCTATGTGATGCTGCTTAAGTTTCTTAAATTCTCTGTGCCATGGTTTCCTCAGCTGTAAAATGAGTAAATTGAACTTGATGATTTCTAAGGTTTCTTCCAACTCTAATTGTCATCTGTGACCTATATTCTGGGTTCTGATAGATGTTTCTTCTAACAAATTTTGGATGAATTTCTCCAAATATAGCTAGGCTAACCCTCACATGACTGAGGTGACAATCTAGGTCACCAGACCTAAATTAAAAGCTTTTCAAGAATAGTAGAATCTAAGACCTATGTCCCACTGGCATAACTTATAAGAAGAATGTTGAGATGTGCTGCAATGTTGCTGTTGTTGTTGTTGTTGTTGTTTTTTTTTTACTATATATAGCACAATTGTATTTTGTTCAATTTAAAGAGCTATATAAATATGTTTTTTTTTCAAAAAAACTGAAATGAAAAAATTCATACCCCCTTCCCATACTGTGTGCATAATTGATGTTTTAAAATGACAAAGTTCTAAAACAGGTGGTAATAGCTATCTTCTGAATTTAGGAAATTGCTATTATTGTGTAACTTGATTAACATTAATAGAAGTTGAGAATATAGGTAGTGGGGGAAAAGGGGAAACAGTAATCCTACTGCACTCCGTTTAGTAGTGAAATAGGATTTTACTTGAGAAGCACAACAAAACAAGAATTAATAGCACAACATCATTGATTCCATGATAAAGCAACCTAGCTGTCTTCTACAGCTCAAGTGTTTTCATGCTATTGGCCTCTGAAAATTAAAATGTTTGGGGTTCTTGGCAGAAGGAAAAAAAAAAAAAACTTCTATTGTTTTTGTGTTTTTGGTCCAGGAATAATCTATGTGTATTCATGCATACTTATCAAAATATTTTTTTGAGTACTGGTTGTATGGGAATATATTTGAGTGAAATTGACATTTTAGGGAAATGCAGGAGCAAAAAATTCCACAAGAATATAAGAAAACTACAGAATGTGTTTCTGGTTATAGTCATATAGTAATGATATCAACTTTGTCTGGGAAAAAACAGAATGAAATTCAACTGGTTTGCCTAGACAAAATTACTGAAAATTATGTTTGTCTGGAGTAGCTAGGTAATAATATTAGGGGTTCAGATATTTGATTCTTAGAGAACAAGTAACATGGAGACATAGTTGTCTAGGGTAACCTTTGATTGATCAACAAATGTCTCCAAATATCATCTTTATTCTCATATTGAGAAGAGATTGTTTATGGTACATACTGACTCAGTAAAAAACAGAACAAATGGTTTTGGAGTCAGAGGTTCTGTGTTCTAACCCTATCTTTATCACTAACTCCCTGTGAAATCTTGGTTAAGTCACTTCAACTCTCTCACTTTCAGTTTCTTCATTCTATAAAGTGAGAAATTTAAACTAAGCAGCCTCTAGAGCCCCGTCCAGCTTGAAATCGGTAATTCTATGACACATTTTAGAAAAATCTACCAGTAGTATCACTATCACCATCACCAGTGGACTGCCAAGGTAGGTGTCTTATGATCTTTATATTAACTGAGTTGATCTTAGCCATGGGATTTGATTGATGTAACTATTCAGTTGTTTCTGTCTTTTCGTGACCCCATTTGGAGTTTTATAGACAAAGATATGAGATTGTTTTGCATTTGCTTCTCTAGCTCAAATAGGGAAATAAGATTACTGAAGAAGATGTGTCTTTCTGACTTCAGGCCCAGCACTCTTTCTTACCACCTAGAGAAGTGTAAACACTAGCACTTTAGGAAGAGGCTCCTATTTTAGTCCTTAATAAGATTTGTATATAACATATATGTTCATATTTGCCTGACTTGATAAAACAAATGTAATCTTGAAAAGTTACATATAAAATGAGCTATTTTCTCATTGATTTACATTTTTATCTGAAAGAGGAGATAGAATGGAATGGAGTCGATGACTGAGTTGTTTCATCATAGAATCTATCATGCTATGCTATTAATTCTCACTTTATTGTGATTCTCAAATGAAACCTGGTTTCCCAGCTAAACTGAAGTCTCTAACCAGAGCACAGTAGGGAGACTGTGCTCTCCTCCCCCCATTTCCTATATTTTCAACTCCTATTCATGTTACAATAAGTCAACATATATTTACTCAACAATTAATATGTGCTAGACATTAACTGAATGCTGAGAATACAAATAAAATAAAACAAAAATAGATAAACCTATTATCCCTGCTTTCAAGGAGCTTGCACTTTAATGGAGTGGGGGAGACAATATGTAAAGAGCTTTATATGTCTCCTGCAGGAAATGGTGTTTGAATGAAGTCTTGAAGGGAACTGGGAATTTTAAGAAGTGTTGCTAAGGAGGGAGAGTCTTCTAAGAATGGTCAGATGGTCAGTAGAAGGTCAATGGAAAGCACAAAGATGGGATGATAGAGCATAGTATGTGACTTATGGCATAAATGGACAGTAGAATGTGAGGAGATGAGAAATGTGTAAGAAGACTGGAAATATAGAGTCAGGTTGTAAAGGACTTTAAATGCTGAAAAAACAGATTTTATATTTAATTTTATATGTAAGAAGGAAGAATTAGAGTTTATTGAGTAGGATGTGACATGGTTAGATAAGTTGTTTAGGACCATATTTATTAATCCTAAATTGGATGAATTGATGATTTAATAAGACTAACTGATCAATAAATAATTTAGGGAAAAAGTGATGGGGACTTGAATTAGGGTGGTGGCTGTAGGACTGGAGAGAAGGGAATGTAAGAAATTGATTTTATAGAGATAGCAATGATAAGATTTGGCAATTGATAGAATATGTAGGATAAGTGAGAATAAAAGCCAAAGAGAACACCAACTTTTCAAATATGGGTCACTAGTAGATAGATAGTGGTACATTCTATAATAATAGGCAACTTCAAAAAAGGATAGAATGATTTCTGTTTTAGATATGCTGAAACTGAGTTGTTGCAGACTGCAACAAGTGTCAGGTTAAGATGGTACAAAAGGATAAAATGAATCTCAAAAGAGAAGAGTAATGGCGGCAGAAGAATGGTAGAGAAGTAGACAAAGGCCAGTGATGCAGCACAGGAAACATCTTGTGATTGGTTAAAAGAATCATACATACTCCTGCTCTGAGGTGTAAAAACAGTAGAATATTCAAGAATAAAGCTAGGAGGGAAAGGGAGGATTTGAGGGGATTAGAGTAGATAAAGTTTGAGTTTCTCTCTTTTCTTAGCACTGACCACAAGCAGTAACAGAAGAAGGAGATAATCTCTCCAATTGAAAAGAGGGAGTCATACTAAAGACCCATGGATGTGGACAAAAAGACATATCTAAGAAGATTTTCATAAAGTTTCCATAAAGAGATACTTCAAATACCAAGACTTACTATACATATTCTTTCTATTTGTGCCTTATTAACATTGTACTCTATTTTTAGCCCACTTTTCCCAAAGAAGAGTGGATTTGCATTTATATCAAGCTTTGATTTATTGTTGTTTTCTAGACTTACAACGATGGAAAATATTAATAATATAGATTAAATTTAAGAGAATGTCATAAATAAATTTGTGGGAGGTTTTCCCCTTCCCTATTGTAAAGCATTCATCAGCACACCCTTGGTTAGAGGTATTTCAAATCATATTTGAAAAGGAATTATTAACGTGTGTGTGTGTGTGTGTGTGTCTTTGTCAATTTGGTAAGAACTCTCACTATGAGTCCTTTCTCAGAATAATGTTTTATTTAATTTGTAATTGAAGGAAATGTTCAATTTTAATTGGAAGTTAGTGAAGATGTGTTTATTTCCCACCCAAGACACAAGCTTGAAGTCCATAAACAAGCTTCTTGGAGGTCCATGTACCCTATGTTAAGAACCCTTGGATTAAAAGGAAAACCAGAGAAGAGATAGAAAGAAATATAAAATGAATAATAGCTAGAATTTAACTGGAGATCCTTTATAAACAACAGCCAATGGCAGCTTGTTTTCATTATAACTTCCACAGGTATCTTCTAATTAAAAGTGAGAGCTAGCTGAGAAAGTTAGCAACACATCAAGATAAAGGCAGGAAGCATGCAACAAATAAATAAATCTCCCTAAGGAATCCACAGTGAATGAGCACCCCACCATGGTGAACACATGTTGCAAACAATCAATTTATCATGGCAGCTTGCCATGAAATTTAGCCAGAGGACCTGCCAAGATCAACAAAGGCCCAGGGATCTTGCTTCTAGCAAATGTAGAGGGCAAGAAGTATTTTTCAGTCAGCTTCAGAGACTGCACAGTATTTGTATTTTTCTCAGTGATAAATAACAGCCATACATGAAAAAATAAAAAAAGCAGATTGTTCTCCCTATTAAAGGAAAAGATGAAAGAGCAGAAGCAATGTTTCTTTACTCTAGATTTTATGGTAGAACTAAGTGTTCTTTAAAAGAATGGAGGAAGTACTTTGAAGAGATTTAAAAAAAAAAAAAAATCCCAAAATAAAACCTTAATGACTAGTATTTATATATAACTTGAAAGTTTGCAACATGCTTTAAAGAAATTTTTTCTTCTTATCCTTGAAATATTTCTTCAAGGAAGATACTAATATATCTATATTTTACAAATGAGGAAATTGAGATTTAGGGAGGCAAAGTAACTTGCCTAGCGTCATGCTTCTAGTAATTGTCTGAAGAAATTTCTGACTCCAGCTCCAGTACTATATCGACTTTATCACTTTATAACTTAAATGTCTCAGAAAAAAAGAAACTGATTCAGAAGAAGAATACGAAGAAGCAGAAGAGAAGCTTACTTTGTGTGGAAAGTAGAGCAATTTAATACAGATCAGGAAAGGAAGAAGGACCATTGAGCATCTCAGCTAAGTACATGAGAGATTCTACTTGCTGAAACCACTGAAGAAGAAGCAGTTTCCTTACGTTCTAAAGAATGATGATATGGATCCTTGGATGCTTGTCTGAGAGACAGAGACAGAAAGAAATACAGATAGAGAGAGAGAGAGCCAGAGAGAGAGGAACAGAGACAGAGGCGGAGATAGAGACATGGAGAGAGACTATGCAAGGATTACATCATGGATCACAATCTTGGAAAGAAGATTGAGATCTTAATTCATTTATCTTCTCTGCTTTCTCTTTCAAGAAATATTAGAATGGCTAATACAAAAGTGACTGATAGAAAACTGAAACTTAATATAAGTAGGAAGACAGTAATAGAATTCAAGTTATCTGGCCTGAATGAATTTCATTTCTGTGTACTTAAAGAACATTCATATGTAATTACTCATCTGATTTCAAGGATCTTTGAAAACTAGTAAAAAGTGCCTCGAGAATGGAGATGGGTAAATGTGCAGATTTTCCAACGGAAGAGGGGAAAAGGGTAGTCATTACATTATAAATTGGTCATCATTACTCTGATTCCTGTGAAATTCTAAAATGTATTTAATTATAGTTTGTGAGTATTTAGATTTAGAAAAAGATCTTAGGTGATCACTAAGAGCCTCTATGGCTTCATCAGCTTGAGTTAATGTCACATTGACCTCAATTTTTTTTTTTTTTGACAGCATGGAATATTGAAAAGGTCACTGTGCAGTTAAAGAAGAGTATTTGAATCATGTTTATGACATTCAAAGCTGTAAAAACATCTACAAATCACTTCATCTTTATGAATCTCAGCTTTCTCATCTGTAAAAGGGATTAATAATATCTACAGTTGCTATTTTATAATTATTGTGAGGATTAAAAGAGAAAATATAAACCATTATGTAAACCTGTAAGTGCTAAACAAATATCACACATTACTATAATTATCATTATTTATGATTATTATTGAATAGAGTGAATAATCAGAGGTGGCACTACCAGAGTTCACTGGAAGATAAAATTCAAAGGTAAGGTCAGATACAGGAAATAAATTCCATGTAGGAAAGTCAGTACAGAGTCAGGGAGGTTGTACTAGAAAGGGGAGTAGCAGGCACTTGTGAAATGATTGTCTCCCTAAACTTCTTTGTTCAAGACTAGGATTAAAGAGTAGAATTATGGGAAGACTATTGACCTTTTTTTTTTGTTGTTGTTGTTCTATTTTTTGTTCATTTACAAAGTCAAGTGATACTTAAGGTGACAGTGATCTAGTCTAGCCACATCATCTTCTTCCCTAGCTAAATCAACATTGACATGGGCCTGAATCAAATTGCCCTTACAGGAAGGGATGTTAACTAGTTGAATTGCAGAAAGCCATCTGTTCCAAGCATAGTGTTTAGGGTCTGCACAAGCACAAAGCTGAGACAATCTAGGACAGAACCAGGAATGGCATAACCATTACTTTTATTTTGCCAAAGCATCACATGTAGGGAAAAAGGATATTGTTAAAAAGAAGAAGAAGAAGAAAAAGAAGAAGAAGAAGAAGAAGAAGAAGAAGAAGAAGAAGAAGAAGAGAAGAAGAAGAAGAAGAAGAAGAAGAAGAGAAGAAGAAGAAGAAACAAACAAAGAAAGAAAGAAAGAGAAAAAGAAAAAAGAAAGAGAAAAAGAAAAAAAGGCCAGAAAGATAGGTCATAGTCAGGTTGAGGAGTTTCAAATGTCAGGTAAAATTGTCTGTATTGCATTCAGTCAGCATTGGGGACTCAAGTTTTTTGATGAGGGAAGTGATAGGATAGAAATAATGCCTAAGGAAGATCACCCAGGAAGCTGAGTATAAAATAAATTGGAGAAGAAGGAGATTTGAAGCAGAAAGACCAGGCATTACAATAATCCAGGCAAGAAGAAATAATGACCTAGGAAGTAAGTGGCAGAATGAGTGGAAAGGAAGAGACAGACACAAAATGTATAGTGGAGGTAGAGTGATGGGGCTTGCCAATTGATTACATGTCAGGGATGATGGAGAGAGAAGTGTTAAGGATGACAAAAGACTCAACCCTGGAAACTTTGGACAATAATGATGCCGTTGATAGAAAAAGGAAAGTTTAGTCATAGAGTAGGTCTGAAATCACACTCATTGATCTTATATTGCTCTCTGTCTTTTTAAAAAGTTTTCTTTATCCTTTTTTTTTTCCAACCTTATATCACTGGCACTTCTAAATGTCTGCATCCCATCATTTTACATACCAAGGATGTCCACCTAAGTAAAACAAATCAACCAATCAATAAGTATTTATTAGACACCCACTATAATCCAGGTCCTATGCCAGCTATAAGAATACAAAAGCAAAAATTAAAAAAAAAAATTCTTGCCTTCAAGAAGCTTTACATACAATATATGTATGTATAAAGCCCTATCTTAAAAATTATTTTTTTGTTTCATAACTAGTCCACTGTGTTTCTGCATTTCACTGTTAATCCCTGGAGTTCTACTATTTTTTAGTGTTGTAGTACAAGTATCATCTTATAAGATTGTTGTCCCATTTTTGCTTAGCTTCACTTTGTAACAGATTATATAGCTTCCCTTAGATTCTTCACGTCCATCATTTGTTACAGCTTTGTCTCTTTTTCAACAGTATGCTCAGAATTTATTAGCTGGAATTCATGGGAGGAGGATGGTCGAAGCTAAAGGTGGGGGACAAACACCTGTCTAGTGAGCTAGACAGGAAGACCAGGTCAGGAACTTCACTTCCTCTGGTCTAGGCAAAATATTCAGGTCCTGAATCTGGGCTAAGAACTAGGGAGACCTTGACAGCCAATGTCTCAGATATCACAAGTTTCCCAAAAATGCAGAGTCACTAACAAACCCTGGCTAAGCACTTTGCGGTTGTCAAGGACTATATACACTGAATAATAATAAGGATAAGGGGACTTAGAGAGTAATGACTAATGGCCCCTCAATTTCCTGCTGATGTGGGCAGTTCTGGACCATTTTGTTTTTATGTTAATTTATGCACACAGGATTAGAATGTAAGGTTATGGGGCTGGCTTAATATAATTGAAGTAGAGAACTTCATGAGCCTGGTTTTGCATTTCACTTAGAGATTTCGATGATTTTTATCTCAGCATTTCATCTTCCCATCAGATTCGCCATTCCTAATGGCGATAAGAATACATTGGTCCCGTAGATCACACTTTCCTAAGGAGGAGCTCAAAGCCCTCCACGGCCCATTACCCCCACAACAGCTCTGTAAAGCAAATGCCAGGGAGACTCGGTAAGTGCTTTCCTTAGGTTTAACATACATAAAAAGGTGCCGCCTCATATCATAGAGATAAGTTCTCGGGCCATTTAAATTACTTTGAATGTAATCAGAAGCTTTGCTTATGCATGAGGTTCCAATTGTACTCTGTTTTTCATACCTCAGAAATATGTGACCTTTAAGCCTGACAGCCCCACTCAAGAGTGCATGTAACTTATTAGAGAGTTTTCATTGATTTCCCTCCCCCCACTTCTCTTAAAGAATTTAATGTTCAAGTCCTACTGCCAGGAAAATCCGCCAAAGGGCACTGGAAAGCACCATCTGAAAAGAAGGGGGGAGGGAAAACTCTGGGTTCTCAGGCTCACCCTCAAAAAAGTCACCAGCAGTGGGAACAACTGCGGTGAATACAGATGGACTAAGGGAAGAACCTAAGCCGGAGGCTCACACAATTCTATTCATGGTGTTTGGGATTTTTCCCCCTCTCTCTCTCTCTTTCTGAAGAGCTGCAGCAAATATCCACTTGTAGAAATTGGCATTCAGAGCTCTCCTCTCTAAAGGCCAAATGAATAACTAGGAAAGCAGCAGAGTATGCGGTTTGAGGTTTGAATATAGAAGCAGCTACTACAGCTGATGCAGGAAGGTCTCACTTGCAGGTGAAATGAAGGACCTTGGAAAGAGATATAATACAAGAGCTTCAAGGTCACATTTGTGTTTCCCAAAAGGGTCACCCAAACAGGCCAGTGATTTTTTCCCCTCTTCCTGCTAAGGTCAAAATGAACATTATCTGGCATATGGCTTTCCTGGAGTTGCAAAAATCCAACCTGACTGTGGGATTTTTGTATACCTTTAAAATAGGGCTTCTTTTCCAAGGACCCCCAGGGATTTAATTAATAGATTTAAGGAGGAATCTGTGAATCTGGATGAGAAAAAAAAAATGGCATCTTTATTCTCACTAACCTCTTACTAAAATTAAAAATTTTCTTCAATTGTTTAAAAGCATTATTCTGCAAAGGAGTTGACAGGCTTCACTAGGCTGTCAAGGGGGTCCAAGACACAAAAATAGTTCAAGAATGGTTGCTTTAAAAAATATTAAAGGATATGGGGAAGAAGGGGGGAGAAAGAGTGTGACTGGAACTTTGTGGGAAGATATCTCAGTGCACACACCTATGGATGTGTTTATTTGTTTCTATCTGCTCCTAAGGCCCTCCTGCTTAATCACAGTATTGGAGGTGACCTCAGTTTTCAGGGGCTGTGCTAGCAGAGTGCAAGCTAGGACAGGTTCTATATGGATGCAGTGACAAATTGTCAATTGAACATTGGCATAAGCTAAGTTTGGAGAGGCTCATTATCAGAAGGCTGGCCACCAAAGTGATGAAATATCTTGGCCACAGCGATTCACAAGCACTATATACAATGGTCTTGGATTGTGTTAGCACAAATACATCCATCCTCATTAAAACAGATTACAGAATCATAGAGCTAGAACTGGGAGATCCATGTTTCCTTCAGTCTAAATGATCTACTTTTATCTATGAAAACCATCTAGGTAAAACTTCTCATTTCATAGGTGAGGAAACTGAGAAACAGGTAGCTAGGGTCACACAAGTGGAAAGCGTCAGGGGTAGGGTTCAAATATAATTCTTTCAACTCCAGACCAAATTCTCTTTCCTTCTTAACAATTTGACCTTTTGTAGTATTGAAATATGTTCCTATATGTGTTCTGGACACATTTCTATTTATGCCTATGTGTTTTTTTTCAGAATATGCTTGTGGCTCTGCCTACATTATCAAGTAAGTCCTTGCAAATCTTAAAACACTGGAAATATATTAGTCATGGTTGAATGTATTTATTACACATGTGTAGATATATATATGTGTATATATATGCATATATCTATGGAGATAACTGTATGAGGACGTGTCCCAGTTATGTATAGATGTAGAGTTTTGATTTGTACTTATTTGTATTTGTGTTGTATTGTGAATACACAGATCTGGGCTTATTGAAGTGTGCCAGTGAATCAGAGTATGTCAGGAAGTGGGTTTTATTAAACCTGAAATGTTTGGAATTCTTTTGGGGTTAAGGGATGATTGATGTGGAGTCTTTCTGATGTAGGTATATCCTCTGTTAATAAAACACATATCATATCTGGCTTTTTACTTTATATTGCTGTTATTATGGTATCTTGAATTTAAGTATATGAATGTGCATATGGAAAGAGGGGTGGAGTCAAAATGAATATGTGCTGGTTGTTTTGGAGTGTGTGAAAGTATGTTTACTTTTAGTTATTAATTCTCAAAAAAAAAAAAAAAAGATGGGAAGCCCATTTTAATCCTTGAGGTTTTTTTGTTTTTGTTTTTGTTTTTGTTTTTTCTGCCCAAAGTTACTCAGTCTTCTGGAACCATTTTTTGGAGAGGATAAATTTATCTTCTTCAATATACTTAATTTATTTGCTACTCTATGGGTTGATCATGGGCCTTATGTGAAGAACCAGTGATACTCACAAATAATCTTCTTATCAGTCATTGTCATTGTTCTTCCTTGAGTGTTTTCTCTTGTCCCTCATCCTTTTCCTTCCTAAGAGCCCTTGATTGGTTTTTTCATAGCAATAGTCACCTAACAAACAAATGTAATTTGTTCAAGAAAGAAAATGTGCAGAATTTGAAAAAGTCAATGTTCCCTGAGGTATATTGATCAATCTTTCCCACTTCATGAGATTTATGTACCTCCATTAGTTTGTTTTTAATAAAGCCTTCCATGTTCCCTTTCATCCCTACCCCATACAGCCTTAACAGCCAACTTATTAAGGAGTTATTATGACCATGATGTGAAATAGTTAATGCTATCTTAGATTCCAAGGGCTTAATGGGGTAGCTGTGGGGGTGCAATACTGATGCTAAAGTCAAGTCCCACTGTGGATATTAAGGGACAGTGAACCAGAATTGGAGAAATGGCCTACTGGGAAGATAATAAAAATAGCTTGCATTTACTATATTGGTCTAAACATAGACCAACACCAGATAGACGTGTTCCTAAATGCTTTTTGAAAAGAACATACAGTGTGTGTATGTGTGTGTGTGTGTGTGTGTGTGTGTGTATAATGCATACATATATTATATACATTATATAAATATATAATACTACAATATATGTATATATTGAAAAATACAACACAAAATATAAAAAGCACTGATCAATTTTGGAGAAACTTTTTTTTCCTCTCTAAAAATAGTTTACATTGATTTTAGTGACAACCTTTATTAATCATTTTGTTATTTGGTTCTGTCCAATTCTTTATTATCCCATTTGGAATTTTCTTGGCAAAGATTCTGGAGTGGTTTGTCATTTCCTTCTCTGGCTCATTTTACAGGTAAGGAAACTGAGGCAAACAGGATTAAATAACTTCCCAGGGTCACTAAGTGTTTGAGGCCATATTTGAACTCAGAAAGATGAATCTTCCAAATTCCAGGTCTGGCACTCTATCTACCGCACCACCTGGCTGCCCTTATTAGCCATTATTTCATCATTTGTATTTACTGACTCTATCTACTATGTTCCTGGATCCCTCCAACCCATTCAGATTCAGAATAAAAGTCATGCTGCGTCTGGGGAATATTAGAGAGGTGTGCTTTGGAGAAGTTGTGTCTTATCCACTATCCACTGTCTCTGAAGATTCCTTTCCTCACAACATAAAATAATTAAGAAAGTAATGATATTTCCTTTCTCCTGTCTCTTCTATAGTTCCTGAGCATTTTCTCACTCTGTTTTGCCTATTTCACCTAACATCTCCATGAGCTGGGAAGGGAGTATTACAGAAGGGAAATACTTTAGCACTGGGAACAAATTCTAACTACTCTTCCCCATAATTCCCCCTTCTAATTGCTCAGTCCTCTAAATCACATGACCTTCTCTTCTCTTTTGGGTGCAAACTTTCTTCCTAGAGTGATTAAAAGTTTTCCACCACTATTTTGTCTTATAACAGTTTTCTTGGGCTTCAGCACTTTAACAAGATTTTTAGGACTAAGGAGGAATAGTCCAACATGAAGAAATCCCACTCTCAATCCTAGAGCTACAAATCATAGTTTGTGAGCCATAGATATTTGAAGCCGCAGCCTCTCAAGGTTACTCTAGAATCCTTAGGGGAATAATATTAAATTGCCCTCTGGGGAACTGACCTATTAATGTCACTCCATATTGTGTAAAAAGCTCTGGAGGGATTGAAACCATCACTAGTTAGTGTCCCTCTTCTATTGGATTCTCTATGTTCCCAAACAGCTACAATGCATTGGGACCAAAAAATTCACTCGACTAAGAAATGGAAAACATGACTTCTAGTCTTGGCTATATTATGAACAAATTGTGTGATCTTAGTTAAGACACTTAGCTCCTTTAGGTCTCAGGGCCTTCATCTATTCAAACAGAAAATTGGGCTAGATTTTTTTTTCTAATACCCATCCAGCTTTATAATTTTATTAAAGCTTTTTATTTTAAAAACATATGAATGGATAATTTTTCAACATTGACCCTTGCAAAACCTTATGTTCCAAATTTTCCCCTCCTTCTCTCACTTCCTCCCCTAGATAGCAACTAATCCAATATATGTTAAACATGTTAAAATATATGTTAAATCCAATATATGTATACATATTTATACAATTATCTTGCTGCAAAGAGAAATTAGATCAAAAAGGAAAAAAATGAGAAAGAAAACAAAATGCAAGCAAACAACAAAAAGAGTAAAAATACTACGCTGTGATCCACACTCAGTTCCTACAGTTCTCTCTGTGAGTGTAGATGTCTCACTTCATCATACAATCATTGGAACTAGCATCAGTCACCTCATTGTTGGAAAGAGCCACGTCCATCAGAATTGATCATAGTATAATCTTGCTGTTGTTGTGTACAATGATCTCCTGGTTCTGTTCACTTCACTCAGCATCATCTCTCCAGACCTCTCTAAAATTGTCCTCCAGCTTTATCATTGACTTGTCCACTAGCCTTTCAGCTTCCTGAAAGCCAAAAGCATATTTTATTTATTTTTGTATCTCTCTCCTCTAGAATTTAGTATTACAGGCCCCCATACACACTGACAACAATATTTGTGGAAAATTGACTCATAAAACAGCATTTTCCCTAAGCAGCAAAATTTTATGAGGATCTTTGCTTCTAAATATTTATTGGAAATCTTGGGCCTGACTGAACAGTCATTCTAATGTATCACCTTAATTTTTTTCAATCCAGTTTAATATGTACTTATTAAGTATTTACTATATACAAAATAGTCAGTAGACACTGACTTATTCTTGGGCAATAACATTGAGTTGATTTGTGAACTTGTCTGTAGGGTCATATATAGGAGAACGGGCTGTAGAATATAGAAGAAAGATGACAGAGTCATTGGCCCTGAGTTCAAATCCTGCCTCTAATGCTTACCTGTGTGAATTTGGGCAAATCATTAATTTTCCTAGGCCTTAGATTTCTCATCTGTAAAATGAAGATGTCACATAATATAGATTCTGAAGTCCCTTCCAGCTCTAGGCCTCTGATTCCATGACTAAAAAGTTGCACAGTACTTTTAAGGTCATTTATTTCAGTCCCTTCCTTTTACATATGAACAAACTGACACCCAGATATAATAATTTATGACTGACAGGTTGAAAATTGGATCAAGAAGGACCAGCAGGAACTCTAGGAATGCAGGTAGTGTAGCCAAATAGAATATTCATGGAGTTCTTCCACCTTTTTTTGTATATTTCTGTGGAGCCTGCTCTTACCACATTTAACTCCTTAAGCAGTTTCAGCATTTCTATCTGCTAGTCCTCCTGGACATCAAGAGATATCAGAAGATCTGGAAATGTCATAGGGCCAGGATCTCATATTCTAACAGGATTGTTGACTTTGATTTGGCAGAGATGTATCTTTCATCACCTGCTCAGCATCTTAAATTCAGTACCAAGCTAAATCTGGATCTGGGCTCACCTCTCCTACTAAAGGAGGAGGAAGCAAGGTGAAATGAGGAAGAGATGTTACCATTGTTGCTTGATGAGAATTCTCTTTCATTAATCTTTGCTTAGAAAGTGTCTCTGAATGGCTCCCAGTGCCATGAATAATGTTCACACACAATCTTTGCTGTCAAACATTTTACTCACTCCAAAGTCTGCAGACAGTTTGGGAACGATGTCTTTGGCTATTATGTTTTCAAATTGGCTTCCTATTGTCATCTCAAGGGGTAGGTAGACACCTGATTTATGAGAGCCTGGCTGAAGAAGTGTCATTTCCGTGACTTCCTTAGTTACCACCTCAAGTTAAGCAGAGAAGAGCAATTTACTCAGAATATGCTCTGAGAAGCTTAAAGTTTAATTTATACGTTGGATAGAACTTTCCAGCTCATTGAAATTCTGCTTAATCCATGCTCAGAGAACACCTAGAAGACAAGAAAAACAAAGCTCTTGTGCACTTGGCCCTATAGTGAAGGCAACATCTGTGCATTTGTGAATGTAGTCTCAAAACAGACTTTTGTTTTCTTTCTCCTGTGTACTGTCAGAACATATGAAAAGCAGGATTTCACTCAGCCAGAAAACACTACAATAGTCAATAAGTTGGCAAGTTTCTTTACAGCTTTTCAATCTTCTTTTTAAAAACACCTTTCCAGTTTGTTTACTGCTCATGTATTTTATCCATTATTCTCATTTAAAAGGATGAGATGTATGTATATATTTATTGTGTGTGTGTATGCATGTGTGTGTGTGTGTGTGTGTGTGCTGTAAGAAATTGTATGTGAAGGGAGCAGTTTTAATTTAACAAATACTGGCACCAGAATCTATTGCAAGAAGGGAATTGAAGGATAATTATGTGGAGGAAGTACAAATCTTTTGAAGCTTTTGATGGGAAAAGAGGAAAATTTATTCATAATAATTTGGTATTTAATAAAAACTTATCCTCAAATTTGTCAATCATTTTGTCTGTGGTATGAGGCTCTGAGATCAAGACATTGAATTGGATTGGTCAAAAGATTTGAGGATTCCCATTAGCCTCAGTGTCCAAATGGGCTTAAGACAATTGCTCAAACTATAGAGATGAGCAGTTACTTCCAGTTTTCTGCTATTGGGAGCATGTAGATTTGCAGCATTGCCTAGAGAGCATTTAGCTCAGTGTTGGTGATCACTTATCACAAAATACTCTATATGTGGTTAAAAGAGCACAAGACTTGGAGGGATTTGAACAGGACTTTTGTCCAGCACAGATCTCACTTTAAGGAGCTACCAGTAAATGATCATCCCTTCTCTCATCCTAAACACACAACTGCCTCTAAGGACCAGTACCCAGACTCCTGTCCTCCTTTGTATTTATTTCCGAATATTCTATATCTACTCCTTAGGCATTCAATTGATCTTGGCTTGTTCTCTTTCTCTTCTCACCCAAATTAATTCATTCTGTAAGAACTCAGGAATAAACATTTTGCCTGTATATTTTGTTTCATCAGTCTTATCTACTCCAAGCTCTTTAAGAAATACACTCAGAAAACTGAATAGTTGGGGGAATGGTTGCACAAGTTATAGTATATGAATGCAATGGAATATTATTATTCTATAAGAAAATCATCAGAATGATTTCAGAGAGGTTTGGAAAGACTTACATGGACTGATACTAAATGAAGTAAGCAGAACCAAGAGAACATTGTACACATCAATAGCAAGATTATATGATGGTCATTTGTGATGGACTTGTTCTTTTCAACAATGAGGTGATTCAACGTAATTCCAATAGACTTTTGATGGAAAGTGCCATCTTCATCCAGAGAGAGAACCATGAAGATTGAATGTGGATCATGACAGTATTTTCACCTTTGTTTTTGTTGTTTGCTTGTTTTTTTTTTTATTTTTCCCCCTTTTGATCTGTTTTTTTTCTTGTGCAGCATGATAAACTGAAATAAATTTAGAATAATTGCACATGTTTAATCTATATTGAATTGCTTACTGTCTAGGGGAGGACGAAAATGGGGAGGTAGGGAGGAAAATTTGAAACACAAGGTTTTCCAAAGGTTAATGGTGGAAACTATCTTTACATGTATTTTGAAAAATAAAAAAAACTATTTAAAAAAAAGAAAAAGAAAAGAAAAACACCTAGAGGTCAGATCTGCCTATAGTGGCAAAGCACTTGAAATCACAAGAATCAGAAGAACATGACAATGACTGAGATAATTTTTTTGAATGGTTATGAAAATATTGTATCTTTCCTCTATTTTCTGTTTTTTTACTTGGAACTTCAAACTTGGAGGAATTTTAGTTAATAAAATAATAGGATTTTAAAGTTGGAAGGAAAATTGGACTTTGAAATCATATATTCTAATTTCCGTTCAAATGAGTAGGAGCAACTAGGTGGCACAGTGAATAGAGCACCAGGCCTGGAGTTTAGAAGATCTGAGTTCAAATCCAGCCTCAGACACTTACTATTCATGTAATCCTAGGTAATCACTCAACCCTGTTTGCCTCAGTTTCTTCAAATATAAATTGAACCAGAAAAGGAAATAGAACACCAGTATCTTTGCCACGAAAACTGCAAAGAGGATCACAAACATTAGATATAACCAAAATGACTGAATAACAACAAAATTCAAATGATTACTCTCATCTGCAACATCCCTAGCAGGTGTTCTACAAGAAGTCCAATGCTAGGAATCTCACAACCCTATAAATCCATCACCTCCATTTTTGGAGAGGCATATTAAAAAGTTTTCCCCCCGTATTTTAAGCCTTTATGTTATTTCTAATCATTGGTTTGAGCTCCATTCTCTAGAGTCAAATGGAACAAATGTCCTTCTTCTTTATAGCAATGGTCTGGTGTAAGAGGACACATTCTAAATTTGGAGTCAAAATATCTAGATTCTAGTCCTAATTCTTCCATTTTCTAGCGATGTTATTTTATCTCTCTGGTCTTTAATCTCCTCATCTCAAAAAGGAGGAAATAGAGTTAGAAAATACTAGGACTAGTCATTGACATTATAAACATAACCTTTAAAACTGGCTCTAACATTATCACACTTCAAATAACTAAAGATAGCTGTCACCTTCTCCCAACTCCTAAGTCTTTTTTGCTTCTAATCAGACACACCCAGTTTCTTTGTTCTGACTCTTCATGACCCCAGTTGTTTTTGTTTTATGTTTTGAGGTTTGTTGTTTTTGGGTTTTTGGTTTTTTTATTTCTTATTTTTTGGCAAACATATCCTTTTACAATTCATTTTACAGATGAGGAAACTGAAGCTAACAAGGTTAAGTAAGTAGCCCAGAGTCACACAGCTAGTAAATCTCTGAGGCTTTAATTTGACTGAAGGCTTTGAATCCAGAAAGAGTTAGTTTTCCTGTCTACTGGGCTCCATAGCTGCCTCGCCCAGTTCTATTAAGCTAGGTTTATGTGACATTACCTTCCATCTTATTAATATCTTTTCTAATGCAACACCCATCTCACTTGGCAGGGCTTTCGCTTTCTGGTGGGGGAATATGATAGGAAGTATACAATACAAGAAATGATAGGACATAGAAGCAGAGAACAATCCTTTGGTCCACGTAAGTCATACTATGTAACAGTGACAACAAAACTCCTTACTAAGGCGTTCTCCTAAGCCCATTCCACGTGGTCAGCTGATGAGCTAGTTGCTGTAAAAAACAATAACAGTTATCTTCCTGTTATAGGACAAGAAGAGCCCTAGATCCTGAGTTGATTCTGTGTCCTTGAAGAGGAGACAAAGTCCTAGATCTAGAAATTCTGAATCTTCTTATAAAGAATGATCCTATTAGATAATTTATCATATCAGTTGCAAACTATATCGTCTTCTCTACACTCCTCTACTGGCTTGAAGGATATATGCTATTGGGGTTATTCTTAGATTTTCCTAGAATTTCTTGGTTTAGAGTTGCTTATATTCTGATGAGAAACTGCTTGGATTTGAGAAAAATAGTGAGAGTAATAAGGGCAAGTAGCAAATGTATTATCATATATTATATTTTTATTGATTTTATACCAAAGTGAAGCATTAAATGCAATATCCAAGTGTATCTGTTAATTATTGTGGGAAGTCAACACCACTGTATCTAGTTACCATTTAATTAGAACTTAGAAAAATATAGCCAGTACTGGGAAGGGATTTGCCAGACATAGAGACTCAAATGCTGATTATAATTAGAGAAATTTTATACTAATCCACACCCTCTATATAGATGGAAAGGAGGGATAAAAGGTCATCTTTCCTTTGAAGGCCATAGAAAATTTGGCACTGCCTAGCACTTTAGCCAAAGAATGGAACACCATAACTACAAGAGGAGCATAGAACTGTCCAAGAATGTGATACTTCATGCTGAATGGAATAAGGTTATTACCTATCAGCACCATCTGGTAGTTGAACTAAACAAGAATTGAACATAATACTCCTGATATGATCATAAGGAGTGATCATAAGGAAATGATCAAGAGGATCATCCTCTTTTTGCCTAAAAGCTGTACCTCAATTAATTTAACTCATCATCACATGAGGTTGGTTTTGTTTTGTTTTTTTTTTCTTATTGCTGCATATTCCTGAATTTGCTATCTACTAAAACCTCCAAAATTTTTCCCACAGAAAAGCTGTTTTCCAACCATGTCTCTCCTATCTTATATTTTTAAAGTCAACTTTCTGAACTCATTAATCTCTCCATTAATCTCCATTAAATTTCATCTTTCATTAGAATGTCTAATTTCTGTTCTGTCAAGATCTTTTTAGATGCTTACTGAAGTTGTACCGGCTCTTTGTCATTACCACTTCCTTTTATAGAAGTACAAGAGCTGTCTATTTAATATTACTTTCTAGAAAGTTGTCAAGAATGGAAGCCAATCTCCCTGAGCTATAGTTTGTAGATTCTGCTGTTTTAAATATAACTATTTTAAAATATACCCCATTTGTCTCCTTATGCCAATCAAGTATATATATTTTCAGTTCTTTTTCCTTGTTCCTTCAAAAGGAAATGTGCCAGGTCTTAAACAAACAAACAAACCAACCAACAAACCCAGTGATGTCTGCTAAAATCGAATCCTGGCAGTGCTTACCCCCTTCACATTTTCACATGACTCTTCTGAGTGGCTCTTATCCCAAAAAAAAAAAAAAAAGGTTTCATGCTGAGTCTTTATGGAGAACAAAAGAAAACATTTTCCTACCACATGATAGTTTCCCAATTATTCCTCTCCCTTTTCATATATGCACAATAATAAAGAACTCATTGAATCTTTAATAAACAACCTGAAATTTGAAATTTTGAAAGATCCTCCCCTGTGTCAATCCTAGTCTACTCAGTCACTTACTGAATTTTAATTGCCTGAGCAGTGTTTGGCCTTTGCAAGTTGTTGGATGCTTAACTGAATTTCTGAACTTCTCACTTTAGACTTTCAAGGATCCCCCATATCTTTGGTGTGGGTCCTTCTTCCTCACAAATCACACCTCTAAATCTTGGTATGGTAGTAAGAATTTTTTATACTTTGGATGAGCACCACAAATCAAGACTGAGACTGGTGCTAAGGGAAGTTATTTTCAAAGGGGGAACATAATGGATCCCACCTTTTGGGAGGGAGACAGAGACTTTGGAACACTACCAATTCCTTGGGGCAGACTCCCAGACACCACAAAGCTTCTGCTAAGAGGAACACTGAGGAAGTGAATCATCTGGTTGCTTCATATTTTAACTAATACTTCTGAATAACTAAGTATTAAGGTCAGTTGTTCCTTTTTTTATGTCTGATTAATGTAAGGATGAAAATGTGTGTGAGGGGTAACAATCCTCCAGGAGAGCTAAAGGAAGGTTTAAAGCCAGTCTCTATCTGTACCCCTCCTCAAATCCTTAAAGTAGGATGTTAAAGGTATAAGCATGTTAGAGATTGTTTATTTCAACCCCTTCATTTTATAGAGGAGGAAACAGCAATTCTTGAGGAGAAGATATAACTTGTTCAAGGTCACAGAGGAAGGATCATTCCACTCTTACAAAATTGAGGTTGAACTGAAGTAGAATTCAATGGAGCCCTAGTCTCAAGGGCACACAGATTGTCAGAACTAGAAAAACTGTGTGAATATGGACTAGAGATGTGAAATGAGAAAAGAATTTTCATCATTAACAGTATGTTGATTTGTTTTCACTGACTATTTGTTATTTCAATGGAATGGGGGATGCAATTAGTGGGTAAATTTGATAGAACTACATACAATTTAAAAAAAAAAGAGAACAGGGACCATAAGAATAGAATGAGTTCAGAAGGGATATGAATAGAGCAAATTTGTGGCTACATTGTTAAAATTTAATATACATTTTTAAAAGAACACTTTAGGTTGTTATACTCTCAAAGGGAGAAAATACGCTACAATGGAGAGGATTAAGCATTTCTCCCTCTGTGAGTCAGACTGGCACTGGCCTTCTCACAGTGGGCCCACCACATTATGAATCCGGACTCCCCTTCAAGAAAGCAGAAACAAAGAGGAATAACTTTTGAGGGAAGAAAAGGCCCAATGATGGGAGAAGCAAAGGCATCCCCAGGAAGGCATGGTCCTCTGAGCAATGGCTGAGGCATTGTTCCACTTCCCAAAAAGACTCTTCCATGCCAGTCATGGGCAAATCTGCACCCCATCCTCCATCATCATCATTGATCTGGTTACCTCCTCTCCTTAGGAAGAAAATAGTTTGAGGCAGCCTCCAAAGGGCCCATGCTGTTGGTGCTAAGAGTACCAGCTTCATAGGCTTTCTACCTCTAGCTAGTGACTTTCTTCTTACACTGATAACCCTTCAAATCCTGTGGCTTTTTCTTCCAATTAGTGATTTCTTTCCTGAACTCCCATTCAAGGAAGCACTCAAGCCAGCCATGTGCTCTTCAAATCCCCAACTACCCATGACTCTCTGGAACACTTTTTCACTTTCATCCCTGTGGTCTTCTCACCCCAGCAAAAGTCTCTAACCGCCATACCTCACTGCCTTTCTTAGAAATGAGTCTCTCCATTTGGCCAAACTGTAAGAGCTTCCAATTTAAAACCTTACTAGAGCTTGGTAGGACCTGTGGAAATGGGCATGGCTTTCAAATGTCCCCATCAGAATGAGGTATGAGAGTAGGTACTGCTCCCTAAAAGGATTTCTTCAGTCGGCACACAATAACAAACTGTTTTCCACTCTGACTTTCAATTTCCTGACTCTTTCCCCTTCAAGCCATATTGTGGAAAGATATTTGTATGTGATGTATTTAGACCCTGATACATACACTGCTAGTGATGTGAGTTTGGTGACCTTATGTTCTTTCCTTTCCTCAATGACTTTTACACACAGCTTCATAAAGCAGACTTCATAATTAAGTTGGAACCATTTCAACCATGAATTTTTCAAAAGATCATAATCTTCACTGTTGCCACGTTCATTTAGGAAGCAAAACAAAACTGCAGCATATGTGGTTCACTAGTGAGCCCAACACTGCTTCCCTTATAGACTTGGTATTAGCAACACAGATCAAAGTAGATTTTGGAATTTTAAAATTGGACCTGCATATGTGTTAGACTGCTAGTAAATGTCATTTAGAAAGCAGAGTTCCAAAAATAATCAATGGAAAGACCCTGCTTCTGAAACATGGTAAGAAAACATAGATGTGGAAATCAGTAACATTTTAGCTTGTCAGTATTCTAAGCATATCTGCTATAGTAGTCTCATGAAATATGAAAAGAGGGGCTTCCTGGGCCATGTTTCCCAACAAAGTGGTGAATGCTGATTAGAATGTTGACCAGAAGTCAGAAAATGCCCTTTCTACTTACAATCCAACAAGTATTGTAAAAGGTCAGAATATAAGTATCCTTGCCACTACAAATCAACTTGTCCCAATCATTGAGCCCTGGTTTGCTGAGTAATTTTTCGTTGTTGGTACACTGAACTTTGGACTGCCTTTATTTTGCTTTTTAACTAGTTACATACTTGTCCTACCTGATTCTTTTGAGTGAAACTATCTCATATACAGCTCCAATGGCCTTAAACAGTATAGTTTCGTCTTTGTCCCTAGAAGAGAGACAAAAGGATAAAAAAAACTTTATTAGGACACCTAATAAAGTTCTTTTTCTTTTGTTCACATTGTTAAGGGGAAAAAAGTTATTTAATTATAATGTGTCATTAGAAGAGCCAGATAAAGAATATGGTTGATGATGAAGATTCCCCTATAAGTTAGTATCAAAGATAGGAGGTATACATTATAATTAATGATGATTACAAAAAATATGATCATAACCAAGGTAGATTAGTAGATAGGTGCTATTTTTTATCATCCCTATCTTGCAGATGAAGAAACTGAAGCAGACAGAAATTAAGTGACTTGCCCAGAGTCACACAGCTAGAAAGAGTCTGGGACTAGATTTGAATTTATATTAAACAATTGTGGGACAAATAAGGGTTTAAATAACACATTATGACGTATCTCTTAATAAATGACTCTTTTCTAATACAATTTCAAGGACACTTGGAAATTAAACAACCAAACAAATCCCTCCCAAAGGTTATCACCAGTGCCTGAGATTTCACCATTAGAATTTAGAATATTGATCTCTGTTAAAATGCAAACGCCCTGGGAGAGCGAAAACAAACAAAACAAACAAAAAACCTGGAATTTTTATTGGTTATAGCATAGAGAAAATGAGTTTAATCTTATTTCCTGAAATCAGGTTTTGAAAGAACATGGAAATATAACTATAGAATGGGCAGCTGAGGTTGAAAAAGAATAGGACATCACTAAGAGAGCAAGGAGAGTCAAGGAAGACAGACAGACACACTTTCTCTATTTAATAATTTGGCCTGCATAGAAGGACCTTGAAAATGCAGGGGAAATTCAGTTTTAAAGAACTTGACTAGACATCAAAATTGCTTTGTTAAAGTTAGACTGCTTTTAAACAGTCAGTGTGGTGACATGGAAAGACATGTACAGAAGATGAAATCAAGGGCAGATAACAGAGGCTGAACATAAAACCTTGGCAAAATCCTGTAAGAATGGGATCAAGAGTGCTACAGTTCAGAATGAACTAAGGCTGTCAAGGAAAGCTAAGGATAACAAAAAGCAAGGAGTACAGTTTGGGGTGGGGGGTGAGATTTGGACTGATTTAATAGAAGAAGAAGAGACCCACTTCTTGGGAAAAGATCAGAGGATGATAACTGATCATGGGAAAAGGCATAGCTGCTCATTTATTTTGCTTTTGTTTTCTCAGCCAAAGGGAATGACAGAGACAGCACTCTGATGTAGTACAAAAAACCCTATGTTTTCAATCAAAAGATCAAGTTCAAAACTTGCTTCTACCACTTACTACCTTAATCATCTAGTCATTTTACCTATGTAGGCCTTAGTTTCTGCCTTAGTTTCCACAATTACAAAATAGGTTTGGGGTGGGGTGGAGGGGGGTTGTTTTTTGTTTTTGTTTTTGTTTTTTGTTTTTTTGGAGAGACAATTAAGATTAAGTGACTTGCCCAGGATCACATAGCTATTAGTAAGTGTTAAGAGTCTGAAATCAGATTTGAAAACATAATTACATAATGACAAGACTGAACTAAATGCCATCTCCTCTTTCTTTCTGATATAAATCTATGATCCAAGTTCACTAATGGAAAGGACAGGCAAATATGATTAATGGTGAGTTGATAACCAAGATAAATAAGAAGATAGTAACAGAGTACCTGTTGTATTTTGATGAGTTTGAATTACTAATCCCAGATAAACTATAGCCAAAGATCATTAAAGAACCAGAAGATATGGTTGCTGAGTTACTGTCAGTGATATGTGAAATATGAATGTAAGAATGGTACCAAAAGATTAGAAAAAGGGAGGTATTTCTGTTTTCAAAAAGATAAGAGATATTCTTCAAACTACAAGTCAATAAGCTTGTAAAATTCTGTCTTTAGCTCTAAATTTATGATCCTATGACCTTTTAAGGGCAATAGTGATCCCAACATTCCTGCATAGTTTTATCAAAAACAGCTTATGTCAGATAGTTTCATAACCATTTTTTAAAACAAGGCCTAAAGACCAAAAAAAAAAAAAATCAAGGGAATGCAATAAATTAGAACTTATATCAATTTTATTAATTTATGTCAATTTGGAAAAGTCTTTTGTGCCATTCTTATGGAAAAGCTGCAGCAACATGGGCTATATGAGATTAAAATTATGTGGACCAGAAATTGGATGAATTATTCTGAATTCAGAAGAGTACTCATTAATAATTTGCTATCAGCCCAGAAGAAGGTTCAGGGATCTGTATGTGACTCTGTGCTGTCTACATTTTTTCAATGCCTTGGATGAAAGCATAAATGGTATTCTGATTGCACTGGCATATGAGACAAACCTAGAGGGGTGGATATATTGAGTGACAAAATCAGAATCCAAAAGGATCTCAAGATATGAAAACAATAGACTAAATCTAATAAGATGAAATTTAATAAAAATTGATTAAAGACTCACTTTGTTCAAAAATTAGCTTTTTAAGAACAAGAATAGGGAACCAAAGCTAGATAGCAGTTTGTCAGATTAAATAAAAAATTAGATCTAAAGATTTTAGTGGACTTTAAGGTCAATATTAATCATTAACATAAAACAAAGATCATTAACATGATCATAGGCTGTATTGTAAAGTATAACACCCAGAAGACAGAAGTTATTAGTATCCTTGTACCCTGTCTTTGTCAGACCAAATATAGAGTGCTATCTTCATTTCCAGATTTTAAAAAGAACAGTAATGAGCTAAAGAATGATGAACTCCTTAAGTTGTCCAACTTATCACAATGAAGACCATAAGCATACTTTATCCATTTGCTTTTTCCTGTGTGGATAGTTTGGGCAAATTGTTTTGAGTGATTATAGCTCCTACTCACTTAGAAGACTCTGCCATGTTCTGCAGCTCAAAGCATTCAGCACATATCCCTTAGAAAGACTTTAACATCAATAGAGAATTCCTCTGCAAATTGGATCTTGTACTGAATATCTTACATGGTAGCAACTAACTCTTTTGATAAACAAGAAATGTTGTTTTATTCTTCACCTGATATAAATGATTTAAAGATTCTTTAAATGAAGTCCTATCAATTTACATATATAGATCTTGTATAATCTTGATTTATACTTATGGCATATCTGGTTAGAGGAGATGTTTTAATAAGGTATTTTGCTCTATCAAGTTAAAGGCATCTTGATATGGTCCACAAACAATAAGCAGGATGGTATTTTGTCTCCTTGGTATCTTTCAATCAAGTGTGTGATGATGAAAATGTGTTCAATTCTGAAATATAACTTATTAAAGCCTATCTGTGCTTTCTAATACTTATCCAGTACATTAAATTCTATGTATATGTGTACATGCAATTCTCATGAAATTTTTGCATTTCTATGCATGTGTGTCAGCAGTGACTGATATTAAATAATGAAGTAGAATTTCTTTCTCCCTGCAACTTTGGTAGCTTCCTCCTCTTGTAGTTACCTTGAGAATTCTTTCCTTTAGAATTGCCATCTCCAGTACAAACCTCCCAGGTATATACTTACGTTGAGTCTGACTCTTTTTTCCATCTATTTTCTTCAATGTCATTTACATTTCTTTAAACACACCTTGTACTATGATTGCAAAATCTGTCTTAAAGCAGACTCAAATTGGTTTGAAATGCCAAAAACTCAGTATAAAACTAACCTAAAATAAACAAAAAGCCAATTACAACATTTTGGATCTCACAAGTCAATAGAACAAACCTGCTATGTTGAGGGGACATATTTATAAAATTAAAGTCAATCAAGAAGAATGGTTTTACTGGCCTTGATGGTGAAGAATTTGTTACAAAAATCTTTGCAGATCTTTTTACCCATTATTGTTTGTTGTCCTACTTGGTTTCATCTTTAAATTCTTTTGAGATAACTATGTTTAACTGGGTCTCTTGCCAAGATTTCTTTAAGTTAGCTATACCTTTGTTCCTCCTGTTTCCTAAAATAATACTTTTCACAATTTTCTATCATCCTTATGTATATAATTTTTACAGATTTTACAAATAAATAATTGCTCTTGACTGATATCTCTCCACTTGGAAAAAAAAGTCATGTTTACTGAATAAGACATTTTAAAATATTTTTTTCTTCTCCTTGTCATAGAAATTGATATACAATAATTAAAATTCTTCATTAAATTACTATGACCAGTGTTGATGTCCGTTGATTTATCTGTTTACTATTTTTGGCAATAATAATCTGTTAAAGTAGGTTAGATTGAGATTGCTTTAATTATATACCATATGATTTTCTTCTTTTTAATTTTTTTTAGATCGTTATTGATTTTGATTTTTCTTCTAACAAGATAGTATGAACTGAATATACATGGAACCAATTCAGGAATAACTCCCATATCAATAATGACTCATTTCCAGTTTGCTAAAATATAACTAATTCCCACATATTGATTGTGTTCAGTATTTGCCATGATAAGAGCTTCTCTTAAAGAAAATATTGATAATGTATAGACATGAAGTTTCTGTGCACTCTAAATATCTTTGGCCTCTCTCAAATATTTATTTCTGTTCCTTATTTTCCAATCTTTTGAACACACATTTTCACTGAAGTCATCTAATAATAGAGTATATGTTGATTTGAACATTAATTTGAAAAATGTTATTGAGTTCTTTGTAGATTTTTCTTACCTTGTAATAAACATAATGGATTTTGATGGATAAGCTATACTTGTTTTCATGATATTCATTTTATATCTGCCTACCATGAGTGCTACAATACAAAATGGTCATTTGTTCCATGATATGTTTCTGATTGCCTTTGGATACATACTAAACCCAACTTCACCAATTCTTCTATTTGTATTTTTAGGAGAACATGTGAACTTTTCTTCCACTTGCATTCAATTTCAATCTCTTTTGTTTATAGGAAGAATGTTAAGATTAATAGGATTTTAATTATTCTGGGAACATGTCCACTCATTGGTCATTGGATTAGGATACAACTTTTAGCATATCAACAATGAAATTAATATCTGTTGATATTATGAACTATATTATTTTAACATGCTTTGCTCCTTTTCTACCACTCTGCTATCATCACTGCAGAAGCAAAATGGAGAAGGACTATACATGATGGAGAGCTATTTTGTGGTTTTCTTGGTTAAAGAATTCAACATTGATTGGATGGCTTATTGAAGATGATCTCTCTGTATTTAGCCTGATTAGTTTTCATAAAGCAGACACAATCTATTGTCAAGACCATTCCTAAAACATTTCCAGCACAGCAAAAACTGCCAAGATTTCTACTTTGCTGCCATGGCCTTTGAGAGCTCAGTTTGCTTGAATACTACAATAAGGAATTAGAATAGGAATTTGTGGATTAAGAGGCATATTCCTTTAAAACCAAAATTCTTCCAGTATTGTTATATGATTTAAACCATCAAAAACTATCCAAAGAAATTGAGGATCTGCCAAAGAACACATGGTAGTTGAATAGGTTGCAATATATTATGAACAAAGGATTCTGAAGAACTGGTGAAAGGAATGTTATCAAAGAAATGTGTGAGCCAAAAAAGAAAATGTATTGTCCATGAAGCAAGAGCAGGGTCGACAGACAACTTGGAAGGTCCATTTCGTAACTTCATAACATCAAGAAAATAAGCAAAGTCCTATCCATGTTTGGTTGACCTATATGGGAGAATCTGAACTAGACTCACACAGGACAGACAGGTATAGATAGAATATAATGAGTCTTTTGAGGAAATACCCATTTTGATAAGATTTTAGATCTAATTGAATGAAAATGTCTTCTAAACTTTAAAGTTTCCTATAAATATTGCTATTATTAATATAATCATTGTTATTTTTGTTGTTGTTTTCAGCAGCTTTACAATTTTGTTTGCTTTTGGAAATCCAGTAAAGAAGTTCTCAACTAAGAAGGATATATAAGTCCCTTCTTTACACCTTTATATATATATGTATGAGATATACATCTGTGCCTATAATACACCATATATACCACACATTATAATGTATACATGCATCATGTATGAATTCTACACATGCATACACATATATCATACATGATATACATGTGATGTGTATATACATTATAATGAATTATATATGATGTATTATAGACATGTATGTATATCTCATACATATATCATAATATCACACAAAGACCAAACTAGCTAAGTTTGGAGAGGCTTATTATCAGATGCTTTGGTCACAGCAACACACACATGTACTCATGTGCCTATATGTCATACACTACACATGTGTATTATATGTATGTTATGTTGATCATGTGTGCGACATGTGCCTATATGGATATACACATGACATGCATGTACAATGAATATCAGACGAGAGAAAATATTTCTGTATGTATGATCTCGTCAGGATATGAAGTGGTAATAACAGATGACATTGAAACTTGTACTTACTTTAAAATTTGCAATGTAGCTTCCTCATGTTAAACCAGAGATATTCCTGATAACATTATCTCCATTTTCAAATATAAGAACCAAATCTCAGAGAACATGGGCATTTTGCCTTTTATTTAAATGAATATATTGATCAGCTGAAAAAATTCATTCTCAGAAGTACATAAGAATCATTTGAGAGAACAAAAGATATTTAGCTTTAAGAACAATTTATTTAAAGTTTGTTATTTGAAAAAGGAATTTGTTTTACTGTAGTCAATCCCAAAGGGCAGGACCACAACCAATGGGCAAAAGATACAGCAAGGCAGATTTTGATTCAATATGAATAGCATGTTCTAGTGAATGTTTAACAGCCAAATTTCTTTCTTTATTGTAGTAAATTTATTTATTTTTGATACACATTACTTTATGAATCATGTTGGGAGAAAACAATCAGAACAAAAGGGAAAAATCCATGGGAGAGATTAAAAAAAAACAGAAAAAAGAAGTGAACATAGCATGTGTTGATTTACATTCAGTCTCCTTAGTTCTTTTTCTGGTTGCAGATGACATTTTCTATTCAAAGTCTATTGGGATTGCTGTGGATCACTGAACCAATGAGAAGAACCAAGCCTTTCATAGCTGATCATCACACATTTTTACTGTTTTGTGTACAATGTATTCCTGACAAGCAACTTTTGGGAAAAAAAAAGTATGTATGAACTACTTTTAAGAATAATCTTTATTAACATTTTCCATGATATTCTTAGATGTAGACAATTAATAAAACAATAGATCAAGCCCCAAATTGTTGCATTATGTTGGTGATGTATAAAAATGCTGAGGATTTATGGGGATTTATTTTGTAGCCAGCTACTTTGCTAAAATTATGAATTATTTCCAATAGCTTTTTGGTAGAATCTCTGGGGTTCTCTAGGTATACCATCATATCATCTGCAAAGAGTGATAGTTTGGTTTCCTCATTGCCTACTCTAATTCCTTTTATATCTTTCTCGACTCTTATTGCCGAGGCTAGTGTTTCTAATACGATATTAAATAATAATGGTGATAGTGGGCAGCCTTGCTTCACTCCAGATCTTACTGGGAAAGGTTCCAGTTTTTCCCCATTGCATATGATGCTTACTGATGGTTTTAAATATATGCTCCTGACTATTTTAAGGAAAAGTCCATTTATTCCTATGCTCTCAAGTGTTTTTATTAGGAATGGATGTTGGATTTTATCAAATGCTTTTTCTGCATCTATTGAGATGATCATGTGGTTTTTGTTTGTTTGGTTATTGATATAGTCAATTATGCTAATAGTTTTCCTAATATTGAACCAACCCTGCATTCCTGGTATAAATCCTACTTGGTCATAGTGTATTATCCTGGTGACAATTTTCTGTAATCTTTTTGCTAATATTTTATTTAAGATTTTAGCATCAATATTCATTAGGGAGATTGGTCTATAATTTTCTTTCTCTGTTTTCAGCCTACCTGGTTTAGGTATCAGTACCATATCTGTGTCATAAAAGGAGTTTGGTAGGACTCCTTCAATCCCTATTTTTTCAAATAGTTTATATAACATTGGAGTTAATTGTTCTTTAAATGTTTGGTAGAATTCACATGTAAATCCATCTGGTCCTGGGGATTTTTTCTTAGGGAGTTGATTGATAGTTTGTTCTATTTCTTTTTCTGAGATGGGACTGTTTAGGATATTTACTTCTTCCTCTGTTAGTTTGGGCAAGCTGTATTTTTGGAGGTATTTTTCTATTTCATTTAAGTTGTCGAATTTATTGGCATAAAGTTGGGCAAAGTAACTCCTAATTATTGCTCTAATTTCCTCTTCGTTAGTGGTGAGTTCTCCCTTTTCATTTTTAAGACTAACAATTTGATTTTCCTCTTTCCTTTTTTTAATCAGATTTACTAAGGGTTTGTCTATTTTGTTGGTTTTTTCATAGAACCAACTCTTAGTTTTATTAATCAATTCAATAGTTTTTTTACTTTCAATTTTATTGATCTCACCTTTTACTTTTAGAATTTCAAGTTTAGTGTTTGACTGGGGTTTTTAATTTGTTCCTTTTCTAGCATTTTTAATTGCAAACCCAATTCATTGACCTTCTCTTTCTCTATTTTATACAAATAGGCCTCTAGAGATATGAAATTTCCCCTTATTACCGCTTTGGCTGCATCCCATACATTTTGGTATGATGTCTCATTATTATCGTTTTCTTGGGTGAAGTTATTAATTATGTCTATGATTTGCTGTTTCACCCAATCATTCTTTAGTATGAGATTATTTAGTTTCCAATTATTTTTTGGTCTACTTCCCCCTGCTTTTTTGTTGAATGTAATTTTCATTGCATCGTGGTCTGAAAAGGATGCATTTACTATTTCTGCCTTACTACATTTGAGTTTGAGGTTTTTATGTCCTAATATATGGTCAATTTTTGTATAGGTTCCATGAACTGCTGAAAAGAAAGTGTATTCCTTTCTGTCTCCATTACATTTTCTCCAGAGATCTATCATATCTAACTTTTCTAGTATTCTATTTACCTCTTTGACTTCTTTCTTATTTATTTTGTGGTTTGATTTATCTAATTCTGAGAGTGCAAGGTTAAGATCTCCCACTATTATAGTTTTACTGTCTATTTCTTCTTGCAGCTCTCTTAGTTTCTCTTTTAAGAATTTAGATGCTACCCCACTTGGTGCATATATGTTTAATATAGATAGTGCTTCATTATCCATGCTACCCTTTAGCAAGATATAGTGTCCTTCCTTATCTCTTTTAATTAGGTCAATTTTTGCTTTAGCTTGATCTGAGATCAGGATGGCTACCCCTGCTTTTTTGACTTCACCTGAAGCATAGTAGATTTTGCTCCAACCTTTTACCTTTAACCTGCATGTATCTCCCCGCTTCAGGTGTGTTTCCTGTAAACAACATATTGTAGGATTCTGGCTTTTAATCCATTCTGCTAACCGCTTCCTCTTTATGGGGGAGTTTACCCCATTCACGTTTATGGTTAGAATGACCAATTCTGTATTACTTGCCATCTTGTTAACCCCGGTTTATGCTTTCCTCCCTTCTTTCCCCTTTCCCCCCTTCCAAGTATTAAGCTTGTGAGCACCCCTTGCTTCTCACAGCCCTCCCTTTTTAGTGTCCCTCCCCCCACCTTAGAGTTCCTCCCCCTATCTTACCCCTTTCCCTCCCAGTTCCCGTATTCCCTTCCGCTTAGCTTATTCCTTCCCTTTTCACTTTTCCCTTCTCACTTTTCAATGAGATGGGAGAAGTTTCACCATAGATTGAATATGTCTTAAGATTTTTCACTTAAAGCCAATTCTGAAGGCAGTAAGATACCCACTATATTCATCCCCCTCCATTCTTTCTCTCAGATATAATAGGTTTCCTATGCCTCTTCATGAGCTGTACTACCCCCACTTTACCCTTTTTCTGGTACAATGTCCTTTCCACATCAATTTCTAGAACAAGGTATACATGTATTCTTTATACATCTATATAGTCAAAATATAGTTCCCAAGATTAATCTTTACCTTTTTAGATTTCTCTTGAGTTCTATATTTGTAGATCAAACTTTTTGTTAAGTTCTGGTTTTTTCATCAGAAATAGATGAAATTCGCTTACTTCGTTGAATGTCCATCTTCTTCCCTGGAAAAAGATGCTCATTCTCGCTGGGTAAGTTATTTTTGGTTGCATACCAAGTTCCTTAGCCTTTCGGAATATCATATTCCAGGCCCTTCGATCTTTTAATGTGGATGCTGCCAGATCCTGGGTGATCCTTATTGTGGCTCCTTGATACTTGAATTGGGTTTTTCTAGCTGCTTGCAATATTTTTTCTTTCATCTGGGGGTTCTGGCATTTGGCCACTATATTTCTTGGTGTTTTGATTTTAGGATCCCTTTCAGTGGGTGATCGATGAATCCTTTCAATGTTTATTTTTTCCTCTGTTCCTATGACTTCTGGGCAGTTCTCTTTGATAATTTCCTGGAAGACAGTGTCCAGGCTCTTTTTTTCATCATGTTTTTCTGGGAGTCCAATGATTCTCAGATTGTCTCTCCTGGATCTGTTTTCCAGGTCTGTTGTCTTCCCCAGAAGGTATTTCACATTTTTCTCCATTGTTTGATTTTTTTGGATTTGCTTGACTGATTCTTCTTGTCTCCTCGAGTCATTCAATTCCACTTGTTCAATTCTGATTTTCAGTGAAGTATTCTCTTCACTCACTTTTTAAAAATCTTTCTCTAATTGTCCCATTGAGTTCTTTTGTTCGGTGGAATTTTTTTCCATTTCGCCAATTTTGTTTTTTAGAGAGCTGTTTTCTGTTTCCAGTTCACTAATCCTATTTTTCAAGGATTTTACTTCTTTATCCACTCTCTCTTTAACTTTCTCCAGGCTCTTTTGCCAAGCCTCCCTCTCCTTTTCCCAAGCCTCACTCTGCTTTCCCCATTTTTCTTCTAGCTCCCTTGTGAGAGCCTTTTTAATCACTTCTATGAGGTTCATCTGTGCTGAGGAACAGACAATCTCCTCCTTTGGGGATTCACCTGGGGACTGCCTGTTTTTAGTCTCCTCAGGATTTAGAGTCTGCTCTCTATCTGTGTAGAAGCTGTCAAGGGTTAAAGTCCTCTTCAGCTTCTTGCTCATTCTGTCTATTAATCAGAGACAAACTACCAAAGAAAAACAGAAAAAACTGGAGTCTTTCTTTGGGGGGGGGGGGGGGGCTGGGTGTGTTATCGAGCTTCCTCTACAGACTGCAGGGGGCAGCAGTGAGGCACTAGCAGGACTGTGCTGCGCCTGCGCTCTGAGATCCCAAAGTGTGCTGAGTCACTGAGGGGGGGAAGGGAGGGGCGGCCAGGTCCTGAGAGACTCCAGCTGTTTGGGGTTGTATTCTTCAGCCCCGGTGTTTTTAGCTTCTCTGCTGGGCTGTTGACTTGCTGCCGGAGGAAAGTATCCAAACCTGTAGCGAAGCTCTCCCCGCAGAAACGGCTACGATCACTCTCCACCCCCTCTCCAGTCTGCTCCTGTGCCCTCACTGCCGCTGCCTGCCGCCTGCGCCCGATCTAAAACCGCCCCAGCCCTCCAGTAAAGACAGACCTTTCTTGGCGGATCTCAAGGATGGCTTCTCTTGGTAACTATTTGTGGTTTTTTTTCAGTCAAGCATTGATTCAGAGGCTTGTAATGAAGTGGATAGTGAGAGAAAGTGTGGAGCTTATGCAACTGTGAGCCTCCTCTCCGCCATCTTAACCGGAAGTCCCATTGTTATTTTTGTTGTTGTTTTCAGCAGCTTTACAATTTTGTTTGCTTTTGGAAATCCAGTAAAGAAGTTCCTCAACTAAGAAGGATATATAAGTCCCTTCTTTACACCTTTATATATATATGTATGAGATATACATATGTGCCTATAATACACATATATACCACACATTATAATGTATACATGCATCATGTATGAATTCTACACATGCATACACATATATCATACATGATATACATGTGATGTGTATATACATTATAATGAATTATATATGATGTATTATAGACATGTATGTATATCTCATACATATATCATAATATCACACAAAGACCAAACTAGCTAAGTTTGGAGAGGCTTATTATCAGATGCTTTGGTCACAGCAACACACACATGTACTCATGTGCCTATATGTCATACACTACACATGTGTATTATATGTATGTTATGTTGATCATGTGTGTGACATGTGCCTATATGGATACACACATGACATGCATGTACAATGAATATCAGACAAGAGAAAATATTTCTGTATGTGTGATCTCGTCAGGATATGAAGTGGTAATAACAGATGACATTGAAACTTGTACTTACTTTAAAATTTGCAATGTAGCTTCCTCATGTTAAACCAGAGATATTCCTGATAACATTATCTCCATTTTCAAATATAAGAACCAAATCTCAGAGAACATGGGCATTTTGCCTTTTATTTAAATGAATATATTGATCAGCTGAAAAAAATTCATTCTCAGAAGTACATAAGAATCATTTGAGAGAACAAAAGATATTTAGCTTTAAGAACAATTTATTTAAAGTTTGTTATTTGAAAAAGGAATTTGTTTTACTGTAGTCAGTCCCAAAGGGCAGGACCACAACCAATGGGCAAAAGATACAGCAAGGCAGATTTTGATTCAATATGAATAGCATGTTCTAGTGAATGTTTAACAGCCAAATTTCTTTCTTTATTGTAAATTTATTTATTTTTGATACACATTACTTTATGAATCATGTTGGGAGAAAACAATCAGAACAAAAGGGAAAAATCCATGGGAGAGATTAAAAAAAAAAAAACAGAAAAAAGAAGTGAACATAGCATGTGTTGATTTACATTCAGTCTCCTTAGTTCTTTTTCTGGTTGCAGATGACATTTTCTATTCAAAGTCTATTGGGATTGCTGTGGATCACTGAACCAATGAGAAGAACCAAGCCTTTCATAGCTGATCATCACACATTTTTACTGTTTTGTGTACAATGTATTCCTGACAAGCAACTTTTGGGAAAAAAAAAAGTATGTATGAACTACTTTTAAGAATAATCTTTATTAACATTTTCCATGATATTCTTAGATGTAGACAATTAATAAAACAATAGATCAAGCCCCAAATTGTTGCATTATGTTGAATATTTGACAAATAGCTCTAGTTATTGAAACTGGCTCCAGCACATTCCCAAATATGAAGAATTTTTTAACTATTAATATAGTGATGTTAGAAATATTGTAGAAATGACTCATAGATCTGAGAAAGCTTGAAACCAGATGACACTAAAATCTCTTTTGGTCTTGATATTTTCTAATTTGAGAAATCATTGATGAGAAAATAAAAATAGTCGAAAGACTCACATATCAAACTAATTTTAAATAAATGAAATTTTACATGTAAATATTAAAACCTTCCCCTTTATTGAGAGGAAATTGACTGTCATAATTATTCTTTATATTAAATGGTAACCATTTTGAGGTTGCTTTGTAGATTGGCTGTGGGGATGGTGCTACTGCTATTGAGTATAAGTGAGAATAAAGGATATATTAAAATTCAATGAAAAAAACTGATTATGGAAAGTTTAGGGTGTATAAGTCCCTCAGGCAGATTCTAAATTAAGCTGAAACTCAATAAAATGCTTGAGAATCTGGTATTATTTTATAATAGGATTCTTCTTCCAGATTTTCCACTAACTATACAAGCTCAGGGAAGTCTTGGTTTTCTCTTTATAGGAAACATGAAAATATCTGCATTTTCTACCTAATAGAGTCATTGAAAGGCACAAATGAAATAATTTAATTTTGCAATTTATAAAGTACAGTATAAATGTAAAATACTAATATTATTAACACAGTTTATTCCAAACCGTCATATGAGTGAAGGATTTAAAGAAAAAACATAGTAGTAACAATAACTTTGGCATAAACGCCAAAGGGATGCTGACATGCTGTTGCATCTATCTAATGCCTTCCTTTGCAGATTCAGATCTTGCATAAGCTAGCACTACTGGAACCAAGGTAAATAGAAAGAACTACATACAGGATAAAGAAGATGTAGTCCTTGCTTTATCACTGAAATGCCATGTAACCTCAGGGAAATGTTTCCTCTCTTTTGGCTTTTGTGTCCTCATCCCTAAAATGAGAGAATTGGATGAGAAGATTTCTAAGAATTAATATAAGCAAATGTGGTCTTCGTTATGTGGCAAAGGAGTCTGATTCTATAGTCCTTTAAGAACTAAACTCCTTGTTACATGTAAGATGCATCTATTGATAAATTGCAGGCCTTGAAACTAAATAACTGAAGATATGAAGAAAATAAGGGAGAGGGGCCTCTGAGCAAGCCTTGACAAACCTATTTCATAAAGAAAGATATTACTTCGATACTTCAAAAGATCTGTGATTTAATCAATCTAAGTACTCTCAACACGAATGCAGATTATATCCCTTTGGCCCCTTAGCAGACAGTCTTCATGAGTTGTGACCAAAGCATCTAATGCCTTATGGCTAAAAGTCTAATAATAAGTTTCTCCAAATTTAGCTAGTCTGGTCCTCAGATGATGGACATAGAAAGAGTTCACTGTTCTACTATTATACTCAAGGCCTTTTCAGCTTGAAATTAGAACCTCTCAGAATTTGTGTTCTGCTGGCATAGTCCACTGAATGCTGTTTTCATTCCTCATTCTGGTGTAAAAATGATTGAGTTCCTTTTTTATTTTTAAGGATACTTCAACAAAAAAAAATAGGAAAAAGGAATTAATGGCCTTATTAAATAAAATTTTTTCTCACCAATTAGAGAGAGGTCATAAGTATGAGAAAGTAACAGAAAAGGAAATAGAAATCATCAAAGGGAAACTCCTAATTATAGCTAGTATTCATATAGAGCTTTAAATTTGCAAAGCATTTTAATATATTAATTCTTTTGATTCTACTTTAGAATATTGCATTACTCAGATCCTTTCTTTTTGGAGGACTAGATCATGATTGCCTTTTTTTTTTTTATACAAAAAATTGAGAATGGTCCTTAACTCAATGCTCCTGATCTGTGAAGAGTCTAGAGTGGTAAGATAAGGTTGATGAGCATGTCATGATGGTGGTGACTGAAGGAAGAAAGATAGCTAGGGAACATTTTTTAGACAAACAAATCATAGTAGTTAGAATTTTATTTTGGTTAATAATTTCACTAATGCGTCACTACAAGTTTTTCTTGATTGATTCTCTTTTAATTGTATAAATAAAAAGATTGTATTTGATTGTCAGGAAATACATGGGAAGACTATACTTAGAATTGTTATTTGGGGGGGGGAGAAGAAAGTACCCCTGAATGAGATAGAGGGCATAATGGCAAACTTTATGGATTTTGCCATTTTATTGAAGTGGTAGGAAAATTACCTGTGTGCCACTAAAAGTCATTTCAGTAGGTTTTTTTGAGCATGCTATCATGGGTTGTACAGTTGTACAATATATGCTTTCAAGAAGTCATATTTATGACATTTAGAATAATAAAATTCTTTACTAACATATCTAATAGTATTTCTGAAATATGAGCATGCTCTGCTTTTTATTTATGTGAGTATTCTGTAATTTAATATCATTAAGTTAAATACAAAGTTAAATGCCATGTTACAATGTTTGGGTTAGAATAAATGAGATTTTACATTATTTAGAAAACTGAGGTGAAGGGATGCAAAATGCAATCATGGTATGCTTAGGGTGAAAACTTTCAATGAAGCTTATCATGGATAGAATTTTCCATTTCAGGCAAACCTCCCCCCACAAACTTTAAGTCAGAGATTTTACATGTGTGTGTGTGTGTTTCATGGATCTTTTTGGTGTCTGGTAAAGCTCATGGACCTTCTTTTTCAGAATGATGTTTTTAAATGCATAAAATACATAGATTAAGCAATATATGCACTATACATGTATGTATATACACACATATATGCATATATGTATGTGTAGATAGATAGATGATAGATAAAGTTTGTGGGCCCTAGATTAAGAACCTTTGCTATAAAGGACCATTGGATGGGATGTGAGGTGTTACATACAATGGCTTTACTTAATATAACCCTTCTTTCCAAACAGTGGAATCACAAAGATCTGATTTTATAATATGAAGGTCCCTCTGACCCCCACCCTTTCCGACATTAATTTATCACTGTAAAAACATGATGAGTTCCTAGAGTTGCCTTACAAAATAGAAAAAAAAAGTTAGAAGGAACATAAAAGATGCATATTTAGGGCTATTCTTTTGGCTTAATCAGGGAGATGATAAGAGGTCAAGACTATTGAGACAGGTATTGCTACAAGGACCATTGGACTTAATACTTAGAGATCAATTAGTTTAAAGCTATAACCAGCAATTTCATCACTCTGGGCAGCCACTGCATGAATGGATTGAACAGTATGAGATTCATCCTTAAATCAACTTGGTAACTAATGATGTGGAAAATAATGTAAGAAATAATTATGACAAATTCATTTGAGTAGGAGAGAGAATTGGTTATTAGAGTAGCATATCAAATCAGTAAAATTGCAATATTGGAAGGGACCTCAGAAATCATATAATTCAACCTACAAGATCTGGAATTCTGTGGTCTTTCTTCTTCACAAAAGAAAATCTTTCCATACAAAGGGAAAATGGTGACTTTTCTTAATTTCTTAATCTGTAAAAGGGTTGTACTAGATGATCTCTAAAGATGTTCACAGCTTTAAATTTATGATAATATGGTCTCTTAAGTCCTTTCCAGTTTGAGATCTCATGAGCTTGCAAAATGACTTGTTCTGGGTTACACAGGTAAGAATTTGCATAGTAGGAATTTAATTCTCGTTCTTTCTTCAAGATGATTTGTCATGCAACAATGCAAAGTTGATGCTAGTAATAGATTCTGGTTTGTGGGAAAAGTATAGTTTGGTGAAGTTGATAAAAAGTATCGAGAATTTAATGTGGAATTCAGGCTGTTAAAATGAGTGCCATATATCCTAAGTGGCAAGAATACCAGATAAAATGAGGGAAGTCACAAGAATAATGATTTCTTATGTGAAATTTATTATGACCATATGTTCACAATTCAACATTTTCATCATTGTAATTTGGAGTAAAGAACAGAAAGAAAACAGCTAGTTAGTGTAAGACAAAAGTAAATTTGCATCTCAAATGAGTATAGCCCTTCTAACTAGATATACCTTAGAGGTTTGCAGCTTACAAGACAATATTTTTTATTTTGATACAAAAATATTCTCAAATTCCACTATGCTTCTGAATTTCCTATTTCCTAATTTGCATATGCAAGTAAAAGGGGCCCATGGAGGTAGAAATGATTTTAAGTATTATTATTCTTTTTAATAAAAAAAGAATAAATCCAATCAATACCAAATTGTTTCTCAAATTTTTCTATATCCTGTAAAAATAAAACAAGATACACATGAATTCCAACATGGCAATACTACTTCAATTTCTTATGTTGGTAACAATCAGTTTATAAATAATAAAAGCTGTTCTTTCCCATGGTATTTTCAGAAGGGACCTGGATGCTATTAATTCATTCAGATGGCCAGTCTGTCTTAGAGTGTTCATTGTTTCATAATTACATTACTTGTTTCAACAATTTAATTTTAAATTGCTATTACCTTCCCCTCTACCTTAAAACTGAAGGACTAAACACCAGAGTAGGAATGGATAGTTGAATCCTTTTAATACAATTTGTCCATTTAGCAGATAGGAAAACTGAGGTTCAGAAAAGATGTAGGATCACTCAGTTAATAAGTTACAAGATTGAAATTCAGACCCAGACTCAGATTTCCTGATTCTATTTTTTTCTCTCTGTTGTCAGCAGTTTTCAAACTTTTTGACCTCAGGACCTTATTACACTCTTTAAAATTATTTAGGATCCCTCAAAAATCTTTTGTTTAAGTAGAAAATATCTATCAATATTTAACATGATAGAAATTAAAACACCATACTGTTAGAATAAAAATTGTTTTGCCATTGTATACTTCTGAAAGGCTCTAGGGGGTACCTGGGGGTCCTTGGACTATTACTTTTAGAAACACTGTTTCTGTCTAATTATTTCTCACTTTCATTCTCATAATCCTAATCCAATGTGACAAGAATTTGGTTATTGTCTGTTTAGTTTGCTAGAATGCCCAGTAGAACATTGGTCTTGGAATCAGGAAACAGATTCAAATACTGTTTCTGACACATACTAACTATATAAGCATGGGAAAGTGCCAACCTCTCAGATTCTGTTTCTTCATCTGGAAAATGGGAACAATAATTTTAGAAAAATGTCAATGGTATTGACTTCACAGGACATTGTATAAAACACTTCACAAATGTTAAAGTACTATCTAAATGCCAGTTGTTATCATTATTAGAAAAAAACTCCATATCTTATAAAAATTATCAAAATATAAACTAAAAAGATTCTCAAATAATTATCTTCCTTTAAATGGAAGAATGAACTGATAACTTCTCCTTTCTTGTATTCAAAAAGTGCCAAGAAGAAAGATAGTTCATCCCAGTGGGGAGCAAGAAAAGGATCTCTCCCCTGCATCAGGAGTACAGGATTTACTGTGTAACTCCACAATAGAGAATAATTACATTATGCCACCTTGTTTTTCTTCTGGAACGATTGATATCAGAGCTGTACAGCTCAGCCTTGGAACAATATAAAATGTGCAGTATGTGGCGCTGATCACTTGGGATCAGAAGTGAGAACGTGATGTGATACAAGAAATTAAATATTCTTCTATTTCATTTTCTCTAGGATTTGTGAATATCTGGACAACATATAGTTTTATTTCCCAGGATAACCTTTTAAATACTCCTTGCATCAGGGCTAAAAAAATAACCGTTTGGATGCATTTCTTCCTCATTCTATACTTTTTGTCCCATGTCTTTTTAGAGTACAACAATAGTCAGAATCTCTTCTCTTTATATAGTGGAACAGAATTGCAGATTTTTTAGTCTTATCGAACCTAGTAAAGGTGTTTATTCACAGAATTCAATTGATACCTTTTTAAAGTGTTCCTTAGAACATCTCTTCGTTTTTTCTATTCAGTACAGGCAATAGGAAGAAATCAGAGAAGTGAGAATCAGATGAACACATAGTCTCATCCTGGAGAAGCACAAATGGAATCTGAGAACAATGATGGGCTTTGATTGATAAAATGATTTAATAATTAAAATAGAGGAGTCTATCAGTGAACTGAATGTCAGGTAAAGAAGACGGATGGATGCTTACTTTGGTACATTCCTGATAACAATGTGTTTTCTGTTAGACAAGATCTTTTTAAGACACTTGGTTGGATAGAATAAAGGGTTCCTCCCCATCCCCCTTCTTCCATATCACTACAAAATGAGCTGTTCCTTTACCTGAAATTCTTCATACCTTTACAAACCACAAGCTCTTTTTAAAACCTTATAATGAATATTATTCTTTAAAAGTCCCTCTTTATAGGTTATTTCCATTTAAATTTTGCCTGTGTGCCATGTGGCAGTCAGCATGATTAAGGAAAAAGTGATTGTGTGAATCTTCAAATCCATTTGTCATGTCATTGGCATTGAAGAGCTTCTTTGAAAAATTAGCCTCCTCTTTCCTCTTACTTGTGTTTTCCCAGCCTCAAGACAGTAAGGAAATCTCTAAGCTAGGAGAGAAAGTAACAAAGGAGCCAGGAATTCAATAAAAAAAGAAAACCTAAGCAAAATGAAACACTGTTTAAAAGCACACTGGCATTCTTGTGTTCTCTTTCATTAGCCGAGTATTAACCACTTAGCACCTTCCTTGTGGGGATGTTTCCAAGATACTTCTTAATAAAAGCCCAATGTCCAGCCCAGTCAAATGACCAGTATAGATTCAAGGAGACAAGACTGGAAGCAAAAAATCTCTCACATGTAATAATAACTGATAGTGAAAACACAGGCAAAGACACAGCTCTCACAAATCAGCACAGTTTTGCTGGCATGCTTATAATTAGTTATACAATGCACACAAACTCTTAAGAATATAAGTCATGAAGGCAAGAAATCATGTACTGCCAGAGCTGGAAGGAACCTTAGGGCTCATACAGTGCAATCTGCTCACTTTATAAAGGGGGACACAAAGGTCCAATAAATAGAAACAGAATCAACTGATTTGGACTGAAAACCTCCTTTCTGTAAAACAGATAATAATAAAGGCTTCCAAATTACAGGCAAAATTTGACATTTAGTGCTTCTGAGGGAGGTTCCATCACTTCATCCACTGCCAGGATTTAAAGTTGTATGTCAAATGATTTACCTGTAGAGAGATATAAGGCAAGGTGGAAGGAATGAATCATGCTTGACTTTCAAATACATTTGCAATCCTTAAATGATATCATGACCACACAATGACTAATAGAATTTGTATTTGACATATACATACACACATAGATAGTAATACTAATAGTGGTGATGACAGTTGGCATTTATTTAGCATTTCAAGTTTTGCAAAATGCCTTGTATAATAGCCTTGATTCTCACATAAAAAACTCCAAGCCCTGTGAGGTGGCCATTATAGGTATTATTATTTGCATTTTACAAATTAAAAAAACAAACAAAAACAAAAACAAAGATGAAGGGAGATTAAATAACTTTCCTTGGGTTACCTAGCTAATACATATCAAAAGTGGAGTTCAAATTCAGGCTTAGTAGATATATTTGTAAAATAGAGATAATGTCTTTAGTGACCCTCACAAGGTAAGGTTTTGTTTTGGTAAGAATTAAGGGATATAATGTACGTGTGTGTGTGTGTGTGTGTGTGTGTGCATATGTATGTGCATGTATGTATGTTTAGTATATCTTACTGATACACTAAAATTTACATATGATTTTATTAGTCATGTTTAGATATGCTATAGAAAGAGATAATAAAGCTGTGCGTCAATCTGTGTGATTATATAGTACATAGACATATACATATCATTATAATACATATTACTATATAAAAAAGCCTCAAGTTATACACACAGAGTATATTCAAGAATTAGTAGCTCTTGTTTTAAAGGATTAAGCACAAGTTTTATTATATCATCCTTCTAATTTTTTTTCTGTTTTCCATTTTGTTTCAAAATTTCAAAGTGAAAGATACTGAATTCTTAGATGCATGAACTCATTTAAAATGTATTTAGTTGCTATTGGGTTTAAAGAAAAATTGTTAAAATGGAAAAACTGAAAGATAGAAATGCTTTCTTGAGTGAAGAGATTTTATAAAAAGGAAATTAGCATACACTACTTGCCACAAGAAGGCTGGTTTACATTTATTGGTAACTTTCATCTACAGCTCAAAATCTTAACTTGAATCATGAAGAAAGCTATATTTTGTGGAAGTAAAACTTGTTTCTGCCACATGCATGGAATTCTTGAAAAATCATGAGTTTGGCTTCAGGTTTACATTTGTCTTTTCATGATCATAACCTTGGGATTACTATTGATTTTATCCTCTACTTGATCTCTTATATTAAGTTCCTGTTGATGTTACTTTGATGAGACCTTTCCTTTTCTTTTCCCCTTGCTCAAATATATGACTTTCTATCACCTTAGATTTCTAGACAAGTCTTCCCACCTCTTCTCTTTCCCCACTACAACTTGTCTTTAATATCACTGTTAGAATAATTGGTCTTACATGTAGATCTGTTCATATCATTATTCCTCTATTCAAAAGTCATCAATGGCTTCTATCACCTCCTGTGTAAAATTTGAATGCTTTTGTTTAATGTTCCAAGTCTTTTCCAGTATGGTACCACCCTACCTTTCCAGGCTTTCTTTGTATTCCTCCAAACGCTCTCCTTTAACTACTTTTTGTTCCCAATCTATTCTGTTCTTTCCTATTCCTGTGGCTTTGTTCATAATGTTTCCTATGCCTAGAATTCCATAATTTCCTCTCTCTACCTTTGAATATTCACCTTTAAAAACCAACTCCTCTACGAAGCCTTTTCTCAACCTCCTGGTTAGCAATATCCCTTGAGTCTCAGAGAGAGCTTACTTCAGAACTTGCTAATGTGCTTACCATGTAATATAGTATAGGCACATGTATTTGTACAAAAGCAATTGCTAGTCAGGAAAACAGGATTTAAGAGGCACCAAAAAGTTCATCTGCCACACATTTGACTTGAAATAGTCACTATTCATCTCACTAACCTCCCAGGTAATGAAGATGGGTGATTTCCTTCAAAAGGCTATAGTTAAAAGCCAAGTGCAACCCAGGAATAGCTGCTAGTAGTCTCCCATTGGCATACTAATATGTACTAGTTCATTAAGTTAATGGGTTAATACCTTGACTCCTAAAGCTGGGAAATACAGGATAACTGTATTTTAATTGAGCAAAGTAAGTCCTCTGAGGCAATACTAATGATAATGACAATAATATTTATATAGTACTTTAAAGTTTGCAAGGCACTTTACATACAATGTCCTCACTTGATCTTTACAACAAACCTGTGGGGAAGTTGTTCAGTCAGTATTAACACATCTTTTGTAATGGGGAGAATGCAAATAGTTATGACAAATGAATAGTGAATCTAAGGCTCAAAAAGATTAATAACTTTCCCATTGTCACACATAGCTACTAAATGTTCAAGGTAAATTTTGAAATCAGATCTCTTCTGAGTCTAAATTCATTGCTTTTTGCATAATCCAAGTTGTCTTAAGGGGTGACATGAGGGTATAAAGTCAGGGAGAGCAGGCTTTGGGTGAAGTCAGTTGTAGAGGAATTCCACTAAAGTAAGGTGGCCTGAAGGAGAAAGGATGCAGCAGGGAGAAGACTGACAAAGATGTACCTTACTCTGCCCCACAATTTTACCTCAGCTCAGCTCTCATTGTAGTGTCCTAAACCCCATAAATTCAATTCAACTCAATAAACTCTTTGTTAGCCCCTTCTATTTGTCCAAGGCACTGAGGTAATCCCAGTAAAGAAAATGGTGGTCTAGAGTGTCAAATATTACAGAAAAGGTAAGACAGATTGGAAAAAAAGCCACTGGATTTGGTGATCAAGGAAAAGGCATCAAAATCAATTATGGGGAGATCCTTGTAAAACAGATGGGGCATTGGAATAATTTTGACTATGCAAATTATTATTACTATTTTTTTTTACTAAAAACATATGGATTCTTTGTCATTTTCTTTTCTTCTGAATTTTGTTTTGTAAATTTGAGATTTATTTTCCCTAAGTTGAATTTTCAGGTTGAAAACAAAAATTTAAGTCATAATTAACTGAAGCTATTAAAGAATATATGAGATTATATATTTTTTTTCATTTTTATAACTCCAAATAAAACTTGTATGGTTTTATAAGTTAAATTTAATTCAACAAATATTTACTAAGATCCTTCTATGTACAAGGTAACATGCTAGATTCTAGAGATAGATATAAAGACAAGAAGAGAAACAGTTACAATTCTCAAGGAACTTTCATTCTAATGAAGGGCTGAAGATATAACAAATATCAAGTAAATAAATGCAAAGAAATGCAGAGTAATTTTTAGAGGGAAAGAATTCTACTTGTCTTTCTTTATATGTCTGTATGATACAATAAAAATAGTGTACTATAGAGAATTCATTTCAGAAAATGAGGTTTGATTACTTAAATAAAATTCATGGAAGTTTAGGTACTAAATTATCTAAAGGAACTGATTCTGAGTTGATTTCCCCTATTATTGATGGTCCTCAAGAATAATGGATTAGATTTATGCAAGGCCTTTTTGTGTAAAACTAAAAGCATTCTTATATTTATTGTCCTGTGTATCTTTATAATATTCCATCACTACAAAACAATTAAAAGCAACTATTATTAACATAATGTGGCAGATATAAAAACTGAGGCACAGAAATCATACATTCATCAAGACCCCAGTAGAACTTACTGATTATATTAGCTTACAGTTAGATGGCATATTAAGGTTTGCAAAACATTGTGTGTACATTTCTTTCCTTTTTAGTCTTATAATAGCCCTGGAAGACAGATACAATTATTACAACCTTGCAGAAAACTGAGTATCAAAAAGAAAACTGATTTGACTAGCAAATATTAGAGATAGGATTCAAACTCCATAACTCTAAGGCTAGAACTCTATCCCCAATACAGGATTTTGACACCAGACCTAGATTCTAGATCTTCTGTAGAGATATAAATCAGTAGGGACTCATTATTTTTTGAGAAAGAGGACACTTCCTCCCCATAATAACTACATTTCTCATACCTTACCTTTTAGTTCTTTATCAGATTGGAACCACCAGATAATACAATAATTTTCAGGGAATTTCCTCCTCTTTTCTCCAACTTTCATGGTGGGGAAAGGTAATGGCCAGAATATTCCTCTTCATATAATTTCACTTGTGATCTGCCCTCTGTTCTTCTTCCTTCTCCAAATTCCTGGTCTTCTAGCTTTCAATCTAGCACATTATTTTGAGGTATAAGGTGTATGATGAGGTTGCCTTGCTTTCCTCCTTTAGTAGTTCCTCCAAAAAGTAATAAAGTCAAATGAAATCTCTCTCTCTCTCTCTCTCTCTCTCTCTCTCTCTCTCTCTCTCTCTCTCTTTCTCTTTCTCTCTCTTTCTCTCTCTTTCTCTCTCTATCTTTCTTTCTCTTTCTCTCTCTTTCTCTCTTCTCTCTCTTTCTCTCTCTTTCTCTCTCTATCTTTCTTTCTCTTTCTCTCTCTTTCTCTCTCTCTCTCTCTCTCTCTCTCTTTCTCTCTCTCTCTTTCTCTCTCTCTCTCTCTCTCTCTCTCTCTCTCTGTCTCTCTCTGTCTCTGTCTCTCTCTCTCAGAGAACTAGCTAATTCTTTACCTAATTTCCTTTTTTAATTTCTGAGGATACATATAGTTAGAATTGTTCCCCTCTCTTTGCTGTGATATGGCCCATGAAAGAAGTTAGAAAAAGAATCAACAACAACAAAGGATATGGACCCCAAAAGTTTCTGTTCTCCTCTGATGAAATGCTCCATGGGTACCTGGACTAATCTCATTAGTATCTCTAAGATTTGCTCAAAGAGCTGACTTGTAAAATGGGGGACAATATTATGTGCACTACTTACCTCACAAGTTCTTTATGAAGGAAGAGCTTTGCACACTATAAAGTACCATAGAAATCTGAGTTGTTATGGCCATTTGCCTCTGAACATACTCTTCACAATGGTTTTCCAAGGAAATCACACTCTCCAACAGGGCTTTCAATCAAGCTATATATATTTAATGTCTTGGATATGCTATGCTGGCAGTATTAAAGGGGTTATGGTTTTCATCATGTTGGACTGCCACAGGCCACTTTATATCCTCGTCTCATGAAGATGGGACCATCTAGAAATATGCCAGTTAATAAAAAGCTTTTCAAGAAGAGGTGGGGAAGCAGCAGTCATGTTGACTTTATTGTTTTTATGATCAGCCACTCGTGGAGTTCCATGCTCTCTAGGAAAATTAGAGACACAGATTACATCAGGTAATTGCAACATGGAGAATCTAAACAGAATATGCAGCAAGGCTGCCAGAAACATCTATGATTCAATTATCAACAATAAACAAGACAAGCAGAGATACATAAAACAAAGTGAGGGACTTAATGCCAAGCCAAAGCACATAAATTCACCCAGAACTAAAGAAGAAAAAAAGGAAAAGAATGCTATTTGTAATCACAGATATTAGGGCAAGAAGATGAGATGTAATTGCTTTATATTTTGTGAGCCTGTCTGATAGCTGTCGCTCCAGGATCCTCATCAAAATAAAAGGCCAATCTCTTAAGGCATTGTCAGAAGGTGGAAATGAACTCAGCTATGCAGTCTTTATTGGCCATTCATTCCAGTGCAAGGGTCTTTTATACCACAGGGCTTGGGGCTTTATTCTGTTGTTTTGCATTTTCATCCTACCTGCAGAAATAGTTTATTCATATTATCTTTTTTCCCATAAAGAATAAGAAAACCACAATGGGGAGCTGGTGAAATGTAGAGATCAATTTACATAGTCATTCAGCAACTGTCATGTTGCCTGTCTATTATGGATTACAATTAAGAGATGCTCTAATTTGAATAAAAATCTGTTCTTTTGAGTTGCATGTCATACAGGGGATCACTACAGTAGGCTCATCTTCATTTTCTATTATAATGCACACTTTTATACTAGCTAGCCTTAGACTAATCAGTCCTCTCTGAGCTAATCAACTCAAATACTGTCACAAGTGGCATAATGCAAGTAATTATCCTTAATTCAACTTCTAAACATGGAGGTGAAAGATCAGACTTAACCAAATAGGCTGATCATGAATTCATGAATTGATAATCATGATTAATGGTGAATTACTGTAGAAACTTGTTTTAATTTACCTGCTCATGCTGCTTTTATAAGATGTTCAAAGAAACAAGAACACTCATATAGCACAAAGAAAATCTATATCATCTTAGCCTGATTTTAGCCTAAATAACCTCATAATTGCACTAAAATCTAGAGTACTTGAATAACAGAAATGAAAGCATAGGAAAACTGAGAATTATGAAGAATGTGGGTGAGATGTATTAGAATCAATCTATTATGCTGAGAATGTTCTATATATAACAGGACAATAGCTAGTTCACCTTAACAAGTGCTTCTACCTAACATTGCTTCCAATGAAACTGTTTCTCAGTCAAGAAATTGAGACTCTAATAGTTTAAAGACAGTGGACAAAGATGGAAATATCACATATGGACTAATCAGTTTGCTTATTTGGTGGTCTGTCAAACTCAAATTATAATAAGAAATTACAGATGTGAATATAGAACACAGTTTGACAACTCAATTCATCTCAAATATTTAATATTTGACTACTCTGTAATCATTCTACTGAAACATAAAGGCAAAAACTACTAGAAAGTCAAAGCTTACCTTTTTAAAAAAAAATCATGAACTTGTGGCTCAAGTGGTATGGTTTTGGGAAAGGCCCGCTTACTATTGGTTTAAACTGACATAACAAAATGTACTAATAGAGCTCATCCATGATTTAATGAATCAGTGGTGTTTTTGAAACCTAGTCTATGAATTCAAGTGGAGTTGTAGTATAATGGAAAGATTATTTAGTTTGGAACTGGAAACCCTAAAGTCTAATCATGGCATTGCCAATTATTAGCTATGAAAGCCCCAGAATGTCACTTCAATTATTTAAGTCTTAGTTTCTCTATCTATAAAATATGGATCATGATACCTATAAGAAATGTTTATAGTTAGGTCTTCACAAACACTACAAATAAAAGAGGAGAGGTTAAATATCCTGTTAAGATAGCTCCAATCAATCACTTTGTGAGTCAAGAAGCTAACTAAACCACAAAGTTTCTGATGAAGGAACAAAGGTCTAAAGTTGGCTAAAACCAACTAGAGTCAAGGATAGTACACATGCTTTCAACATAGACTTATGCTTAATAAACCTTGTAGCATATTGACTGACACACCTCAAGGGCAAGATTAGTCCCCATTTTTGAACATGGGTGAGTGATCAGAGAAGAGGGATAGGAGCATACATAGTAAGAGTGGAATGGCATGTGAGACTTCTGAAGGGTCTACTCCAAAGAAAACTCTGAGAAGGAGGAGAAGGAAGGGTTAGGGTGCAATTACAAGGTATAACTGTCAGCTCTGATGCTTGTGAAGGAGTGTGTATAAACTCATATGGAGTTTTTATACACTCTTCTGCAGAAATATGTTAAAATGTTTAAACTGCTTCACTTATTCTGAGTCTGTTCATTCATGCAACCTTTTGGGGGTTTAGAATATTATTTCTAACACACCTGATCAGCATACCTCATAAAGTTGCTGTGAAATTCAAAAGAAATGGCTTACATTATATGCTTTGTAACCTAGAAAGAAAACTAGCTTTAACATCAAAGGCCCTAGATTCAAATCTAACTTCTGAAGCTTACTACCTGAATGACTTTGGGCAAGTAATTTAAGCTTCTTAAGCTTCAGCTTTCTCATCTGTAAAATGAAGAAGTTGAACTAAATGACTTCTAAGGTCCTTTCAGTTCTAAATGTATGATTCTATGATTTAAATATCAATTATTAGAATTATTGTGATTTCTGCCTATCTGCATGTTAGCTGTATGTTAGAAATGTCTATTATAAATACTGTCTCTGAAAGTATTTTTAAGTCATTTACTAATAGCCAAGTAATCAAATGAACTGAAGACATAGTTTTCAAAGCAAATATTGCAAATCATTAGTGACCATATGAAATTCACATTCCACCATTAATAATAAGAACAATAAGAATGAAAACAACTCTTAATTATCCCCTCATATGCTGCAAACTAGCAAAGATAACAAAAATAATAAAGTGACACTGTGGGTGGGAGGGTAATTTTGGGAAGATAGGCACATTAATACAATGTTTATAGAATTGTGTATTCAACTATTTTGAGATATAAGGAATTATGAAAGAAAAGGGATTGTATCATTCATATTCTTTTACCCTGGACATATATCCCAAAGAGGTAAAATGCAGAAATAATGGTTCACTATAAATCACATGGCAGTGAAGTATTTCTGTGTAGGGGAGAGAGGGTAAAGAACTGAAAACAAAGTTGATATTCATTGATTTAGGAGAATGATGTTACAAACTATAATATAAGAATATAATGGATTTTTATTGTGAACTACAAAATGAAGAATATGGAGAATTCAGAGAAATTGGGAAAACACATATAAATATATTCATATAAATGATTGTTGATATATGCAGAGTATAATAAAATAGAATGAGAAGATAAATATATGCAATAACTGCAACAAGAAAAAGAAAAAAGATCACTAAAAGGAAGCCAAATTTTGTCTAATCACAAAATCAATGATGGTCCCATTGAACAGTTAAGATAAATTTCTTCCCTCTCCAATGAAGTAGAGTGGTAGTGGTGGGGACCACTAGAGCAGACACAATTGTACATGTTGCCAGCCACTGTGACCCTACTAAGTATTTTTACTTGTATTTTATTTGTTAAAAGAAAGTATTTGATTCAGGGTTATAGAAAGTGTAAAACAAGACAGATAATCCAGAAGTGAATGGTGATATGAAAAATAAAATTCATCAATAAAACTTTTTTTTTAATTTTTAGGTATGTTTGGGGTCAACATAACTAAGCCCACAACTCATTCACCATTATTCTTTGAAGCTTCTAGGAATCTCCAGGTCTCTAAGGATTAGTTTGGAACCTTTTTATGAATTTTTAAGTTCCAAAGAACTATATCTTTTCCTAACAATCAAACCTAAAATAATAGAATTTGTAGGAGGTCTATTTTGGCCCCTTTAATTCTGCCCTTCCAATTCTCACTCAGATACAGGTGGATAAGCTTTCTTTTTATTCAAAAAGATGACCCAGATCCAGGTTCAATCCCTCTCAAGCCAGAACATTCATACTTATAATCCCAAAATAAAAAGTGAAACTGGTAGGTTTTCAATTGAGAGACTCCATATGCAATTTGTCTTTATTCTAACATACCTAGATTCAAAATATAACTTGGCTCTCTCTCCTATTAGGACATTAAAGAATGTTGCTTATTAAACGAGCATATGGGACAAATAAGCATTTCACTTACCCTATGAGTACCATTGTAAGGATAGACACCTGCCTGGTTGGAAGGATTTCCAAGGAGCCCTGTGTATCAAATTGCATTCCCTTAAGCATGTAAAGTCATCCATTCTATGATATTATGAGGTATAAGAGGAGTCAAGGATTAAGATAAATTGCCAGTGAACATGAAATTCTGATTTTTCAAAATTTCAGAGTAGTATAATAAAATTACTCATATTTACATACTTAGTATACTATCTGGCAAATAGAAGGTGTTTAATAAATGCCTGTTGTTTCACTAGTAAAGCATTTTACATATATAATCCCAACTTTTTTCTCCCAACAACCCTGTGAAATAGAAATTTATATTTTTTCCTATAACAGATTAGGAAACTGAGACCCAAAAAGGCTAACTTGCTCAGTCACACAATTAATAAATTATAATAATTAATAAGCCTGAGGTCAGATTTGACACCATTTCACCATTCTGTCTTGTACTAGATCTGGTTCTGATGGAAACAGTCGCTTAACCTTAGGCAATCTCTGGATCTCAGATTCCATATTTGGAAAATAGTGGTACTTGAACTAACTGATCTCTGAGGCACTTTCCAATTCTGAATCTACAAATGGTATAAGAAATAAAATAGGCTTGAAGTCAAATCCCTGAGTCATACTTGTTGTGTGACTAGGAGCAAGTTACTTTACTTCTCTGATACCCAGCTACAAAATAGGAATAATTAAACTCAGGAGAGGCAGGTTTGTGTGATGGGTATGCGCAAGAATCAGAAAGATTTTGATTGAAGACTACACATAGTTATATATAATTGTATCACCAGGAACAAGTCACAACTTTTCAGCACCCTGGATAGCTCTTTAACACAAAAACTTATTTTGTTTCCTTGAGTTTATTTTACAGATGAAGAAATTAAGGCAAACAGATTAAGTGTCAGAGGCTGATTTGAATTCAGGTTTTCCTGACTCCAGATCTGGCACTTACCTAATGCACCATATATCTATCTGTAAGGATATAGTAGCTCTCTTCTATCCATTCCATTCAGAAGAAACTGAAGCAAAAAGGTCTGAATGACTTGTATAGGGTCACAAAGCTGGTTGGTTGGTTGGTTGTTGCCCTTCATGCTCAAAGAGGACTAAAATGACATCCCTGTGTTAGACTCAATTTACAATGTGTCTAATCACCCAATATGAGTTGGACACAAATAGTACCTATGAACATTAGGGGCGGCTTCTCTAATTTTATACATCTCATATTTTTTAGCTAATAAGGATCTGAAGCCAGATTTGAACTCAGGAATATGAGTCTTCCTCACTCCGTGTCTGGCACTCCATGAACTGTGCTACCTAGATGCCTAAAATTAAAGGTAAGTTATACCAATCAAGGCAATTTCTACATCCAAATACCCTATACTGATGAAATCACAAATCTAGACAAACAATAATGACCTGCCTCACAGAGTTGTCAAGAGATTTAAATGAGATATATGTAAAGTTTAAAAACTTTGAGGTTTTATATAAATGTCACTTATTGTTAATGCTCACAAAGTTGAATCCATCATATTTACATATACACATTATATTCAGAGTTATCATTTGTTATAGATGACTAGCTTCTGATAGGCACCTCTGACCTAGCAGTGAACTTAAGTCATCTAGTCCTCCCTTCTCATTTTGTTGATGAAGCAGCTGAGACCTAGAAAGTCTGCCAAGAATGGCATAGTCAATAATTATGAATCCCAAATCTGAACTCAAATCTTTACTACATTCAAGTTCAACTCTCTCCATCTATTCTCCTTTGCCTCAATTTTTACCATGTTTTCACTTTTCCTTTCAATAGAGTCTCTCAGAAAGATTCTCCACATGCACACACCCACAGAGACATTCCTTATCTGTTGTTGCTAGGAAGTACAAGAAATTGCAGGTACCTACAATCTTTATGCAGTTGATTCTTGAACACAGATTGTGCTTTTTAAAATTAAAGCCTTTTATTTTCAAAATATATACATGCATAATTTTCAACATTCAACCTTACAAAACTTTTTGTTCTAATTTTTCCCTCCCTTCTTCCCACTTCTTCCCCTTGATGGCAAGTGATCTAATATATGTTAAACATGTGCACTATATGTTTCCACAAATATCATGCTGCACAAGAAAAATCAGATCAAAGAGGGAAAAAATGAGAAAGAAAACAAATTCAAACAAACAATAACAAAAAGAGGGAAAATACTATATTATGATCCACATTTCATTCCTACAGTCCTCTCTCTGGGTGCAGATGGCTTTCTTCATTACAAGACCATTGGAACTGACCTGAATCATCTCTTTGTTGACAAGAGCCATGTTCATCAGAATGGATCATCTTATAATCTTGCTATTGGTATATATAATGATCTCCTAGTTCTGCTCATTTCATTTAGCATCAATTCCTGTAAGTCTCTCCAGACCTCTCTGAAATCATCCTGCAGATCATTTCTTACAAAACAACAATATTCCATAACATTCATATACCATAACTTATTAAGCTATTCTCAAATGATAGGCATCCAATCAGTTTCCAATTTCTTGACACTACAAAAAGAGCTGCCACAAACATTTTTGCATGATCTCCTTCATGATCTTTGGGACACAAGCTCAGTAGAAACACTTCTGGATCAAAAGATATGCACAGTTTGATAGGCCTTTGAGCATAGTTCCAAAATGCTCTCCAGAATGGTTGAATCAGTTCACAACTCCATCAACAATGTATTAGTGTCCCAGTTTTCCCACATCTTCTCCAACATTCATTATTATCTTTTCCTGTCATCTTAACCAAACAGATTGAGTTTTTCAAAGCAATCCAGGATGATCCTGGTATTTTGGTGGATGTTCTGATTGTTATTCAAACAAGCATGATCTTACAAAATACTTTTTTGGGTCAGTTTCATTCACTTCAGTCACTTCACATTCATGCATCTTTCAAGCACTCAGTCAAACTCTCCTACTGATTCCTAGGCTTTGTAAGTTAAACCCTGCTAATTGGATGCATTGGCTTCATAATCATTAAAAGATAAGCTCCTGGAGGTAGGGAGTGTTTTATTCATTGTATTTGTGTCTGTAGTGCCAAGCACATAGTAGGTACCTAGAAAATGTTTATAAATTAATTGATATTCCATCATACTATATTCCATGATTCCAAAGGAAGCAATAAATAGAGCACTAAATTTAGAATCAAGGGGTCCTGGATCTGAACCTCAGACATGACCCTAGACAAGTCACAACTTCCTTAGGCTTCAGTTTCCTCAACTAAATTGAGAGTTGGATATGATAAGCTTTCCAACTTTAAATCTGTTATTCTATGAAGTTTGCATAACAGAGATTTCTCTTATAAATGACATATATGTCTCAAACTTTCAATGTCGCACATTCATATTCTTGAGAACTGCTCCAAGCATAGTCAACATCACAATATCTCACAAAAATATTCCTAAATAGCTTTATCTTTAGCTGGCCCATAGATCATAATTAGAATCTTATACTTTGTTCAAATACCAAGAGATAAAGCAAAATGTTTCATCATTTATGATTGGCTGGAATAAATTTGTCACATATGCCCAGAGACTGGATTTTGACTGGGAAGAGAAGGAAAGAGGGAAAAGAGATCATGAGGACTTAAGATCATGAGTATAGAAAAGAGAACAATGAGAAGAGAGACAGGATGATAGATAGGACTTTGAAGTCTTTATCTACTTAGAAATTTTGCTTATTGCTAGTCCTGACTAGAGGTTTGATTACAATCATAGTCTCATTTGATTGACCTTGGTCAACTAGCATTGGTAAAGTCTCAGGTCAGAGGTGAATTGTCTGATATCAGAGCTGGAAGGGATCTTAAAGATTATTCTAGTCCAATCCATCTGTGAGCAGTAATTACTTCTACTAAACCCCAGATAGTGCTGATCCACAAATACTTTACAAATATATAAAGCAGCGCAATGAAAGACAGATAGGAGGACTTCCTTGAGTTGTTGGAGCAACTCTCTAAGCAACATCTTTCCTTCTCAGCTGTCAAGAGGGTAAGGATCTCCCTCTACCTCCTCCCTCCTTCCTTTAAACTGCTTCAAGACAACAAGAATTTACTTAGTATTTACTATATGGCAGGAATTGTGCTAAAGCCCCATGACCATGATGACCAATGACAGATAGTCTGCTACATCAGCCCCAATTTGTGTTGTTTCCTCTCTTTCTGAGACTTCAAGTAAAAACTGTTATAACTTCAGATGCACCTTGAAACTATTGTTAATGTTATTGCTCTCTTAAAATTGGCTCTTTTACAAGCCATTCTCCAATTGATAAATGGTCAAAGGATATGAACAGACAATTTTCAGAGGATGAGATTGAAACTATTACCACTCATATGAAAGAGTGTTCCAAATCATTATTGATCAGAGAAATGCAAATTAAGACAACTCTGAGATACCACTACACACCTGTCAGATTGGCTAAGATGACAGGAAAAAATAATGATGAATGTTGGAGGGGATGCGGGAAAACTGGGACACTAATGCATTGTTGGTGGAGTTGTGAACGAATCCAACCATTCTGGAGAGCAATCTGGAATTATGCCCAAAAAATTATCAAATTGTGCATACCCTTTGATCCAGCAGTGTTTCTATTGGGCTTATATCCCAAAGAAATACTAAAGAAGGGAAAGGGACCTGTATGTGCCAAAATGTTTGTAGCAGCCCTGTTTGTAGTGGCTAGAAACTGGAAAATGAATGGATGCCCATCAATTGGAGAATGGCTGGGTAAATTGTGGTATATGAATGTTATGGAATATTATTGTTCTGTAAGAAATGACCAGCAGGATGAATACAGAGAGGACTGGCGAGACTTACATGAACTGATGCTAAGTGAGATGAGCAGAACCAGGAGATCATTATACACTTCGACAACGATATTGTATGAGGACATATTTTGATGGAAGTGGATTTCTTTGACAAAGAGACCTGAGTTTCAATTGATAAATGACGGACAAAAGCAGCTACACCAAAGAAAGAACACTGGGAAACGACTGTAAACTATCTGCATTTTTGTTTTTCTTCCCGGATTATTTATACCTTCTGAATCCAATTCTCCCTACGCAACAAGAGAACTGTTCGGTTCTGCAAACATATATTGTATCTAGGATATACTGCAACATATCCAACATATAAAGGACTGCTTGCCATCTAGGGGAGGGGGTGGAGGGAGGGAGGGGGAAAAAATCGGAACAGAAACGAGTGTCAATATAATGTAATTATTAAATAAAAAATTTTAAAAAAAAAATTGGCTCTTTTAGAAATCCAATGGTCCTTATACTTCCTCCCTCCCCCTTGCAAGTCTGTCTAGGTGATACTTAGAAGAGTTCCCTATGCAATTACTAGAAGACATTTCTTCTGTCCTCTATAGAGTCTCCAGGCCAATTTAATTTGGAGTAAAGCAGTGACTTATTTCATCCTTGGTACTTCAAGAGTGAGGTAGACTGGCATCCCAATCTTTTTCACTCAGTTTTTTTAAAATCTTTTAAATTTTCTAAATGGAAATAAATGCATGCATCTTTTTTCCCATTGTTGGTCCTTTCAACTTCCAAGGTGCTCTGTCATGCAAAAATTCTTGAAATACTGATTAGTCTTTACAAAGTCTAAATGTTGGAAGTGGAGGAGGACTATAAACAATGAGTCACCTCCTGATTTCCCATTTATCACAGAAAAGTCTTCTCCTGAATTAGAAAAAAAAAGTGTTCTTTCTAAAAACCCAAGAAGTTTTCTTGGATATCTCTTAATAGCAGTCTTTTCTCCTTTATAACTCCTATAAGATGTTAATTCTTATATGGGCTATGTTACATGCTTGAATGAATATAGCTTAGAGGTTCCTGTGTTAAGAATCAGTGCTCTAGCTCAGTTTTCCTATCCCATATCCCTTAACTTATTTGTTAATTTGTTAATATTTGTCAATTTTTTTTTGTCAAAACTGATGTTTGTAGAATTAAAAACAGATTAGTTCAATTTAAAACAAAACTACAGATATTACATATAAAAAGTAATAATTTATAAAAGTCTGGTTCCTTCTTTGAGATCTTTCCTGAAGTTCCAAAAGTTCAGCATGATCTCATTATTAACTAGTGCAAAACATTAAATTCCCAGGAGAGCTCATCTCCAGCATATCATTTGGATTTTATAAATTGAAGTATTTTCTGACAAAATTCAAAAACATGCTTCCTAAAACAGTCTTCAAGTACTGATGATACTTATTGTCTTATAACTCTCTTTCTGAAATCCATCACTAATTGGTGGTATTAGTCACCCTGATGTGTGCTTTCATAATTGTTCAGTCATTTTCTCTTTATTTAAAGGTTTTCTTGGCAAATATAGTGAAGTAGTTTGCCATTTCCTTTTCTAGATCATTTTTAATGGACAAGGAAACTGAGGCAAACAGGGTTAAGTGACTTGTCCAGCATGTACAGCTAGTGTCTGAGACTAGATTTGAACTCAGAAAGATGAGTGAGTCTTCCTGATTCCATAACTGGCACTACATTCACTGTTCCACTTAGTTTGTCAATAGGTGTTTTCACTTAATAACTAAAATGTAAGCAAATATTTTAGTTATCTTTTTAGCAGTACTCCAAATACTGCCTTCATAATACCAAGCTAGGCAATATGACTCAATATTGATTTCATAGATTTAAAGTTGGAAGAAAACTCAGAGATCATTTAATCTAATATCCCCATTTTACATGTGAGAAAACAGAGGCACAGAGTGGCTAAAGAAATTTCCTGAAGTCACACAACTAATAAGTGACAGAGTTAAGATTCAAACCCATGTCCTCTGACCAAAAATCTGCATTTCTTTCCACTCTGTGACACTGCCTCTCTTTATGGCTTAATCCACTGAATTTAGAATAATTGTCTGATAGAAAATGACCCCTTGGTGCCAAGGGCACAAAAATCCATCATGAGGGACACAACTCGCCTATAAACATAATTTTCATGGAGTGAAAGGTATTTCTCAGGCCAAATGTGACAAAAATATGCTAAGTAGTTTCTCCCTTTATAAAAGTTCATTTTATATGAATTCAGGGCTTAGATGAAGAAGCAGAATAAATTCTTCTCAATCCAGAAACCTTAACTATTTAGTGGAATTCTAAGTCTTGTGGTTATAAAGGATTAGCAAATCAAAAATACAAATTTGAGACTCCCCATAAAATTTTTCAAAGAATATGCCTACTACACTTCTGCTTCCCTTTATTATTTCTTAGGTGGAGAGGGAGTTATCAAACCCCCTTAGTAAATAATCCAGGAAAGAGTAAAATCATTTATGCAGTCTGTGCAGGTGTGTCCCCATTGTGGCTATAATACAACAATGATGCACAAGAAAGATGAAAGTGCTGAATGACAAAACTAGGAAGTCAAATGGAAAATGTCAGAGTATCCCGGAGTGGGAAACAAATGAAGGTGCAATAAGTCATGAAGGAGCTGTTAGATGCTAAGATTGAAAATCAAGACAAGATACTAATTTGTATATGTTGCACACAGGTGTGATGACTTTTTTTAACTGCTCTTCTTAAAGTGATAATGTCATAACTAAAGAAAGCCTTTTGATAAGCTAAGTAGGTTAATGATTGCCAAACACAAATTCTAAGTGTATCACTTCTAGAGGAAATAAAATAAATGCACAAAATTTTACTTTTGTCATGCAAATGAGGCAATCTTCAAATAGAAGTGTCCTGTTAAGTTGAATTTTCTTGGCATGAAAACTCCCTCCACTAAAACAGATTGTACCACATCTTGCAAGCCTATGGTTTTAGAGTTTCCTGGGTCTCAGAAATAATATTTGCCCAAGATCACACAGCTACTAAATATCAGAAATAGGAATTAATCTCATTTTTCCCCTAATTCTAGGTCCAGATCTGCTTTGCCTCCTGGGTATCAACCAAAATAATTTAAGACATCTAATCAATGACCTTATTGCTTCTTCTCCAACCCAGTGTAGTAGTCTTCCCACTCCCTTCTATATATATACTGCTAGAATTGTCCCTGAGATAAGTATCCTGTTACACTGTACAAACTCCAAATATACATAGTTAATTATCTCTTCCCTCAAGAATATGAGTTCCTTAAGGGTAGGGCAGGGAAAGTAGTTGGCTCTGTTGATAGAGCATTGGGACTAGAGTGAGAGAGACTTGCATTCAAATCCAGAACCAGATATTTACTAGCTATGTGAGTCTACGTAAATCACTTAATTCTGTTTTCATCAGTTTTTTCATCTGTAAAATAAGCAGAGAAGAAAATGGCAAACCACTCTAGCAGCTTTGCCAAGAAAATTCTGAATGAAGTCACAAAGAGTCAGATACTGAACAACAAAGGATAGGGATTCTTTTTGCATTATTACAGATTTTAGCACATAGTAGGTACTTAATAAATACCTGTTAACGAAAATGATGAGCTTTCAATGGACAATCCATAATCTGTGAACTGATAGATTAAGCAAAATATATTTAAGTATTCTTGTGTTTGTTTGAATAAAAATAATTTCCTGGAAATCACATATTGTGATGGCAATTTATAGTCTTAGAAGGATGCCAGGGATATTTAAAGATTAAGTGACTTGTCTGAGGTCTCATAATTAGTATGTATCAGAGGGAAGATTTGAATCTATGTCTTCCTGACTAAAAGGCTAGGCCACTATTCTCTAGGCTATACTATCTCTAGTGCAGGGGTCCTCAAACTTTTTAAATAGGGGGCCAGTTCACTGTTCCTCAGATTGTTGGAGGGCCGGACTATAGTAAAAACAAAAACTTGTTTTATGGGCCTTTAAATAAAGAAACTTCATAGCCCTGGGTGAGGGGGATAATCGTCCACAGGTGCCATATCTGGCCCGGGCCGTAGTTTGAGGACCCCTAAGTGGTTACATGGACATAACCAAATACATAAAGGAGCTGAGTACTTCCCATGAGAAAATGGTCAAAATGATGTTACAGACTTATAAAATTTGGTCTTTTGGATGTTTTGAACAAAATTTTTTTCTGGGTAATATAAAATTATTAAAACAATTCACAGAAGATCTCTTTACAAAGTTAGTTCTTAATTTTCTTCAACAAACTTTTACATCAATTTACCTTTGAATAATAAATCATTACATCCACCATAATGGGATGAAGCTATTACCTGAATTGGAGACCCTTCTGCAATACCTTTTCATTTAGAACCTTGACACAAGCTTCTGGGATTAATCCTTTCCAGTACTGGTAGTCTCTCTCCTCAGTATTCCCTCTTTCCCTGTCCCCATGCCCGTGAGTTTGTCAAGAACAAACTTATGGCCTGCAAGCTGAAGTCATATGAGAAAAGAGAAGGAAGAATCAAGTTTTGAGCCACTATGGGAACAAGTGTGCTAAATGGAGCATTAATAACATAGGGCAAAAGCAAAGTGTGAATTCAGGGAGCAGATGAATTCAGAGCACAAGTCAGCACCTACCCAGAAATGTCTCTTCATGGCTCTTCCTTGATGAGACTATGATATCATAAGAGTGAAGTTATGCTTCTTGGCAAGAGCCAGTACATGAAGCAAGTGGTAAAGTAGGAGAGACCTGAGGTGTGGTTAGTTCTGGACAGAGCAGAACAGGCAAGATTGTCAAGGACAAACCAGTATCTAAATCCAGTTTGCTGGCGGTTTTCCTAGTGGAGGAGACAGAAACTAACTGAGATGCCATACAGTCCTAGGTCCCACCTCTGACTATACAGACATTGGTCTTATGGCAGGTCATGTGTAGAATTGGAATATTTGCCAAATCCTGGGGACAGAGAGTGATGGGGATGAATGCATCCAATCATCAAATTATGATACTGCAATTCCTTGGATTGAGTATGTCTGAAGACTACTTCTGGACTGTCAGAAACCATTAGCAATAAACCTGAATGGTATTTTTAAAAATATATTTGACTTTATGTTGAACTGCAGGAAAAAATACCCTCTCCATATAATTTCTCTTTTAAAGTTCTAAAATCCAAGATAGAAAAAAAAAATTGGTGTGAATATATAAGAATAAGAGTCATTCCCCAATAGATGGTAGAAGTCTATAAATAGACTATATCAAAAGAAGGGAATATAGTAGCAACAGTCATAAGAAAACATGCATCAAACTACTACTAATGAAAGAAATACAAATTTAAAATACTTCACAATAGCATTAAAATTAGCAATAAAGAAAAAATGATATGTGGTAGATGGTGACATTAAAGACAGATTCTATAATGCCTTCAATTGTTCCAGGCATTCTTGAATGAAGCTTGCAACCAGACCTAAATTATACATGCCTTTTGACTCATTATTATTACCAATAAGCCTATATTCTAAAGAGATCAAAGCAAGAGGGAAAGAATCCATGTGTGCAAAAATCTTTACATCAGGTCCTTTTGTTGTAGCCACTGCAAATAAAGTAAGTGCTTATCGATCAGGAAATGGTGAAAAAATAATTCAAATGAATGCAATAGAATGATTGCACCATAAGAAATGAAAGGGAAGAAATTAGCTAAAACATGGTTATTTGTATGAATTGATGCAGAGTGAAATGAGTCAAACCAGGATAACAATTTATACAATAACTATAACTTTATAAAGGAAAACAACTATGAAAGAAGTATGACCAAGGCACTGATTAGTCACAATCTAGTTAAAAGTGATTCTTGCATCTCAGCCTTGCCATAGTAATACATTTCTAAATCAACTTCATCTGACCTAGACCCCAAATTGGTAACTGATTGACACATAGATTGACAATTATTTACTCAAAATCATAGGAACATTACACCATGAGCTATCTATAAGCCTGTATAGTAACTTTGCTCTTGTTACACATAGTTTCAGATTTATTTAAGATCTAGAAGCTCATGGACTATGTTGAGTCACTTAAGTCAGGCATAATCAAAAATAGTAGAACCTTTTAGGGCTCCACTAGTATTGTTATGACAAACCCAGTGTCAACCTTAGACAAATTTCAAAATCTCCCAAAAGCCAACAGGTCATTTGTTCACCATGCTATTTTTCCTTTCCCTGCCTCTTCTTTCTCTAGTTTTTCTCTGCAGATCATTTTTCAAAACTATAGTATGCCAAAGAATAACAAAAATTTTGATATGTCAGTGAGTGCTTTTAATGAATAGCAGCATGCAGGATGCGTTGAAGAGCTAAATCTTCAAGTAGCAAGACTCTTATATGAATTTACAGCTATATGAAATACAATTGGTAAGGGGAGAGACTGGATGCAGGTGTTGAAGTAAAAGGGTCAAATCTAAATATTTGCTGGCTGAAAGTATAATAACACACACACACACACACACACACACACACACACACACACACACACACACAGTATAAGAGATGGAAAAGAAAACATCTTACTCATCCAAGAACCAAAAGCTACTTGTTTTAAAAGTTACATTAAAAGTGTAAAATTAGAGAAAATTGAGGTTTTTGTATTGTATCTGTAAATATCCAGTATCCTTGAGATAGTTAACTATTTTTTTGTTCTGTAACATTCACAATGCAGTTATTTAGCTCAATATTTTAACCCCTGAGAGTAAATTTAAAGTATTTAAGCTTTTAATGTTATCAGTTTCAGAGTTCTCAAAACTTCTAAATAAGAGTATGCTGGAGTAAGATTGAACTGACTCCTAAGAACTAGTTGTTAAATTTTCAGCATCAGCATTTATACATTAGCTTCAAATCAGGGATTGATTTATTGTTTTGTTGATTTTTTAGACTTAAGAAAGAGATGGATAAAAATGTAATAGTATGAATTAAATTTAAAAGTATTTTCAGCATTTATGTTTTTCCATTTAGAGAGTCAGTTGTTAAACATTTGCCAGTACACCCCCTACTTCTCAGTCTGAAAATTCTCCTTTCAGATTGCTTCCAGTTACATAGATAGATAAATAAACCAAATGAATGTGACACTAAAAGTTGGATTCTATAAATAATGTGTTTCTTTTGACACAAAAAATCAGGAGGCTCTTGCAATAGACCTGTAAATAAAGAATAAGGACCTGAACTAGACAAATGTGAGTGAAAAAAAAAAGGGATTGATGTGAAAATGTTGGGGATCTAGAATCCTTTGGCACTGGCAACTGATTGATTAGGCATAAAAGATAACAGAGGAAAAAAGGGTCAAGGATGAGTTTAAGTTTATAGACCTACTTGATTAAAAGGATGATGGTACAAAAGTTTGGAGGAGGAATAGATTGGGGGTGTGGGGGAATACAATGAGTTCTGTCTCAATCATATTAAATTTAAGATATCAATGGGGCATTGTAGGCATGTCTAGCAGACAGTTCAGGAGACACACTAGGACTGGCCATATAGATTTAATTCAATTCAACAAGCATATCTTAAAACTCCAATAATAGTCAATATATCATGTTAGGTATTAAGGATGAAAATACAGTAATGAAAGATAGCCTTTCCCAAATGGAGTCTGGATATGACATTTACATAGATAAGTAAATGCAAGGTAATCTGAGGCTGGAAAGAACACTAATTAGGAGGGTTAGAACAGTTTTCTATAGGAAGCATCACTGAGAACCAAGTGTAGAATGGGAGCTTCTTGAAGACAAGGGCTATCAATTTTACATTTGTATTCTTAGGATCTGGGACATACTAGATAATAAATGCTTATCATTGATATGCATTGGGAATAGATGATATCATTTAAAGAAAAGAAATGTTATAAAATATACCATTGATGTCCTGATGAGTTATAAACAAATGATTCTCTGGCAAAGTATATATGACACATTCTTCAGTTCAATTTGTATTATTAATATTCTTCATTTTCTTAAGTTCACAAATTAATAAAATAACAAATCAGTTCCTTATCTGTATTTTTAGCTGGTTTTTAAGACATTTAAATGCTTACCTTAAAACCACCAATTTTCTCCCTAGAGCTCTTTGAAGTTGGAGCCAGCACACTCCTGGAAAGGTTTTTGAGAAGAGGAAAAAATATTTAAGGAATAATAATTGATAACAACTTTTAGGATAGGCTGAAGGAAAGAGATTACATGAAGGAATGATTTCTAGGAAGATATTGTATTAGTACAGAAATGAAGTGATGTGTGCCTGAACTATGGATAGTACCAGCAGAATAGAGAGAAAAGCTTTGGTTTAGACAGTTGCCTAGAGTAATTGTCACATTTCAAATGTGACAAGACTTGATGAGTGACTGGATATTGAACATGAAAAAAAGAAAAGGATAAAAATTGTCTCCAAGGCTTGGAGCCTTGGTGACTGGGAGAATGATGAAGCCTGGTCAGAAATACTTCTAACTATGGAAATAGAATGATTTTATTTGTGTTAGATACAAAGAAAATGATAACTTCTTTATTTGCTTTGCCAAGAGGCACCTGTGAACCAGTCTTTTATTTAACTATAACTTCCTTTTATCTTAAGGTATCATTTGTAAAAGAATGTCAAGACTTAAATGGGTCAGTTATACTAGAAATAAATCTACTTGTCAGTTATCTGGTAAAATCCAGCTCAGTTAACTTGCATTTATTAAGCACCTACTATGTGCTAGGTACTCTTCTAAGTGCTGAGGGCATAAGAAAAAGCAAAAAAAAAAAAAAAAAGTTCCTTCTCTCAATGAGGAATTCACAGTCTAGTGTGTGACAACATATAAATGATTATGTGTAAACAAGAAGGATAAATTGGCGATAATCTCACAGGGATTAAGAATAAAGAAACCTGGGAAAAGCTTCTTGTAGAAGGTGAGACTTCAGCTGAGACTGGAAGGATACAGAGAAGGTAGGAGGCAGAGAGGAAAAGAGTTGCAGGCATGGGGGACAGCCAGAAAAAAAATGCATGAAGTTGGGAGATAAAAATGTCCTGTGCAAAGAATAGAAAGGAGGCCAGTGTTGGTAGATCTCCAATACATATAGGGGAGTAAGGTATAGAGGTAGGTAATATAAGATTATCAAGTACTTTGAAAACCAGAGGATTTTATATTCAATTATAAGGATAATAGAGAGCCACTGCAATTTAACAGATAGGGAGATGATATAGTAAAACCTGAATTTTAGGAAGATTAATTTGTAGCTGAATGGAGGATGAACTGCAAGGGGGAAAGACTCGAGGCAGGGAGATCAAACAGCATGTTTGCAGTATCAGAGTGCAGAGGAGAAAAGGAAGAGATATTACAAAGATAGAAATTTAGAGGATTTGACTACTATTTAGATATGGGAGTAAGAAAGAGTGAGGAGTCAAGGATAACACAAAATTTTGAATCTGAGTAACTGGGAGAGTGGTACCCCCAATAATAATGGGAAAATTAGGAAGAAAGGAGAGTTATAATGAAAGATAATGAATTTAATTTTACAATGTTGAATTAAAGATGTCTATGAAACATCTAATTTGAGATATTTAAGTCAGAATTACAAAATTGGATTATGGAAGAGGAGTTATGATTAGACAAGTAGATCTGAGAATCATCTGCATAGAGATGATATTGGAAATCATGGGAGTTAATGAGATCATCATGTGAAATAGCTTAGAACAGGGGTCCTCAAACTTTTTAAATAGGGGGTCAGTTCACTGTCCTTCAGACTGTTGGAGGGCCGGACTATAGTAAAAATAAAAACTTTGTTTTGTGGGCCTTTAAGTAAAGAAACTTCATAGCCCTGGGTGAGGGGGATAGACGTCCTCAGCTGCCGCATCTGGCCCATGGGCTATAGTTTGAGGACTCCTGCAAAGGAGAAGAGAAAAGGACTTAAGATGGACTCCTGGAAGACATCCATAATTAAGAGGCTTGAGATAGATGAAGATCCAATAAAGGAAAAAGAAGAATGATTAGAAAGGTAGGAGGAGAATCAGGAGAAACTGTCACAAAAGCATGGCAGAAGAGAATATCAAGGAGAAAGGATGACTAACAATGTCAAAAGCTGTCAAGAAGATAAGAAAGAGAAAAATTGAGAAAAGAGCATTGAATTTAACAATTAAGAGATAATTAGTAAATTTTAAGAGAGAAGTTTTGTTGGAATGATGATAATGTTTATAAATAACCTAAAAATGATGTGAGTCTTACCACATCTCACTCCTTTCCTGTTCTCCCACTATCACAGTAGAGGTAGTAAGTGGTCACACAGGAGAGTCATTTGGGATTATTATTTTTTTTTGTATCATAGAATTTCATGGTGCAATAATTCATTGTTATGTAACCAGACTAATGATGGGAACCTATCCATATATAGCCAGTGTGGTCATAAGACCACTGGCACGGTCTATTGCAAGAACCCCTTCTATAGGAGACACTTTCTACAATTTAAATGGAAGCAATTCGGTTTCCTGGCATGGCACTGGTATACTGTGCAGGTTTCACAGGCACACAACAAAATATGTTAGTTGAAGCTGTTGCATAGGAGATGAAGGGAGGAAAGAAAAAGGGAACAAACATTTAATAAGCACCTACTCTGTGCCAATCCTTTTGCTAAGTACTTTACAACGATTATCTCATTTGATCTTCACAACAATCCCGGAGACAGCTGCTATTGTTATCCCCATTTTATAATTGTCAAATTGAGGTAAAGAAAAGTTAAGGCTCATATAGCTGGTGAGTAGTTGAAGTCAGATTTGACATCTTGGTTCAAAAACTCAAGTCTCTGACTCAACTCTTTATCCATTGTGCCACCAGCTGCCTCTAGGATGAGAGATGGTCGCAGAGTCAGGAAATCCTGGATTCAACAAGCTGTGTAGACTAGAGTAGCAGTATGATTTTATTAGTGTAGGGATGTATTGGTGAGTCACTACCTTCTCTGTAATTTATAAAAGACTCGAGATTAAGTAAATAATCCAGGATCACATAAGGGATGTTTTTCTGGGACAGGAATTGAATCCAGGTCTCTCTGGGTTCTAAGGATAGTCCTCTTTCCCTCTTAATTGGTTTTATGATCCAGGTCCCTGTCACTCAATCTCTCTCTCTCTCTCTCTCTCTCTCTCTCTCTCTCTCTCTCTCTCTCTCTCTCTCTCTCTCTCTCTCTCTCTCTCCCTCTCTCTCTCTCTCAGCACTCTTAACAATTTTATTAAGTAAAGAAGGCACTATTTTCAAGTGGTAAAGAGAATTTTCTTATCAGTGATATCCTCTGATAGGGAAATCTCAAGTCTAGTGCAGTCACATTTTATACATTTATGCAAAGGTATGCCCTTTTCAGATTCCAAAAAATTTACAGGTCTTAAAAGTTAAGCTAGAGAGATTATGATATATAAAAGTCTGCTCTACTCAGATTGTATTTACAACTAAAAGAGGATGAACCCCCATCAGACATGAGTATATCATTCTATACATTCAAAAGTCTGGTCGTTAAATTTATCAGAGTTTGGAAACTCATGTTTTCAGGCAACCATCAAGTCTGAAAGATTTAATTCATCTGAGTTTTGCAGGTCTTTTTTTCCTTTTGAGAGGCAATTGGGGTTAAGTGACTTGCCCAGGGTCACACAGCTGGGAAGTATTAAGTCTCTGGGGCTGAATTTGAACTCAGGTCCTCCTGACTCCAGGGCCAGTGCTCTATGCATTGCATCATTTAGCTGTCCTTTAGGGAGATTTTGAAGATGACCTGGCAAGACAAGATACCAGACTCTGAGGTCCTTTCTTGAATTAAACTGCCAAGCATTCCAACTCTACTGCAGAGAGCACAACTCCATTGGGCTGTCACATTAATGAATGCCAAATATATGCTTGCCAAAAATATATATATATATATTATGGAGAACTCACACGGGGCAAGTGCTCACAAGATGGATAGAGAAAGCAATATAATGATACTCTCAAAATCCTCCCTTAAGAACTTTATAATTGATTATATGATTTGGGAGACATGGCACAGGACTGCCCAGCATGGCGTGCCCTCCTCAAAGAGGGTGCTGTGCTTTATGAGCAAAGCAGAATTGAATGAACTCAGAATAAACATGAGATGCACAAAGTTTGAGAAGCCACCTCAAATAGTTATAGGGATAATTTGTGTCCAACCGTGGCAGGGCATTCTGAGCTTGTATTGGTCTAATATGCCACAGTTGGACACAATGCAACTGAACTCTAACAATATTTTGGTCCTCTTTCAGAACCAAGGGAAACAACCAACCAACTATACCTTATAAAGGATAGGAAGCTTAGAATCGCTCATTTGCTTGTGAAAGGGCCAACCAAAACCCTGAGTTCCTCTGAATTTTGTCCCTAGTTACTCTTTTAGGTAATCAAGGGGAGAATCCTAGTGTTTAAAAATGAAGAAAATTAGGGAATGGAGAACCACTGAGCTATTTGATAATTACAGAAAAAGTATTTTTCATAAAGGGAACTTAGAACCCTGAACCAGAAACAGATATGGAAGGATAAACCTGTGGAGGAAGGATTCTGTAAAGATAGGTTGGTAAATTTCAAGCTCTCCTGATTTTCCCCATGAATCGAACAAATTTACACCTCGGGGTGAACATAGAGGGGTGAAAGACTTGGGGCAGAAGAAGGGTCCTCCTGTATCTATATCTATATCCTTTCTTAACCTGATTTTTAAGCCTGCTTGGGGATGGGGGAAGATGAAGGAGAAGAAAGAAAAAAGTAAATAAGGTGCACAGCAGAGAACAAAAGAACAATTTACAAGAAAGTAAAGAAAAGACATACTCATGAATATAATTTTTACTAATATATACATATATATATATAATTTCTTAAATTGGTATTTATTGTTATATATTTTGAATCCTCCCTGATGTTATGCTGGGCACATGATAAGGTTCTCTTTTGTTTTGTAATGCTTTCCTGTTTTTCTTTTTGTTTATTCTGTTTCTTTAAATAAAATAAATTTGGGGAAAGAAAAAAGTAAACCTGTGTTACTTGTTCTGTGGTTAGAGAAGTGGAAAAATTCAGCATAAAATTTCTGATGGTTCGGAACTGGAAAAGATTCTGCTAGTGCTAGGCTAAGGGTTTCTGCTTTTTATAAGAGCACAAAAGTAACCTAAATGAGACTATATCTAACCATCAAGGAGTGAGCTCAGGAGTTTCAGTGGATCTAAGAATCCACCAGAGACTCTGTGCTTTATGAGGAACAAGGCCTATCGAGTGACTTGTCTAGCACTGACACAACATCAGCAGTGAACTTCTTGATGACTTTATGAATAAAGAAGGAACATTAGAATTCATCCCTCTTGGACCACTGCCTTATCCTGGCAGTGAGGCTTGTATAGTTCAATGGAACTATGAGTTATGTTGTACAGTGTTACCTAAGAAAGATAGATAGTAGGGGAGAGTTCAGACAAAAGGTGATCTATTGGAGAAGGAAATGGCAAATCATTTTAGTATCTTTGCCAAGAAAATCCCATGGATAGTATTAAAATGATTTCAGATATGACATCAGAAAATAAGCCCCTCATGTCAGAATGTGTCTAATACACTATTAGAGAAGAACAGGGGACAATTACAAGTAGCTCCAGAAAGAATGGTGTGGCTGGGCCAAAGCCAAAAAGAAGCTAGATTGTAGATGTGTCTGGTGACAAAAGGAAACATAAATGGCTTAAAATGGGTGAATTTAGCTCAGATGATCATTAAATATACTACTGTGGGAAAGAATCATGTAGAAAAAATGGAGTAGTCTTTATAGTTAATAAAAAGGGTGAGAAAAGCAATATTGGGTTATAATCTCAACAATGACAGAATTTATCTGTATAAAACAAGGGCAAATTATTCAACATCATAGTGAAAGAAGTTTATTCTCCAACTACTGATGCCAAAGAAGCCAAAGTTGATCAGTTATATGAAGATCTATAACCTCTTCTAGAAATAATTCCAAAACAAGATGTCACATTCACTTTAGGGGATTATAATACTAAAGTAGAAAATGGAAAAACGTTTGGAGAATGGGCAAGTTTGGCCTTGGAGTACAAAATGAAGCAGGATAGAGAAGAATAGTTTTGTCAAGAAAACTCACTGATCATAACAAGCAATCTTTTCAGCAACCAAGAAGTGACTTTACACATTAATATAAGCAGATTATCAATATCGAAATCAGATTGATTATATAATTTGAAATTAAAGCTTCTTTACCTTTAGTATATATTGTCACCTTATTTATTCAACTTATATGCAGAGCACATCATATTAAATGCCAGTCTGGATTAATCAAAAGCCAGAATTAAGGTTGCCAGAAGAAATATCAGTAATAATTGATGTGTGGATTATGTCACTCTGATGGCAAAAAATGAAGAAAAAGCCTTTTGATGAAGGTGAAAAAGAAAAGAGCAAAAACTGCATTGAAGCTTAACATTAAACAACAACAATTTAAAATCATGACAACTGGTTCTATTACTTCTTAGCAAATAGAGGGAGAAGAAATGGAAGCAGCATCAGATTTTATATTCTTGGGATCAAAGATCACTGGAGATGGCAACAGCAGCCATGAAATTAAAATATGCTTATCTCTTAGAAAGAAAGCTATTGCAAATCTGGAGAGCATACTAAAAACAAGATACATCATCCATATACTCAAAGCAATGTTTTTTGTTTTTTGTTTTTTGTTTTTTCTAGTAGCTATGTAAACTGTGGATGTTGGAATATAAAGAAAGCTGAGTACTTCAAAATCAACATTTTCAAATTATGGCACTGGAAAAGAATTTTGAGATTTCCTTAGACAGAAAGGAAATCAAATCAGTCAATACTTATAGGAATTAATTCAGACTATTCATTGGAAGGCAAATACTGAAGCTGAAGCTTAAATTCTTTGCCCTCTTAATGACAACTCATTTGAAAAGACCCTGATTTGGGGAAAGATTGAAGGTTAAAGGAAAAGGAAGTGACAGGATGAGTGGATAGTGCCATGGAAGCAACAAACATGAATTTGGACAAACTTCAGGGGATATTGAAGTATAGAAAGATGTGGTATACCATGGCTCATGGAGTCATGAAGAGTCTGACATGACTGAACATGACAACAAATCATTTCAGGATTCTATTTCTAGATTTAGGGGATAAGCTATGAGATTCTTCTTTTCAAGAATACAGCTTATCCTTTTCAGTCTCTCATTGGTGAGTTGATTCTGAAACCTCCATAATGTAACCCGGAAATAGGGTGACTATAAAAATAGACAAGCAGGGAAACTTTGGTAAGGGCTAAACTAGTCACTTTTGTTTTTCAGCTGAAATGGGGCAAATACTAAGAAAAGAGCCTCCTCCACCCCAAGAGAAGTGTGTAGAATGCTTTGTTAGGTTAATAAAAAAATAAGGTTTGTTGGTAACTTGAAAGCAGATCACTGGACTTTTAAATCTATGAGAGTGCATGGCTCTTTGATTATCTAAGGAAGAAAAATTAGAGCCAGATATGTGGGAAATAGTGGGAGAGTAACTAATTGAATGTTACAAAGCTAAAAGTCCTGATTCAATTCTTGAGAAGACATTGCTTATGTACAATATAATACAGTTGGCTTTAAAGAATGCCACAAGTTTAAAAAAAAAAAAAAAAAAGGAAAAGTGTTAAAGTAGACAGCCAGACAAGGAAGTGTGAGGAGAAAGAAGAGGGGGATGGTACTGACAAAGCAGCTGAAAAGCATGGAGAATTGGACAAGAAAGGAGTTAAGTACAATGCTGATGAACTTAAGGAGTGTGTTGCTTCTCACTTTTCACAATTCAGTTACACCCCAGCAGGCACCCTTAGGGCATTCCCCATCTCCTGACCCTCCCCCCTTAATTTTGCCTTCATGGGTGGAGGGAGGAAAAGGAGGGGGAAGAGCAGTGACACCATCAATACCAACCATTCAGCAGCTTTGTCCACCCCCTATGACGCAATTACAAAAGACATTGATTAAAGCTAAAGAGGAAGGACAGAATGCATCTGATTTGAGAATAGAAGCATACCCTGTGATTGAAGAGTTTGACTCTTTAGGTCAAGAAGAAAATATACTCCTTTTAATCTGGAAATTATCAAAGATCTGAAAAAGACTTGTACTCTTTATGAGTCTACATCATCTTTTGTTAAAATGTTACTAGAGAATTTGGCTTTTGAAGTTTTAACCCCTAATGATTGGAAATCTAAAGCAAAGACATGTTTAGAACCTGGAGAAAACTTGTTGTGGCTTTCCGTGTATAGTGAACTATGTAGGATACAAGTCCAATGAAATAGGCAACCTGGTGTTAATACCCCAATCACCTGTGACCAACTAACAGGTGTTATGCAGACACTTCAGCACAGATTAATTACCCTATAGCAGCATATAAGCAAATTACTGTTGCTTCTGCTGCTGCTGCTGCTGCTGCTGCTATCAAAGCATATTTTCCCTTTCAGGAAAACAAAATAGAGGAGAAGCCTTCATGAAAATAGCACAAGATCCACATTAACCCTTTGCTGATTTTATGGGACGTCTGCAGACAGCTGTCGTACGAACTATGGATGAAAATGTAGCAACAGAAATTATAAGACAACTTGCTAAGGAAAATGCTAGTGAAATTTGTAGAAGAATTATACTAGGATCACACAAGGATGCTCCTTTAGAGGAGATCATAAGATGTTGTGCCATTGTGGGCACAAATACCTTTTATACCCAGGGTATGATGCAGAACGTGGGAAGACAGGGTCCCTTTTGGCAAAGCACTTCCAGAGAGACTTGTCAAATCTTTCAGTGTAATAAAGTAAGACTTCTAAAAGCTCAATGTTGGCATAAAATAGAGTGAGAAAACAGGGTGGGAGAACAAGACCCAAAACCCCATGTCCAAAATGCAACAAGGCTTCCATTGGGCATCAGAATGTAGAATGACTCAGGGAAACGGGAAGTGGAGCTCTGCTCCAGGGCCCTAGGCAAAAAATACTTAGGGCATGATGGCAGCCCATGCTACAGGCAAAGAATCTTTAGAAGTTCAGTACTCAGACATGATCAACCAGCCAGAAAGCAATCTGATGGGAGAAAGGGATTACAAATGGGGAGAATAGAGCTGTATGCAGCTGGGACAACTGAGATACCCCGTGGAGAGGTGAAATCTGTTCCTCTCCAGCCTGGATCCCTTGCCTCCAGGCACAGTAGGCTTGACCATTTCACCTCCTGAGAGTTCTTACAAAACAGTGTCTATCCATACACTGATGTGGGAAACTTGGGAATGTGTAGATAATATTCCAGTCACTAATATAGGTAGACAATGTATGACTTATCATCCAGGAGAAGTAGTAGTATCAGGTTTACTGATACAGACTCCTAATAAGCAACCTGGTGATAGTCGCCCAGATGCTGATTCCAAGCAACAAAATCCAGGAATATGCTGTGACAGCTAACCAACCTATGCTCACTTCTATATAAATGGCCTACCATTAGAAGGATTGTTAGACACTGGTGCAGATCGTACAGTCATTAGAGGTGCCAACTGGCCCAGTCACTGGCCAAAGATTAAGGCAGACACTGCATGTCTAGTGTAGAAGGATCAGTAGCAGCTGAAGTTAGTGCTACCTCTTTGAGATGGACTTCTGAAGGCAAAACAGGAGTTTTACTCCTTTTATAGCTGAAAAAATCCCCATCAATCTGTGGGGAAGAGACATTTTACAACAATTCGAATTACAAATGAGTACTTTGGTTTTTTAGGCAGGGCCGCTGTTGACTGCCTGCCAACACTCTTACCTGTTACTATTCAATGGAAAACTGATATACTAGTGTGGGTAGAACAATGGCCCTTTACAAAGTAAAAGAATTGAGGCCTTATTAGATATAGTACAGGAACAACTTGACCAAGAACACTTACAACCTCCTCTGAGTCCTTGGAATTCCCCAGTATTTGTTGTAAGAAAGAAATCTGGAAAATGGAGGATGTTGACTGATTTAAGAAAAGTAAATGAACAGATGGAAACTATGGGAATCCTTCAGCCTAGAGAATGGCCTCTTTGGGTTATAGACATTAAGGATTGTTTTTATTCTATCCCTCTAGATCAGGAGGATATAAAAAGATTTGCCTTTTCAATGCCCAGCATTAATTTAGCTGAGCCTTATAAAAGATATGCATGGACAGTTTTGCCACAGGGAATGAAAAATAGCCCTACTATGTGTCAAATGTATGTTGCTCTGCTCTTACTCTAGTAAGAAAAGCATTTCTAAAAGTTATGTTATTTGTTTAACATGTATGGGACTGCCTGCCATCTAGGGGAAGAGGTGGAAGGAAGGAGGGGGAAAGTTGGAACAGAAATTTTTACAAGGGTCAATGTTGAAAAATTACCCATGCATATGTTTTGTCAATAACAAGCTATAAGAAAAAAAAAGTTATGTTATTACATTGCATGGATGATATCTTGTGGTGTGCGCCTGAGGAGCAAATGTTAGAAGCATGTCTACAAAAGACCATAGAAACACTAAGGAACTACAAATTGCATATAGCTCCAGAAAAAAAAATTCAAAGGTACACTTCTTTTCAATATTTAGGATATGAAGTATGCCGTAAGGTGTTTATAGTATAAAAACTGTCCTTAAGAACAGAGAAGCTAAACACCTTAAATGATTTTCAGAAATTGATAGGAGATATCCAATGCATGCATCTAGTGTTAGGCTTGACTACCTATTAATTACAATCATTATATGACATTTTAAGGGGAGACACTGCCTTAAACTCATCACACCAGTTTACAAAAGAAGCTCAAGAGGCTTTGAGAGAAATTGAACTGGTTTTATCCAATGTGGTTGAAAGAATCATTCAGAAACCCTTGGAAATATCAGTTTTTGCTACAAAAGAGTCACCCACAGCAGTCCTTCATCGAAGAGACAGTGTAATAGAGTGGGTGAACCTCCCAGGAAACCAAAACAAAGCCTTACTCCTTATCCAGTGCTGGTGACTAGAATTTTATTAAAGGCCATTAAGTAAGCAGTAAAATTATCTGGGATAAGACTTGACAAAATATCCACCTTTTATACCAATGCACAAATTAATGTATGCTATGAAACCATCCCAGAGTGGCAAATTTTATTGACCACAGTTTCAAATTTTACATATGGGTCTCCATTAAAGATAACCAGATTATTACATAATTGGCAATGGATTTTTGAAGAAAAGGTTTCTAAGGTTCCTCTTAAAGGACTAACTATCTTTACAGATTCATCAAACCATAATATTTGTGCTGTATAATTTCATGACTTAACTATAAAAAGAATAGTCAGAACTCCTTTTCAGTCCATTGTATGCAATCATTCTAGCTCTTATTATCCAGGAGATATAAATGTAGTATCTGATTTGTCCTGTTCAGTCGATGTGGTACAAAGAATTGCCACAGCCCAAATAAAATTTATAGCCTCTAATATATATCAGCTCTTTAAGGAACTTCAAGAGCAAGTGAGAAAGCATCCAGGTAAGACTTACATCTTGCATGTCCACTAACATAGTGAAATTCCAGGTCCTATTTTGGATGGAAATTCAAAGGCAATTAGTCTTCTAACAATGTTAGCCAATACTCCTTTATTTCAGGTAGCCCAAGAATCTCATTCTAAATATCATCAGGCTGCTCAAGCTTTATGTTTGCAGTTTGGGATAATAAGAGAGGAAGGTAGGAGCATAGTAAAAGCATGTATAGCTTGCCTTCCTTTCCACGCTCCTATGTTCCCTCCAGGGAAGAACTCTCGTTATTTGAGACCCAATGAAATTTGGCAAATGGATGTGACCCATTATAAATCTTTTGGTTGTCTGTCTTTTATCCATGTTGTATTTTTTTTTTTCAGGATTTACTTTTGCAATAAGAGCAGCAAAAGAAACAGCCCTAGTGGTCAGTGAATTCCTTATCCAAGCATTTGCAATTATGGGTGTGCTGCAAACAATAAAAACAGATAATGGACCTGCATATACTTCTAAACACTTTGCACACTTTTGTGCATAGTATAAGATTTTGTACACCACTGGCATACCTTTTAATCCTCAAGGACAGGCAATAGTAGAGAGGAGAAACAGAGACATTAAGATGCTCCTCCAAAAACAAAAGAAATGGAAAGCCACAGGTAACCCTAGAGAACTACTAAATCTAACCCTTTATACTATTAACTTCTTGATTTTTGACAAAGATGCCCTGGCTCCGGCAGATAGGTTTTATAACCTACCAGAAAGGCAGTGTCCAGTGCAAGCAGCTCCACTATCTTTAGATAATCGCCAGGTGATGTGGAGAGACCCAGAAAGTGGTGAATGGAAGGGACCAGATAGGTTAAGTGCTTGGGGGAGAGGGTTTGCTTGTATCTTTACAGATGGAGAAGGAATCAGATGGTGGCCAACGAGCCATATTTGCCTTATCCATCAGAGAGAGATGGAGAAGATCCTTGAAATGAGAAGATCTAAGAAATGTCAGATGGCTCCATCTCTGACTACATGTGCCACTGAAAAAGCCTGACAGTTAACCCAATGTGAAAGGCAATTGACTCATGAACATCAAAAATTATCAATGAGACTGTTGCAGAACCTTAAAACCAGCAGGAATCTTTGGATTCCCTGAGACATGATGAGACTGTTGCAGGACTTAAAAACTTTCAGGGATCATTGGATTCCCTGACACATGAAGTAATGGACAATAGATTGGTTTTGGACTATCTCTTGGCTGATGAAGAAAGCATATGTGTGATTGTTATTTCTATATTCTCCTTCTAGGACTTATGGACATATATAATTCCTCATGTTGATTCATGTTGTTTGTTATATCACTATTAGCCTGTGTTATATTACTATATGCTTGTGTAATACTTTCCATGCTGATGCATTTATGTATACCTGTTTCAATTACCCTTTAGTCCAGAGGAAACCAGCTAACAATATCTGGTTTGACTCCCCATTTCTTTTGGTATTTTCACTTCCCTTGCTGAGAAGTCAGGGAGGGCGTGACCACCTCTGTTCTAAAACAAAAGAAATCGAAAGATGTAGAGGGCTGGAATTCTGAAAAGGTATACTTGAATCAAGGACAGCAGAGTACTTATTGTTAAGCACCTACTCAGTGTGAGATAATGGTTTTCTAAACATATACTTAACGTGATATGGTGATGTAATGGTTGCACATGTTCAGTTGCTGTAGTTATGGAATTGTACTGAAGTATTTAAAGGCTGGGAGCACTGGGAACCAGTCTCTCAGCCACAGACACAGAAGAAGTCTCTCAAACACAGACACAGAGGAGTTTCTCAGCTACAGACACTCCATTTTTGACCAACCTTACGGTAGCTCTCCTGCCTTCATCACTTTTCCACCTAAAGACAAAGGCCCATTCCATAGATTCTCTAGAAAGTTAGTCCAGACATTACAGATAGTATATAATATGTGCCAGAAATCAGGTTAAGCACTTTACAATTATAATCCCATGGGTAATATTATTATCCCCATTTTATAGTTGAAGAAACTGAGGCAGAGAAAAAGAAACCTTCCCCAGGGTTACAAAGCCAATAAGTATCTGAGGTGGATTTTGAACTCAGGACTTCCCAATTCCAAGCTCTTTCCATTATGCAATTTAATGATTTCTAGTTATAGGCACTTCTAAATTGTCCAGCTTTACTAATAAGACTTGCAAATCACACTTTAAAAAAAATTTTTTTTCTGGCAATCTCCTACCCTTATAACAGTGACAAAAATCATCAGTCTCAATCCTATGTATGGTCTCAATAGTTCAACATTATATCTCATTAGATTTATTCAGAGAATTCTGAATAAATTTTGTTCAAATGGGAATAAGGAATTTTAGAAACTACCCTTTTTCTTTAAATATTTGCTTTTGATTCCTGTAAAAGTACCCAGACCATTTGCATTAAGGAAAAAAAAAATGAGTTCTGTAACTGTATTAACTGTTCATATTTTTCTGAGCCATAGGACATTTAATCCCCTAAAACAAGGAACAAATTTAACCAACATGCACAAGAACCCACATTTATTTCAGGAATAGATTTAATGGAGAATGTGGATGTGCTTAGTGATGATTCTTTATCTTAATTCTAATGTGTTAGAAATATGATGTTAAACTTTTAACAGATTAATATTTTTGAATCCTCTCAAATTGCCCCAGTAAAAATTTTTTTCTTTCTTTCCAAAGAATGAAGAGACAGATTAAGAAGCCTTTTAAATGTCAGGAAGCAGAAAAGTAGTGCATCTGTTGCACCATTATCCAGTACATAATACTCTCAAAGAAATTCAAACTCAAGGATTCTGAATCTTAGATTTCATTTTCGCAAATGCCTGCTAGCTACTAATGTAGGTCACATACTTTTGGCATCCTGTGTGGGTTTCCAGCTGTCTGCTGAATACAGAAAACAGAGGAATGTGTTCCATTGCACAGGACACTGGAGAGTGGATTTCACATTAAGGCCAGACACTGCTGGCTTATTGAAATTCATTTTCCTTCAGCCGTCTCATTTCTGGGCTTTTTTGATTTCAGTAGTCAGTTCTCTGAGGAGGGCAACTATAAATGGATAGTTGGCATTCTTTCTCCTTCCATTGATACTAGATTTCCACCACGTTGAGTTCCAATTATATCCAGTTTTTTTGTCTTAATATGAGTGGGGAAAATGATCATAGATTTGAACAGATTCAGATTTGCTTGCTTAGCTAGACTTCCATGGCAATAAAGGGAAATTTGCGTATCTAAAGAATGAGTTCATTCACCCATTCCTGAAAGGCAGCAATGATAATTTGATTTTAGGAGGACCTAGATTGAAATCCTACTTCTGATACTGACTATTTAATCTTTGCCAATTCGCTTAATTTCTTTGAGCCTCAGTTTCCTCATAGTCAGAATAAAAGAGTTGGACCACATAGCCCAAGAGCTCCCTTCCAGTTCTATATCCATGCTACTATAATTCTTTGACATGGATTTGAATCCCAGCTCTACTAATGTGGCCTTGTGCAAATAAAACAGTCCCCTGAACTTTACTTCCATCATCAGGAAAATGAAGGAATTGGAATAGACACTATCTAAGTTCCCTTCTACCTCTCTCTATATATATATCCTTGATTATTTATTTATTATAAAAGTTAGTATTTACTATGGGCCTGATTTAGGTGCATTGGAGATAATCAAAGTCTTAATTGATACTAGTTTTTATATGGCACTTTAAGGTTTGTAAAATGTTTTACATATATTATCTTTTTTTTTTTGTTCCCTTCTACTAGTATCTTCATTGTACAAATGAGCAAACTGAGGATAAGAAAATCACCCTCTCTCCAAATTATAATCTCAGATTCTAGAAGTGACTTTTCCACAGACACACAGTTAGGATATAGGTAGACTTGAACTGAAGTCTTTCTAACTCACTGAACCACCAAGCAGCTTCCAAATGAGCTTTTCTCAGTTTTTATCCTTGACTTTTCTATAGCAGTTAACAATTTGAGCTATTACCTTTTTCTGGATCCTCTTTTCTCCTTGAGTTTTCAGGATATTTTTCTCTGTTGGTTGTCCTATCTATTTAGTTATTTCAGATCTATATCTTTTGGAACCTCATCTATATCCCACATTGTTTATGAGCCTCCCTCAGGAATTTATCCTAGCTCCACTTCTTTGTTAAGGTCTTCTCCCATCTTTGATCTCATCAGTTCACAAAGCTTCAATGATCATTTATGTCTATGTAGGTGACAATATAATTTATTTATCTAGCCCTAACCTGTCTCCTGAATTCTGATCTTACTCTACAAAGAACCTGTTAGCCATCTCCAACAGCATGTCCCATAAGCATTTCTTAATACATCCAAATCAGGACTCTTTGTGTATAAATCTGATCAAGTCAATAAACATTTACTATGTGCTGGACAAATGTAAGCAAAAAAAGAGAAGGTTCATGACCTTAAGGACCATATATTCTAATGGAAATCTAAAAAACTAGAGGTGAGGGGGAAAATACCTGTATGGGGGGATAGGGACAAAGTCTTGAAATTGAATTATGGGTTGGTCTAGGCCCTTTCTCAAAATGGCTGTTCTGGAAGCAACTCACCAATGGAAGAAGAGGGTCATGGTGGCATAAGAATAAGAGAAATGATTATTTATAGCTAATGATTTGGGGAGATTCAAAGTTTCTTCTTTTTCTAAAGTCCTTATTTTGAAGCTTCATCTTCAAAGATTAAAAACATTTTCTGATATTGAGAATGAATAAATTTTCTCCTCAACCTGCTCAACCCCACCCAACTTTACAAGGAATTTAATGAAAGATCGGGAAGCCCATTGTGCTCTACACAGGTTTGGGTGCAGATAGAATCTTTGATTAGATTGCCCAAGGCTGGTAAATTTGCAAGTTAATGACATACCCTAACCTCCTCCTTCCCATTAAATAACTCCATCTCTCACTGTAATATTAATTCTTCTCACTATTTATTAACCAATCACATTTGATTGCCATCCTCAGCAACACTCACTCTTTCAAAGGCATATGAATTGTAAGTCCACCACCATGCTTGGTCTGTGGCATTTGAGGTTTCACTGATCCTTTAATTAATAAAATGCTATCATTATTAATAAAATGATCACTTACCCAGAAATCATGTCTCTCAAACTTTTTAAACATTATATGGGGGTACCCAAAGAAGTTATAAACACTTTATGAACCTCCTTTAAATCTACTCATCTTATCAACTTTTAAATTTCAATTAAGAGCAGAGACACCTTAATTTTTTTTTCCTTTTCTCTACATATAGCAAAATACCTGGTACAGAATAGGCATTTAATAAATGTTTGTTGATTAGTTGATTCTGCTAAGGGATCTACCATTTTTCCAGTCATCTCAGTTTGCAAATTTGGCATTAATCTCTTTTTTTTTTAATTTTAATATCTTTTTATTGATAGAACGCATGCCAGGGTAATTTTTTACAGCATTATCCCTTGCATTCATTTCTGTTCCGATTTTTCCCCTCCCTCCCTCCACCCCTTCCCCCAGATGGCAAGCAGTCCTTTACATGTTGAATAGGTTACAGTATATCCTGGATACAATATATTTGTGCAGAACCGGACAGTTTTCTTGTTGTACAGGGAGAATTGAATTCAGAAGGTATAAATAACCCGGGAAGAAAAACAAAAATGCAAGCAGTTTATATTCATTTCCTAGTGTTCTTTCTCTGGGTGTAGCTGCTTCTGTCCATCTTTGATCAATTAAGGCTCTCTTTATCGAAGAGAACCACTTCCATCAGAATACATCCTCAAACAGTATCGTTGTTGAGATATATAATGATCTCCTGGTTCTGCTCATTTCACTCAGCATCAGTTCATGTAAGTCTCGCCAGTCCTCTCTGTATTCATCCTGCTGGTCATTCCTTACAGAACAATAATATTCCATAACATTCATATACCACAATTTACTCAACCATTCTCCAATTGATGGACATCCTTTCATTTTCCAGCTTCTAGCCACTACAAATAGGGCTGTTTGGCATTAATCTCAATTCTTTCTCTCACATTCTCCATATCTAACCAATTATCAAAATGTTTAAATTCAAATTCCATAGTATTTACTATATTCATTCCCTTTACTCACATGGATATCCTCATAGATTAGGATTTTATCACCTCTTATCTGGAATATTATAACAGCCTTCTTATTAGGCTCTTGGTTTTCAGTATCTCTTCTCTCCAATCCATCCTCTCTGCACAACTGCTAATATAACACTGCTGAAGCAAAGGTAATATCATTCCCCAATTAATAAATGATCAAAGGATATCAATAGGAATTTATCAAGGGAATAAATCTAAGCTTTTGATAACCATATGAATCACTTCCAAATAATAAATAATTTGAGAATATAAATTAAAGTAACTCTGAGGTTCTTCCTCAGACCCATGGAGTTCCAAATTTTCTCTCTTCCTGCAACCACTTGCCCACCCACTGAGAAAGCAAATGATATGATACCCATTATGCATGTGAAGTCATGCAAAATATATTTCCATATTAGCCATGCCTCCATTTTTTTACAAAGATTGTTCCTCATGCCAAGAATATACTTTCTCCTCACACCTGCCTCTTCAAATCCATAACTTTCTTCAAGACCCACCTTATACCATGTCAACCAGAAAACTTTCCTTATTTTTTAGTTGTTAGTGCTCTCGGTCTCTGTCTCTGTGTCTGTATCTGCGTCTGTCTCTGTCTCTCTGTTCTCTCTTTCTCTCTCCTCAAATAATTGTATGAATACTTTTTTGTTTACATGCAATATTTCTTTAATAAAATGCAATCCCCTTGAGGAAAGATTCTTCCATTTTATATGCCTTCCATTTTACACTTGTGTCCTCAGAGGTTAGGAAATTTCTTGCATATTCAACTCCCTTTATTATATTCTTTTCTTGTTGATTAAACTTTTTGTAATAGAATAAATAAAGTATGGTTTTTTCCCCTGTAGGTGCTTCCAATCAAAATATGCAAAAAACCTTAAAACATGGTAATAAATACTAACTGGTGCAGAGAATAATTTCTATTTGAAAGAAAGGAGAAAGGAGGGAAGGAAAGGAGGGAGGAAAAAAAAGAAATAAAGGAAGGAAAGAGGCATTTATTAATCACTTGTAATGTGCCTGACACTGTACTAAGATTTTACAAATATTATTTCATTTGTTTCTCACAACAATCCTGGAAAGTAGATACTACATTTTCCTCATTTTACATTTGAGGAAATTGAGTTAGAAAAAGGTTAAGTGACTTGTCCAGGGCCACACAACTAGTAAATATTTAAGGCCAGATGAATTCAGGTCTTTGTGACTCTAGGTCCAGCATTTTAGGAAGAAAGAAATATTGGGGAGAAAGAGAGAAATAGAGAGAGAGAGAGAGAGAGAGAGACAGAGAGAGAGAGAGAGAGAGAGAGGAATGATGGAGAATGAGATTCTCCATCTCCTAAGTACTACCTAACTTTGAGTGATGTATTGGTAATAAGGAAAACTGAATGTTTATCCTAACTCTGGATGATAATTTTCAGTTCCTTTCACCTCTGTTCTCATTCTCCCCATCTGCTAAATATGAGGCTTTTGATTTGTTTCTCATTTCCATTTAACTATGGGATTATCATTCAATGTTTGCAAAGAGATATTTACTTTGAAGACATAGAAATGATAAGTATAAACATATTCTCCCAACACCTCAGCAGATCACTCAGGGAGAATTGACTCAATCTTATCAAAGGTTCTACATAGCCTTTATCTTACCAATTTCATGCGCTGAATAAGACCTTGTCTCAACTCTCACTAAGATGAAGCTTCTAGACACATTGATACTAAGTTGGCCACAAAACTGCCATGGACTTGGATTCCCAAAATTTAAGACCCTAGCAGGGGGCCTCAAACTTTTTAAATAGGGGGCCAGTTCACTGTCCCTCAGACTGTTGGAGGGCTGGACTATAATAAAAACAAAAACTTTGTTTTGTGGGCCTTTAAATAAAGAAACTTCATAGCCCTGGGTGAAGGGAATAATCATCCTCAGCTGCTGCATCTGGCCCATGGGCCATAGTTTGAGGACTCCTGCAGCCTAGACTCTCAAAGGCTACCTCTTCTGACTTTTTGAAATTCACAAAATTGGGACTTTCAGGTCAACCTTCTTCACTTAATCAAATCAAACAAAGCTTTTCTATTTTATTGCTTTTTCCATAAAACCAGCTCCTAGATTTATTTATTAGCTAAATAGTTTTGTTTTTTCTTTCAGTATTATTAATGTCACTTTTTCTTTGCAGGATTTACAATTTGATGCTCAGTTGGGGCTTTTTAATTTGTTCTTTTTCAAGTTTTTTTTTTTTTTGGTTTGCATGCCCAATTAACTGATCTGTTATTTTTCCCTTTTTTTGATGTAAGAATTTAGAAAAATAAATTTTTTCCTAAATACTGCTTTGGCTTCATCACATAAATCTTGGTATATTGTCTCATTGTCATTTATTATTTTTTAATAACAGCTTTTTATTTTCAAAATATATGAAAAGATAGTTTTCAACATTCACCCTGCAAAACCTTGTGTTCCAAATTTTTCTCACTCTCTTACCCCCAACCCCTTCCCTAGACTGCAAATAATCCAATATAGGTTAAACATGTGCAATTTTTCTAGACATCTTTGCATATTTATCATGCTGTATAAGAAAAATCAGGTCAAAAAGGGATAAAAAAGAGTGAGAAAAGAAACAACAACAAAAAGGTAAAAATATTATGTTGTGGTCCATATTCAGTCCCCACAGACCTTTTTGGATACTGATGGATCTCTCCATCACATGTCTATTGGTATTGGCCTGAGTCACTTTATTGTTGAAAAGAGCCAAATCTATCAGAGTTGATCATCACATACTCTTGTTGCCCTTGTGTACAATATTCTCTTGGTTCTACTCACTTAACCTAGCATCAGTTCATGTAGGTCTCTCCAGGCCTTTGTGAAATTATCATGCTGATTGTTTCTTATAGAACAATAATATTCCATAACATTCATATACCATAACTTATTCGGCCATTCTCTAACTGATGGGCATCCTCAGTTTCCAGTTCCTTGCCACCACAAAAAGGGCTGCTCCAAATATTTTTGTACATGTAGATCCTTTTCCCTCCTTCATGATCTCCTTGGGATACAGACTCAATAAAGACATAGCTGCATCACAGTTTGATAGCCCTTTGGGCATAGTTCCAAATTGCTCTCCAGAATGGTTAGATCAGTTTACAATTCCACCAATAATGTATAGTATCCCAGTTTTCTCACATCTCATTATCTTTTTCTGTCATCTTAGTCAATCTGAAAGGTGACTAGTAGTAGTACCTCAGAATTATCTTAATTTGCATTTCTCTAATCAATAGTGATTTAGAGCATTTTTCCTATGATTAGAAATGGCTTTAATTTCTTCATCTGAAAATTATCTATTCATATCCTTTGACTACTTATCAATTGGATAATGGCTTGTATTCTTATAAACTTGAGTCAATTCTCTATATATTTTAGAAATGATGTCTTTATCAGAACCCTTGGATGTAAAATTTTTTCCCAGTTTTCTGCCTCCCTTCTAATTTTGGCTGCATTGGTTTTGTTTGTACAACCCCTTTTTAATTTAATATAATCAAAAGTATTCTTTTTGCATTTCATAATGTTCTCTATCTTTTTCTTTGGCCATAAATTCCTTCTTTCTCTGCAGATTTGAGAGGTAGACTATTTGTTGTTCTTATTTGCTTATAGTATCATTCTTTATGTCTAAGTCATGAACTCATTTAGACCTTATCTTATTATATGGTGTTAGGTTTTGGTCAGTGCCTAGTTTCTGCTATACTAGTTTCCAATTTTCCCAGCAATTTTTGTCAAATAGTGAGTTTTTATCCAGAAGTTGAAGTCTCTGAGTTGTCACTCATTCTTTAAGGAAAATAGTGATTATTTCTATTATTTCTTCTTTGATCCATTTATTCTTTGAAATGAGATTATTTAGTTACCAATTAATTTTAAATCTATTTTCCACTGTTGTTGGAATCTTTACAAACTGTTAAGTTATTAGAGGATAGAGACAATAATTATCTAATTTAGCATGGTTCAGTATCATTGATTTAATCCTCCAAAGAGATGTTTTGGGCCAGAACCTGAAACAAGATACTAAGTAGAACTAATTGATACAATGCTTGTGTTCACACCTTTACTTATTGGGATTCACAAGTATGGGAGATTCACAAAGTTAACTGTGTAACTTTGTGAATTCATACCTCCCTTGAAGCTCAGGGCCAGAGAACACTATGGGAGGAAACCCATAATCCCTCTCTCTGATATATAAGAAGAAAGCAGAGGCCCAGTCAGGAGAGTTCAGCTGAATTACATTGGAGAAGAGCACTCTGGGCCAGACACAGAGCACTCTGGGAGAGCCAGAAGCCTTCTCTCGGAGGCAAGAAAGATTTATTACAACTTTTACCTTGGTGCTGGCAAAGGACAAAGCTGCAAGAGCTCTTAGAACCAAGGAGAGAGAGAGGCCTCTAAGAAAAGCTAACCGGGATATATTGGAGACAATAAAAGATCTGAACTTTTATCACTTGGCTGCATTTTGGGTGATTATTACTTTCAATTAAAACTAAGGCTGCCTCCAGAAAACTTCCCCGAGAAACCTGCTCCCATAGAGAATGATCTTATGTTATATTAAAGAAGAAAAAGATCACCATACACTGTCCTTTGTTGAATGTAATTTTTATTATATTAGTATCTGAAAATAATACATCTAATATTTTTGCCTTTTTTACATTTGATTTTTAGGTTGTTATGCCCTATTACCTGGTCTATTTTTGTGTAGATACCATATGCTACTAAGAAAAATTATATTCTTTTTTGTTCCCATTCAGTTTTCACCAAAGGTCTGGCATTTCTAACTTTTCTAATATTCTGTTTATCTCCTTAGTTTCTTTCTTGCTTTTTTTTTTTGGATTTATCAAGTTCTGAGAGGGGACAATTTAGGTCCCCGACTAGTAGAGTTTTGTTATCTGTTTCTTCCAGTAAGTCACTTAAATTCTTCTTTCAGAATTTAGATTTCATAACACTTAGTGCACATGTGTTTAGCATTGATATTTAGCATTGATACTCCTTCACTGTCTATGGGACCTTTTTGCTATATGTAATTTCCTTATTTATCTTGTTAATTAGGTTTATTTTTGCTTTTTCTTTGTCTGAGATCAAGATTAGTAATCTTTTTTTAGTTCAGCTGATGCTTAATAAATTCTATTTCAGTTCTTTATCTGTACTTTTTCTCTGTGTATGTGTGTTTTCAATGTATTTCTTGTAAACAAACATAGTGTAAGATGCTGTTTTTTGATCCTCTAAGCTTTCTGCTTCCATTTTATGGGAAAATTCATTCCTTTCACATTCATGATGATGATTACTACCTGCATATTTCTCTCCATTCTATTCTTCCTCCTGTTTGGCCTCTTTTTCCTTTCACCCTTTCCTTTCTCATCAGTGTTTTGTTTCTTTCTACCACTTCCCCTAATCTGTTTTCCCTTCTATCAGTCTCCTTTCCCCACTTAACTTAATCTCTTCCCCTCCTACCTCCTTGCCTAACTTCCCTTAAAACAAAAGAAATTATCAGGAAAGGGACCAAGACCAGTTTTCATGGGGCTACATGCTGACATTACAGGGAAAAAGCCTCAAGCCTCCTCTCTTTCAGCATTATTTTTCATCACATGCTGTCAGTGGAGGATTCAAAGAGTACCAAAAGAATGAATGGGTTTCCTATTTTTAAAAAAAGTGAGGGGGGGACAGTAAAGGGGGATAAGATGAGAAAAGATATACAATTCCAAACAACACATATTAATTCCAAAAAAACTTTACATAGAAAAGTCATCCAGATTAATGTTTAAGGCCCTTTAGGAAATTTGCAAGTCATTCAGTCAACTGAATTCTGTGTATTTGTTTCTGTGTTTATGCCTCTGGAAAATATTCAAGAGAGCCTACCCCACAGCTTCTTCTATCAAATAGACATTGCGACAGCTTGTTATTTGTTGACTGTGAATGGATTCTATAATATAGTTATCCAGGAATAGACTGTGGAAGTCTAACCAGGCATGCTAGATTCTATTTGTATAATTTTTAGATGCTTTTTCATATGTCAAGTTTGTACATTTCAATTCAAATCAACATTTTTCTAAGTTAAAAGTCACACCTGAAGATAACTCTACACTGAATTTAAATATGATGGAAAAAGCTATCAAGTCTATTTGTTTTTTAACAAACCAATTTTCTTCCCTGGCTTTTGCTTTACTCATTTGCTTAAAAGTGATAGTCTCTGCAGTGACCTCCCCTCCCTGGATATTATTGCTACTTCTCTAAAGGTCTTTTATCAATTTATAAGTTTCTCCAGGCATGAGCTAAATGTTTCCAACATCTGCTACCAAAACATTGCTATCATTTTCTCTGTGCAATGGCCACTTTTTTTTTTTTTTAACGAATCTTAGAATAATGTGAAATATTTTGGGAATATTTATTAGAGGTAAAAGAACATCATTTCTCTTTACTTCATTATTTTGTATAAAAACACATTTAATTCAATACTCTCTGATCACCTCCCTCCTCTCCAATCCCCCATAGGAAGAAGTGTTTTCTCCCTTCTCATGTTTTTTACATTATTTTTTTCCTGGGTCTTTTCTTTGAGGACAGAGGCCACCACTTTTTGTATTTGGTATCAGCTTGCCCATTGCAGAATTTTAGAAAATGTTCGATTTCTCTAGGTAATTATACTTCCCTGGTCCATATAATAAAAAATCACAAAAAGTATCATGAAAATAAGCAGGCACTCATATATTTTTGCCCTAAACCAAAACCAGGAAATTAGTAGAATGACAGCAGATAACATTTTCTGTTCTGTTTTTGTTGTCTATTTGTTTTATTTCATTATTTATAGCAAAGACCTGACCAAGAGTTGAAGCAGAACAAGAGTGTGCAGAGTAGGAGTGGGAAGAGTGTTTGAATATACTTTCTGAAGTCTGAGGGTTTCATATTCTGAAGTCATAACATACTTTCCTTTTACACAAAAAACAAAAAAAGGGAAAAACAGGTTCTATTTAAAAATCTAAAGCGGCCTTTTCAGAGAGAAATTATAGCAAGGTAATTAAAGGAAATGAGGTAACAAAAGAGCTTTATAAGGGAACTGTTGGAATGGTGAGGTTTTGAATGAATCAGAACTTATTGCTGGTACTTCCTCATACTAATTGTTCAAAGCAAACTGTATTTTCTTTGGAGGACTTCATCAATTCATTTTCATGTTCGAAGAACTAGGTCTTCTACTTGAAGAGTTTATTGATCTTCCTAACAGACTTTCTCAAATTGTTTATTTTCTATACCAACATGTTTTGAGGGAAAACAAACAAACAAACAAACATTATCAATAGTCATTCCTTAATCCATTTCTTCCCTCTCTATTCTCTATCTAAATGATTTGTCATCAACTCTTCGGGATCTAACCATTGTCTTTATACTAATAACTCCAGAATCTATACCTTACATTATAAGCCTAGGTTTGAAATTGTTCTACAACGTATCCATTTCCATTTTTCTACTTATTTATTAGAATTTCTGTACAGTGTTTTGCCAGCAGACTCAACATGTCTGCACCAAATTTATTATCTGTACCCTTTCCAGATCCTATCCACCTACCCCCACACTATTTAAATTCTTCCCTGTATTTTAATATTTATTCTCCTCAGTAAAGCTCCTGAAGTAAATTTAGCTAAGTCCATAGTCTGGAATTTTAGACCTTCAATGATTTGAAGAAATTCTACATTATCCTTTCTGAATATCTTTTCTAAGGTTAAATACTAAAAAGTCTTAGGAAAAGTATTCATAATCAAATCTAGCAGCATGCTTCCAAATACGTGGTGATATAATTGAACAAATATTATTTTATAAAGTTTTACTGCATCAATGTCTATTTTGCAGCTTGAAAAAAATATTTCTCCAACCACAAAACAGCAATAAAAAGAAGAAAAAGAAAAGAAAATCAATTTTTTCTTTTAAAGTTCCTTGAGTATATGGGCCTGTCTTCATAGGTATTGGGCCTCTGTAGTTGATCTGGAGTCTTCTATTCCGTCTTCAGGTGGAAACCAAGTCAATTTAGCTTGAAGCTTATGTAATAACATTGGTCCACTGATTCCAGGGTTCTGAGTTGATACTTTCTCTTTCTCCTTCTCACCAAGTTTTAAAACAATTCTAGCTCCGAGTCAGGAGAGGCTTTTCCAAAGAGAATTCTTCTTTACTAATACAAAGAGGCCAGATTTAATTTTTAAGTATATAAATAAATGTTAGTTATTATTACTGCTAATCTGAGGAAAATAAAGTCAGAGAAGTCCTAAAGCTTTGTAGAGCCCTCAAAAATGAGTGAAGTACTCAGGATTCATTACTTAGGGTTCCTGGTCCAGTAGGCAAAACTTATCTTACATATGTATATATGGATGGATGGATGGATGGATGGATAGCTAAGTGACACAGTATATGGCGCTGATGTCAAGAAGACCTGAGTTCAAATCTAACTTTAGACACTCACTAGCTGTGTGATCCTGGGCAAGTCACTTAATTCTGTTTGCTTCAGTTTCCTTTCTAGAAAATGAATTGAAGAATGAAACTACTTCAGTATCTTTGCCAAGAAAACCCCAAATGAGGTCATGAAAAGTTGGACACTACTAAAACAACTGAACAAAATCTAGGTATATATGATTTATGTCTGTATGTATGGGAGTAGACCTGAACTGCTATGTCATTTGGTAGAAGGAATTCCCAGTGTGGAAACTGCCTATCAATGCAGATTAACAATTATTGTGTGTTCTGTCTAGTGTGTTAGAGAATAGCCTAAGAGAGATTAAATAATTGGTCTAGGGTCACACAACAAGTATTTTTCAGAGTTAGAACTTGAACACATATAGATCTTCCTAGTTCCAAGGTCTTTTTTTCTTTTCACAAAGCATGCTATCTCTTCTAAATGTATAATCTGCTTCTTCCATTGCTTTGACTTTAGAACACTAAGGGCTTAATAAATATCATCTCCAGAATGCCTTGCTGGTTTTAATAAGAACCACAATAAAAATAAAAGAATGAAACCTTCTATCAAAACCCTTTGATTTACAGGTTTTTCTCAAACACAATACTATGGTCAGATTTTATTTTGGGCTCTGTTTTCCCAGTTATTTTCATTTCATCGAGTAAAAGATGTTTGACATCAGGCATAAAGTTTATTAATTGAAATTATGAGGACTTCCAATTGGCTTTTATGGTTCTCAGAGATACTTAGCCAAACTGTCAAGCAAAGCAAAATCACAGGAATAGCTTTATGAGATAAACATTTCTTTTTCATAAGAGTCCCCCAGGACTTGTAGTCATAACATGCTTCTTCACACGACATAGAACTCGAAATGTAGAACATTCTGCCTACAGCAATGCCCGCCATGTTGAAATAGCATTTTAATCCTGAGTGGTGGTTAGAGTGGACAACTTACTTTCCCTAAGAACTTGTCCAGTTTTTCTACTTCTTTGTCTTTGGTCATTTCACTAGCATATGTCTTCAATTGTCTCTCTTTACATCTGGCCTCTTGAAATTCAATCCACTCATCAGTCCCCAGATCTTATACAGGGACATAGCATAGAATTATAGGTTTAAAACAAGAAAGGTTCTAAGCAGTCATCAAGGCCAATCCTTTCTTTCTGCAGATAAGAAGAGTAAATCCAGTTCCTTAAAAAAATTACTTCTTTATTTTAAGATGTGTGTGAAGGAAAACAATATTTAATGCTGAAGTTGATGCGTATGCTAGAAAATTCATGCTCCAGTTTCATTGGGCTGGAGGAATCAGTCACATTTAGGTTTCCTCAATTAGGCAACATGTGCATAACCAGTTGTGATTTCATTTGCTTTCTGTTGTGGGATCCTGGAGACTATAGGCAATTCATGGTTTCATAGAAATGTTGTAGGAATTTACCTGAGGCACCAAGAGATTGTGATTTTCCCATAGTTACAGAGCTAGGAAGTAGCAGAAATTATTTGAATCCAGGTCTTCTCAACTAGGAGAAGCAACTAGGTGGCTCAGTGAATAGAATTCCAAAGCAGGAATTGGGAAGAACTGAGTTCAAATCCAGTTCTAGATACTTACTAGCTGTGTAATCCTGGGCAAGTTACTTAACCTTATTTGTTTTAATCTTCTGAGAAAAGAAATGATACACCATTGAAGTATCTTTGACGAGAAAACCCCATGGACCAAATGTCCGTGGGGTCACAAAGATTCAGACAAACTGAATGACTGAAGAACAGCTTTTTAACTGGCTAGTATGCTATTCATGTCATAGAACTGTAAGTGTAATTTAAAAAAAAAATACATTCTCAAATCAGCCCAAGGTTTCATAGAAGAGGTAAATGATGCTCTCAATCTGATGATAAATATGAATTCAAGCATGTTATTAACCTGGTTTATGTCATAAAACTAATGATCTTAGTAAACTGGAATGTAATAGTAATAGTAGGAGCTAGCATTTATACTTTAAGGCTTATATATGCTATTTAATTTGATGCTCATAATAGCTTTGTGAGGCAAGTACTATTTTATCTTCATTTTCCAAAAGAGGAAACTGAGGCTGAGAAAGAAAGGTTAACTAATTTGCTAATGGTGACACATCTAAGAAATATATGAGGCAGAATTTGAACTCAAGGTTTCCTGACCCTAAGGCCAGTGCTCTTCCCACCACATCACACTACCTCTACTGCATTAAAAATGTACTTTATTACCTTATCACATTATCATCAAAATTTCATAAGAGAAAGGGTATCCTATCTGATGAATTCAATCTCTGGATCCAAATATGTTATTAAGCCTGATTATGTCTTAAAGCTAATAATTTTAACAAACTAGAGAAAAGTGGAATTGGCAAAAATTTTGTTATTTAGCTATTTCAACATATCCAAAATTCAAATGCTGATCCAGCAATTAGGACTCCACCAGGCACTCAGAGAAAGTTCAATATTTGGTGATGATGATTACTTTAGAACATGCAAGGTCTGGAACTAAAATGTAGCAAAAAAAAAAAAAAAAAAAGGAAGAATCTTGTAGCATACCTAGAAAATTTAAGGGTGGGGTGGAGTGGGCTCAGTGACATTGGGAAAGGATAGTATAAAAATAGGTGGGGGGAAAGTGTTAAAAGATAACTTTTTCCAAAGGGAAAATATCAGGAAAGTTGACCTTATGATCTGAATAAAAAATGGAGAAGCTGCTATATGTCCCCATGCTGTTTGGGAGTTAGTAACACCACTTTATTCCCAGGGTTGTTGTAAGGATCTAAGGAATTAATATTAGTAAAGCACTTAACACAGGCTTGGAACATGATTGTGTTGTGTAAATGCTAGCTATCATTATCATCAGCTATTAGGTCCACTGGTCAACCTTCTAGCTAAGTGGCACAGTAAATAGAGTGCCAGACCTGATGTCAGGAAGATCTGAGTTCAAAGATAACTTTAGACACTTATCAACTGTTGATATGTGCCACATTGATGATAATTCTAATGTGTCCAAGCTCTCCTAGGTTGTTTTTTGTTTTTTTTTTAACATCATATACCTACTAGTGGCCATTTGTTTTGTTCATTTGTTTTCCTTTATTTTCTTTCTATGACTGACTTTGTTTTCTGATGATACATATCATAGTCATCATCTTTCTCTCTTAGACAATTGCAATAACTTTTAAATTGGTTTCCTGTTTCCTTTATCTCCTCACTCCAATCCATCCTCCAAATTGCAAATAAAATAACTTTACTGAAATCTATATCTGACAATGTCACTCATTTGCTCAAAAACCTTCAGTGGCTCCTCTTGACCCTAATATCAAATGCATGCTTTATGGCCTAGTATTTAAGATTTTCCACACACTAGAAAAAATGAAATTTAAAGCTTTATCATGCTACTTCATGTGTATTTATGTGTCAGTGAAATTATGCTACCTACTATTTCCCAAATTCAACATTTCATCATCTGCCTTCATTCATTTATCCAAAGCATCACTCATACCTGTGTAGCTAGGACTGGATTGGAGTATAACCCAAAGAGTGGAGAACCTGCAGCCTGGCCACTTTTGGTGACAGTTCAATATTTAAGGCCTTGGGCACTTTGCAATGAAAAAATAATTCCCTTATTGGCCACTGAGCAAGGGAAGCAGCTGATCAATTGAATTTTTAAAAGGAAATAGTCCACTTAAATCTCTCAGCGCCCAATAAGGAAATTATTTCATCATTCCAAAATTCCAAAGTCTTTTAGCACTGGACTAATTACCTAGAAATGGCTTAGGAGTAAGGGCTCAGAGTTCCTTCAAATCAACCCCCTCCTACTCCCTATACTATAAACTCCTTCCTCATCACTCTTTCAGAATCCTTATCCCCCTTCAAGATACAATGTTCACTGTGATACCTTCCCTGCTTTTCCATTTTTTGGTGCTTTCTTCCTTCTCAAGTTAATTTGTATTTACTGTGAATTTGCATTCATGTTATATTCCAATCACAGAGTGTACATTCCTTGAGGGTAGGAACTGTCTAATTTTTTTTTTATTCAGCCTAAATCTAGCCTATTGCCTTTCATATTATGTTGATAATATCTGTTGGACTGAATTAATGTGAAATACAATCCAAAATAACACACAAAATATACAATGAGAGGTGAAAACAAGTTCTCTGCCAGTTCTGATATGGCAAAGATCAATACTACCTGGGAAGATTAGGAAAAGTTTAATGCGAAAATTGGCAGTTGAGATGTTTGAAAGGGTAGGTAAAATTTTAATAAGTGGATATGAGACTAGGTCCTCGATGGCATAAGAAATAATATTTTAATTGGCACAAAAGCTGTGGCACATCATGCTGGGTACACATGGGACAGGACAATTTGATTAAAGGCTAAAGGTGTATAGAAGTCAATTTGATTCAAGAGAGCTGATTGTTAAATTTTCAGTGTGAGCATGCGTAACTCAAAACTCAGCAAATACTACAAATCAGAACTTGATTCTTTGTGACCATGAAGAAAGTGATGGAAAAATATTAATACTGTAGATTAAATTTAAAAGTATGCCATGTTAATTTTTTTCTCCCGGAGAACTAATTGTTAAACATTTGCCAGCATACTCCTGGTTCTAGCCCTGCCCATTTAAAAAAGGAGTGATATACAACAAACCAGGAAAGCTATGGCAGGTGCCAGATAATGAATGGGCTTGAATGCCTAACGGATGTGAATTTTATTGTATTTATTAAGCAATGGGGAGTAATTGAAAAGCCTTAAATACCTAGATGATGAGATCCCATACTTACATAGGAGAATAAAGGTGGGAATGGTTAGAAATTTGCCTATTCAATCAACCCTTGGACATTTATTTGATTCCTACTACATATCAGACTATGCTAGAAACTACTACAACAAACAAGGAGAGCAGTAACAAAGACCTTTGAAAATTATTTGCAATAGGAATAGTTACTGAGCTCTTTGAGAGTATGGACTGTCTTTTACTTTTCTTTACATCTTCCCATTTTGCACCATAGTAGGTACTTTATAAAGATAAATTTTAATATAGTATTAAGCACCTACTAGGTGCCATGGAGTTATTTTTATATTCCCCACCACTTTGCACCATTCCTGGCACCTAGTAGGTGCTTAATAAAGATTTATGAACTGATTTACCGAGAAAATGATATGGATGAAAGGAGCATTAGAAGAAGTAGAACTAACAGTGTTTAGTAGCTGGGTAAAAGAAATGAAAGAGAAAAAGCATGAAAGATTTGAAACAATGGAGACTGAGTGAATGATGGCACCACTGATAAAGAGATTTTAAAAAATCAGAAAAGAGAAAAGATTTCAGTAGTCTCACAACAGTGAAGCAAAAGACTTAAGCTTCTACATAACTTTTTGTTATTTTCACTTTGGTTTTCATGGGAACCTACATGGGGGAGGTAGTTCTTGGTGTATTTACAGAACATTTTATCTTTTAATCCCATTGCAGTGATTTTCAACTGTTGTATTATGCTACCCCAGGGTGACTTCAATTATCTCAAGGGATGTTGTGAAATTTTCTAAGGATTCTCAAAACAACATCTGTTCTAATTTATGTTCATTTATTTAAAAAAAAATCTACCATACAGCACATTGCATAGATTGGGGTGATGTTGGTATATTTCTCAAAGTCAAATAACAATATGATGCAATTCCAAAGGGACTGGGAACCACTGGCCTGTTAATTATAGAGAATGAAAGAGTAGGAGGGGGCACTGGCACAACTGGGTAAGGGCAATAAAAGTTTAAGGGAGGAACAATTATATTTTAGTTAATCCAGCAAGTTGTTTTTGTTCCTTTGTGTCTGACAGTGACCCCATTTAGGGTTTTCTTAGTAAATACTCTATCTAGAGTGGCTTTCTATGTCCTTCTCCAGGTCATTTTACACATAAGGAAGCCAAGGAAACAGGGTTAAGTGACTTGTCCAGAGTCACACAGCTAGTAAGTGTCTGAAACCCAAATTTGAATCCAGGAAGAGGAGTCTTCCTGATTTTAGATTGGCTCTCTATCCACTTCCCTCACCTACCTGTCCTAATAACAACAATCAAGGTTGTCCCCCCACATGGAGATGGGTGTGTATATCATTATGTAGTTCCAAGGGAAGTAGAAAATATCTCAAGCCTCTTCTTCTCTCACTCTTCTCTAAAGGAAACTTTAATTCCTTCCAAGAGGGGAAGCGGGAGGTTGGAATGGAAGCCTGACCATTCTGTTCTCCTCAAAGTAAAGGGATACCGAATTAGAATTATATTTGTCTGCCTCCTTAAGTATTATTCATCTAAGAAATGTGATTTTCAATTCAGGCTAAACTGATTTCTGTTAATTAATTGGGAGAAGGGAGGACTCAAACTTTATATCTACTGTTAGGTTAACACACTCTCATCTCTCAGTCCCAGCCATTTTCCCTGGCTGGCCCCAAGTCCATCCTTATTTCTATCTCCTGGCTCCCCTGGTTTCTTTGAGGCTCAGCTAAATTCCCAGTGTTTTGCAAGAAGCCATTCCCCCTCGTCCTTAATCTGAATGCCTTCCCTCTGAAATTATCTCCAAATTTCCTATATACATCTTAGTACATAGTTGTCTCCTATGTTAAAATCTGAACTCCTGGGTTTTTGGTTTTTAGATTTTTGATTTGGGGTTTTGTTTTATTTTTTTCTAAACCATTCTTTGTGCTTAATTAACACAGTGCCTGACATATAGCACACACTTAAGAAATGCTTATTGGCTTAATTTGACTGTCAAGCAGTATATCACTTTTTACTGTTATTTTTTACATTAGTTATTTTTACCAGCCAGTACAGATTACAATAGTGATGAGAGTTTAGAGCAAGGAAAGCTAGGGCTGGGGGAGCCAGAGCATTTGAAAAAGGGCCCAAGATAAAATTTAGGCTAATAAACAAGAACGATTAGTTTAGTCAGAGAAATGAGGGTTGGGGGGAAGAAAGCTGGGGAAAATGAAGGTATGATGGTGCAGATTTCTGCAATTTCATCATTGGGGGAAATAATTTACAAGCCTGCATTAGCTCAGATAGCAGCTCCTTCCTTTAGAGATATAGCAGGGTTGTTATCACTAGTGGCTGGGTTCTCTAGGGAGGAAAGGGATGCTAAACCTTGGTAGGAAGCTCTAAGAAAATAGTTGCAATCTAGTAGCGACAGGAAAGAGCTCATAACATCAGTCTCAGACAGGGATGAGGAAAGAAGAGGTGAGAGAGGAGTGATGAAAATACAAATCCCCAAAGCTTTTGACCTGCCTCAGGTCCTCCTCCACATCCATCCCCACCTTGTCTTATTTTTAAAGCCAACTGGACTCAGCTGTGGCTTTGCCATTCTCAGACACCTCTTAGCGACTGAATGATTTCTCACTTTCCCAGACGGCTCACTATTTCCAGATCTTACAGAAACCACAAGGTATAAAATTGTCTGATGTAGAAAACACATGCATATGTATTTTGAGGAATGTAGGAAGCCATTTAAGCATATTGATTCAGATGGAGACCACTTTGAAAGGCAGTCTGCCTACTAAAGCTCTTGGCCTGGAATTCAGTTGCTCTAAACTATTTTGATATTTAGAAGACTTTAACCACACCATCCCTTTTAAAATAAGTCCACAGAAGGCATAGAAAACAGCAAGAAAATGGTTTCAAGCCACCATTTAAAGTTTTTGTATATGTGTGTATATACACATACATATATATTCTACTAATTTTTTTTATTTTTACTTTTATGTATTTACAGGATGACATGGACAACAGTTGCACAGGAGAGGGCAGGGTGTCTACCATTCTGTCTTATTGGCAGGAGTAACCCCATCAGTGAGCTCCTAGATCCATCATTGTATCAAAGAATTCTAAGTCCCCTAGATATTGTGCAAACTCTTGTGCTTTTAAAAGTTAACTTGAAGTATATTGACTTCCCTCATATTTATAGACTTACTGGGGCCCATTAAATGCCTCAATCTATTTTTCCAATATTTAACGATCGATATTTGTCCTGCAATTATTTTTGTTTTAATTTTTACTCTTAATTTTTTTAAAAAAAAAAATATGTGGTTCTTAAGAGGGAAATTAAATCTATTGATTTCCAATTCACCTACATGAAAAGTTGATTTTACTTTTACTAGGTAGGCATATTAAAATCAATTTATCCATCAATGCACTTACTGAGTCTTTATGAAATATCTAGAACTGAGCTAACTATATACCTCAAGGATATACTGAAGGCAGGTAGAGGCAATGGAGCCAGACCAGAGGAAATTCTGAAATAGGTAAAGTTAGATTAAAGCACCCCTCTCCTCTTCCTTTTAGGTGCCCTAGAGCCCTAACTAAGGTAGTGCAATTAGGACTTTGCCCCAGGTTCCGACAGCTCTTTCAGTCTTTCTGCCAGATAGAAACAAAATGTGGCACATAGTTAGCATTTAATTTATTTTGGATTGGACCTGTGATTTTGCTAATGATAGGAATTCTCAGTGAGGAAAACTGCCAATGCATATTAGCAACTGCTCTGAAATGTGGATGGTTTTAGAGTTAGCAAGGATAATTAGTCAAAATAGGAAGCCTCCCATTATTTAACCGGGGTGAGATCTTCCCTCCTTCCTCATACCCCAATTTTACTCTTCCCCAGTCCTAGCAAACTTATTATCCCTTCCTGCGCTAATGTACTCTCACACCTGAGGATGTATGCTGCTTGTTGGAGCCATTTGTGCCATTTTTTCATGGGAAAAATTCCTGGCTATGGCTCTGGTTTCCCTCTCTCCTATTAGTGCCAACCTTTGAACCTCTCATGCCCATGTGCCCTACACCCACAAGCTATATTCTTGTTGACACAGAGCTTACTTTCCAAGGCAATATAATGGAAAATGTTCTAAGCATGTTTGTTTCTTTGAGAGGAATAGGACCAATCAGCACAAGAATTGAATCTTGCATGAGATTTAAACCAATAAAACAGAAAATACCTCCCCAGCCCCACCCTCAGCCCCTGTTAAAAAGCTCTTAATGGGATTATCTGTGATGACCAGGTAATTGCAGAGCCCTTGGTCTCACATTGACAGTATATAGCCCCATCCATGAACTTTAGATTAGAGGAATGAATCTATATTGCTCTCTATCTAATCAATAGATGTCAAATGAAGACACTGAGGTGCATAGATATTCCATTTTCCGTGTAAGATCAAAGAGCATTTTAATGCCAACTCATTAAAGCTGGCACATGCTTCTAATTGGATCCCTCAAGAAGCTGTTGGATTTTTTTTTCATGTTGGGTTAGTTTTTTTGTTTTTGCTTTTTTTTTTTTTTTAATGGGTGTGAACCAGTGAGACATGTAGGGGCATTTTAGAAATTAAACCTGCCACAACAATGGTAGTAAAAAGAAAGTAAGAGCTACCAGTGGAAAAAAGGGAAAGGAACTGCTTTAAAACACGATCCAAGAAACCTGCTTTTCCATTTCCTTGCAGGCATAACATTTCTGACACAATTAGATTGGATCATTTTTCATCTTTTGTCATGTCTTCCTTTCTTCTCTGCTGGGGGTGGGAGGCTGGGCCACTGTACTTGATCCTTCTTTTTTTTTTTTTTTTTTTTTAGCTTATATGCAAGACCTTCAATATGTATACTCTGTTCTAACATTTTTGCAAACTCTAATCCTTATGTTCACCAAAGTAAAGATGAAATTGGTCTGAAAATAACCAATGCCATTCTCCAGTCAGCTGAAAGTTCACTAGCTTCAATATATAGGTAGAAAATACAATTTCCTTTGAGGAAAGAGAAATATTCCAATTCTACATGCTATTCAGAAAAGATTTTTTTAATTGTGTCTCTCACCTAGTGTACCATGGGCACCTTGGTTAGTTCAGTTACTGTCACCATTCTTAGGGAATTGTTAATTCCCTAACCATTCTTAGGGAAACAAAAAACAGCCTTCTTTGCCTAGACATAGAATTAATATATAGTTCTTCCCTGAATAAGAAAATAAAGTTCAGTGCTGAAGTAGAAGAATCAATGAATGTTACTTTGGGATAAAAAACTAACCAGAACTCAATGGCTATAAAAAAATCATTTCTCTCAAGATATTGTGAAGAACATGTAATGGGCTCTGTCAAAACTGCTCTCTGATGTGAACCTTTCCTAATGTGGTCATCTCTCAAACCCGGCACTTTTCATTAAACAATGCAACATATGGTGAATACTATTATTGATGTGAAGGGGATGAGGTGTTTGTACCCTTTATTGCCATTTCCTAGGATTGGACACAGGGTTGTATTTTCCATCAGTTAAATTTTTGACTGCAAAGGTTTTTTCTAATCTCTTTATTATATTGACAACTTATTTTAATTAATGACATTTCAGAATGCCTTGTGAGCAGCAACTGATTCATTTTTTTGTCTTGCTATCCCCAATACATTGCTTGGTATGTGGTAGAGTCTTAAATGCTTATTGATTGATTGATTGATTTCTCAGGGAAAGAAAATAGATAGCCATGTTTATGTTCTCTTTGGCTAGGAGTTTACATTCATTGTACTCATAGGGTGCCAAGAGATTGTTCTCTCTCAGGTGTTTTTGAATAAAACTTGGAGAACACACACGAAAAGGGAATAATTTTTAAAAGCTTCTCCAAATTTAATAAATCGGAAATGTCAAGATTAAAAATTCAGTTAATTTTTTATTTATTATTATCCCGAAAGACTGAATAATAGATATAATCCATGGGTCTAAAGCATGGACATACCACTCAAGAAACAATAAGGTAAATGATTGGCACAGGGATACTAACTGCAACCACAGACACACACACACAGAAACACTCAGACACTAAGACAGGATGCTGAGGAAAATTACCCTCTTGGCAAGCACATAGTTCAGAATATTATAGAATAACGTTGTCTTAGAAGGAAAGAAAGAATATAGAAATTCTTGAGTGACCATTAATCCCCAAGACCGATGTGGGATGATAGTATTGTGGATTTATAGCTAGAAGGGACTTTAGCAATCATATAGTTCAACACCCTCATTTTACAGATAAGGAAGCTGGGACCCAGAATCTCCAGTCACAGTCTCAAGTATGTGGGCTTCTCTGGAAGAGCCAACCCCCACCCTCCAATATCCCTCCTGGTCCCCTGCTACTCAAAGGTGGCCATCGGGGGTTGGGGAGGGGGGAAATGGATGGAATAAGCATTTGTAAGGCCAGACTGTGCTAAGCACTTTAAAATATTATCTCATTTAATTTGAAGAAGATAGCAAAGGTAATATATCCCTCTTGTGTCTATCTCTCCATCTCTGTCTTTCTTAAACTCTCACTATCTTGCTCTCCTGTGGCACAGTCCCACCAAGCTTTCAGACTAGGTCACTAAGGCTTTTTCAGATCTTTAAACCTTCCTGTGCCATCAGAAACAAACAAAAACCTCTTTTGTTTCTTGCTTTTCTTCTCATTATTCTGGTTCCTTCATGTGAGTTATTCTTCTCTTTCTATCTCTTTATTTTGTGTCCCTTCATTATCAGGTGCAAAGAAAGCCACCTATGTATGTAGTACTGAACCTGCCAGTAACTACATGGAGAAAAGAAAGGACAGTCTTTACCTTGGTCACAAAAGCATCCTGCTTCCCCCAACTCCAATGGCACTAAATAGTGCTGGGAAATCTAAAATTCATTGCAATGATGTTACAGAGACAGTTAATTCAATGGCCATCAGTAGAAACTGTGACACTGCTTAGGGGTGACTTTATGTCTATATTTTTCTCTATTAACTAACTTAAGAGACACAGCTCAGTTAAAGATCTATAATAAACATCTCTGAACTAGCATTGACTTCCTTGAGAGAGGAGATAGATAACTTTTAAATATATTTTTTTTATCCTATCTCAACTTCTTAAATTGACTTCTGATATGGATGGTCAGATCATAGCTCTGAGCTAGAAGGGACCTTAGAGACCGTCTGGACCAATAACTTCATTTTAAAAATGAAGAAACTGAAGATTGATGACTTTACCCAAGGTCACAAAGGTAGTGAGAGCCTGGATTTCAGACTAATCCTCTGACTGCAAATTCAACTTTCTTTCCATCAGCCACCAATCAAACCACAATTATTGAACACTTACTAAACAGCTACTTTGTTCTAAGCACTCAGCTAGTTTCTGAGCCTATGTAGGGATTTCAGGAGCTTCTCCTCCCCCCACCCCCCCACGCTAAAGGAAGCCATGGGAAGGATTAAAACCTTTTATCAAACAAGGCTTTAGAATGGCTAAAAGCCCCTTTACCTGCGGGGAGTTTACCTATCAAATAGACATCAATTCCTAAGGCATCTTCTCCATACTGCCCCTGCTATTATCCAGCCAGAACCAATACACTAGTCCTCAAATCCAAAGTCCCTGCTTCTGCTTTCTTTTTATCTGATCCTGCTTAACTTAAAGATCTCATAAAAATTCACCAGGCTTCACCTGGGAAACCTGACCTGTGCCCATCCTCCCTACTTATTGTGAGCATTTTCTCTGAGTAAAATGCCTTTACTTTTTCTCTGTTGACTTTTTGTTCTGTCTTGTGCTCCGGACTTCCTCAACTGGATCTCACCCAAAACTGCATTGACAGCTTACGTCTTTGCTTTATTTGCTTTATTTATTTATTTATTTTTTGCTTTATTTTTCTTTGCTTTATTACAAAAATAAAACTATCTCTAACTTCAAGAAGTTTACATTTTGGTAGGGGAGACAAGATGTGTGTATATCTGTATAGGCAAAATAAATGCAAGATAATTTAGGGGTTGGGAAAACATGAGAAGCTTAGAAGGATGGGGGATCAGGAAAAGTTTCCTAAGTTGCTTCAGCAGAGTTTTTTAAATAATATTTTATTTTTCCTAATTTCATATAAAAATAATTATTAACAATTTTTTTTAATTTTTGAGTATAAATTCTCTCTCTCCATTCCTCCCTGAAGTGGTAAGCAATTTTATCCATTTGTGATCATGAAAAAACAGTTCCATATTAGTCATTTTGTAAAAGAAAACATAGAACAAAAAAAAAAAAAAGAAAAAAAGAAAAAAAGTTAAAAATCATATGCTTTGATCTTTATTCATATTCTTCCTCTGGAGGTGGATCATATTTTTCATCATGAGTCTTTGCAATTGTCTTGGATTACTGCTTTGTTGAAAATAGCTAAATTATTCACAATAGATAATTTCACAATATTTCTTTTTACTATGTATAATGTTCTAGGTCTGTTCACTTCACTCTGCATCAATTCATTTAAGTCTTCCTTTTAGAGAACTGATGAAATCTAATTCCTTTTTGTTGATTGAAAAATATTGAATTTAAAATGAGGAATAAGCTACACTATCTCAGACATGATCAATATGTCAGATTTGATTTTTTGTTTTCATTTTTCCTGCTAAATGATATACTTCTTTCTTGCTAGGAAGAGTTCTATTGGCATGATGCAAGTTGTCAATGGGTAAGAACAGTAATTAAAAGCCATGTATACATAGAATAATTATATGCATACATACATATGAATATACACATTTTTAATTAATAGTAGCCATATTTAGGATGGGGAAAGGGAAGGAGGGAAGAAAGATAAGAAAAAGAGAAAAGTTATATGATAACTATAATAAATACATGATGTGTGTGTGTGTGTGTGTGTGTGTGTGTGTAAAAGGAATAGCAAGTTGTACAAAATAGATACGCAGTTTCATCTGTAATCTTTTTTTGTTCTACTATGCTATAGAAATGATTGTTATTTTATAAACTAAAAAATGAAGTATCACTAAAATAGTTAATAGATAATTATTTCCTCAGGCTAAACCTAGAAGTAAATGATAATTTCTACAAAATAAGTAAAATAGGTTTTTCAAGTTTTGCTTCTTCTAAAATTTTCTTCTAGCAACTCATGATGTCAGGATTATACCCTGGGTCCCCAAAGGCTATACCAGAAGAGTTCTGACAGGGCCCACTAGCCTGAAAAGGATCACAGGATCAAAAGTGATCAGAGAACTAGAACTAGAAGAAACTGCCGAGACCATTTAGTCCAACTCCCTTTGAAAATATGAAAAAGGTGAGGTACAGGGATTTTTGTCCAAGGTCGCTAATCCAAGTCCAAGGTCACACTGGCAATACATGTCGGAGGTGAGAAATGAACCAAAAAGACCCTTTGGAGGATTCAGTGGCTTTTAAAAGGTCAGTCTAACTGTGAAAGGGTTGCAGAATAAAAATTTCTAGCAACTTCTGATCATTTACTAAGATATGAAGAATTTGCCACTTATCACTTGAGGTCACATTTCCACTAATGGGATCACCTATCGGAAAGCCTTAGAATATTCATTCTATCCAGACATTCCTTGATATTTTACCATTGTTGAGATGAATTTGGTTTGATCTTGGCAATAGATGAATCTTTAAAATTCTTTATCTCATTTCAATGAGAACAGTAAATTTTTCTTTTCATTTGCACTTCAATATATACAGACCACCACACAGTAATAATGGCATAGCTTTTCCATTTTGCATTTCTTCCTCCTCTTGCCAAATTACCTCAAAACCATATAGTCACTAAAGAAAATCCCCTGTTCAAATAATGTAGATTAAGGTTAAATATTTAGAAGTATCCATCTGATTCTGGAAACTTTATTTGGATCCCAACCATTAAAAAAATCAAGTTCCACAGCCTTTTTCTACAGTTCCACTTTTTTTCCTTCCTCACATCTTACTTGGTCCCCGGGAGTTCTTCATAAGATTTTATATGCATTTTAAATAAATTTATATTTACTATATATATTTAATAAATGACAAAACACTGTGCAAAATATTTGAGCCCACATCATGATGAAAAATATTCTTGATTCATGTGGTAAATCAAATTACCTGAGTTTAGTTGTAAGGATAAGTACTAAGTCGACTTCCCAGCTGATTAGGTGAGGGCTTTGTTTGTGAGCTATGGATTTCACTTAACAGGTATCATAACAGTATTAGGCAGTGGGAGGAGACCTTTGAAGCACCAGAAGAGATTTTCATGCATTAATGGCATTATCTCAAAGGTCAGAAGACACTGACTTGTGATCATAGATTTTTATTTAAAGTATTTGCTTTTATCAGAACATCCTGTAAGAAAAGTTAAGAAAATAGAATGCTTCAGACCTTTTTTAAAGGCACATGAGTGAGCCATCAGGATGCTTCCCTTTGATGAACTTGATGTATTTGGTAATAGTTTAGCTTCCTTCTTTTCTCAGAACCTTTAGGAAAGTTCTAAAACTCCGTCTGAACAAATACCCCTTAAATCGTAATTTTGGCATCATTACCAGGCTAACAACCTTCACTGTTAAATTTCATGCCCTGCTCCCACTTCCTCTCCTAAAAAAAACACATTTCCTTCTTCTGAAAGTTAGTTTTCTCCTAGATTGTTATAATTCATATGAGAAACTTACGTTGATGTCTAAATTTATATGAATTTATTTGCCTTGGATTGTTTGAAGGGCTGTCATTAGTTACATGGTTTAGGTTTGTTATGTTCTATCGTTGGGGGAACTACTGAGAGCATGGCTAGAAAGGGCAAAAAGTCAGAGTTAACTTCTTTTATAATTAGAGCTTCCCCAAAGTATAGAAAACCATATTTGGGGATAGTTATTTTTCAGAAGTGAGTGGAACTAGAGAGTTACTGAGGTCTCTTCCTCACAAATTTGAAATTCTGTGAAATCTAGGCAGATGTTATTGATAGTTAATAGATTTTGTTGTTTTTTTTAATCACTCGGTGGTTGACTGGTATTGGTATGGATGAAGGAACATAAGTAGAGAGACTCGATGACTTTTCTGGCTTCACACAGCAAACCTAGAATTAAATAGATCTATAATTTAGAAGCAGAAGTCCTGGAATCACAAGACTGCTTCTCATTCAGAGAGCTGTGCTAGAGAATATAACATCACTTTAAAATTGCTTTAACCCCCCAAAATGACTATACTGTACAGCTGGATAAAAGACTATGTATGAGTATGAACTCTTTGTGTTAGTGAAGGGCAAGCATTATCTGTAGGATTTCTTAGACGCTTGAAAGAGCTTCTTTTTGATCACATTTGTCCCCTTGGAAACCTGAAAGAAAGACTCTTGACACGGACATGTGAGCAAATGGAAATTATAAAGATTGGGTGTTAAAAAAAAGATGACATTTGTACATACTTTGTATTTCCTTGTTCCAGGATGTGTGCAACATCCATAAAGGGAGGACAGAAATGGTTTTATTTTTGTATTTGTAGTTTCAGTGCCTAGCACAGTGTCTGACATACAGTAAGTGCTTAATTAATGTTTGTGGCTGGATTGATCTAAAAGGCATTTCATTCATTTAAGTTAATGTTCTTCTTACTGTAATATGGTGAATATTAATGTGTCTAAATATGGTAGCAGGCTACTTTGTTTAGGGATGCATTTTTTGATGATGATAAAGAAGATGGGGGTGGTGGTGATAATTTGTATTTTACAGCCTTTTAAGATTTTGCAATGTCATTTGATCCTCATTACAATTCTGTTAGAAAAAAGTGCTCTCTTCATTCCCATTTTATAACTGAGGAAACGGAGGTTGAAAGAGACAAAGTGACTTGCCCAAGATCATACAAATGGAAATTCTCTAAAGAAGTCACTTCATTCAAGTCATTATCCCCATTTGCCTCAGTTTCTCTAGCTATAAAGTGAGTTAAAGAAGGAAATAGCAAACCACTCCAGTATTTGTCAAGAAAACCCAAAATGGTATTATGAAGAATCAGACATGTCTGAGAAATGATTGAATAACAAGAGTAGCATAAGAACAGACTGCCTCAGGAGATAGTGGATTCCCCTTTTCTGGAAATCTTCAAGCTGGATAACTACTTATAGAATATGTTTTACAGGAGATTTTGTTTCATTATTTGTTTGACTACATGGCCTTATTTACCTTCAATTTCATCAAAATATAAATAAATCTGACATTGGCTATAACTTGTTCCTCAATTACTGATTATTTTCAGATGATTCCCACATCCAACATGGAACAGTGAAGCAAATTGTCTAAAGTTTGACTTAAAACCTCTTTCTACCATCACATTCACTTAACTATTTCAGGATTTGCCTTCACATAGTTTGCTTTGATTTCTCTTGGTGTAATAAATACATAGTCTCCCAGGGTCTCTCATCACTTCTTGAAGAAGATGTGGCCCATCCAGGTGATAACTATCTGTAGCACCAGTCCTTAAAAGGAGAACTCACCATTAGTTTTCTGACCCTGAGATTTAAACCAGTGAAAACCTGTGGCCTGGGAGACCAGAGAGTATAATTTTTTCTTCTACAATAATTTATGTACCCCCAAGAGGGCCAATGATAAAAATGAATTATATAAATATTGTCATTGTTCAGTTGTGTCTGACCCAATTTGGAGTTTTTTGGCAAAGATACAGGAATAGTTTGCCATTTCCATCTCCAGCTCATTTCACAAATGAGAGTGAAATGACTTGCCCAGGATAACATAGCTAATAAGAGTCTGAAGTCAAATTTGAACACAAGAATGAGTCTTCCTAATTCTAGGCCCAGAACTCTATTTATTAGCAGTGGTTCACAAAATCAAAAGAATCCTGAGAGTTCCTGAAACCTTTTATGAGGGTCTACAAACTCAAAATTATTATTTTTTATTTCTGATAGGGTAAATATCTACAAATATGACCCACATAAAGAAAAAAAAATTGGGGACAGATGCTCAATAATTTTCACTAGTATAAAGATACTGAGAACAAAAGTTTGCGAGCCACTGCACTATACTACTTAGATACACATAGATAGACTAGACATAGGTATAAATGATACAGCTATAAATGTTGTTAAATATTGGAAAAGGAAATGGCAAACCACTTCAATATCTTTACCAAAAAAACAAAACAAAACAAATAGATTCATGAAGAGTTAAACACAACTGAACAATTCACCAACAACATAATAGACTACTTTGTGTAGTGAAGAACTGGAAGCAAAGTAGATATCCATCAATTGGGAAATGATTTAAAAATTGTGATATATAAATATAATGAAATATTGTTAATTCATAAGAAAATTACATAAATGAATGATAAAGACATAAAGATGATATGAACTGAGACAAAATGAAGTATAGAAAACTAGAAAAATAATGTAGTCCTAACTAAAATAATAACTATAAAAAGAACAATAGCAAAAAAAAATTAAAAATTGAAACTTGTGAAATTGTAATATTCCAACTTGCCCCCCAAATAGATATGAGAAGATAGCTCTCTCCTTTCTTTGTGAAAGGATGGACTATGAATGTGAAACAATGCAAAAAATGTTGGATTTACAGGTAACACTGTTCACAGGGTCATAGAACTTGACTGGAAGGAATTTCAGAGATGATCTAATCCAATACCCTTATTATACAGATGAGATATTTGAGATCCAGAGTGGTTATGTGACTTGTCCAAGATTAGATTAGTTTTCCTGAACTATTTTTGTTGTTATTGCTCTTATAAAGAATGTCCGTAATGGGAAAAGAGGAAATACATTGGTACATGAAAATGATTTTTAAAAACCAAAAAATCCTTAAATTTTAAAAATAAAATAAATATTTAAAATAATTACTAATTTTGAAACAATTTAATTGCTATATTTATGTTCAAATGACATTTTTATCTCACAATTTTAAATTGAAAAAATACATTCAGAGAAAATAGAGCCATGATTCCACATTTACTGATATATTTCTTTTGACACCCTCAGGGCACAGAATTGGTCTTCTTTTTTTCATACATACAGTTAAATTTTTGATTCTTGAAAAAGTAAAGACTCTGTGAAACTTCAAACTATATTTCCTAACACTGTTCCAGAATCCAAAGGACTAAGCTTGATAAAATAAATTTGTTTTATATTGGCTTAATGTGTTTCCCAAAGAAATCTTGAAAAGTAGAAAGCCTAAGAAAGCCCCATTGCACATAGTAAGCACTCAATCAATGTTTGTTAAAAGAAAGAAATGAGAAATAAATACTTGAAGGAAGAAATTTATCAGTATACTGTGTTCCCAGGACTGTTTTGGCTGACAGAATTTTTCTTGTAAAAATTTGACCACTGGTAAAAGCCTGTACAGTTTTATCCAAAAGTAAGCTCTTGTTCAAATGGAAAACCTTACTATTCTTGGTATAATAAAGTTAAAGCTGTCAGAATCAAGGATTTATAGCTGGTAAGAATTACAACAAATCTGATTTAGCTTATTTCTTTGTTTGGTAACATAGAATTCTGCATTTAGAGCAGGAAGAGACTATCAAGGTCAATTAGTTCAATCCTTTCTTTTCCAGATGAGGAAACTGAGACCAAAAGAAGTTGTGTTTGGGCTATAGCCACACAAGTAGTGAGAAGTATAGTTGGTCAAAAAAATAATAATAATAATTGATTTCCGACATCAAATCCCTCATCTTTTCTGTTGTACCATATTTGAATGGAATAAACCTCTGACCAGGGACTCTATTCTGTGATCTGCCATTTCTTGCTGTATGATCTTGAGGAAGTTAGTTAACTACCCTGGTTCTCATTTCCCTTATTTGTAAAATGAAAATAAGAAATAATACGATCATCAGGCTCCCATCTACTGTAAGTCTGTAAATCTGCAACAAATAAAGTTGTGTTTATCAATCTGATTGGATAATTTATTCCACAGAGCCTGTAGTTAATATCAATATAATATCCACACAGTAGGGAGAATGGGATACTTAAGAATACTGTGAACGCTTGACAAAGGCAGAATGATGAAAATTTCTTCTTGTTTGTTGTTTCCACATCCAAATCTCCAAAGGCTCATGATCTGGATGCATGGTGTGAGGAAATGATTAATATGTTCCCAGCAAGAGGCATTGATGACTGGGTTCATAATAAGAGCTTAAATGTTTATGATGCAACAAATATTATCTCATTTAATGTCAGAATTTAGAGCCAAGACAGATCTCAGACTTTATATAATCCAATTTCCTTATAGTCCAACTTGTTTGTTTTACAGTTGAGAAACCTGAGGTCAACAGGGATACACATAAGGCCCCTGGGAAGGAGATGTGTAAATAAATAGCAGAACTGGAATTCAAGATCAAGTCCTCTATCTCCTAATTCAATCATTTCAGTTCAACAAATGTTTGTCAACTAACCTGTTATGTAAAAGGCACTGTTCCAAGTGCTGAAAATACAAAGAGGTAAAAAATGAATAGTCCCTCAAGGAGTAGGGAAAATTAACATGTACTCATATTAATAAATTCAAACAGGGCTGTGCTGGTAAATGTATAATAAACAAACTGCTCGCCAAAAAAAAGTATGAAGACATTTAGGTTTATTATTTATTACTAAAATTGTATTATTAATTATTGTTTGTTCTTGTTCAATCATTTTATTCTTGTTAAATTTTTTGGTGAGTTTTTGAGGTTTCCTTTGAAAAAAGACAGGAGTGGTTTGCCATTTCCTTCTCTAGTTCATTTTATAGATGAGGACACTGAGGCAAACAGGGTTAGTTTACTTGCCCAGGATCACATAGGCAGTAAATATCTGCAGTCAGATTTGAAATCAGAAAGATGAGTCCTCCTGATTCCAGGCACATCACTCTATCTACTACTCCACCTACTTGCCTATTAGTTATTATATATTATTAATATCTTCTCCTCCATCATTTTCTTAAATCTAGACAATCAGCAAAACAATAACCCAAACCTAGATTTTTAGTGTTTTCCAATTTGTAAAGATTACAGGTTCACACTGAAAATTTAACAATTAACTGTCCGAAGCTCAACACAAGCTTGATCCAGCATACTCCTGAATTCAAAATAACTTAGGGAAATAGAAAACAATAATTCAGTTCAATAAACTTCCATTCAACAAGCATTCATTAAGTACCAACTATGTACCTGTGCTACTGTGAGGGATACAAAAAGAGGCAAAGAACATTCCCTACCCTCGCAGATCTTAGAGACTAATAGGAGAGACAACATGCATGCAGATATATACAAAGCAAATTATATATAATAAATAGCTTTATATAATAACTAAAATGTATAAATAAAATTATATTGCATATAAAATTTAATATAATAACCACAAGTACTTTTACTTTACTTTACTTTACATATTATACTTTGGGGCAAGGCTTCCTGGAAGAAATTATATCTTAATAGAACCTTGTAAAAGGCTGAGATGGCTGTATTATATAAATAAAACAATTTAGATGTATTGATACATTCCAGGCATAGGAACAAATTGGTTTGCAAAGGCAGAGTTGGGAAATGGAAGGTTGAGTTAGGAGGATCAAATGGGAAGTAGACACTATTATTCTCTTTTTAACAGTTAGGGAAACTTAAGCAAACAAATTAAGTAATTGGTCCAATGTCATACCACTGGGGAATTATCTGAGACTGAATTCTGAATTCAGGTGTTCTGGACTCCAGGGCTAGCACTCTATCCACTGCACTACTCAGCTACTCTGAATTCTCTGCCTTCAAATTCAGTTTTCTTTCCACAGTATGTTCTGCTTTGTTACAATTCCTTGAAAGGGGCAGAATTCCATCGTTTTGATTTTTTTTTTCCACAAGTGTGATCTTTGTGTTCTCTATTCTTTTTCTATTAAAAAAAAACCCAATGAAATGATATTCTAAGAAGTTCAAATCCTTCTAACAAGTAACTTCACTTCCCTGGGACTCAGTTTACTCATCTGTAAAATAAGAAGGTTGGACCTCTGAGAACTTTTCCAACTCTCATTCCTATGATTGTAAATTACTGACGGTCATGGCACAAAGTATGAAGACATGTATTAGCCATTGTAGTTCACAATGTATTTTGATTCCTGACCTGTCAAAAACATTATTGCCTCTTTACCCCTCCTCTAGCAAAAAAAAATTGGAATTGCTATGGCAGCATTCCATGGCAAATTTCTTGTTTTCTGATAATATATTTGCATCTGGGCTCTTTATTTTGAATCTTTGAGAAGTTAAGGACTATTCTTTTCAATGCTTCATTCATGAATCCCTCAGTATTTCTTGGGTAAATCTTTGTTAACCAAAGAAAATTTCTCATCTTCAGAGAATACTTCAGAGTTAGGAAGGATTGGCTTAGGGACCTAAGACAATTAAAGGTTAGGTAGATAAGTGATGACTACTACATAAGATTCACAGCACTAACAATGGAAGTATGGCTTGTTTTTTAAGTGAAATAGCAGTTTTCTTTGATATTGATATTACTTCTTATCTCCAAGTGCAAATTATTTCTGGTTACCAGACCCAAAAGAGCACACCAAAACTTTTTCCATAAAGACTAAACAAGAAAGCAAGAATCCAGTCCTTCTGAGTCTTTTTTTTTTTTTTTAACAGACATAGGTGTCCCATGGATAAATTGATGCTAAAATTTCGGTTGCTATTAGCATGAAAATGGAAAGTAATTATAGGAAAGTGATTACAGGATAAGTACATTTTCAACTTCAGTCTTTATTTTTCTTGTTCTAAAATGCTTTGTGTAATTTCTGAGGAGAAAAAGAAAAAAAAATTTCATTTCATATCTGAAAATGGATATTTTTAAGTGTTAAAAAAATACTCCCAGGATGCCCAATGTGAATTAATATAATTCCAATTACTGTGAACAAATCCCTCTACTGCTCTTGAAGTGCTTGCCAACATATTTAATAGAACTGTATATGTCTGGTTGGATGCTAAAAGAGACCTCAATATTTTCTTTCACAAAAACAATGCAGGATTTAGTTATAATTGCTATCATTGGGATATGCGTGCATCAGAATGATAACATACTCAGCAAAAATCATCAAATACAAACAGTACAGTACTTACTTGGAAGGTTTTTAATAAAGATTAATAGTTCTCAAAGGCTTCTGGGACTATGGCAAGAAAGGGAGAATCATAGTTTGAGAGATATAAGGAACCTGAGGGGTCATTGAGTCTACTTTAGTTCTCTTTAGTACAGATGGGAGTAAACTGGAGCTCAGGTTCATTGACTTAATCCAGATCTTATAGCTAGTAAGTGTCTGAAGCAGGATTTGAACTCAGGTTCTCATGACTCCAATCTAAAGTTCTATGTAGCTGTCCAATTTACTGTGAGGTAAAGAAAAAAAAAGCAAGGTGAGATTCCTAGAATCTTCACCTGTTGGAGCTGGATCTTAGCATTAACAGCATCCATTTCATTTCACAGATGTGAAAACTGTGTCCAGAAGGATTTGTCTAAGGTCACATTACAAGCTAGTGAAAGATGTTAGGCTAGAACCAAGTTCCAGTGACTCCTACACAGGCCAGGATCTTTTCATTTTTGCTTCTCTTCCATTTGGGGAATACATCTCTGCATTTTCTATGAAAGGAATTATTTCTGAGGAAATTACAGAGACAAGTAAGCAGTGACCTGAGAGTCAAAGAGTTTTTGGATCCTATTCTCTGTCTATCACAAGCTCATTTTGACCTGGGATAAGTCAGTAAGTTAAAAAATCATTTTCTTTTAGTTGACTGAGTTTTTCAACAAAATGAGGCATAGCCCTGCAAGACAATATTGAGAGTGAGAGCCTCCACTGAAATCCCATTCTGATGTCTCATCCCAGAGTATTTGGATCCTGGTGCTCCAAGGCCAGGCCAATGAATTACAAGTGTTGGTAGATCCCATAAAGCTAGGAAAACTTCGTGAACCTGGTAATAGAGTGAATGTTCATCTTCAGAGCCTCAATCTAGATAGATTCAGAGAGGATCATCATAAGATTGTAGGGAGGGGAAAATGGGAAAAATTAGAGGCGTGAAATAAAATTTAAAAATACTAGGTTGGGAGTCAGGTTCATAGGAACATAGATTTAGGACTGGAAAGGATCCTCATATTAAAGATAAAGAAACTGAAGATCAGGGAAGTTAAGTGACTTCCCTAAGATCCAGTAGGTAGTAAAAGTCAGAGATAGAATTTGAACATATGTTCTCTGACTCCAGAACCAATGATCTTTCCCTTATACTATCTAAGTCCCAGCTCTGCAACTTACTTCTTAGTAAGCCAGTAACTAAACATCTCTCTGGATTCAATTTACTCACCTGTAGGATGAGGAAGCTGGAGTGGAGGATCTCTGAGGTCTATTCTACCTTAAAATCTATGAAACCAAACAAGTGAGCATTTTTTATGCATGGTAACTTTTGAAGACTAGCCACAAAGGGACTATGATCTGTATTGGTGAAAGAAACACCCACACTCAATGAAGCCACAAATCCTTAAAGTATCAAAAGAAAAATAAAGAAAGAACCATACAGGCAAGAACAAAGGAGGTACCAGCTGTAGGCAAAGTAGGCAAACTTGCAAGAAACATAGCAGTGAAGCACATGATGAATGTTATCTAATAAATGTTTTTAAATAAATGTATGCTTTTAAAACTTGCAAATGACCATCTCCCGAGCACATAATTATTCATGTCATCATAAGTTAAATCACATATAGAGAATGAAAACTTACATCTCTAATGGACACTAATATACTTAGGCTACAATTTTCATTCTCAACATATGGAAAGGGATGCAATTTCCAAACCTTGTCTAGAGTACATAAATGTTTCATCATGGCTTCGAGGTCCAAGTTCACGTTTGGATTGCTATAATCACAGGTGGGCTATCAACCCTGGCCTTTTCTCTCTGCTCCCACTGCTAAGAGATTTCCCAGTATAGATGCTTTTCCTCTCTGTCAAATCTCTTCCACTAAAAGTTTCGAATTCCCAGTGATCTAAACTGTACTAACCAAAAATAAAACTTGATGGAAGAGTGTAAAAATTGAGGAGACACCTGGCTTCTAAAAGATGGAATGCTCCCCAGTTCATTATTTTCTCTTAATTAGCTTCATTATCACACTCCCCTTAAACTTGATTCAATCTAGGAAATTTTTATCATGTAATCTGAATCCCCCAGATTTAACTTCATTTAGCACCTTGTATATGTAAAACACAGGATCAAAGGAACCTTATATAAGGGATGAAAAGATTTTTTTTAAGTCACAGTGCTCAAACCACTATAGCAAGGGTAATGAAACATGTCCTCAAACAATTATACCTCAACATTCAATGAATCTGTGATACTCCTTGATATGAGTACTTTCCCCAGTAGTATCAAGTTATCCACATTTTCTTATTCTGGATGATTTTTCTATAAATCTTCTACAGGGTATCCACTCAAGAAAAGAAATACATTTCTAAATTTCTTGACATTGTAGGAAAACCTGTGGCACAAATGGACTATGATAATAATCATTTTAAAATAGTGATGGCTAGCATTTATGTAAAATGTAAGGTTTGCAAAATACTTTACAAATATTTTATGTAATCCTCACAACAACCCTGGGAAACTAGTATTATAATTAGCCACATTTTGCAAATTGTATAAGAAACTGAGGCAAACAGAGGTTAGATAATTTGCCTAGTAGATGTCTGAGGCTAGATTTGAACTCTGATCTTTAACCTCTAGTACTTTATCCACCTAATATTAAGACCTATCCATCTAATATCTCATATTCTCATTATATAACTAATGTATCTTTTCCATTTCTTTGATGATATATTTTATGGAAAATGCTGTTCAATCGGTTTTTAGTCATATACAGCTCTTTGTGATCCCTTGGCAAAGATACTAGAGTGGTTTGCCATTTCCTTCTCCACCTTATTTCACAGATGAGGAAACTGAGGCAAACAGCCTTAAGTGTCTTGCTCCTAGTCATACATACAGATGTAGAGAGAGCTAGAGTAGTACAGAAATACATACATTTCATCTTTAATATGAAATCTCATTGTGGTTGCACTAAGGAATTGACTTTCAAGATACTTGAAAGAAAGAACACTACTGCTAGAAAACCCTAAATGGCAGGGTTCTCTGATTCCAAAACCAATGATCTTTCTCTTATACCACCTAAGTCCCAGCTCCGCAACTTACTTCTTAGTAAGCACAGTAACTAAACATCTCTCCGGATTCAGTTCACTGAAAGTGTTTGAGGTTGTGTTTGAACTTAGAAAATTGAGTCTTCCTAAATCCAGGACCAGCACTCTATTCACTTCACTGTCTAATTACATCTATTTTTATATTTGTATAATTACTCATGAGAAACATTTTAAAATCTATTTTTATCTACATTCTTTCTTTCCATTGGCCCTTTGGGTGTCCCACAATCTTAATTCTTTAGAGCCTAATTCCTTTACTATTCCATAATTTGTAGCTATGTAGCACAATTAGAAGGATATCATTGTCAAAAAGATCAAACTTTGTTCCTTGGAATCAATTTAAAATGTTCCATGATTTCTCAAATGCAATCCAGAACTCTCTTCCTCTTATTCAAGTCTGGGACTACTTCACTTTCCATCTGAAATATCTGTTCAAAATATATGTGCTAATGGAGCAATTGTTTATCAAATGGCCTATTATGGTCTAGACAGTGTATTTCTTTATCCACTTATTTTTTTTTCTAGGTAGATAGTCAAGTCTAAACTCTTTTGAATGATTATTTCTCACTTAAAAGACAGTGGAATATCCAAGATTGAAAGAATAAATAACTATGTCCCCCACAAAAACAGAATTTAATATAGGATGACCATATATAGAAGAGTCCTCTTCTATTTAGATTTTATACATGACATGATCTAAGACTGTGACAAACACTTTCAATTATTATACATCCCAGAATATCAGAGAATCCTTGAACAAAGTTATCTTTATTGCTTCATTTTTTATGATTTTTAACTTGTGAAAGACAACATTTTAGTTAAGTCCAGTCAAATGCTTTTATTAAGTGGCAGAAGGAAGGAAATAAAGAAATAAGTACAGAAAGATCTTGTATTCTTCTTATGCTTCAGTCAAATGGATGACTATAAAGAATAGTCTACTATTGGATGTCATTAAGGAAAGCCAGATTGTTTTCCTTTTCATGTCTTCATCAAGGATCTCCTCAATTAATATATGTGTTAGTTTCATAGAAATCTTGTAGAGATAGAAAAGTAGGCAGATGGGCAAATAAATGTCATATTATGCATGACTTTTTTTTTTTGTAATAATAGTATTTGTGGAGGATTTTCCAGCAATAGTGTTCTTTCTTTCAGGTATCTTGAAAGTCAATTCCTTAGTGCAACCACAATGAGATTTCATATTAAAGATGAAATGTATGTATTTCTGTACTACTCTAGCTACTCTGTACATCTTTATTTTCTTTTTAAAAGTATTATTTATTTTTAACATTCTTTTCTATAAGACTTTGAGTTTCAAATACTCTTCCTCCTGCTGTAAAAAAAAAAATTCACATTGCTTCATTGTCTATGGTACCTTTTCAAAAAAATGTAGTTTCCTTGACTATCTATTGAAATTAGGTACCTTTTTGCTTTGCTTTGTCTGAGATCATAATTTCTACTCCTGTCTTTATTTTTCAGCTGAAGCATAATTAATTCTGCTTCTGCCTTTTATTTTAACTCTATGCATCTTTCTTTTTCAAAAGTATCTCTTGTAAACAATATATTGTTGCATTCTGACTTCAAATCCATTGTTTCCATTTTATAGGTGAGCTAATCTCATACAATCACAGTTATGATTACTGTGTATTTCCCTCCATCTTATTTTATTTATCCTTCTCTCTCTCTTTATCCTGTCCTTTCTCAAAAGTCTAATTTTCTTCTGAACACTGTCTCCCTTAATCTGCCTGCTTTTTATCATTTCATACCTCCTTTTTTTGTCTCCTTACTTTCTACTTCCCTATTGGATAAAATATATGTGTGTGTGTGTGTGTGTGTGTTGTGTGTGTGTGTGTGTGTGTGTGTGTATGAGAGAGTATATATATATATATATATATATGTATATATGAGAGAGAGTGCATTACCTATCCTTTCTATATCCCCCTCTACTACAATAGGTCTTCTTTTCATACCTCTTTTGTATGAGAAAAATTCCCCCCATTGCATTTATCTTTACTCCATTCTCTCTTTTTCATTCCTTCATTTTAGCTTTTTATAGAATTCATCCCTAAATACTTTACTTATATTCATGATCTTTGTCCATGTAACTCCTTCTAACTGCCTGAATAATAATAAAATTTTTCTTTATAGTTTCTTGAAATATGATGTTTAGGCTCTTTAAAAAATAATGGCTTTCAGGTAGTCCAATAATTCTTAAATTATCTCTCCTTGATCTACTTTCCAATTTAGTTGTTTTTTTTTTCCTGATGCAGTATTTCACATCTTTTTTTTTTATCCTCTTAACTTTGTATTATTGTTTATTGATGTCCCATGGAGTCATTAGCTTCCATTTACCAAATTTTTTTTAGAAATTATATTCTTCAGTGAGCTTTTGCCTTTCATTTTCTATTTGACCAATTTTGCTTTTTGAGAAGTTCTTTTCTTCAGTGAATTTTTGTGCCTTTTTAAAAGATTAGGGCAATTCTATTTTTAAGGTACTATTTTCTTCAGTTTTTTTTTGCCTCTTTTATCATCCTATTAATTCTCTCTTCATAACTTTCTTTCATCACTCTTATTTATTTTTCTATTTTTACTCTATTGCTCAATTCTTTCTTTAACTCTTCCAACAATTGTTGCTGGGCTTGGGTTCCAATTAGTAGCTTTCTTTGAAACTTTGTAATCATTTTCATAGCTATCTTCTAAATTTCTGTATTAATCTTCCCGGATACCATACTAACTTTTTATAGTCAGATTTTTTTTTCTCATATGCTCTTTCCCCTCTTCCCCAATCTATTTCTTGATTTTGAACTTATGTTAAAGTTGTGCTCTGCTCAACTAATGGTGGGGAAGTTCTGTTAGAAACTTCAAGTCGTTTTTTGTGCTGCTGTTTTCAGAGCTAGTCCTGGCATTCTACAAGATTTTGGTGCTTTCAAGACAGTGTGATCTGGAGAGAATGTGGTCACTGCTATTCTGGTCTGCACCCTGATTTTTAGCCAGGAAAGGTTCTTATTCTCTTATAGCTGCAAGAGCTAGCACTTTTATGCACCCTAGAGTTATGACCCAGACTACTTTTGAGCAATAGGATTGCCAATCAGCACCAGCTGTACCCCATATAAGCAAAGGGTTCCCTGTAATTTTTATGACCATTTATTTGACACCCTATCCTTTGCTGAAAGCTTCTGAAGCTGCTGCTGCTGCATCCATCTCATATCTTTATTTTCTTTGATGTTTCTTCATACAATATAACAAGGACTGTGGTAAGAGACCAGATGCAATGACTCAATCATCTTTGATAAAGAAAAAAGTTTATTATAAAAATCTTTACAGATTTTTTTCTCCCAATTTTCTTTTGTTGCTGTTCCTCCAGTTTTTTCCTTAACACACACAAGATGATCTGTTTTAATCTGATCTTTTTCCAAGCTTTTCATATGTTTTCACCATATCTCACTGCTTTATAAGGCTAGGCTGCTTGTACTCATTTACCATCTGCCTATGTAAGTTTTTTAAAGCTGTTCTAAAGCATTTGTAGTCTTTGTACCTTATATCTCTCTTTTTAACAATGAGATAATGTATTTGCTGGCAAGAAAACGTCTAGGTTCTCCTGATCTCCTCATTGTGTTGATTAAATTACATTGGCTAAACTTCTTTAGGAAACTATGGTCTTGTCAATATCTATTCTTTTATCCATTTCTCATTTAGTAGCATCAATAGTTTGTTAATTACATAAGTTTCTAATTACCCCAATTGCTATACCTTACTTTATTGTCTTCTCATTTGGTATTGATATTAATTTCTATATTAGGAGTGGGTTGGTCTAGTCATATGCAAATGACCCAACAATGGTAATTAATTTTTCCCTCAATTTTATGCTTCATGGTATTATTATTATTAGGGCCAGAATCTTCCTTTAAAATGAGATAATCTTGTTGTAGGAGAGCCTATAAGACTGCTTCTGAAGTCATTTTTTTGCAACTGACAATCAACTGAAATAATAATTCTTGATATTTAGATAAATTACCTCATCTGATCCTTACAACAACCCCATAAGGTATTTACTAAAGGTATTGTTGTACCTATTTTATAGATGGGGAAATGGAAACTTAAAGAAGTAAAGTGATTACTTGTGATGAAACAGCTAGTCAAATATCAGAGGGAGAATTCCAAACTAGGTCTCCCCTGACTCTAGTACAATTCTCTTCCCTCCCTGCCTCAACATCATCCTCCATCTCTAGCAATAGATTGCATATGCATATAAATAAACACATATACACACATATATAATGTATGCATACCTATATTGTGAATATATGTATATATGCATACATGTATACATATGTACATATGTTGTTCCCTCTAAATCATCCCTATTAATCTACACAATTTATCCCATCCCCATTAATCTACCTACTCTTCTATACCTCCCTCCTTATCCTATTCTGTTCCCCTCTTATTTCTTTATAAATTTTTTATTCTCCTTTATTCCCTTCCAAATGTAGATATTGTTCTCTCTTTTAGCCAGATCTGTTGTGAAGAGAATTTCCTCTAAAAATTCCTCCCTAATATTCTGTTTCTATCTCCTTACCCTCATTTCTTATTTTTACATATATATATAAACACGTATGTATGTATTGTACATATATGTGTATTGTTCTCTCTTTAATCTATTCCTGAAGAGAATAGAATTCCAGAACTACCAATCCTCTTTCCCCATATAATTCCTCTGTGTCAGTTATTTCTCTCATATCTCAGTTGTGTAAAATATTTGCTATCGTTATTTTTTCTGCATGAGTTTACTTTTAAAAATTATATCACACTTAGCTCTACTTCAATCTTTCTTTCAAATTACCCAATTACTAATGTCAGTCTTAAATGTCCAGTTTACATTTCCACTTATAAAAAAATTAAGTCTGTCTTTATTGAGTCCCTTAATCTTTGATGTTTGCCTTATATTTCTCTTAGATTTTTTATGTCAAAATTTATATGAAGTTTGGATCTTTTTGCAATAAAATCCTGAAAGTATGGCAATTCATTCAATATCCATTTTTGTTTTCTATTCAGGATTAGGCTTAATTTTGCTTGGTATGATATATTCAGTGTAACTTCAGCTCTTTTGTTCTTTCATATATAGTATTCCAAGACCTGAGGCTTTTTAATGTAGTCACTGTTAGGTCTTGTGTGATTTTTAATTGTGGTTCTGCCATATTTGATTTTTTTTCCTTGTTGCACATAATATTTTGTCCTTGAACTGGGAGTTTTTTAGCTATCCTATAAGTTTTCTTCATAGGATCTCTTTCGGGTGGTGGTTGGTGGATTTTTTTTTTCTATTTCTGTCTTCCCTTTTGTTGTAATACTTCAAGACAATTTTTTAAATTTATTTTTTGTATTATTTACTCAAGTTTTTTCTAATAATAGTTTTCAGATAGTCTGGTTATTCTTATGTTTTGTCTTCTTGATCTGTATTCCATATCAGGTGTTTTTCTTATGAGATGTTTCACTTTCTCTTCTATTTTTCATTCTTTATGTTTTGTCTTATTATTTCTTGGTCTCTGGCTTCTCTTTATCCAATTGTAATTTTCAAGGAGTCATTTTCTTTCTTAAAATTCTTTATCTCCTTTTTCAGTTGTCTGATTTTCTTGTTTTTCTTGGATTTTTCTTATTTTTTTTTTTAATTTCCTTGATCTCTTTCATTTGATTTTAAAAGTCTTCTTTTGAGTTCTATGAATTCTTTCTGGGCAAGTAACCATTTGATGTTACCTTTTGGGAAAGGAGAGGCTATTATTGCTACAATATCCTCCTATGAAGAGGAATACTCTTTTCTATTCCCATAGTAACTTTTTGTGATTGGTTTCTTTCTCCTTTGTCTGCTCTTTTTTTTTTTTTTAATTATTGCAGCTGTTATTGTAATCACTTCTAGTCCTGAACTTGGGGGATGGTGCCTCTTGCTTTATTTCCTCCTTCATTTTTCCTGAAACCAAGAACTCTATTCTCCTGTAAATGCCCATAACTAGCAGAGTTCCTGCCCCTCTGCTTTTATATTCACCAGATTTCCTTCTCCCCCATGGCTAACTCTCAGCAGCATAGCTGAGTCTGGCATTCCTTATCAGGAGAGGTTCCCTCAATCTTCACCATCTCAGATGCTCAACTCTCTATGTTGTCCCCGAGGTGAAAATTACTTTGTCTGGCATCAGTGACGATTACCTCCCAACCCAGGTAACCCTGGGACTCCCCACTTACTGTTTCAGCAAAGCTAGTCTGAAGGTATTTACATTTCCCATGGGCCAAATCTCCATTCTGGTATGTTTCTTCTGGTTTCTGGTCCCAGGAGCACCACTGTTTTCCCCAAATCTTGTTTATTTTTTACCATTCTACATTCCCCCTAAGGTGCAATATTGTTTTTCTTTTGGGGAAAATCTGGAGAGCTTGTAATTTTCTGATTTACTCTACCGTCTTCCCAGAATCCTCTTCAAATTCATTTTTATCATTTATCAAAAACAAAAATATTGTGAAAGCAAACTGAGATCATTTAGTTATTCCGACTTTTGTAAATTATGAAGGCTTGCATATATTAAACTCTTTTTATATATGAAGGAAAACTAGAAAATATCACTGACATTAAAAAGTCATTTCATAAAAATTATAATGAGAATCAATTTATGTATATAACACATCATACTGAAGTCCTATGTTGATGATAGTGATGTGCAGAAACTCAGATGTATTTTTTAAAAATATCTCTGCCTGCATAGCAAGATTTTTTCTCTATTTTAAGATTCATTTTTTTCTTTGCCTGTTGATGTTGATTCACTTTATCCTGGCTTTCTGAACATTTTTCTCTTTATTGACACACAATAGCCAGCTTTCCCTATTTTTGCCATAGACCAATTGCTGATAGTTGACTGTGTCATGCCAGTTACTCAATGATTGGACTGTGATTTCTTGTTTGATAGAGTGCAATAAAAGTCTTCATCCTACCTGAGGTTTGAGGTAATGGTCAAAAAAAAAAAAAAAAAAAAAAGAACCCAACATCAATAACAATTTTCCTTAGGCCAAAGCTCTCCTAAATTGATGGAACTGATCTTGTTGAATTTGATCTTGTGTTTCCAGAGCCTTTATTATAAAGGAAATGTTATGATTCTACATTCTTCTAATGACTGTTTTGTGTAGTCTAGGGTTATTTATAAAGATAATTATTTGATTGTTTTCTAAAAGTCTCTTTTCTTAAGTTTAAGGCAGGAACTATGAGTTCCTAAGGAATCAAAAGATTGTTGCAGAGAGTTGGAAATAAAGGAATTAACTAAGCAAACATACATTTTGTAGAGTAAATAAATAATGTCTCATGTATGTATAATATATTTTTGGTTTATATAAACATAATGAAATAGACTATAAGTATTACAATTTTAGTATATTTCAAGATACTCTATATAAGTGCTATGTTCAATAAATCACAAATTCATTTATAAGTGTTACTGAATTAGTTGTTTTTCATTATTATGTGTTTTTCACTTAAGATATTGGTAGCATAATTATTCTCTTGTGAATTTTTTTCTTATAAAATAAGTCTTTATCATTTCTAAAGTATGCTTATCTTGATGCTGGGGTGGTGCCTTATAGTACAAAGAATTCAATTCTAAAACATTTCCCATCCTATTCTCTCCCCTAATATAACCTCCTTTAGAGGACAATCTAGTTCATTTTTTTTTCTTTGTCTCTTTAGTTAAATATAATAGAGTCTGTTGAAATGAAATAATTGAATTTAGACCTTACAGCAGTCCTATGAGAATAGCAGGTATCATTATCCTCATTTAATACACAAAGAAACTGAGTCTCAGAGTGACTGAGTAAAAACATTTCTTTAATGCTGCAGAACTAATATTTGATTTTTTTTCTCTATATCAGATTTTTTGATAGAGGAGCTTTCTGTCATTAACATTTTAGAGGAGTAATTTGGTAGAGGGGACTGGATCTATTATTTTATCAGACAAATCCTTAGAGTGGAAACTCCCTTTATGAGTGCAAATTAACAACTCTTTACTTTAGAGTCTTATGTAGAGATGCCTTTCTACTACGTGGCCCATAGTCACATAGCCAGAATGTATCAGAAACTAGATTTGAACTTCATTCTTAAGGCTTCCAAATTCAACCAACCATCCAATGCATCACCCTTCCTTTATTAATAGCATACCTAATGTCAAAGGGGAATTCAATTTTTCTCTTTGCTATTTTAAGTTTTACTAATATTTTTTCCAAACAATAATCATCATTCCTAAAAATTCAGACAGCAGCAAGCCAGGAACATTCCAAAGCTCCTTTTTTGTTCTCTTTGCTAGTTCTTTTTGATTTAAAAAGAATTCCTTTATTTTATTTTAATTTAATTTAAATAAATAAATAAGTCTTTATGAAAGTATTAGTTGTTAAAATTAAATTATTTAGTTTCTAATTAATTTTAATATATGCTTCCATGACCCTTTATCAAATGTAATTTTTGTCACATTATAGTCTGAAAAAAGTGCATTGATATCTCTGCTTTTTTTTTAGCATTTTTGTGACGTTTTAAAATTATTTTTTCATTAAATACTTGCAAATATATGTAATAAAATTTCTTAGTCATTTTTTAAAAATTCTGAGTTCCAAATTCTCTTCTCCTTGAGAAGACAAAAAAATTTATGTTAATCCTATATATAATGTCATAAAATACATACTTCCAAATTAGTGAAGTTGCAAAAGAAAACACAAAGAAAATAAAATAATAAAAATTGAGAAAAAATTTTTTAAAAAGCATTCCTGAATCTTCATTCAGAATTCATCGGTTCTCTTTCCTAGAAATGGATAGCATTTTTCACCACTGGTCCTCTGGAATATCAGGACTTGTGGTGAAAAATGCCATCCATTTCTAAAGAGAACTCATAAATTCTTAATGAAGATTCAAGAATACATTTTTTACTCACTTCACTTTACCTGAGTTCATATAAATCTTCTCAAGTTTTTCTGAAACCATCCTGCTATCATTTCTTATTGCACAACAGTATTCCATCACAATCATATACCATAACTGAGTTTAAATCTGGTCTCAGATATTTACTAGTTACATGATACTGATGAAGGCACTTAATTTCAGTTTGCCTTAATCCACTAGAAGAAAATGACAAACCAATCCAGTATCCTTGCCAAGAAAACTCTATGGGGACTTTGACTCAGGAGGTCACAAAGAATAGGACATAATTCATCAGCCTAGAAGTTAGGAGGACCTGAGTTCAAATCTGGCCTCAGACACTTAACACTTCCTAGCTGTGTGACCCTGGGCAAGGCACTTAACTCCAATTGTGAAAGGAAAGAAAGAAAGAAAGAAGAAAGAAAGAAAGAAAGAAAGAAAGAAAGAAAGAAAGAAAGAAGAAAGAAAGAAAGGAAGGAAGGAAGAAGGAAGGAAGAAGGAAGGAAGAAGGAAGGAAGAAGGAAGGAAGAAGGAAGGAAGAAGGAAGGAAGAGAAGAGAAGAGAAGAGAAGAGAAAAGAAAGAAAGAAAAGAAAAGCAGAACGTAACTGAAAGAGTGAGCAAAAACAATAATGGGAATAATCAGCAAAATACAAACTCCCATATCCTCTGGCTAAAGCCCTCCCCATCATAGCATTCATGGAGATTACTAATCTAAATCACCTGGTTGCTGCATGAGGCAGTGAATAGAGTGCTATCCCTGGATCCTAGCAGACATTGTGATCCTGAACAAGTCATTTTGCTTCAATATCTTCAAGTATAAAATGGAGATAATAACAGCACCTTCCTCAGAGAGTTGTTGAGTTTGTACCCAAAAAGTGATCTTGAGAGATATGTTTCCAGCCTGGGAGGCAATGTTACAAGTTCAAATAGTTTTGATTTCCTGTATCCCTTATTTGTAGCTAATTTGCATCAAGATGAGTTTTCTGCAACTACAGCCTTCTTAGAAGTGACCATTAACTGGACAACCAGCAGAAGACACAGCATCACTTGCTAGAAAACAGTGATTCAGATTAGTAATCTCCATAAATGCTATGATGGGGAGGGCTTTAGCCAGAGGATATGGGAGTTTGTATTTTGCTGATTATTCCCATTATTGTTTTTGTTCACTCTTTCAGTTACGTTCTACTTTTCTTTTCTTTCTTTCTTTCTTTCCTTTTCTTTCTTTCTTTCCCTTTCTTTCTTTCTTTCTTTCCCTTTCTTTCTTTCTTTCCTTTTCTTTCTTTCTTTCTTTCTTTCTTTCTTTCTTTCCCTTTTTCTTTTCTTTTCTTTTTTTCTTTCTTTCTTTCTTTCTTTCTTTCTTTCTTTCTTTCTTTCTTTCTTTCTTTCTTTCTTTCTTTCTTTCTTTCTTTCTTTCTTTCTTTCTTTCTTTCTTTCTTTCTTTCTTTCTTTCTCTTTCTTTCTTTCCTTCCTTTCTTTTTTTCTTTCTTTCTTTCTTTCCTTCTTTCTGAGACAATTGGGGTCAAGTGACTTGTTCAGGGTCACACAGCTAGCCAGTTGAAGTTATTCAGACAATGCAGAGCCAAAGTAATTATGAAATCGCTATTTAATAATTTCATAAATTGTTTCATGTACTGATATATTAAGTTTCAATATTACATTCATGAGGCTTTTGTGTTTGAAGCATTTCTTTGCATGGAGGACATTACATAGATTTCCTATAATGAATCTACTTTTTAAAGAGACCTTGTTATGGACAGATTCCTTTCTAGATTTCTAAGAAGAGCAAGAGGGAGAAATGGTTCCTTTCCCCACTCCTACCCCAACCCAGAGATAAGGGTTTCAAGGGTGAAGCCAAGATGGTGGAGTAAAGCCAGGAAGCTGCTTGAGGTTATCCAGTTTTCCTCAAAAATCACATCAAATCGAGCCTCTGAACAGAGTCTGACAGAATGAAACTTCTCTCCAGCTGAAGATGAACTGAAAAAACTTCAAGAAAGGTCAGTCTCACTGGGGTGAAAAGGGTGTTCAGCCCAGATCAGACAGAGTCTGGGAAAGCCAGTGAGAGTGTCTTAATCACAACAAATCAGCAGATTTGGCAGTTCTGGCTCAGCAGAGGAGTACAGCAGGGGGGCAGCTTCCAGTCCCAGCTGAGAAGGCAAACCCTGGGAAACTAGGCTGTGTTCTGAACAGAGCAGGCAAAGCCACTCCCTGCAAATTCAAGAGACCCCTGTTCTCAAAGCCAAAGCTCAAAGCTGCCCAGGAAGTTTGAGACAGTACCCCCCTTACTCCAGGAGCAGAGCTCTATCCTAAAAGAAAAAAAAAAAAAGAGGAAACACCAAAAGAAAAGAAAATGAGAAAGAAACAGAAAAGAACCTTGACCAAAGTAAGCTCCTATGGTGACAAGGGCAGATCAAAACATAAACTCAGACAAGGACAGAATGTCCGCTAAAGAAATCTCCAAGAGTGAGATAAATTGGTCTCAAGCTCAAAGAGGCTTCTTGGAAGTACTTATAAAAGACTTCAAAAGGCAAATAAAAAAGGTAAAAGAAAAAATGAAAAAAGAAATAAAAGATATGCATGAGAGATTCAAAAGTTTGGAAAGGGAAGGAAAATAATTGTCTGAAGAAAACAACTCTTTAAAAAGTAGAATAAACCAAATGGAAAAAGATGTGCAAAAGCTAACTGAAGAAACATCAAAAACTAAAACAGGGCAAATGGAAGCTAATAACTTTGGGACACAGCAAGAATATCAAACTAAAAAGAATGAAAAAAAAGAAGAAAATGTGAAATCTTTCATTGGCAAAACAACTAACCTGGAAATTATATCCAGAAGAAACAATTTAAAATTTATTGGCCACCTGAAGGCCATGACCAAAAAAAGAGCATGGATAGCATTGTAGAAAGGTCATTAAGGAAAATTGTCCCAATCTAGAAACAAAGGGGGAAATACTAATTGAAAAAAATCTATTGATCACCTCTAGAAAGAGATCCCACAAGGAAAACCCCAAAGAACATTATTGCAAAACTCCAAAACTATAACCTTAAGGAAAAAATACTGCAAATTGCCATATAAAAACAATTCAAATATCAAGGAGGAACAGTCAGGATTACCCAGGATTTGGCAATTTCTGCAATAAAGGATTGGAGGGCCTGAAATATCATATTCTGGAAGGCAAAGAACCCGGAGTTACAACCAAGAATTAGCTACCCAGTGAGACTGAGCATCATCTTTCAGGCGAGGTGATAGAACTCCAATGAAATAAGAGACTTTCAATCATTTCTATTGAAAAAAACAGAACTAAACAGAAAATTTAATGTACAATCATAGGACGCAAGAGAATCATAAAAAGGTAAACAGCAAATATATATATATATATATATATATATATATTTGTGTATATGTGTGTACATATATGTATATGTATATGTATATGTATATACGTGTGTGTGTATTTAAAGATTAAACTGTATAATGAGAAAATTTGTTCACATGAAGAGGTACAAAAGACCTATTACAATGGAAGGAAAGAAGGCAGAGGGATGAACAATGCCTGAATCTTGATTTCATCAGTTTTGACTCTAAGAGGGAATAATTTAATCATTCAATTAGGTATAGAAATTTGTCTAATTCTGTAAACAAATAGGAGGAGAAAGAAGAAATAAAAGGGAGGGTCATGATAGAAGGGAGGGCAGAAAAATCTAGGGAAAAAGGTAAGAAAATGGGAGAGGGATGCTAGAAGGTAAAGAAATGGGTGGGGTTGTTTAAAAACAAAAAGGCTACGAAAATATGTATAAAAAGGAATACTGCCAATTTCCTTCTATGGCACAAACCAGGAATGTCCAAAAAAGAGAAAGAAAATTACAGATCAATCTCCCTAATGAATATTGATGCAAAAATTTTAAATAAAATATTAGCAAAGAGATTATAGAAATTTATCAGCATAATAACACACTATAACCAAGTGAGATTTATACCAAGAATGTGAGGCTGGTTCAATTTCAGGAAAAGTATTACCATAATTGACCATATCAATAACAAAACCAACAGAAATCATATGATAATCTCAATAGATGCAGAAAAAGTTTTTTTTGGCAAAATACAGCATCTATTCCTATTAAAAACACTACACACATAGATAGCATATGGAGCTATGATAAAGGGAGCTTTCCTTAATATAATAATTAGTATCTATCTGAAACCTACAGCAAACATTATTTGTAATAGAGAGAAGCTGAATGCATTACAGATAAGATCAGGGGTCAAACAAGGATGTTCATTATCACTCCTATTATTCAACATTGTGCTAGAAATGTTGGCTTTAACCATAAGAAAAGAAAAAGAAAGTAAAGGAATTAGAATGGACAACAGGGAAATAAAAACTATTACTCTTTGCAGATGATATAATGATATACTTAGAGAATCCTAAAAAATCATCAAAAGTCTACTGGAAATAATTCACAGCTTTAGCAAAGTTGCAGGATATAAAATAAACTCATACAAACTATTAGCATTTCTATATATTACTAGCAAAGCCATTAGCAAGAAATAAAAAAGAAGTTCATTTTAAAATTATTGTAGATTAAATAAAATACTTGGGTATCTACCCACCAAGACAAACCCAAGTATTATATTAGCAAAGTTACAAAACACTTTTCACACAAAGGCAGATCTAAACAATCAGAAAAATATCAATTGCTCATGGATAGGCTGAGCTAATATAATAATAATGATAATTCTGCCTAAATTGGTCTACTTGTTCAGTGCCATATCAATTAAATTATGAAAACATGATTTTCTAGAATTAGAAAAAATGATAACAAAATTCATCTGGAAGAATGAAAGGTCAAGAATGTCAAGGGAATTAATGAAAAAATACAAAGGATGGTGGCTTAGCAGTGCCAAACCTAAAACTATATTATAAAGCAGCAGTCATCAAAACCATTTGATACTGGCCAAGAAATAGAGTGGTGGATCAGTGGAATAGATTAGATGCACATGACACAATAATCCAGACCTATAACAATCTAGTATTAGATAAACGCTTGTAAAGGGCTGAAACTCTGAGTTGATGCACTGAGGTCGGACAACCAGACACTTAAGGCTAATTACCAATTGGATGATACATTATTAGCAATGCTTGGAAATTGGCCCTTCCCACTATTCTGTGCTGGTTTAGTCTTTTGGTGTATACAGAGAATTGTGGGAAGGATTGGGGGTGGAGTAAGACTAGCCAGAGTCACTTTGGCGGCAGACGAGGAAAAAGGAGGTTGTGGAGATCCTGTGTCCATCTCCTTCACTTCTACCCCTAAAGACCAAGAATAAAGACCAAGAACTTTTGCTTGTCCTGACTCCAGCTGATTCTAAGATATCCAGGAATCTAACTTGGTCTTCACATTTGGTACCCAACATGTGGATCAAGGACCCTAATTTCACTGAAGAAGTCCCCAGTGACCAGGAAATAGGGTGAGTATTTTAATAGACAAACAGGGAACTTACTTTGTTAAGAGCTAAACTAGTAACCTTTTTTGGCTGAAATGGGGCAGATATTTGGAAAAGAGTCTTCCCCACCCCTGCCCTAAGGGGGGGGGAGGGCTATAGAAAGCATATTTAAGTTGATCAGAGACAAGGCTTAATTGTAACTTGGTTGCAGATTGCTGGGTACATTAGAACATACTTTCCCTTGGTTCTTAAAGGAAGAAGATATAGGGACAGATAATTGGAAACTAGTAGGAAACCAACTATGTGAATACTACAATGAAAGGGCTTGGTTCAATTTCCAAGGAAACATTCTATATATACAACATAATACAATTGGCCTTTAAAAATCCTGCAAGTTATAGAAAAAAAAGAAAAGTTTTAAGAACAGCCAAATGAGGAAGTGACAAAGAACAGATTAATGGCAATATCACCAGAGGGCATGAGGATTTAAGTGAAGTTGAAGAGCTTGGTGATTACTCCTTCTCACAAGGCAACTTCAACTCCACCTAAACTGGAACTGGTTCTTGACATGCCCCCTTCCTTGGGGGCATAAAGGAGGGAAAAGGACCCACATGCACAAAAATGTTTGTAGCAGCTTTTTTGTGGTAGCAAAGAACTGGAAAAAGGAGTGGATGGTCATCAATTGGGGAATGGCTGAATAAGTTGTGGTATACAAAAGTAATGGAATATTATTGTTCTATAAAAATGACAAGAAAGGCCTGGAAATATTTATATGAACTGATGCTGAGCAAAACAAGAAGAACCAGGAATACATTGTACACAATAACAGCAAGAATGTGTGATGATCAACTATGAAAGGCTTGGTTCTTCTCAGTAGTTCAGTGATCCAAAGCAATCCCAATAGACTTTGGACAGAAAATGCCATCTGCATCCAGAAAAAGAACTAAGGAGACTGAATGCAAATCATCACATGTTATATTCACTTCTTTTTTCTGTTTCTTTTTCTCTCTGCCATGGTTTTTCCCTCTTGCTCTGATTTTTCTCTCCCAATGATTCATTAGCCACTGAGTATTAAAAATAAATAAAATTTCTATAATCAAAAAGTGCCTGAGAGTGAAGTCATTCTATTTAAAGTTTGAGAAGCTTCTCTTCTTGTATGGATGTCTAATCCTTTTTGATGCTGGTCATCAAAGAGGCTGAGGATTGCTGCACCATTTCAGAGTTTGTAAGCAAAAATATATATCCTCAGAAGTGACCAAGATACTTAGATCAATTCCATTTATGTTCAACAACATGTCCTATAAACAGAGCAGATAGAAGAAAGGAAGAAGAGTGTGCCCTGATCACTCTTTTAAAAAAATTAATATACTTGCCACTGTCTTTTGCCAACTTTATAATCCATAATACCCAGATGTCTCATGCAAAAATAAAAATGCATGCATAGACATAGTCTTTCAAACTTATCACCAGTGAATAGCTTTTGTAAAGAATTCACAGTAGGCATGTTTTAATATCTTTTTTTAAAGTCGCACTTGATTAATCTTTAAATAATTCTATATTTCTGGAAATGTATTTCCTCAAATATTCAACTTCCATAATGGTTCTTTGACTATTTTGTTCTCTGACACCATCTTTAGGAGCAAAACCTAAATAAAATTTTTTCTACAATAATAGCTTTTTATTTTCAAAATACATGAAAAGATAGTTTTCAACATTCATGCTTGTAAAACTTCATGTTTCTAATTTTTCTCCCTTCTGTTTCCCAGCCACTCATTTAGACAGCAAGTAATGCATTATAGGTTAAACATGTGCAAATCTTATTCTTTTTTTTAATATCTTTTTATTTTCAAGATGTATGCATGGATAATTCTTCAACATTGACAATTGTAAGACCTTTTGTTCCAACTTTTCCCCTTCTCCCCCCAGATGGCAGATTGACCAATACATGTTAAATATGTTGAAGTATAAGTTAAATACAATATATGTATACATGCACAAACAGTTATTTTGCTGTACAAAAAGAATTGGACTTTGAAATAGTGTACAATTAGCCTATGAAGGAAATCAAATATGCAGGCAAACAAAAATATAGGGATTGGGAAGTCAATGTAATGGTTCTTAGTCATCTCCCAGAGTTCTTTTGCTGGATGTAGCTGGTTCAGTTCATTACTGCTCTATTGGAACTGATGTAGTTCATCTCATTGCTGAGGATGGCCAGGTCCATCAGAATTGATCATCATATAGTATTGTTGTTGAAGTATATAATGATCTTCTGGTCCTGCTTGTTTCACTCAGCATCAGTTCATGTAAGTCTCTCCAGGCCTCTCTGAAATCATCCTGCTGATCACTTCTTATAGAAAAATAATATTCCATAATATTCATATACCATAACATATTCAGCCATTTTCCAATTGATGGGCATCCAATCAGTTTCCAGTTCCTTGCCACTACAAAAAGGGCTGCCACAAACATTTTTGCACATAGAGTCCTTTCCCCTTTTTTATGATCTCTTTGGGATACAGACCCATTAGAGACATTGCTGGATGAAAGAGTAGGCACAGTTTGATAGCCCATTGGAAATAGTTGCAAATTGCTCTCCGGAATGGTTGAATCTGTTCACAACATCTCTAACAATGTATCAGTGTCCCAGTTTTCCCACATCACCTCCAACATTTATCATTATATTTTCCTGTCATTTTAGCCAATTTGAGAAGTGACTAATGGTACCTCAGAGTTGTCTGATCAATAGTGATTTAGAGCATTTTTTCATATGATTAGAATTGGTTCTAATAAATATTGTCTTTTTAAAAATTCTTTTTCAAATGCTAGTGTAGGAAGTATATCCAAAAAGACACAGCTGCGCTTGTAAACAGTCACCATTACATCTGCTCTTTCTGCTCAGCCTTGACCTTGATGCTTCTTTCTCCCTTATCTTCTGGCTAATCCCATAATTGTAAGCATTAGGATTCTCTTAGATGTCTTTACTAATGGCAGATGCTAGAAAATGAGGCTGTGTTAATTTTGAGACCCCTATACTAGCAAGCTGTATGTGCAACTTTCAGTTCAAAGATAATATCGCAGACTGAGTTGATGGCACAAAGCTGTCATTTTTACATTAGGGAAACAATAATCTTGAACTGAGACCCAGGAAATCTAAGTTCCAGACACTGTTTTGCTATATGGTATTAGGTAAATGGACTCCCTGAACTTGAACTTTCTTCTTTATCTAGAAAGTCAGACTAAAGAATGCCTATGGTCCCTTCTTTCTCACATAATCAGTGGGTTTATGTATTTTTCATATTTTCTGACTTTTGAAAAAATGCTCATTTAATTTGTTCAATGATATAATGCAATGTTGGACTATCATGGCTTTATAACGCTTCTGAAAGAGCTATTTGATAGAAATACAAGATTGGTATGAATTTCCAAGCCAAAACCTATTTTAAAAAAACACATGGTAATAAAACTAGAATATGTCTATTTAGTAACAAAAAGCATATTTAAGAAATATGGCCTTCAACACAAAAAATAAAAATAAATGTTTTATATCCTTTTTAGCTACTCAAGTGTTCTTAATATAGACACTCTCCAGCAACCACAGACCTTCAAAGAGATTTATTTTTCTATGCCTATAGACTTCCTTTCCTAACTCAGTCTTTAATCCTGCCGGTTTCTCTGTCAAATCTTGGTCTGTCCTCATTGGGACGCTATCAACTGACTATTTTTCTCTATGTTAAAAATTTTCAGTGATAATAATGACTTACCCTGGTAGCCCTAAATCCATAAGTGCTTTTGTTTTAAATCCAATAACCCTATAAGGTAAGTAACATAAATATTATCCCCAGTCAACAGAGGAGACAATTGAAGCCTGAAGAAATACTGATCCAAAGCCAGACAGATAAGAAATGTAAAACTGGTTGTTTTGACTCATTTTTTTTTCTTCTATGTTATCAAGGCCATTCTATGATTAACTAAAATTCTTCTATTTTATTCTATTTTTAGCCTTCAGAGGACACTGCTTACCAGTTGCCTGATCCTGTTCAGTTCCTTATTACTTCAGTAGTAAACATCAAATATTGATAATCAAAAGCTTATTCTAGCAGTTACTTACTCGAGCTCTTGGTATAAGCTCTCAGAGAGGTAGTTCTCTTTTTCCCTTTACTTTTCAGTCCTCTGACACCAATCCTCTCTTTAGTTCAAAAATGACTATTAACTCATAGCTTCGTCCCATCCTTGCTACACTTGAGAGATGTGTAATTACACAAGTATAACAACAGTTGTATACCCCAAACCCTACAAAACAGAGAATAAATCTAAATACATTAAATATTTAGGATAGATTGGGCACCTACATATCTGTGTCCCAAATCAGGTAAGTACCAAACCTTCCAATAATTAAAGTCACTAGTTCAGGTGCTCAGATTTAAATTTCCCTTTTGTCTGCAGATAAACCCAAAGAAATACAGTTCAAGTGTTTAGATTCAAATATCCTTATAGACAATTCAGGTCTTCCTTTGTACCCTTCCCTACCCTTGTCCCCAGCACTTAACACAGCGCCTGGCACATAACAGATACTTAATAAGTGCTTATTGACTGACTGACTCATCTGGATTAGACACTAACTTCTCCCCCAGACTGTGGCAATTTATGCTGCTGCTAGTTAATCTACTCTGGGGATATCCCCAGATTCTCACTGCGGGGGGCATTAGTTTTTGAATTTGCTCCTATTAGGAGGTACTGATTCACATTAAATTCCTCTTTTCTTTTTTTCTTTTTTTTTTTTTGACTGAAAACAATGTAGCTCCATAAGACTGTATTTTATTATTTTTTTATATTGGGGAATAGAAAATGTTAGGGTTATGTTTACGTGGCTATTTGGAACACATTATTTTCTGCCCACAGTAGTAAAAATTCATTTTCTAAAAAAGTTTCCATAGTTGTTTGAAGATGGTCTTTTTTTTTTTAACAGCTTTTCATTATTGAAGCAGGGTCTTAAGTGCCTGTTCAATATGAGTATGTTTTCTTGGTCTCTCTTCTGGAAAACAGAACTTTATTGAAACCAGAATTAAGTTAAGAAAGATACAATAGTAACCGTGAGACCTTGATCTTCTTCTCTACCCTCCTCTCTCCCTAGTTATCCCCACACCAAAAAAGACTGGGAAATCAGGTAAGGGGATCTTTTATAGGGCCTGGCCTCTAAAACTAGTGCCTTTGTCCTCAAACAAGGTAAATTCTATTAGGGAAATAATTCATACACAGAGTAATAAAATATAGAGAAGATAATTTGGATAGTATAGACAGAAAGAAAAACCTGTGTAAGAAATGTTACCTGAATTTTAAAGGATTCTGGGAAGTAGAAAAATAAAGTCCAGTCTAGGGGAATGAATGAAAAGCAGAAAGATGGGAAATGGAAGTCCATGTGTCTGGTACAGCGAGTAGAAGAGTTTTGCCAGAATGTACCTTTTAAAGGGAATAATATATAAATCTACTGAGATTGTTCAGGGCCAGACTAATGAAAAACTTCAAATGCTGCTCTTTTTTTCTCCTTCTCTGAGTCCTTCCCTACCCTCCACCCCCTTTTTAAGGATAAAAAGGGGGAGGAGCAATTTCAGAATTGAATTTCTTCCCTTTCAGAAGCCTAGAAACCTCAAACTATCCCAGGGTTTGCTTCCTGTCCCTGACAGACACACAGCTCTTATTGACTCCCCATCCCCAGTATTAGAAAGGCCTTTCAGGGTACAGAAACTTCTTACATCTTGGCTCGGGCTCCCTCCCCATACTGCCATATCCCAAGTGAATCCCCCTATTCCAACTCCACCTTGCTCTAAGCAAAATTTGCTAGTCTATTGTTAAATGGATAAATGAATGAATGATAAAAGAAGTTGATTAAAATCAAGCCTATTGTATAAACGGTTTTATTAAATGACAGTTGTTTACATCTGAGAGCGTCTCCAATTCTGAAATTCTGTGATACATGGATTAGGCCAGATTCCTTCAGATTCACTGTGACTGGGAATCCCATTCTAGAAAAACCTCAGGATTTTCATAAAACCTGCATGACCAAAGTTACTCATTTAACTGCCAAGTCTAGGCTTTCAGAATGGCATCCAGCCTATATTTAAAAATATTTCAGTATCTGAGATCATATTTGAACTCAGGTCTTCCTGATTCTAAGCCAACCACTCTATCCATTGAAGCACCAGCTGGTTCTTTTTGCTTATAATTACAACAGGTAACAAATATCAAAGGTAGGATTTAAATTTAAAATATGATCCCCACTTTGCAGCTGATAGAGAACTCTATAGCCCTAAAAGGTTGTGATTTGCCCAGGATTGTACAGGTGGATCAGAAAAGATACACAGGGGCTAATAAGTCTGAGACTGTGCTCTGGAGCCAGAATCTGAAGACTTTAAATGCTACCCAGCCCCTACAGTAGTACTGACCTTATTCTTAAACATACTAACCTTTTCAACAGCCTGGAATGAATACTTCATAGTTGCTGATTCCTTTCATTATAGACATTAGATCTGGCTTTGTTTATCACCAGATGGTAAAATTACTTTTTCTTAGAATAATCTGTCTTTTACTGAAGTCTGAGACAGTTTCGTGAAGGGAAAGCCCCATGTTATGTACTGCTTACTTGGAGGGACATGTGACTCTCCTTTGGGGTGAGGATGATGAATGCAACATTGCTTATAGGACTAAGTTCAGTGGATTCCAGACACTCTTTTGAAGAGACATGTGGACAGAGATGGGGTAATAGAAAGAAAGACTGTTAAATGAAGGAAAGGGATCTCTGAGTCAGTAATATGGGGGACCAATCAATTAGGAATCATGTCTCCTTCCAAATGTACAATATACAGGGCCATGTTTCAGCAAAACTAATCCAGCCCTGAATAGAAGCCAGGTTACAATAGGACCACAGGATCAAAACTTGAGAGTAAATGAGTTTAAACTTGCAAATTTATAAACTATAGGACAGAAAGTTTGAGGATTTGTATAGGTTATTTTTACTCCAAGTCCTTTGTTATATTCTCTACATCATGATACTTCTCAAAGTCTGTACATTTCTCAACAGGGAAGAAGAAAACCTAGAGTCTATGGTAACCAAACTGATATAATTATTAAAAAAATAGTTAACTATATTGTTCTTGGTCTAGTCTAGATGGGTTTAAGCACAAAACTATCCTTCAAACTGATGTCAATAACATCTGGCTACATGGGATTGTGGGGTCAATCCTTTTATGCTATAAGCATAAATGGAAAGCCCAGTCCAAACAGCCCCAGCCCTTTACACCTAGTGAAAATACAATTCCTGCAGAGAGGGATTATTTCATTTTCTTTCTCCCTTTAGAGTCACAGATTTAGTGTACCTAAAATATCACTTGATAAGGCTTTTAATAAATGCTTATTGAAATGCAGTGAATTAAGTTCTCTCCTTAAATATTTATTTTCCCCAATTCTTCATTCTTCCTGATTCTGGAGACCATAGATGGTGGTTGCTATTAAGGAAATCACTGATGCTAGGTTACATCTATGTAATAAACAACAAGTTTATTTCATTATTCTTCATCCTTTAAGAAAAGAGTAGGTCTCAAAAGAGAACAATCCTCCAAATATGAACTTATCACTGAAAAATTGTTCAAATGCTACCTCATTAATCAACTTCAGTAACCTGACATTATGTTTTGTTTGGGTTTTTTTAATGAGAGGTTAGAGCAAGAATATTGTGATTTTTCCTCATGTTGTACACCTGCTCTCTTCCAAAACTCTGAAATTTAGCTATGTTAAACACATGCAAAAAGTCGCTGAGGTTTCAGTCAAACAAGTCTTGATAATTTACCACTAAAAATAAATGTGTGCTCAAGAAGCAGCCACTATAAGCTGCAGTGGGGCACGTACTCTACAAAACCTTCTTAGCATCTGGGGAGAGAAGCTGTTGTATTGCATGGGGAGATGCAGAGTACGCGGCACAAAGAGAATGCTTTATCTTTGGGGGAGCTGGCATCTGCCGAGCCTCAAGGAAACGCAGGACAAAGCAGGAGCATCTCTGCTTCCAGCCTGGAAACGCAACGTGACTCATTGTTCTCTCCTGAACAGTTGCACACTCACTACTCCATAATTGGGCTAAATATTTGAGCTTGCTTTTCCTTTGCAGCTCCAACATACACCTATACTTTAGTATTGAGTGCAGGCTCCAAAATACATATTCATTGTGGAAGTGAAAAATGCAATTCTTTGTTCCCAGTGGGTTGGCTCACTCTTCCTCACCCCTTAAGCCCCAGATAGCCAGGTATATACAGGTGTGCCCCAGCTTTAAGAAAACAGCTTTTAAAAGTGGAAATTTAACAAAACCATTTAGGGATTCTTCTCATTAGGAAAGAACTTTTTCCTTTACAAAAAGATTCCCCTCTGGAGGTCTTTAAATGACCAATTCCTCTAGTGCCTTAAAAATGTGATTCGGTTTACACCTAGCTATTTAGGAACATATTTATTCTGTAAAACAAGGCACAGCTCTGTAGTTTGGTGAACAATATCCACAGGAATTTGTGTCACCAACCTCCATATTGCATCAAAATGTGATAGAGGAAGAATGGACTCAGAGGACAGTTGCTTAGTGGAAAAGAAATTTAAAAAATTTATTAGGCCTATTTTGGAAGTTTGAAGTAATCTGTAGTTTTCTGATGTCTATGTAAACTGTTCTCCATTACCATAGGCAACTGAGAAAAGATTGTAGACAGTCCTTCAATTTAGAAACTCCTAGATTGTTTCTTTCCCATGGCTGTCATTTTCAATGGCCTGTGGTGTTCTTGCTCCTCACCTCAATCTTCTGGCTTTCCTGACTTCTTTCAATATAAACTACAAGAAGTGTTCCATGGACTCCCAGTCCTAGTTTTTTCCCTTTGAGATTTCCCCCTACTAACACTGTTTTATATATTGTCTGGATCTAGTCATTTGTATATTATTTCCGCCATTAGAATGTGGGCTCTTAGAGAACAAGGAGAGTGTTTTTGCCTTTCTTTCTATCTTCATTGATTACCTCTGGTCAGCACCTGGCATTGTTGATCTACTCACTTCCAAAAGATAATTTGTAAATGAGTTTCTTTAGAAGTCAAAGTATTTTATCAAAGAAACAAGGCACTATACACATAGATAGGTTTCTAGGCTAACTGCCAACGCCTACCTCACCAGTAAATGACCACAGTAAAGGCAAAGTCAACATTTGTCTACTGACTAGAATATCAAAATCTCTGAATTTCACAATCTCTGAGAAGTAGAGTCACTAAGTCCAATTCATACCCCCAAAGAATCAATGGTGTAACATATTTAACAAATGATCATCCAGTCGGTGTACATACACTATTTTCTGGTGGTGTCTTTAATTTGATTCTTTTACTTTCTAGGTGGTCATTCCTAAATTCTCCTTGCCTTTCCAGAGATTAATCAGATTACCTCTGGCAAGGTTGGATCCCATAAAGACCAAAAAATGTGGGCTTTGGTTCCCAATCACACAAAAGGAAGTTGTGGACAAGAAGAAAATTCAAGTTCAGCATCAGCAAAATAGATACTGTAATGATTATGTTAGGATTATGATAGGTTAAGTAGATATAGTATGAAGGTTGAGAGATCAAGAAAGGCTTCATGGTTGGAGTGATACTTAATCAAGGTGGAGGGTAGAGTTTGGGGAGGGAAAAATAATTGTTCATATTTATATAGTACATAAAATCTTAAAGAAAAACTATACATAACTCAACTTTACTCAACAAACTTGCAAGGTGAGTAAATTATGAAGTATTATATCAATTTTATAGGTCCAGAGTGAAGTGATTCACCTACCAAGCATTAACAAGGAAGACTTCAAATCGGGATTCAAATCATACCTCTTAGGTCCCAGCTAACTCCAGGCCCAAATCTCTTTTCCTTGAACCATCCCTGGAGTTAGACAAGAGAAAACATTCCATAAGGAATCAAATGCATGAACAGAGAAAGGAAGCTAGAAAAGTGGGGGGCGGGGGAGAGGATAGGTGGGCAGTAAGTGAATAGGAAAAAGTAACAGATGAAATTAGAGACAGATTAGGATGCAATTGTGGAGAGCCTTAAATGTAAGGATCAAACATTTGGACCTTATTCAAAGGCAATGGGAAAACTATAAAGGTTTTTGAATAAGAGCAGAGTGCTATATGATTGAAGCTGTGCCTTAGGAAGGCCAATCTGGCTAGAGAGAAACTAGGCATGAGGAGACCATTTAAGCAGCTGTTGCTACAATAGTTCAGGTGACAGTCAAAGAGGGTCTGAACTGACGTTTATTCTGAATATTCAAAATACTACCTAACCAAGAATGTGCTTTAGACTGACTAAAAGATGTTCTTTCCCATAGCTGTCATTTTCAATGGCAAGAGCTTTTGGCTGAAGGAAAAGTCTCAGAGGTGAATGGGGTGGACTTTTTTTTGTACTCCTAGTTTATAAAACTGAATTACTCACTTGGATTCCTCTAGTTCACACCAGAGCAGCATCAATGCAATGCTTTCCCATTTAATTCCTTCCCCTGGTCTTGCTGGGGAAAGGGAGAAAGGACAGCCCGCATGATACAGAGGAGTATGGAGTGAGAAGATCTGCATTCAAATTCCACATTTAACATTTACTATGTCTATGTCCTTGTCTCCCTGGACCTTAGTTTCTTGTTTATCAGATGGAGGTAAAGGAGATGCTTCTGTGGTCCTTTGCATCTCTACCTCTGTGACCCTGTGTTGTATTTTCATGTGCTTTTTGGGTTTAGAAGGCAGGAAAGAGAGGAGGAGAATGAATGTCTCCCTACATCCTCTTCCTTAACCCCACAGGGACTCTGAAATCAATGGGATTGGAAAAGAGTAAGGACTGGCATTTTACAGTTTTCTTCTCTTTTCCTCCTTCCCCCCCCCTTCAATTTGCAGCAATTATAAAATTAACTCCTTATGAATAGCTATGGCCCTTGTACTTCAATAGACCCTGGCAAGGAAAGAGTGAGTAAGGAAGAGAAATGGAGAGAATGAGTGAGTGGGATTGACCACATGACTCAGAAAACATGTAACTATGGTTCAGAACCGATGCAATGACAATAAAGCAATATCTTTAACTGTTGTAACTTGTAATTATATTTAGAAGAACAGCTGTTTCCCTTCCTTTCCTGACTTGGCCGACTTTCTATTTCTTTTTTGGCTATTTACTTTTCTTTTCTTTTGTGTGAATTGCTAAACTTACTTCCTTTGATGACTATTATACACTCATTTCCTCCTTCCTTTTTGAAGGAGTTAAATACATGGTATGTACTCAATAAGAAATTGCTGATGTCCTTGTCTTTGGCTTTGACTGTCTCCATGATGTCAATCACCCAGAAGACAAGGGACAAATCCCCACCCTCACTTATACAGATATTATCTTGTATACTGAAGGCTATAAGTTATGTAGCACTTTACAAGCCTCTGTAAAAAAGTATAACTGCCATTTTATAGATTAGAAAACTGATAATTAGAGGGGTTAGATGGCAGGACAGTGGCAGAAGTGAGCAGAAGAGAAGACTTGAACTTGGTTTTTCCTGATTCAAACCCAGCTTTCTGGGTACTACATCACATTATGTTAATGACAAACTATGGAGTATTGTATAGAATAGATGAAAAGTATTATTAGTATTAACGGTATTTGCCCTTTTTAATCCAGCCATATGAAAGTTGTTTTCTTTTAGGATTTTATCTGTTACATTGACTAAGGAATATTGCTTTTTTCATGTCTACTTACCTGACAATTATGTTGATATATTGCCTCCTGCATTCATTGTTTACTAGGTTTCTGGCATTTCTTTTTATTAGCCAAATACTTTTCCTTCTACTAAATCAGACTACATATTAAACAACCATTTAACTTGAATATTCAGGTTATAATAGCAAAAAATAATAATAAAAAAGAGAATGTAGCATCATGGAAAGGTCACATCTTTAAGATTCTTAATAGTCTCATTTCTTTTATGTGGACTTGTCAAGTCACTTAACCTGGAATTCACTTTTTTTCAATTTTAAATGAAGAGATTGGATTAGATGATCTGTAACATTCCTCCCAAATTTAGATTTCTGACACTTGTGAGAGATCAGATTTTGAATCTCACCTCTGATACTTGCTAGTGTGAGATCATAAACAACTTATTTAATCTCTCTAGGCTTCAATTTCCTTATTTGTAACATGGAACTTGTAATATCGGGATAAAAAGAATCACCATAGTGCAATGGATTGAGAGCCAGCCTCCAGGCCAAGAAAACCTGAATTCACTTCCCAATGACTAGCTGTGTGACCCTGAGCAAGTTACTTAAGTTCTGAGAACCCCAGATAACTCCTCCTTAAAACTACAAATTGCAAGGAAGGTGAAAAGAATCTCCTCTACTGATGGCCCTCCTTATACCCATCCTTATTCTGAAACTCTTAAAAATTCGTTTCACAGTTGTTTTAAGGATCAGGTGAGATAAATCATACAAAGTACTTTGTCAACTTTAAAGGCTAGATAAATATTATCTATTAAAAATGAAAGCAGTTAGTTATAGTTATGTGGCTCCAAACAAGTAAAGGGTGCTTCAGCGTGAAATTAAACATTTTCAGTGAAAAGTAGGTATTTTGTTGGAGTAAAATTACTGAAGTCCATGGTTCAAAGATTTAGAGTGGGAAAGGATCTTATAGGCTATCAAATCTATCTGTTGCATTTTACAGATGAGAGGTTAAATGATTTATCTAAGGTCACACAGCTTACATAAACATGAGGCAGAATTTAAACTCAACTGTTACAGATTCCAGATCCAGACTATACCATGCTGTCTCTCCTTTCATGCCTCTTTCCCCCCACTTCTAAGATTACCTGCTTGATCTCATTTAGTCCTGGGTAGAGTCCTACCAACACACTAAGCCTGAGACTTAAACCCCTGTCTCAGAATAAGTTGACTCAATTTCAAGGTCATTTTTGCCATTCATGTACATACATATACACATATGCACATACACTTATTTTTTATGGAAATTTTCTTTTTTATAATAGCTTTTTATTTTTCTGGGAAATCAGGCAGTAGATCAGAGATCCAAATGAAGATAAAGAGGCAGGAATCAAGGCACAAATGTTGGTAGCAGTCCGTTGCTTTTCTTGCTTTGCTCACTTCAGTCAGCATCAGTTCATACAAATCACTCCCGATTTTTCTGAAATCAGCCTGCTTAACATTTCTTATAGAACAATAATATTCCATAATATTCATATATCATAACTTATTCAACCATTTCCTAACTGATGGACATCCACTCAGTTTCCAGTTCCTTACCACTACAAAAAGAGCTGCTACAAAAATTTTTGTACATGTGGATACTTTTCCCTTTATTATGATATCTTTGGGATATTGACCCAGAAGAGACACTGCTGGATTAGAGTATACAGTTTTATAATCCTTTGGGCAAAATCCCAAATTGTTCTCCAGAATGGTTGGATCAGTTCACAAGCACACCAACAATGTTATTACTGAACCAGTTTTCCAAACATCCCCTTCAACATTTATCTTTATGTCTTTCTGCCATCTTAGCCAATCTGAGAGGACACACACACTTTCTATGCCATTTTTGAGCAGCTAAGATCTCTCCTGCTACTACCCATTTAATTTATGTCTCTTCCCATACATGTTGTCTATATCCTCTATACTTGTGGACATATGTGCCTGGATTCCTGCCTCTCTATCTTCACTTGACTCTTCTCTTGGATCTCTGATACCCACTGCCTGATTTCCCAGACACCAACAACTATTTCCCAGATAATCTATGCTATATACCAACCCTGACTCTGTTGCTAGATCACTAGATCTTCTAGGTGCGAGATCATCTCTTCTTGTGTTATGCTGTTGAACTTAGTTCTTTTAATGACTCAGACTCCAGACCATCTATTCAAACTATATTTTTTTCAAGGGACTCAGCCCTAATGGTTAAGAGTTCAAAGGATATGAGTAGAAAATCTACCCCAAAAAAGTCACCTAAATAAAATAAACAAAAATCATGTTGACTTTAAAGTGCCGTCTCAATAGTAAGGCCATTGGGGAGAAACAATTATGTTCATACATTGCCAGCAAGAAATCTTAAACTGTGGATTGACTTTTTGAATAAATAATGCAGTAACTGGAATATGTGTAGAGAGTATTTACTTCCATACTTTTATAATTTCATTCATGAAAGAGTTCCCTCAATTGGTGCAGTTTACAACCTATTCCAACTTTCATATTTTCTTGAAAATCTTCCATTGGGGACCCATCAATATAGTTGGAGCCTTTGTCTGGATTTCCTGAAATCATATATGTATCAGTGGAGCACCTGGGCTATCCCTCAGTGATGCTTCACATCACATAATCAGCCTTTATTTTCCTCTCAAAGAGAAGCACCCTCCTTTCAGGTACCCAGATTTAGAGCTTCATAAGCATTCTCAAGTCTTTTCTTTAGCACCCCCATATTGAATAAGTTGACAATTCTTGTTGATCTGTCTCTATAAAATATCTTAAATACTTTTCCTTTTCTCCCCTCATGACCCTGGGATTGGCCACAGTACTAATTCAAATTATCATCACCTCTTTATTATTACAATGGTTCCTTAACTGGTTTCCTTGACAAAAGTTTCTCACCTTTCAAATATAACCTTCAAATGGATACCCCTAAACCCCAGGTCTGACTATTTCATTCCCTAGCTCAAGAAGTTCCAGTAGCTTTATACTGTCTCTAAGATAAAATATGAGCTCTTTTATCTGGCTTTTAAAGCTCTTCATCATCTGCCTCCAGCCTGCATTTTTGGACAGGTTTATTGAATACCTAGTGCTGGCCCTCTGGAGTTCAGACATGTCCTCTGGCCAACAAGAAGGAAAAAAAAAAGTTTTTCCACTGAGGACTCTTGATTGAATTATCAGTTCCTGCTTAGTAGCCAACCAAAAAGGCCTTTGTTCTTCCAAACATGATAAATAGATAGGAAACAAGAAAAAATACCTACATATGCTCTGAAGTGTAGAAATCCCAAAAGTCTCAGTCCAGCTTTAAGCTTTAATAGCTTTGTTAACTTAAAGCTGCACTAAGACTTTTGGGACACATGTAGTAGAGAGACAGACCTCCTCCTTTGTACATGACCACATATCCAGAAGCATGACTATCAGGGCAGGGCTCCCATTTGTCAGATTCTATTATTATCCCCAATTTACAGATAAAGAAACAAGCAAATAGAGTGATAACTAGAAAGTGTCTGAGGTGATACTTGAACTCAAGCCTGACTGAGTCCAGGTCTTGCACAGTACCTGGTATATAAAAGGTGCTTAATAAATGTTGATTAATTGAATTCAAGAAGAGGGAGCTCATCCTATGCATGGAGAGTGGCTTCTGCAAAGACACATGGATGGGGCACAGAATATCATGCCCAGATAAGTGGGTGAAATGTAGAGGATATGAAGGGGAGTAACTTAGAAATTAGTCTGAAAAGGTAGATTGTATTCAGTTAGCAAAAGATTTTAATTGCTAAAGTAAGGAGTTTGTAATGTATCCTAGGGGCAATGGGGCATAGAATATTCTTTGAACAAGGAAATAATGATCAAAAATCTATATTTTGGAAGATCATTTCAACAATAGTTCTTCTTTTTTTTTTTTCTTTAAAATACTTTTTCTTGAGGCAGTTAGATGGCGCAGTGGATAGAGTACCAACTCTGAACTCAGGAGGACCTGAGTTCAAATTTGACCTCAGACACTTCACATTTCCTGGCTGTGTGACCCTGGGCAAGGCACTTAACTCCAATTGCCTCAGCAAGCAATATAATTTTTTTTTCTTTTTCCTTTTTTCTTTTTTACAATTTTTTGACTGACATACATAGCACACATATGAACTCTCCATGTAGCAAATAAAAATAGTTAAATTGATTGAAAAAAGCAACTGTGTCTATCAGACAACTATACACACACACACACACACACACACACACACACACACACACACACATATATATATGCCATGATTTCTTTTCCCCAAGAGTTTGATGACTTTCCTTCTTTCATATGAACATGGATCTGGGTGTCAGTTCTCAACATTTGGCTGGCTCAAAGTTGTCCTGATATTTATTCCTAGCAATTTTGGAGGGATGTCCAGATTCAGAACTACAGAATGATAAGGTCACTCTTAAAGTGAACTTTGATTTGTGAGAGTGTGAGAATTAGGATATTATTTAAGCAGCTCCTTCCATCCCACCTCCAGCCAGGGCTGAGCATTGGCAAGAATAATTGGAGAAAGGGTTTTTTCCAGCAGAGATTGCCAACTCTGGTGTTTATAGTGTCTTTTTATGTTTTATTATACAAGGGAATTGAAAGGCCAAATAAAAGGATGAGTGGTGGTGGTGGTGGTGGGTGGGTGTGTTGCCCCAGACTACCTAAATTCTGAGATAGGGTAGAGGTAAAAAGAATTCACAGGCCCTCACTTAGCTGGACTAAAGTCTAGGGACATACCTTTGAAAAGGGGAAGTCAGTAAAATCTTAGAGCTACCTGGGTGGCCCTTTTATCCTAGGTGAACAAAGATTGTGGGGCTATTTAAAACAGAACTGAAGAGTTGTTGACTAGCAGAAGTATATGGCCTGGGTGGTTCCTGAAAATAACAATTGTTCGAGGCTGCAGCAGTGTCAGGAACCAAGTCAATGAAGTCTTAGCAAATGACAGTTCATAGAGCATCAGCAAGGTACAGTGAGGGCAGAGGACGTAAGTCAAGCTGTGTAGCTTTAGCAGATGACAACTATAACAGCACAGCTGAGGATAAAGCTCAGCAGATGACAGCTTGGGGGCCAGTGACAGCAGTTGAGGGCCATTCCCTAGCCCAAGAAAGAGCAGATTTGGGGCAGAGCTTCAGCTGAGTTCCTGGACCACGCCAAAAAGCTACAGCAGGTCTCAGAGACAGCAGACGCTAACAAAAGTTTTCTAGCTATAACCCAAGGCAGTTACTATTGAATTATTTAGAATCATTGATTTAGAGCTAAAAGGGATCTTTGAGGTAGTCTAGTCCAACCCCCTACATTTACAGATGACAAAAGTGAAGCCTAGAAAAATTAAATTGCTTGCACAAATTCATAATTTTAGTTAGTGGCAGAAATGAATTTAAAACTCATGTCCTCTGGCTCCAAACCTCTCAGAAACTCTTTGTTTCAAAGCATGAGTTTCCCTGGGAATTGTGCTCTTACCAATCCAACCCCTTTAGGGATACATGGAGATTGTGTCTATTTGTAAATAGAAAGGGTGGAAGTGCTGAGAATGATTCTATTGCTCGCTTTTTTCCTGAAATTTACTTTGCTTTTTTTTTTAAACTCATGTAAATACTTTGATCATTTATAATTTATTTATAATTCCTACTCTGTCATTTGGTAGAAAGTTCACTGGAAGAAGGCTCAGGACAAATATTGCCTTCACATTGAATTCAAATAACATAATGATCCAATAGTTGGGTGGAATACCCATTATACAAGATTAAATGTCTACTAGACTTTGTGTCATCTCCATGGAGTAAAATCCAGCATGTGAGCATAGTGATGACAGAATGTTGATGGATGCTAAAGCTGAATGGAGCATTTATGTGCTATAGAAACTTGGCATCAGAAAAAAGAATGTCAGGGAGGAGGGAAGTGCCAGCATGTCAGAGTACCAATGGGAACAGTCCTGACACTTCAATTTTGGATAAATCTAATTGTTAGAAAAAAATGTCCCCTAAATCAATCTTTTCTGCCTTGTTATAGGTTCTATACTTGGATTCCAATAGAAAAGGTTTAATCTAATTCAGTGTTCAGTCCAGTACTTAGCACATAATAGGTGCTTAATAAATGCTTATAGATTAATGGATTGAATTTCTCCTTAATTTGTGAAGTTGAAATGATGGCTTTTCAAATAATTAAAGAAATTTAATTATGTTCTTTGGTCAGTCTTCTCTTCTCCAGGTTAAATGACCCCAGTTCTTTGAATTGATTTTCATATGGCACAATCTTAAGGCCCTTACTATGTAATCTTCTTTTAATGTATTTCAGTTTTTCAGTATTTTCTCTTTCTTTCTTTCTTTCTTTTTTCTTTCTTTTTTCTTTTTTTTTTTTTTTTGAGGCAATTGGGGTTAAGTGACTTGCCCAGGGTCACACAGCTAGGAAGTGTAAAGTGTCTGAGGCCAGATCTGAAGTTAGGTTCTTCTGACTTCAGGGCTGGTGCTCGATCCACTGCGCCACCTAGATGCCCCCATTATGACTCTTAATGGAGCATTAGATCACTTAATTTTTTTAAGCTGCTATATCACACTGTTGACATAATGAGTACTGTCCAAATCTATCCCCAGATGGTTTTTTTAATATTTAATAACTAATATTTAGTCATGCTTTACTTTGTGAAGTTGATTTCTTGGACCTAAGTGTAGGACTTTATATTTAACCCTATTGATTTTCATTTATTTTAGACTTTATTCTAGTTATTGTAAAACCTTTTTGGAAACTGTCTCTTTCACCTAGCATGCTATCTAACCTTTCCAGCTTCTCATCATGGGACCTATGACTTTGCCCAAATCATTAAATATATATATATATATATATAATATACACATATGTGTGTATGATATTTAAAATTAACACAAAGTCCTAGCTAGATACCAATCTCTGATGGATCACAACCCATATTTTCAAAAAGTCCTAAACAGTGAATGCATATTTACATCATTGTATTTAGTTTAGCCTGATATTTGTGATCTCCTGTTCTTTCTATTGTCCTTCTCTCTAGGACTTTCCTTTCTTATTTCTCCAACCACATAATAATTGAGCACTTCATCTTTGCTTTTACTGTATCATTTCATTTAATCCTTACAAACATTTGTGAGAGATATTGCTGTTATTATTACTCCCATTTTATAATGACAAAACTGAGGCTCAAAAAGTTTAAATAATTTGTCCAAGATAACATATCCACTGAGCATCAAAAGTTTAACCCAGGTCTCTCTAGACTAGAGATCTATTGCTTCTTCCACTGCTCAAAGCTGATTAATTCACTTTCTTCTCTTGCCCCATAAACAATTATTTATTATATAATATCCTTCATGATTAAATTCCTAATTCTTTCCCCCCTTTACTTCCTTCCCATTTTATTTGTTTTTCCTTATTCTAACCATTGTTTTCATAAAACCATGGAACTTTTTATCCCAAAGAAGTCTTATCTTAAAACATTCATTCTTACAATCATCTCTCAAAGGAATTTATGACCAAAGAAGAACTAGAGATCATTACTGATCACAAAATGGAAAATTTTGATTATATCAAATTGAAAAGTTTTTGTACAAACAAAACTAATGCAGACAAGATTAGTAGGGAAGCAATAAACTGGGAAAACATTTTTACAGTCAAAGGTTCTGATAAAGGCCTCATTTCTGAAATATATAGAGAATTGACTCTAATTTATAAGAAATCAAGCCATTCTCCAATTGATAAATGGTCAAAGGATATGGACAGACAATTTTCAGATAAAGAAATTAAAACTATTTCTAGCCATATGAAAAGATGTTCCAAGTCATTATTAATCAGAGAAATGCAAATTAAGACAACTCTGAGATATCACTACACACCTGTCAGATTGGCTAGAGTGACAGGGAAAGATAATGCAGAATGTTGGAGGGGATGTGGGAAAACAGGGGCACTGATACATTATTGGTGGAGTTGTGAACGAATCCAGCCATTCTGGAGAGCGATTTGGAATTATGCTCAAAAATTTATCAAACTGTGCATACCCTTTGATCCAGCAGTGTTACTACTGGGCTTATATCACAAAGAGATCTTAAAGGAGGGAAAGGGACCTGTATGTGCCAAAATGTTTGTGGCAGCCCTGTTTGTAGTGGCTAGAAGCTGGAAAATGAGTAGATGCTCATCAATTGGAGAATGGCTGGGTAAATTGTGGTATATGAATATTATGGAATATTATTGTTCAGTAAGAAATGACCAGCAGGATGAATACAGAGAGGCTTGGAGAGACCTACATGGACTGATGCTGAGTGAAACAAGCAGAACCAGGAGATCATTATATACTTCAACAACACTACTATATGATGATCAATTCTGATGGATGTGACCATCTTCAGCAATGAGATGAACCAAATCAGTTCCAACAGGGCAGTAATGAACTGAACCAGCTACACCCAGCGAAAGAACTCTGGGAGATGACTAAGAACCACTACATAGAATTCCCTCTATTTTTGTCTGCCTGCATTTTGGATTTCCTTCACAGGCTAATTGTACACTATTTCAAAGTCCGATTCTTTTTGTACAGCAAAATAACGGTTTGGTCATGTATACTTATTGTGTATCTAATTTATACTTTTAATATATTTAACATCTACTGGTCATCCTGCCATCTAGGGGAGAGGGTGGGGAGGAGGGGAAAAATTGGAACAAAAGGTTTGCCAATTGTCAATGCTGTAAAATTACCCATACATATAACTTGTAAATAAAAAGCTATTTAAAAAAATTTTTTTAAAAAATAAAATCTTATCTCTCCACAAATTTATGTATGCCAGCATTGCTATAATCATCTGGAATGGTCTTTTTATTCAATATGATTGATCTCTTTCAGAATTATTCCTCAAAATGTGTTCTTTTGTATATTTCACATGACAGTAGTAATGATAAACTAAAAGGATCAAGTAAAGGGAAAATAAATTCAGTTATATGCAGTTGAATGTCCTACTTTTGTCTGATGTTAGTTTCACTTTGATTTCTCTAATTAATTTGCATTTATATTCTAGTAAGGCAGATGATTATCTATTTCTAATTTTTTTTAAAGTTTTGAAGGCCAAACTAAGATGAAGCTTTAGAGCCAAACTCTTTCAACAGTCACCTCCAAACAATTTTAAAATAACGCCTCAAATTGAATTTTGGAGTGACAGAACTAACAAGCACTTAAGGTGAGATTTTTTTTCCTGACCAGGAAAACTTAAGGAAGTCTGAAGGCCTTTCCAGAGCACATGCAAATGGTGGTAGAACCAGCAGTGGTAGCATTTTTGGCAGCTTTTAACTCAGGGGCAGTAAGGGAGTTGAACAACTGTACAGCAAGAGATTTTAGGGGTCCTCTTGCTGATACTGAGTGCCACTGGCACTGATTAATAACTCTTTTGCCCATAAACAGTTCTGGACTGTAGTTCAGGGCAGAGAGGGGGGCTTACGATCTGTCACAAGTGAGCAGGTGACGTAGACACATTTCTAAGGAGAACTAGCAGTTGCAATCACAGGAGAGCAGGGGTCCTGGTCACAGCTAAGAGGAGGGCTAGCAGTAGCATCTTCAGGGGAACAGGATTCCTTCTTGGGGAAAGAACAGAGTGCAGACCAAGAGAGCAGTGATGATACCTCTCCTAAGATAACACCACCTTGGAATCACCAAAAACTTTCAAAACTAGATTTGAATATGGCAACATAAAAAATCCTAAAACTTGGAACAATGCCTTCATTTCATCTAAAATTCAAAGTCAATAAATAGATGGGGAAAATGAACAAACAACAACAAAAAAAGAATTTGATCATAAAAAAGACATACAAAGGCAGAAAAGACCAAAACACAAATTCAAAGAAGACTATGACCATACATAACTCTGACTTCTGCTAAAAATTGCTTGTTCATAAACCATGAAAATTTATTAATTAGGTAATGATTTTTATTCTTTATAAATTTGATTCATTTGCCTCTATATTTGAAAAGTGAGGCTTTTGCCAGAAGGTAATAGAGGAGAAATTGGGAAAAGAAATTAGAGTGTTGCAAGACAATTATGAGGAGAGAATTAAGAGTGTGGTGGAAAAAAAAAAGACAAATACTAAAGTAAACAACACTTTAAAAAAACAGAATTATTGTAATGGTAAAAGAAACACAAAAATTTTCTGAAGAAAAGAACTAAAAAAAAAACACACATAAATTAGTCAAGTGGAAAAAATGTATAAAAGCTCATTAAATAAAGTAATTCCTTAAAAACTGAAATTTGTGGAAGGGTGGCTAAGTGGTGCAGTAGATAGAGCCCTGAAGTCAGGAGGATGTGGATTCAAATCTGGCCTCAGACACTTAGCACTCCCTAGCTGTGTGCCCCTGGGCAAGTCACTTAATCCCAGCTGCTTCAGAAAAAAAAAAAATTTAAACAGTAACAAAAAAACAATAAAGTCAGAAAAATGAAAAAGAAAAGAAAATGTAAAATATCAGAAAAAAAAAACTATCCTGGAAAATAAATCAAAGAATGATAATTTAAGAATTAATGAACTGTCACCTGAAAGTCATTTTAAAAAAAAGAGCCTAAAGTTCACATTTCAAAAAAATTACTAAGAAAAACTATGCCAATATCATAGATCCACAAGGTAAAATTGAAATGGAAAGAGTCACTTGATCACCTCCTGAAAGATCTGCAAATGAAAACATTCAGAAATATTATAACCAAATTCAAGCACTTTCAAATCAAGGAGAAAATATTGCAAACAGCCAAAAAACAAAATCAAACAAAACAAAGAAACAAAATTGAAATCTCACACCACCACTACCATCACATAAATTCTTATAGTCAGCCATTAATTCATCCCTCCCCCCACTCCATGGATAGTGTCTTGTACATAGTAAGCACTTTAAAATGTTTGTCAGATTGAATTTCACTGTGACACAACGGAAAATGAAAAATGTGGCAGTATTTGGTGCCTTTATTTCTCTCCAGCCTACACTCTTGATTCTCCAAGTCTTTCTTTACAATATCCCCAGAAACCTTTTCATTCTGCAACCTTCCACAATCCTTAGGACATCACGCATTATTAGAAGTACCTTCTGCCCTTATGGCAATTACTTTTACCTACTTTACTCCTCTTTTACAATAAAAAGTCCCTTTTATGTATTATTTTCCCAATTAGAAGTAAGTTCCTTAATAGAAGAAACAGTCTTTCTTTGTTCTTGAATTTTTTCACCCAGACCCGAGCATAACATGCCTGATACATGTTATTTAGTCATTGTTCAATGGTATCTAACTCTTCATGACCCCATTTGGGTTTTCCTTGGCAAAGATACTACAGTGTTTTGCCATTTCCTTCTCCAATTTATCTTACAAATGAGGAAACTGAGGCAAAGAGGATTGAACGACTGCTCAGGGTCATACAGCCAGTGTCTGAGTCTGTATTTGCACTCCTGAAGATGCCTTCTTAATTCCATACCCTGCCTTCTATCCACTGTTTCACCTTGCTGCCCTGCCTGGTACTTAATAAATGCTTACTGATTGACTTTGAACAAGTGACTTAACCTCTCTGATTTTTAGTTTCCTCATTTATAAAATATATAAAAATGATGGAACAGATGGTCTCCAAGGTCTCTTCCAATTCCAAATCTATGATACTATGAATTGCATTAAGCTTCAGCAATCATGGAAACATAACAGATGCTACTCAGTGGATCTGATAAGGGCACAGATATTTCTGTGAACAATACATATCACTGTCTTACAATAGAAAAACTCAGTTACTTTAAGAGGTCATGTGCAAGTATTACACATAGTCTGCAGAAAAGAGCCACTGCGATGCATCTTTCTCAAATCTCCAATATAATCCTATGTTTAGAATCTGATCTTTTTCATTCCAACAAATAATTTTTGAGTCCCTCAAATCCAGATTCTCAATGTTTAAATGCCATGTGATTTAAAAAGGGAGGGGAAAACCCAGCCAACACCACATTGACTTGTTTTCTTTCTTTTTCCTAACAGATAGGTCAAAAATATAATGAGCATAAAAGCTAAATTATGCCCTTTCCTTCTGAGAGGGTTCCCATACCAGGAGAGAGTCTGAGGCATCACCAGGGCAACGAGCAGGGAGCTTACCAGTTTGTGAATGTCATCAGGCATTATGATGCATGTAGAGGCATATTGGCAATTTTCACACTTGAGGACCACAGTGGACCTGCATGCTCTGCTGTACATGTGACCGTGTGCGGGGCAAACCTATGAGTACGAGATCTTAGGTCTGAGTTTCTTAAAACTGGATTTGTAGTAGTGCCTTTAGCTCACTTACACAACAATTTTTTATAAAGCAGCTACAAGGTGCCAGATATCATGATAGCTGTTGGGGCCATAAACAAAACAAAACAAAAAGGGGGAATAAGTCCCACCGGAATTTTCATTCTATTAGAGAAGATAAGAAAGACTTCCCTTTTATTGTCTGTTGGTGGGGTACATGTAGGAATTGTTGTTGGTACCATACACAAAGAAATTATCAGGAAATCATGTTTCTATGGCTTTTCTTAAGATCCTGAGTCCATTTTGGTCCAGTGTCTTTGGGTAATAAGAGGTAGTTTAGAATTATAGAATCATAGATTTAGAGTTGACAGGTATCTCAGAAGGCATCTAGAAATCACCCTCATTTTCCTGAAGAAACTGAAACAGAGAGAGTTTAATGACCAAGCTCACACAGGTAACATCAGCAACACAAACAATTTGAACCAAAGTTCTTTCACTACAAAGTTAGCTTTTCTTCCTCTGTAATAAGACATTTACGTGGTGCTTTACAGTTTGGAATTTGGTTTTGCTTTTTGGACAGGATTTGTAATTTTGGTAAATGACTTACACAAGCATCATGCATCAGAGGAAAGACTTGAAACCAAGACTTCCTAATAACAAAGCACTTTCTCCTTCACCAACCCTATTAGGTAGTTCTAGTATTGTGGCCCCTGTTTTTACAGATGAAGAAAACTGAGGCTCAGATAACTTGTGTCTAATTCATACTTATACAACTGTGAAGAGAGCCAACTGGGTTTCAAATCCAAATCTTCTTCCCAATCCAATGTTCTTTCCCTTATTCCACTTTCTCATAAAATTTAGAATTGGAAGGGACCTTAGCAATGAGGATAGACACTCTACAGCTGGAGGGCCAAATTCAGCCACTGTCTGTTTTAGTACGGCTTGGTGAGCTAAAGATTTATTTTTACATTTCAAAATACAATGCAAAAACCATTCTTAGCAGCAGGACATACAAAAATAAGCAGTAGACAAATGCAAGTTATATTAGCTGATCCCTTGCCATCTAGTCCAAGTCCCCTCATTTTGAAGATGAAAAAAATGAAATATTCACTATATTGGTAAACAGATAATTGGGCTGTGATTAGCACTAGATTCTTCTGAAACTAAATCCAGAGTTCTTTCTTGATGTTAGACATTGTCTATTAAAGAGGACCTTCAAGAAGCCATTTAATTTGGAAGGTACCTTTAATGCTTCATATTCTACCCATGGAAGAGATTTTTTAATGACATGAACCACTTGAAGCCCATGTCAAATCATCCCATGTATTGCATGTCAATGGCTCTGAGGCACATTTAGCTCTCACATGGATAACTACATGCTGGAAGTTTGGGAGAGAAGGAAAGGAAATATTATGCTTTATGATAAGCTACAGCATGTTCTGAATGGCCTACTGATTTTCATTCTGGCATTCCCTAAGATGTAATTATCTAAGCTGTTTTTGCCCCCCAAATACTGAGTTACCCTGCTACCCATATGGTACCCATTCTGTGGGTAGATTGTGGATTTTCATTTCCTGTACATGTCTTGTATTTTTTGCCAGCACTAATTTCAAGTTTGGAGCAAATATAAAACAGCACTGTGCTTAAGAACTTCTGGAACACCAGCAGTTTAGAAATTCACTTGTATTGTGATCATATTTACCAAAGAAAGTATCAGAACTCAACTGTGATCATGAAAAATCTGTCAATAGTAACATATATCAATATAATTAAATGTTTATATCATTTCAAATGGAGGTCTGAAATAATGGAAGAAAGCTGTCAAAATGAAAAGAAATATAGAATTAAAGGCAAGGAAAATGGATTAAGAATAATTCATTCTTAATGTACTTTTGGTTTCAAATGCCCTCCTATGACCTAAAAATACTTAAATAGATTTTCATTTTTAAGTTCCATGCAAGCTCCTCTTGTTAATCTGTGATCTGGGGCACCTAGTTTCCCCCAGAATTTAATTTTGTGACTAAGTTATTAACCCCTGAAAACACAAGTCTTGATATAAAACAAAACAGCTATAGCAGTATCAGAATTAATGCTTAGTGGTAATTTGTATTATAATGCAATATTTCATACACTTGGCACATCTTAAGGTCATTTTTGTCTTTATAGATCTCTATTTAGTTTGGGCTATTTTGAATAATTTTTCCCAACTTCTTTTACTTAGTCATCTTCAAATGTTTAGCCTGACAAAGACCAGACAAATGTCCAAACACAAGTTTGTTCATTGCTTTAAATGTATTATAAAAGGGTTAGGAAGAGGAAAACTTAGGGCAGGTAACAGTGAAGTAGGAATTGATAGGAGTCAGATCTCTTTATAGAGTCCCCCAACTCTTTCCATGACTACCTAAGGTTAAGGTTAATGAGTATTCCGTTAATCTCACCAGGAACATCACCTGGTATGTGAAAGCTTTTTGACTTGCTTAGGTAATCTAAAAATGTACTCATTAGCTCAACCCTTTTGGCTCTCAGATTTCTGCCATAATCAGGAAGCTTGAGAATTACATTTTATATATTCCTCCTTTGTTCTGCTTATTTTCTAAGAAACCTGAGCACAGTATTTACAATTACTTGCAAATACACTTCCAGCTGAAGGTTGCAAAATGGATTTTGTTCCTACTTAATAGCCTCCATTGACATAAAATAAGACATTTTTAAGCTAGTTCTCACTCAGATTTTGAATTGTTAATGATTCTAAAGCAATAAAAAGCAGTGTTGTGGGTTGGGTTTTTATTTTACTTTTCAGAGCTGGAAAAGAGACATTTCCACCTCCAATATTGTACTGAAATTGTCAGAGTGGGCTATTTCACACATCATAATATGGGAAACATTTGAAGACACAGAGATTGAGCCTCCTGATTGGCAGTGACCTCTTGCAGTTACGGTGGAGCAAAATAACATTTGGAATAGAATGTATTTTCTTTCCTGAGAAAATCTTGTGCTACCTCTATTTCAGGAAATTATTCAATTGTGTGTGTATAAGAAGTCATATATAAAGGAGGAACAGAATTTTTAGAAAATGACAAGTAATCTACGGTGTTCATGGTAATGGTGTTTTTATTGGTTGGGTGAAAGGCTTCACTTTGGGGAGGCGCCGGTTACCATTTTAGTGCCCTAGCATAGCAATTTCATAAATGATACTGACTTGAAAGAGCTAATGCATTTCAAAATTGCCTAACTAATGGGGTAAAGTGGCTAACCCATCAGGTTAGAACTGAATCTAGGGCTATGTATGAGAGAGGGAAGCCAAATAACCTAGCCTCTTACATCAGCACTTCTACCTCAGTTTCCTTATCCATAAGGCAGAGATGACAATATTTGTACCACCTATTTAAAGTGTTGTTGAGAGAGATAAAAGGCCTTTAAGGATATGTAGTTTTGTTTTTTTTTTTTTTTTGGTATCCCCAGAATTTAACACACTAACTTGCATTAAGTAAACACAAAGATTACACTGAATCATGGATATTGGTTATTGTCCTTTGTTCTCAAATAAGATCAAAATGACATCACTATATCGGGATCAAGGCAACATGTGTGACTGTGGCTGATCAGACCTGTATGGGTTCAGAAGGCTCTCCACAGGTCAGCTGCAGATAATCCATATGAACATTTAGAGTGGGAATGTCTCTAAGTTCAAGCATCTCACTTTTCCTTTGAGCTACTACACTTCTAATTTGCTTACAGAGCACTTCTTTGATGCAGGCATTCCATGCTGGGTGGTCCTGTGCCAGTGCCTCTCATGTCTTACAATCAATTCCCAAGTTCTTCAGAAAGACCTTGAGAGTTTCCTTATATAACTATGTAATAAATATTACTTCTCTTCTATCACACAAATGTTAGAAGATTTAATTTTTTCAACATTTTTTCTATTTTTAATATTTAACATTCAATTCCATGAAACCATTAACTGCCTCTTAACATATTTTGATCATCATAAGTACAAATCAATTGATTATAAATATATGTTTAGTAGACATCATCATCTGATTCTTGATGAGAAGAAAAAAAGTTTCATAATTTGGAAATACAAGAAATCTTTTAGGGTCCTATGATAGATGTGCTAGAAAAGACAATTTATTAAATGAACTGGCTCAACAGAATTAATGCATGTTTGAAAAGCAAGCAATTAACTTTTTGATCAATAGTACAATTAACTCATCGGTAACAGATTTCTTTAATGTACCATTATACATTGAATATGCCTTATTTCCATATTTGAACTCTGATTTGCTATCTGAATATACTATATTGAAACATTGTAATTTTGAGTAGATATGAATCCAATACTAATCAAAATCACCTTTTAACAAATATTTTTAATTAAATGAGAAGATGGGAAAAAGCACCAAGTGGATCAACTCAATTATTCTTACTAGTCTTATATAACACTAAATCCTATAATTGTATTGAATGTCACAAAGCTTTCACTTTCAGTTCAGGGCCAATTTGACATTAGAAAAATCACAATAAAGCTTTACCCTTTAAAAATAATTAATACAGGAAAGATTTTAGTCAAACACCTGAGTCAGAAATGGAAAGGTGGCCAGAAATGGGAAAAAAAAGTGGGCGGAGAATTAGAAGATCTGACTTCTTTCTTCTTTTTCTTTAAGCAAATGACCACACTTCATTTTTTTGATGTAAAATAAAGGGTTTAATTGCATTATGTTTTCATCTCTTTTTCAGTTCTGAAAACCAATAAACCTATGTAATAATAAGATGTAAACCAGCTCTCTAATCACTGAAGGCTATAACTGGATTTTTTAAGTATAATTATTCCTAACACATCATGGGGGGTAAGAGAGCTACACCCTCAAAGCAATCTGGAAAATCCCCTTAAAATTTGTATCAGAAAAAAAAGTTTGCATTATTATGGTATTAAAAAATAAAATTTGTTAATGTTATATAATATTATATATACATATGCATATATATGTATATTTCTGAGTTTCTAATTTTTTGTGTTGTTTCTTGGCTTTGACATGTCATGTGAAGCTTCAATAAAATTCCTCCAAAATTCCCATTTAATTTTTTATGCTTACTGATATATCAAAACTATGATGGGCAAAATCAAAATGTGGAAAGAAGAACCATACATATAATAAGCAACCACTCTCCTGAAATCACTTGAAAGAATTTAGGAATGAAGTCCTTTGTTCAAAAACAGAGCTTCTCTAATTGTTTATCTGATAACTGAATCTGCACCAATTCATTCATTTGGCTTGACTCAATTCTTATGAAAAAGTAAACATACTAGACTTCCAGAGATTTGACACATTGCAAAATTGCAGAATTGCAGAGTTGGAAATCAGAGTCCATCTAGTAGAGCTAATTTAATGCATTACAGATTAAGGATTACTTCTATAATCTCTCCAAGAAATGACCCAACAGGTGACCCCACATATCCTTTGTTCAATGACCTCCAATAGACATTGCTACCTTTGAAGGTATTACATTTTACTTTAGGTAATTCTAAAGTTAGCAAGTTTTCCCATACAAAGTCTAAATTTGTCCCTTTAGAATTTCTATCTCTTACTCCTAGTTCTGACCCCTAAAACCAAGAAGAATGCAACTAAATCCTTTTCCACAGGAGAATTCCTTATATATTCAAAGACAGTTATCATATATCCCTTGACTACTCCCCTCTCCAAGTTTTGCCAGTTCCTTCAAACAGTTCTCACATGGTGTGATCTTCTAGCATTTCCCCCACTAAATTGTGAACTCTTTTTGAATAGATACAGTCATTTGCTTTTCTTGGTGTCTTCAGTGCTTAGCACAGTGGCCAACAAGTAAAAAGAGCTTAATAAATGTTTATTAGTTAAACAACTGACTTACACAATGCTAGTGACATTACTTTGTGTACTCTTCACCTGATCAAATAACCTATGCAAAATATGGTATCTGGAACTGAACTATTACTATATTAAATGGGATCTGATGAAGTCAGAGAACAGCAAGATTATCATCTCCCCTGTGTTGGACACTAACCCTTTCTTAAATGAATTCAGAATCACATTAACTTCCTTAACTGCTATGCCAAACTACTAACTTCTATTAAATTTGCAGTTCAGCAAATACTCCAGATTTTTCTCAGATAAACTCTGTCTAGTTCACCTTCCTCATCTTTCATTAATGAAGTTGCATTTTGAATCCAACTGTAAACTTTATTTTGGGGAGTAAGAAGACTGGAAAGGCATACCCGTAATTTCATAATTGTCAGGTACATCCAGTGAGAAAAATCCCTTTACCAATGCAAAATTTTACCTACTGTATAACTTATAGTCTTAGAAAACTGACTTGGACACTGAGAAATCAAATGGGATTTGTCTAGTTACAGTCAATATTTTATCAAAGGTGCAACTTGAACCCAGGCCTTCCTTACTCTGAGGTTACTTCTCTGTACATTATGTCAAACTGCTTCTCCACTTATGTTTATCCTAATTAAATTTTATTTTTCTTAAATATAGCCCAATATTCAAGCACAGAGGTCAGCAAACTATTGCCTGCTTCCCTTATCTTCCCCTTTGAGTTGTTACAATCCATATCTACCACTTAATCAAAATCCTGCTATTCTCTAGATACCCCCTAAATGACTCCCCTTATTTCCATAACAAAATTCAGTACACAGCTCAAAATCCTTCTGTACTCACCAACTCCTGCCCTCATACTAGTAGATTTCAACATAGATATTGATTTTCCATCAAATACTCTTACCACCCTATTCCTCACCCTACTCATTTCCCATGACTTATTCCTCCATCCCACCCACAAAGATCTTTCTGTCACTTCCAAACGCACTTCCTTGTCAAGGAATTCCAAAATTCCCCTATCAGACTACATTCCATTGTATTTCCACCTCTCTCTTTCCTTTTTCTTACCAACCCCTACTCTTTGTCTATCCTGTGATCTCCAATCCCTTGAATTCTCAGTTTTCTCTCAGGCCATCACCCCTATACAAACTACTTTCTTGTTTTTTCCCCCATCTTGACTCCTTGGTGAGCCACTTCAACACCACATCGTCCCCTTCTCTTGAGTCTCTGATCCCCTTACTTTGCTGATTCTACCCCATCAATCCTTAACCTTGGATCTCTCCTATTATCTGCTGCCTTTCCACACATATGCAGTTGAATGAAAATGAAGAAAATCGTGCAATCATTGTAACAGGGTCCATTACCAATTTAACATCCATTGGGCCCATTCTCTAGCTAAGTTGCCCTTCTATACTTCCCTTATTTAGTCATTATCCCATTCTCCACAGTAGGTATTCCAAATGTTTTCATCCCTCCTCAAATATCCCATGGTTTATCCCTTTTCCTCCACCATGCTCATCTGAGATCCTTGTCTCATATTTTACCCCAAAAATACCCCATTTGCCATGAGCTCTCTTTTCTCTCCTCTTCTTCATCTCAAATCACTTCTGTGCTCTTTATTATGATCTCATCCTTCACCCATCTCACATAAAGAGGTGGTCCTACTTCTTACCAAAGTAAACAATTTAATGAGCACAATCCAATTCTGTCCTTGCATCCCCATCAGACTATCTTTTCTGTCATATCCTTCTCTCTCACATATATTAAGCATTCCCTGGCTATTGGCTTCTTTTCTACTGCCTGTAAACATTCCCACATCATCTCTCATCTTCAAATAATTGTCACTTGATTTTTTCCACTATTATCTCTCTTCTTTTTGTAGCTAAATTCTTTGGGAAGACTGTATGTCATAGGTGCCTTTACTTTCTCTGTTCTTACTCTCTTATCAATCCCCTACAATTTATTTTTCAATTTTATCAATTCACTAAAATTGCTTTCTCCAAAGTTACTAATTATCTCTTAATTGCCAAATCAAATCCCCATTTTTCTTAACCTTTCTACATCTATTGACACCATTTATGGCTATCTTCTCAATATCTTCTCTCTAGGTTTTTGGGACATTACTCTCTCCTGATTCTCATCCTACTCATCAAACTGTTCTGTCTCAATGTCCTTTTCTGCATCCTCAACCTGTTTAACCATAAGCATCCTCTTGAGCCTCTTATCTATTCTCTCTATATTATTTCCCTTGGTGGTTTCATCAGCTCCCATGGATTAAATTATTATTTTTATGATGATTATTTTTAAGTCTACCTCTCCTGGCTCCAACTTTTCTGCTGATCTCCAGTATCACATCTCCAACTGCCTTTCAGCTATCTCAAACTGGATGTCCACTAAATATTTTAAATTCATCATGTGAATATAGTTCAATTGAAATCATTATCTTTCTCTGTAAACTCTCTTCCTTCAAATTTTCTTGTTAATATGGAGAGCAGCGCCATCCTTCTACTCCTTCCAGACTCACAATGTGTCATCCTTGACTATTCACTGTCTCTTACCACTTTCTAACCAATCCATTGCCATGGATATCAATTACATCTTTGCAAGATCTTTCATGGAATATGTACCATAATAACATCTTACAAATGGCATTTATTAGTTTTATGCCCATAAAAAATGTGTTTCACTTATGTGAAAATTTGACAAGCATATAACCTTCTCAGTTGGAGGGGAAAAGGGGAAATAACAAAAGTGTGAAACAAAAAAGAGAAATATTCACTTATTTTAAAAATCAGATATTATTTTAAAAACCCAGCATTGCCCATCTCCATAAAGAAAGGGAAAAGGAGTATTTTATTATTTTTCCTCTGGTATAAACTAAGTCACTAAAACAACACAATATTCACTTTATTTGTTCATTCCATTTACATTGTTGTAGAATACATTATTTTCCTGGCTCTACTTACTTCATTCTTCATTATTACATATAAGTCCTCCTAAATATCTCTTCATGTTCATTATTTCTTATTGTTTTGCAATATTTTATCACATTCATGTATCACAATTTGATTAGTCTCCAGTTGTTGACTAATTGCTCTGTTTCCAATTTATATGAATTTCTAACTCACATAATGAATATTTTGATCTGTAAAGGACCTTCCTGACTTTAACATCCTTGCAGGTATATGCCTAACATGAAAATTATAAGGAATATTTTTGATGTTTGGACAGGTCCATCTCTTCATTACCCCTTTTGGAGTTTGCTTGACAAAAATTCTGAAGTGGTTCACCATTTCTTTTTCCAGCTCATTTGATAGGTGAGGAAACTGAGGCAAGCAGCATTAAATGACTTGCACTTAGTCACACTGCTAGTAAATGTTTGAGGCCAAAATCGAACTCAATAAAATAAGTCTTTTTGATTTCAAGCCCTTTGTGCCACTTAGCTGCCCTCAGAGATAATGTTAGTCATTTTAAAAGCATAATTTCACATTGTTTTCCAGAAAGATTAGATCAATTTATAGCTTTGTCAGCAATGAATCTGTTTATATGAAGCCCCTCCATAATTGAATGAAGTCATCTTGTGTCATCTTTGTTAATTTTTTAGCAATGGAGTTAAAATTCAGAATTGTTTTGATTTTCATTTCTCTCATTATTTGTGTGGTTAAGAGCAATTTTCCATATAGTTGTTAAAATGTTGCTTTTGTTTTTAAGAATTGTTTGTTCATCTTTTTTTAAGTATTTATCTACTGGGAGGACATGACTTGTTCTTGATGAGACCACATAGACTCTTTGTAATCCTTGTTTCATTTTCTAGATGCTCACTATCCCTTTAATAATATTATGTTCTAGAATTTTTTCTAGGAATTGAAGTCAAGTTCAGTAGTCAATATTCTGACTGATTCTATTGCTTGTTTTAACCTAATCAAGAACTTATTCATTAGCTTTGTCACACTCTTTTCTGAAAGCAAGTTTTTATTTCCAATCGAAAGACTAAATGGGGAAGAGGGAGGGGCAAAATAACATAAAAGCCCTTTAGGAGGGAATGTCCTCAGAGGAAAGAAATATTAAAGGAAGGTAAATATATCCCGATTATCTTTCTCTTCACATTTCTGACAACTAATACAAGATGACTAGCATTTCAAAGCATTTAGCAGCCTGGAAATACTAAGTACCCAGTCCCCTGCAATAGTTTCAGAAGCCTGCAGCAGCCTGAGTCAAGATTGGTTTAGTTCCAACTTGCAGTCATTACAATCCAAAAGATCCCCATTTGGGGAAGGTAGATTTATTAGATTACTCACCTCTGAAAGTAACTCTTCAAGTTTTCTACGAAGGAATAAATGTTATTCTCAAAATGGGAGCCTGAAATCAACTAGTATTATCCCCAAACACAAATACATACATGCACTGATAGCTGGCGTTTATCTCTTTAAGTTTCTTTGGACAGATACAAATCAGTCACCTAGGCCTGGAAACCCAACATAGATCCAAGAAGCTCAGAAATATCCCAGGTTTCAGGGTGTTAATTACGTGTTCCTCCCTACATGACTTTTTAAAACATAAAATACTGTTTTCTTAGTATTTTATATCACAAAACTTTCTCCCAGTATTGCTTCCCCTCCTTCTCCTAGAGAGTTCTCTTAAGGAAAAAAGAAAAAAAAGAGGAAGAGACAAAAACATCAGTAAAACTGATCAGTATATCAAAAAAAATCTGACAATATATGCAATGTATCATATCCATGGACCTCCCACTTCTTCAAAGAAATAAGTGGGGATGGGTGATCATTCTTCTTTGAAGCAATTTGTATTCTTAGTAATTTTTTAGTGATATCTTTTGATTGTTTTGTAGTTAGCCTTTCCATCTATATCATTGTAATCAATATATGCTATTTTCATGACTCTGCTTATTTCATTTTGTATCAGTTCATATAGATTTTTCCATGCTTCTCTATATTCATCATGTTCATAAATTCTTATGACATAAAAATATTCGATCACATCATGTACTATCCCACAATTTGTTTGGCTATTCCCAAACTGTTAGGCATCTACTTTGTTTCTATTCTTTTGCTACCACAAAAAAGTTTTATTATAATTGTTTTTGCATGAAAGACTTTCTCCTATTAATGATTTTTTAGGGTTATAAGTCCAGTGGTTGAATCTCTGGGTCAAAGCACATAGACATTTTAGTTGCTTTACCTAAAACATTTTTTTAAAATGGTAATTAGACATACTATCTTTCTACCTCAGTCTCCCTTGTCCTTCTGCCAACTCCGAAGGCCCTGCAGGGATCTGGATCAAAGCAAGTCAACGTTTATGCTTAACAAAATTAATGAGCAACATGGCAAACAGCCAGATAATACTGATTTTTTACTTTGCTAGAAAAGTAAATAGCAACATGTCTAAAATTACAACAAATCCAAAGAGATAAAAACAGTTGGTGTTAGTCCTTAAATCTCTAAACAGAAAAAATTATGATTTTCTACTGACAAAAGCAGAAATAACACTGGATTTAGAATAAGAAAATGTGGGTTCAAATAATGCTATTTACTACCTATACTTGGGTAAGCCACTAGACAACTAGGCTTCCATTTCCTTATTTGTAAAATGAGAGAAATTGGACTATATTGCTTCTAAGTCTCCTAAATGTACAACTTATATCACATGAAGACTGGTAATAGATACTCCCACAGAGCAAATCTAACTTCCTGTAATTTTGTTGAAAAAAAAAAATCTAGCCAGTTAATAATTTGAACACCTACATAAGGAATCTACTGGGGCACTGTGTCCAACATATGATACAAACCTATTGTGCTACATTTTTATGTTCAAGCAACACATAAGTCTTCACAGAAAAATATAGTACAGAATGAAGAACTGATAAAATATGCCTTATAATGGAACTTGCCTCAATATAATGAGCTCACAAGTCTGAATACCCACTTGTGATCAGAACAGGCAACCATTTTTGATAGCTGGGGAGCCTGGAAGCCCCTATTCAAAAAATTTCTCAGACTAGGAGTCTTTGGAGAATAAGACTCAGGTTTTCAGGTCTATGGTAATCTGAAGTTCCTTTTTTAAAGTGTTATTTTTTATTCAGCATGGTTGTACTTCCAGTTTATTGATCTTTAAATTTAATTTCACAAAAGTACCTGAATAAGCAACCTGAGGCTTTTCCATAACTTCTCCAAGAGCTAGAATTTAACTTCCTTATTAGCCTTTTAAACAGTTTAGGGCTCTAAATTTACAGATGAGATCTTATTGGAAAGGGGATGGGAAAGAGGCGAATTAATGAGAAAATAGGAAAAAGAAGCAAGTGATTAGCATTACTACACATATACTGTGCATTTCCTGTGTGGGACCCACTGAGCTAGTTGCTAACTGTATATAACATAGAACTATAAAATAGAATTCTGTCTTCAAAACCTATACTTTAATTGAGGATGTAAGATTTAGGTATGAAAAGATAAATAACTATATAAATATAATAATAAATAATAATATATATAATAAATAAATAAATAAATATAGGATATGTTAAGGCTAAATAAATATTAACAACTAAGTGCTAAGTTTTAGAAAGTACAAAAGAAAGAATGATTACCAATATCTGGGATACTCTTTAGGAGTCTTAGAATCATAGACCTTTGAATCTGGAAGTGTTCGGACAGACATCTAGACTGGGGTTTTTAACCTGGATCTATAAGGTTATTAAAATATTTTTATAACTATATTTTGCTATAATTGTTTTTCTTTATCTTGGAATTGTGTTCATTTAAAGAACATTATTCTTTTTTGAAGGGTAGCATTTCTTATTTTTTTTCACATTGAATAGTATTTTATTTTTCCAAATACATGAAAAAATAGTTTGCAACATTTCACCTTTGCAAAACCTTGTGTTCCATTTTTTTTTCTCCCTGTCTCTCTCCTGCCCCTTCCCAAGACAGCAAGCTATCCAATATAGATTAAACATGTGCAATTTAAAGAACATTATTCTAAGGAGAAGAATGTAGGCTTCATCACTGTGCTAAGAGGGCCATGATACAAAAAGATTAAGGAACCTATTTATACCAATCTTGTCATTTTACAAGTAGGATATTTCCTGGAGCAGGTCTGGAAGTATACTAGTACTGAGGCAAATAGAAGAAGAGAAAGGAAAAAAAACTGCTAGACAGGGAGACTGTGTGAGCAAAGAAATGTAAGCTAGAATGCAAATAAATTGTCTGAGGAAAATTGCATAGAACCACTTGCCCTATTTTTGCATACGGCAAAAGGTAATTTTTAAGAATTAGGCAAGAGATAGAACATGGATACTAGAGAACAAGGATTCTGCTTTTATTTTTATGCCCTCAGAATCTAAAAATAATGTTTTGCACATAATAAATACTTAATAAATATTTGTTGAGTTGAACTGGAGGGCACTGAATGACAAAGAAGTTTGAGTACTGTCCTATGGATAATGAAAAGCTATTAAAGGCTTTTGAATAAGGGGTTAATGTGTTCAAAGTGTTATTTTAGAAAGATTGTGTGAGCCAGATTGGGCCAGAGTGAGACAGGAGATAGAGAATTTAATGAACAAAATATTGCTGGATGCCAGGTGTTAGATAGTGAAGGCTTAGACAAGGAAGATAGCATTGAAAATAAAACCGAAAGGACAGATCAGAAAGATATGAGCTCTAAGACAGAAAGGAAAGTCATAAAGTACACCAAAATATTCATAGCAGCATTGAAAGAAAGCAGAAAATTACAAAACAAATTTGGAAAATTATTAATCAAATTATAACACACTAAAATAATGAAATATTACTGAGTCATAAGGAACAACAAATATGAGGAATTTAGAGAGTAATGTTGAATTCTATAGGAACTAACAATATATCAATTATATGAAATTATCATAATCAGGAAAACAATATACAAAACAACTACAATGAAATAAATGGGAACAAATAAAACCAAACTGAATGATAATTATAATGACCAATTTTTAGAGAAGGTGATAAGGAAATACAGAGAGACAGGAAAAAAAAAATACATTTTTTGTTGGAGAGGTGGGAAGAATATTTGTACACGTTTTCAGATAGTTGATATTAATTGGTTTTGTTCAGATGATTTTTTTTCCTTTGGTACTAGAGAAAATTCAATGTGGAACAGGAAATGGGAGATGTTTATATTTAGCCAGAATAGACTATGATGTAAAAACAAAGCTCATCTTTTTGAAAAAATTTTTTTTAAAAAAGAAAGACATTACCTCACAGCTAAAACATGATTGTAAAGAGATCAAATTATCAAGTCAGCCAAATCCCAGCTTTGCCAGTTGTCTCCTCCTCCTCTGTAAAGTGAGGGGGTTGGGCTAAAATGATCCCTACGGCCCTTTGAAACTCTGAATCTTATTGCCCTCCAGGGACAGTTAATAAGTTGTTGAGACAGTAAAAGGTACAAATTTATGGAGATTTAACTATCTCAACAACCTGCGACAGCGAGACTGGCTTCTCAGCATTCCTAATAAAATAGTAGAACCCCTTCTTTTTTGTGGGATCCTTGTATCAGCCATACTTAGGAGGAAAGTGATTGGTATTTTCCACTGGAGAATTCCTAACCAGAAAGAGCCTCAAACTTCTTTTTATTCCAAGACTTCCTCAAAGTTTTTAAATGCCATAAATTAATGGATATTAATCACTCTGATCCAGAGCGAAGACTGTATGATCCAGACCACTCCTTTCAGCAGGTTCATTTAAACCAACTGATGATATACTTAGGAAAACTCTGATCTGCAAGAAGCAGTCTTAACCCCTAAAATGGCTATAAATCCCTTAGAAGTCCTAGTCTCCTTGTCTTATTGGGGGCAGAGCTGAGGCAGGACACAGGAATAAGAGTGGTTCTCCTTCTTAGGGTCATAGTGTCATAGACCTGGAACTGGAAGGAATGTCTGAAATAATCTAGTCCAACCTTTTAATTGTACAAATAAGAAAACTGATGGTCACAAAGGTGAAGTTCCTTCATTTAAAGATGAGGAAAATGAGCTCTGAGAAGATGAAGTGATAAAGTCATACAGTTTTAAGTTTACAACTTGAATTCAGATCCTCTGTCTCCAATTCCAATATACTTGTCAATTTGTGGCAAAATGGGTTGCAGTTGAGCTGGCCTGGGCTCATGGTGTTTTACTTTCAGGTAATGTTGTATTTCCTTCACTCTCCCCATTTCCATCACTCTGCTAACTCATCATAAGATTTGAGACTGCTTCTCTATTTGGTGTAGCCCATTTGCCAAAATGGTTTACTAGAGTGCAGCCATTGTGCATATTAGTTTCTTGGAGCCACAGGTGAGAATTAGGTGATTCAGAGATGCTAGTCTTCCCTGAACACACCCTAGGGCCTATTTGTGTCTGAGCATTCTGAGTTCAGAGTGGTCTGATCAGCCACAGTCGAACACCTGTAACCCGGCTTTAACACAGGTCCTCAGGAACAAAGGACAATAACTAACCAACCATTTCCCTCACCCCCCAGATAGCTTAGGGATTCTTTGATTTCATGTCATATTTACAGATCTATAAAGGAGCAAAATTCTCTGGGTAGGAACAAGGAGAAAAAGAGAAAAAAAGTAATACACATTATCAATAACAAAAATTGATGGGGACAGGGTCGGATGTTTTGGTGTAAGAGGAAGAGAAATATGAAGGGGATACTAATGACGGTGTGATATGGTAGAAAGAAGGGTGAATTTGGAGTCAAGAAAATCTCGGCTCAAATCTAGATTTGAGCATTTGACTTCACCTATGGGCTTCAGTTTTCTCAACTGTAAAATGAAGAGATGATCAACAGCTTTTAGGTAAAATGGTATGTTGTGTGTAGCAGATGGTTTGGAAAATTATACTAGAAGTACATGGCTGAGGCAAGTTTGGCAGCTTCTTCTCTGTTGTTATTGCCATGGCCAAAAAGAAAAAAAGCAAAGAACAAGAATATATCTGGAGTAGGAACTCTGGGTTATCCAGAGGTCGGGTACTGAACTGCCTCCAGAGTGTGAGATCAAATTGCTTCAAAGCTGTAACCTCTGGGGTTCAAGGAACTAAGCACAAATTTATTTTTAGGCCACATAATCCTTTTGAAATGTCTTTAATTCATCTTTTTTTTTCTCTTTATCTTTTGTATGACCATCATCTCAATTCAAACCCTTAATTGCCCCATATGCGTGTGGGCTGTCATAACAGCTCCTACCTGGTTTACCAATACTCTGCAGCATCATGCTCTTGCTCACCATATTAACCTTCCTAAAATGACAATTTTATCTTGTCTACGAGGAGTAAGATATAACTAAATGATTAAATGACAATAAAATCTGCTCAAAAGTTTCCACTGACTCCTTCTTAAAAGAAAAATGACAACACTTGGGGGACTGGTTGGATATAGGGAACAAGCCTGAGAGAGAAAGCAATGATAATGATAAGTCTTAGACTTAGTTTACTGGACAGTACTTTTTTGTTGTTGTTGTTGCAAGCATTTTTTTTCCTTTTTTTTCTTTTTCTTTATTTTTTTTATTATAACTTTTTATTGACAGAACCCATGCCTGGGTAATTTTTTTTTTACAACATTATCCCTTGTACTCACTTCTGTTCCAACTTTTCCCCTCCCTCCCTTCATCCCCTCCTCCAGATGGCAAGCAGTCCTATACATGTTAAATATGTGGGACAGTACTTTCAACCAAAAAAAAAAAGATGGAACAGTTTTCGTGGGGAAGATAATAATTTCAGATGAGTCTAAAGTTCCAGTGATACATACAATCCAAGAAATTGGACTTTGGGAACTGGAACTCAGGAAAGAGGGGGCAGGGCTGGAAACAATCATTTAGTCATCATCAGCAAAATGATGGAAAACTATGATAGTAGAAGCACTCCCTGAGGAAGAAGGGGAAAAGAAAGAAAAGGGCAGAGAGCTAAGGACTGAACCTTAGGGGTTACCCATATTTAGGAGTAGGAAAAAGAAGACAAACCATTGGAAGAAACTGAAAAGGAGCAAAAAAGTAGGTAAAGACTCAAAATCATGTAGTAACATGGAAGCCAAGATAGGAAAGAATAGAAGAAGGGTGGCCAATCAACTGAGTTAGCTGTTGTGTCAGCAGTAAAGATCACAAAATCAGATTTGCAGACAGAAGGGACAATAAAGTTCATGGTTAATGGTTTCATTTTTTAGATGAGGAAAATAAAGCAGAGAGATTCAATGACTACTCTGAGGTCATATAGCTAGTAAATGTATAAGGAGAAATTTATACTCTGGTCTTCCTGACTTCAATCCTAATTCTCTATCTACTCCACCATATTGCCCCCCAGAAGGAAAAGGGGGAAAGTACAAGCATTAGATCTGTATGTTAGGATATTAAGAGATCCCTGGAAATTATTATTTTTATTTTTTTAATTAAAGCTTTTGATTTTCAAAAATATGCATGGATAATTTTCAACATTCACCCTTGCAAAATTTTGTGTTGCAAAATTTTCTCTCTTTTCCCCTCATCCCCTCCCTAGATAGCAAGTAATTCAATGTATGTTAAACCTGTGTGATTCTATATATATTTCCACAATTATCATACTGAAGAAGAAATATATGATAAAAAAGGGGAAAAAAATGAGAAAGAAAACAAAAAGCAAGCAAACAACAACAAAAAAGTGAAAAATACTTGTTGTGGTCCATACTCAGTCCCTTCTATCCTCTCTTTGGGTGCAGATGGCTCTCTTCATCACAAGAAACTGGCCTGTACCATCTCATTGTCGAGAAGAGCCATTTCCAACAAAATTGATCTCCATATAATCTTCTTGTTACCATGTACAATGATCTCCTGGTTCTGCTCATTTCACTCAGCATCAGTTCATGTAAATCTCTCCAGGCCTCTCTAAAATCATCTTCCTGATTGTTTCTTACAGAACAATAAGACTCCATAACATTCATATACCATAATTTGTTCAGCCATTCTCCAATTGGGCTGAACAGTTTCCAATTTTTTGCCACTACATAAAAGGCTGCCACCACAAACATTTTTGCACATGTGGATCCCTTTCCCTCTTCTGTGATCTCTTTGGGATACAGGCCCAGTAAAATCACTGCTGACTCAAAGGGTATGCACTTTGGGCATAGTTCCAAATTGCTCTTCAGAATGGATGAATCACTTCACAGCTCCACCAACAATGTATTAGTGACTCTGGCGATTCTTAAGAGTCAAGTTTTAATAAATTGATAAGGATGAAAGTTCAGTTACAAGGGTCTAAGAAATTAAGAAGGGCAGCTTAATATTATGAGTAGAGAGACCAAGTCATGGCCAAGAAGTCTTAAGTTCAAGTCATGTCTCTGACACAAACTGTATGGTCTTAGACAATGCTTATAAGACAATAAATGGCCAACTTTGATGGAAGAAAGACCCTGTGCTGATGAAACCATCAGTACAGGCCAATCCAAGGCATGAAAGAGTATAACAAAAAAAAGTCAGAGAGAAAAGGACTTACATGTGCAAGAAATGTTTGTAGCACCCCTTTTTTGTAGTGGCAAGGAACTGGAAATTGAGTAGATACTTGTCAATTGGAGAATGGCTGAATAAGTCAAGATATATGAATATAATGGAATGTTATTTTCTATAAGAAATAATGAGCTGATTTCAGAAAAGCCTGGAAAAACTTACATGATCTGATGCCGACTGAAATGAGCAGAATCAAGAGAACATTGTGCACAGAAAGAACAAGGTTATGTGATGGTCAGCTGTGATGAGCATGGTTCTTTTGCAAGAATGAGATGATTAAAGGCAATTCTAATAGATTTGTGATGGAAAGTGCTAGCTGCACTCAGAAAGAGAACTATGGAGACTGAATGTGGATCAAAGCATAGTATTTTCACCTTTTGTTGTTGTTTAGTTTACTTGGGTTTTTCTTTTCTCATGTTTTCCTCCTTCTGGATCTGATTTTTCTTGCCCAGCAAGACAAATATGGGAATATGTTTAGAATAACTGTTGAATTGCTTTTTATCTTGGGGAGAGGCAAAGAAGGAGAAAGGGAGAAAAAATTGGAACAGGAAGTTTTGCAAATATTAATGTTGAAAACTTTGTATGTATTTGGAAAAATATTATTAAAAAAAGAAAATAAGCCAACAAATGTATATGCTTTTCTAAGGATAAGTATATAGGATAAGAATAATAAAGTCAGATAGCTATATAACAAGTGGCTAGAGCACTGGCCTTGGAGTCAGGAGGACCTGGGTTCAAATCTGCCCTCAGACACTTAACACTTCCTAGCTGTGTGATCTGAGGAAAGTCATCTAATCCCAATTGCCTCACAAAACATACAAAAGAACAATAAAGTCCAGGGACTGGTTGGGGAATAAGGGAAAAGTCAGATAACATTACCTATCTACTTTATCTCCTACTATGTTCAATACTACATCTCTACTCCAATCCTGGTGGTCTCTTTCCTGAGACTACACTAATATGTTTATTCTAAAATGCAATATTTGTGGATCCAATTTTGACCCTGAATTATATACTATTTTGTACTGTTACTCAAGTACTTTTTTATGTGTATTCTTTATCTTCCCACCTAGTAATCTTAGATATAGGGTTAGTAGGAACCTGAGTATTCCTTCCCTCTCATTTTACAGATATAGAAACTGAGATCTAGAGATATTAATTAATTTGCCCAAATTGACACAAATAGCAAGTATCAAGACAAAATTTGAACCCAGGACTTCTAATTTCAGAGCCAGTGCTCTCTTCATTTTATCACCATAGCTTCCTTTTGTAGAGAAGTGATATTTCTTTTATTTTTTCCTCTACTCCTTGCACAGTGCTATTACATAGATGAGACCTTTGATGAATAATGAATGAATGAAGCTATCATTGGACAACTCTGTCCTGGTTTCCTCTCGAATTTTCAATCAATGTATAGAGGCGTCAGTCACTGTGAAAAGGGAGGGAACTGTGGATCCAATCTACATTTTAGTGCCATAATATTGATTATTGGTTATATATATATATGCAATAATATTGGTCATTCTCTGGGAACAGTCCTATATTTCCAGATAATTCCCACAGTTTGTAATTCCTTTGACCAGTAGCTAATTGCCCATTTACTGGGAGATGTGATGCTTCATAAGCAGCCACTCCTTTCATGTCACAATCCCAGAATACCAACACCAGACTGATGAGAACATCAAATCAAGGACAATCAGTTATAGCTGAAATCAGTGATGTTTCAGTATTCAGAAATTAGAATTAGTGGCTGGATTGAATCCATTTGGCTATACCTCTTGCTTCTCTTCAAGTCTTAGGTACAATAAATTAGGAGCACAACACCTAGTACATAGTTTGTGCTTAATAAATGTTAGGTACCTGACAAAATAAAAGATATCTAGGGTAGTGTAAAAACTCAAAATCATGTCATAATGGTAATTTTAAAGAATCGGAGTTGTTTAAGTACAGAGAAAAGAAAACATAGGTGGGACATAAAATTCATCTTTCCTTTCTTGAAGAATTGTCATGTAGAAGAGAGATTAAACTTATTTTTTTTCACAATTCCAGCAATGGACTCTAATAACAATAGATGAAAGTTAGAGGGAGACAGGTTTTGTTCAATAAAAGGAAAAATCTGAGCTTTCCAAAACCAATATGGACTGTCTTAGTGAGGTCGTGGGTTTCTTGTCATCTGATATAAGTAACCACCTATCAGGAATGCTATAGAAACCATTCCTGTAGCTGCTGGGAGGCTGGATAAGATAAGCAGTACAGCACTATCCAGCTCTGAAACCTTATGGATTTTGTTTACTCCTTTGGAGTAAGCTTTAATTCCTCACCCTGCTTCAATTCTCTTATTGAATCCGAGGCCAGGAATTATTGATTCTACTTCCATATCTCTCACACCAGTTTCCTTCTTTTCACTCATATTGCAATCACCTTAGACCTCCCTCATCACTATTGTAATAGCTTCCTCATAGAGTTACCCGAAGGTGACCATATTACCCTAGGCTCCAAAGGCTCTGGTGGCTCCCTCTTCCCTCTGGGATCAAACTCTTCTACTTGGCATTTAGAGGCCTTTGAAATTCAATTCTGGGCTATCTTTCAGGACCAATTGTACCAGGCACCCTATGGTCTAGACAAACTGGTCTTGTATTTCCTATCTCTGTGGCTGGAAAACACTCCCCCCTTACTCCTGCCTCTTAGCATCTTTCACTTTCATTGACGTTCAAGTGAAATGTCACTTCCTACATGAGATCTTTCCCGATCCCCTAGCTACTAATCCCCCTTCTCTTTTCTGTTAGCTCATGTACACTGCAGATGATTGTTCTAAATTTGCTTATTCATATCATTTTCCCCTACTAGAAGACCCTCCCAACAGATTCCGTTTCAGTGTGTCCTTATAGCCTAAACATCACAAACAGTGACTGGAACACAGTAGGTGCTTCATAAATACTGGGGAGCTGAATGAGTAAGTGTGCTTTTTCTAACCTTGCTCAATGTGCACAGAATGAGAACTAGGAGAAGACGGCTTAGTTGGCTTGCAAGGCCTCATGCTGACAGGAATCAGAACAGCTTTATTGATTTAAACTGCAGAAGATAAGATAAGTTTGCCATTTAAAATGTGGCAGTTTGGACTTGCCGACTTTATGAAAACTCTCCAAAGTGCCAAGCTTGCTTGCTATATGACAATTCTTCTTTTAACTCTTGCATTTTGATAACTCAGAAATGACTCAACTAATTTTTAATGAAAACCAGTTCCTCTCAAATGCCTTTTTAGATGTTTCTTGGCCAAATCTATGAAAAATAGATATTTAAAAAGTGAATTTGTCTGCCATATGTTACCACTCTGATAATTTCAGAGGCCCACAAGCTCATATCTCAAGGGCTAGAAAGCACCTTAGAGATAATTTTATCCAGTAGTTCTCAAAGTGTAATTCTTTTAGAATATCTGCAAATGTCAAAAGTATATTATAATAATAAGGTGAATTATCATTAGATGTAATCCACACACACAAAAGCTCTTTGAGTGACCCTCAATCATTTTTCAGAGAATAAAGAGGCCTTGAGACCAAAAAGTTTAGGAAATGATGATCTATTCCAACATCTGCATTTTACAGTTGAAAAAACTGTGACCTAGAGATATAAGTGATTTGCCCAATATCACAGAGGTACCAGAGTGTGACAGAATCAAGTTCTGAGTCAGTGCTCTTAAGACTGGAAGAGTTTTAGAAAGATGATTTTAGTTCAGTGATTTACAAATTGTTTTGATTTACAAGCTATTTTGTCAGAGTCAAAAGACATAAAGGATTACCTCCATGACCCATTCCATTTTCCACTGTAAAACAACCTATAGTCCTATGAAGACCAACACATTGCACCATAACTAGGATGGGGACATTTTTAAAGGGTGCCAACTTTAGAGGGTACTAACAGTGCTTTTCAATTCTTCAGCTACAGAAAGAAGATGGAGCTTAACACCTCGCTAAGAAAGGTAATTGGCTAAAACAACAACAAAAAAAAAGAGTCCTAGATGGTGAACTTCTCTACTTCTCCACTCCATCACCTTTACTTAGCCTCATAAGATTATCCCTCTTACTTCCTCTTCCCCACATTTCCCTCATCCTGAAGGCTTGCTGCTTGCCACTTCCCTTGGGTGTAGTTTGTGGTAATTGCTCCAGGTTGAAGAAAGTCAAGTTACAGTTCAGAAAACTTTAAATTCAGGACCCTCAACCACAAGTTTTTCTAAAGATTTCTTACCATTTTAAAATGTAAAATAAACAATAAAAAAAATCCATGCTCTCCTTTCTATCCTATCTGCTCACTATTGAGTTAATTTTATGTATTTATTTGATAATAACAAATATTATTGCAGCTATACCTTTAAAGTTTTTGTGTCCTAAAATGTAGCTTTAATTCTGCACTGGAAAATATATTTAAGACAACAAAAGGTAGAAGTAATGTTGGAGGTGCTGTGGGAAGACAGGCACATCAATATACTGTTAGAGCAGCGAATTGGTCCAACCCTTCTGGAAAATAGTTTGAAACTATGATAGAAAAGTGACTTAAAATTCATAGCCTTTAGCCTAGAAATACTACTACTGGGTATTTACCCCTAAGGAAGTCAAAAGCAGAGGGAAAAGCCCCATAAAAAGCAAAATGTTAATAGCATCACATTTCATACTGGCAACATACTGGAGAGAAAAATGAGTGCTCATCAGTTAGGAAGTAGCTAAACAAATTATGATATAAGAATTAATAGAATATGGTTACACTATTGGAAAGGACAAGTAAGAGAAATTCAGAAAAACTGGAAGATTTATATGAAATTATACAGATCAAAAGACACAAAATCAAGAGAACAATATCTAAAAAGATCACAAGAATAAAAAAAGAAAGCAGACATCAGGACTCAGATTAATGCAATGACCAGTCCTCCAGTCCTGACTCTGGGATAAGCATACTTCTCTCCTTTAGGAAAAGAAATGCTAATGTATATGTGGAAAAATGGGCATATGTTGATAGGATGTCAGTGTCTTTGTTTTACTTACACATACTTCTTTGTTAAAAGACAGAGCTTTACAGGAAGAGAATCACAGTTATTGGAAAATGAGAGTGATATTGAAAAAATTGGGTTTTTAAAAATAATATGCTCAGAAGACATTTTGGTATGCTTTGTGTTTTGGATATTATGAAGAATTAACTTCAAGATTATAAATAATAGTTCCAGATAGATAAGAATTCACTTTATTTTTAAAAGAACTATGGACAAGGAGGAGGATTGAAATTTTCTATTGATAATTCACCCCAATATATAATGGTTCTTTGGGGAAATTCTTCCTTCGTGTAGAACCTAAACCCTGCATGCTGCAGCATAAGCCAATCTGTTTTGTCCCCAGGAGAGAGAGGGAACAGCTGGTCAACATCTCTGTATAACTTGAAAAGAATTATTAAGTCACTTCTCAATCTTCTTTGCTCTAGGTTAATTCAGCTAAGGTCCCACAGGCTTTGCCAGTTGGTCCTACTTTTTAACCCTAAAGTAATCCTTTCTGAACTATTTTCATATTCTGTGATTGAAATTTTCAAAATCATTTTCTGTCTCAATTTTTAAAAATAATGAGCATCAATTGACTGGACATATTTACATGGTCATAAACATAAGAATTCTTTCTTGTTCTTATGCTATCTATTCTCTTGCCCCTCAATTCTAAACCTCCTATTCAACATCTAAATATAATTTGTAAAGATTCTGTGGCATTACATCTTAAAAGCCACTGTATTTCCCAGAGGAAATGCAAGTTTCTATGTAGCTGTACAAATAAGCTATCTTTAATTTTGATAGAAAAATAGCAGTATATGCCAACCCTGTTGTGTCGAGTAAGCAATGTGGTTTTATAATAATAACTGATGTTTATACAAAGCTCTAAAGTTTGCAAAGTACTTATATTATCTCATTTTAGTCTCATTACAACCCTATGAGGTAGAAATTTAAAGTATTATTACATTCCTTTTAAAGATAAAGAAAGTCTCATAGGTTTTGACTTGTCAAGGGTCATATGGTAAGTGGAAGAAGATGGATTTGAATTCAACTTTCCTGACTCTGAATCTATCACTCTATCTACTCTATGACACATATTATTTCTTCTATAGTCTCTTATTCCTTTCCCCATATTCTATAGACTATTTGCTTTAGGATCTAGAAGACATGGATTTAAATCTTGCCTCTGAAATTTAATACGTCTTTGATGGTGAGTAAATTAACTATTCCTCAAATTTAGTGAGAAATGCAAGTCCTTTTAGTTACAGACTTTATTCTTTTGGCTTCTACAACCCCATCTGATTGAAAAATCACCATTTCTTCTTAGATACTACATGTTAGGTAGCATAGAAAAAATAGTTGATACAAGTGGATAGAGTGCCAGGTCTGGAATCAGGAAATCTCATCTTTCTTAGTTTAATTGTGGACTCAGACATTTACTAGCTATGTAACTCTGGAAGTCACTTAATTCTGTTAGCCTCAGTTTCCTTATATGTAAAATGAGCTAAAATGGCAAACCAGGCCAGTATCTCTGCCAAGAAAACTCCAAATAGGGTCACAAAAAAGTCAAATATGACTGAAAATGATAAAACAACACTACTATATTCTACTTATGAATCACCTCAACATCAAGTTCATACTTAAATGAGTTTAATTAAAGTATGATAAAATTAAGAAACATTAGACATATTTATCACACATAATAGGAGTGAGATTTAGTTCCTTTCCAAGGTCAGCAGGGGTAGGCACCAGAAATAATAATATATTAAGAAGTTAATGAAGTAAAAAGACTAGTTTACTTTGTTATACCTTTATGAAGTGTGAAGGGGCTCCCCTTATAAGAACTGACAAGGTAGCTGGTTATTGACTAGGGTAAATTGATCACATCTCAATATCCTTTAAATAAGTGAGTCTGTGAGTCCTTGAAGAAGCTGAATAGTAAGAAAGATAAAGGCCTTTTTGATAGGGAACAGCTTTTTGGAGTGTGAACCAAATGTCTTTAACAGAGACCAACGTGTACGAAACTGCTACCATTTACTGTGGAATCTCACAATTGACCCCTCAAATATCCTTTGAACCTGTGAGTATATTTGCTCCCTAGGAACCTCACCTGAAAATGGGAGAATGCTAAATTGGAGCGGTAACTCTCACAGGATGTGTTATTTTTATGTTGCAATATGTCAATCACTTCTTATCTCCAACCCTACTTTCAGACTGGATTCAACCTGAACCTTTTACTTTCTTCTGTCTTCCCAGCTGTGAGAAAGAGAGACAACTCAGATGTTCAGTGGCTTATAATGAATTTCTCACCTTCTGGTAAAATGAGACCAGGATTCAGGCAGTTAACTCACAACAGGTTGTCCTTGCAGGATTATAGAGTAGTACAGACACTTTTAGTAATTTTCTTGTTGTAGGTGCAGGTGCCTGGATGAAACAGATACCTGGGTCCATAGTCCTACAGTTCTGGGTTTTATGAAGTCCAGGTTGTATTTGTATGGTTTGTGCACCTGTCTATCCTTGAAATCCCAGGGCTAAAAAAACGAATGCTCAGAGACTGCTGCTTGCCTGTCATAATTCTAATAACAACAAAGAACAGGGGGACAAATGTGGCTGCATTAAGCCTCCAGCTGCTGCTGCTTTCTCCTCTCTTTCTCTTTTCTCAGGTGACAATCAAACCAATGGTATACACGTTGGCACTAAAACAAGCTGGAAAATATGCTGGTACTATGGAGCCTATGAAAACACTCTATCCTAAGGCTCCCGGAATGTGCCCTGATACATTCATTCCCTATTTTACTTTTAGTATGAGAAAATTAAAAGCACATTGATGGGTCATTTTTCAGTCATGTCTGACTCTTCATGACACCATTTGGGGTTTTCTTGGCAAAGACAAGTTTGTTGTTTCTTTCTCCAGCTCATTTTACAGATGAGAGAATGGAGACAAATAAGGTTAAGTGATCTGTGCAAGATCACATAGTATCAGAGGCCAGATTTGAATTCAAGAACAGGGGTCTTCCTGATTCCAAATCTGGCCCTCTATCCACTGCACCACTTAGCTGCCCTTCAGAGTATGGACTTATAGACAAGGTGATAGTACAAATCACTGGACCATCAAATCTCTAAAATGTGAGTTCACAGATTATTTAGTTCATCCTATATTTAAGAAAAAATCATTTCTTTTAAAATCCCTCAGAATTAGTTATCCAAGCTCTGTTAGAAGCTTTCTGGTGATAGGGCTCATTTCATGTTAATAGTAAATTGAAAACCTTCTTCAGAGACTTTTATGTACCAATCTTAGTTCTTCTATTTAGGGATAAACAGGCTATTCCTCTTCCATGGAATAGCCCTTCAAGACAGCTACCATAATTCCTTGGGTTCTTTATTCTCCATTCTAAATATCCCCAGATTTTCCAAGTAATTGTCATGTTGCTTTGTCTATGGTGTCTTAAATAAAATTTTGGATCAATAGAGCCGACAAAAAGTTTAGAGTGAGATACTTTCCCAGCCTGAGAAAATTTAGGAGGTCAGTGGAGCAGAAGGAGAAATCTATGACCTGGTTTGAAATATAGCAACAGAGATGGCAAAAGCAGCTTTGGAAGTTCTCAGCTCGGAGATGGTAAGGAGGTTAGACAACTGTTCAGAAAGAGACTATAGGGGACCTTTTGCTGCTACTAGATATAGCTAATGTTGACTGGTAACTCTATTACTTATGGGCCATTCTGGGACCCAGTAGAGAGAAGAGCTTGTTGTGGGTCACAAGAGAGCAAGTGTGCTGCTCTCAGTTCCAAGGAAGAGAGGAATGCAGCCCTTTCCAGCTACAATGGTGCAGGAGCCATTTCTGGGGAAAGAACAGTGGTGAAAATAGTCTATTCAGACATAAAAAATCTAAAGCTTATGTCAGTTCTTTTCCATACTCAGGAAAATAGAGAACAAATTTAATATAAAGCTCAGTCAAGAGATAGATTGGGAGAATGAGTGGAAAAATAAGAATTTGACCATAAAAAGTGACTACAGTGACAATCAACAAAGACACAAATTCAGAAGACAACAATGTGATAACAGCTACAAGCAAAGTCTCAAAGACAAATGCTAATTGAATTCAAGCCAAACAAGAATTTCTAGAAAAGTTGAAAAAAGAGGTAAGAGTGGTAGAGGAAAAAAATGGCAAAAGAAATGAGAGTGATGCAAGAAAATTATGAAGAGAATGAAGAGCTTGGTAAAAGACAAAAAAATACTAAAGAAAAATAACATTTTAAAAAACAAAATTGGCCAAATAGTGAACAAGAAATTAAAATTCACTGAATGAAAGAACTCCTTTAAAAAAAGCAGTATAGACCAAATGGAAAAAAAGGTAGAAAATTTACTGAAGAAAAGAACACCTTAAAAAGAATTGGCCAAGTGGGAAAAAAATTTACAAAAGGTCAATGATGAAAATAATTCCTAAAAAAAATTAGAATTAGGCCTTCATGAGACATTAAGAAATGCTAAGAAAAAAATTAAAAGAATGAGAATATAGAAGAAAATGTGAAATATCTCATGGGGAAAACAACGAACTTAGAAAACAGATCTAGGAAAATTATTTCAGAATTATTATAATATTGGAAAGTCATAGACAAAAAAGAGAAGGAGGAAGAGAGTAGAGATCATATTTCAAGAAATTATCAAGGAAACTGCCCCAATATCTTCAATCCAGAGGATAAAATAGAAATTGAAAGAATCCACTGGTCAACTCCTAAAAGAAATCCCAAAGAAAAAGCTCCTAAAAATATCATAATCAAATCTCAGAGCTCTCAAGTCAAGCAGAAAATATTGCAAGGAGACAGGAAGAGAACTTCAAATATTATGGAGCTACCATCAGATTCACACAAGATTTAGTAATTTCTATGTTAAAGGAATAAACAGCTTAGAATATGATATTCTGAAAGACAAAGAAGCTGGGATTATAACCAAGAATAATTTACTAAGTAAAACTGAGTACAGGGGAAAATGGGCATTTAATGTTAAAAATAGAAAACTTTCAAGCATACGCAAAGAAAAAAAAACAGAGTTAAATAGAAAGAAATCACAAGAGATTCAATAAAGTTAAACTTTTACATTCCTACAAGGAAAGGTGAAACATAACTCCTAATAATTTTATCAGTAGGACAGTTAGAAGCCATCTACATAAAGAGAGGGCATAAGTGTAGGTAAATTAAGTTTGAATAATCTCTCAAAAAAAAAACTCTAGGGAATGAGAGGGAAAAGATGAGGAAAAGGAGAGATAGAATGAAAAAAATTTCTCACATGAAAAAGATGTTGCATGTTTCTCACATGCAAGAAACAGCTTTTACAATGGAGGAAAAAATGGAAGGGTGGAACCATGGACCATTTTTGAACCCCATTCCTTTCAGAATTGTTTTAAAGAGAGAAGAATATACATGAATACTCAGTTGTGTACAGAAAACTATTTTGTCTTATAGGAAAATAAGAAGAAAAAGGAATAGGAAAAGGGGTTGGGAGGAGATAGTAAAGTGTAGGACAGATTAGGACAGGCAGTGATTAGAAGCAAAATAGACTCGGAGAAAATAGGATTAAAAGAGAGAGAAAAGAAGAAAATGGAATGGAGGGAAACGCATAGTTAAAAATCATAATTGTGAATGTGAATGGAATGAACTCACCCATAAAAGGAAACAGCAGAATGGATAAAAACCAGAATCTAACAATATGTTGTTTTTGAGACACACTTGAAATGGAAAGACAGAACTAAAATAAAGGACCAGAGCAGAATTTTAATATCCTTCAGCTGAAGTTAAAAAAAAAAGGCACTTGTGACAATCATGATTTCAATTATAGGAAAATAGACATAAGTTGGAAGAGATTGTCAGGAAAATTGCATTATGCTAAAAGGTATCATATACAATGAAATAACATCAAAAATGTTTATAGCCAATTTCTCTGATAAGGACTCATTTCTCAGATATATAGAGAATCGAGTCAAATTTATAAGAATATAAGTTATTCCCATTGATAGATGGACAAAGGGTATGAATAGGCAGTTTTCAGAGGAAGAAATTAAAGCTGCCTATAGTCATATGTAAATTACTATCTCATCAGTATCAGAAATGATCAGTGGAGATATGGGAAAATATATACACTTGATGAATTGTTGCTGCAATAGTGAACTGGTTCAACTATTCTGGAGAGCAATTTAAAGTTATGCCCAAAAGGCTATTAAACTGCATGTATATCTTGTCATCTAAAAATACTACTATTATATCTATCTCAAAGAGATAAAAGAAAAAGGATCAAAATGTACAAAAATGTTTATAGCAGCTATTTTTTTGTGGTGGCAAAGAATTGGAAATTCAGGGGATGCTCATCAATTGGGGGAATGGCTGAACCAATTGTAACATATAGTTGTGATAGAATACAATAAAATGATGAGGGATGTAATTTCAGAGAAAAATGGAAAGTTCTATAAGGAGTGATGCAAAATGAAGTGAGAAGAACTGGGAGATCATTGTGCTTAGTAACAGTAATGTTGTAATGATGGTCAACTGTGAAAGACTTGGCTAACCTGATAGACACAATAATCCAAGACAATTCCAAAGAATCCAAGATGAATAAAAACCTTTTCACATTCACAAAGAGAAATATTGAACTCTGAGTGCAAATTGAAATATAATTTTGTTTTGTTTTGTTTTTTTGCTTTTGTAGAAATATAGCTACTATAGGAACACATTTTGAATGATTTCACAGGTATAATTGATATCATTTACTTACCTTAATGGGTAGAGGAGAAATGGAAGGGAGAAAGAATTTGGAGTTCAAAATTTAAAGAGAAAATAAAGTTTAAAATAAATAATAAATTTAAAAAGCAAAGAAAAAAGTCAAGATGTTGTGGGTATGTTTCAGCTTAATATTAACTACATTTATTCTGGAAAGATAGTTTCAACTTTCTTAGAATACAGAAAAATGCAAAAAAAATTCTTATAAGACCCTGATATTTACCAAGAATAATTAATGAAGAAAAATGAATATTATTCCCATCTACACTCAGATTCCATTTGGTACTGTTAATATAAAAATTGACCTATTCCTTTCCAAGACAGGTTAACCTTTTCCTCCTCAGTTATTGGAGACACAGAATCTTTTTAGCTGAGCTCTAGTAAGTTGAAGCCCAACCCAAACCCATTTCTGTCACTGTCTTACTATCTCTCTCTGTCCCTCTGTCTTTCCTTGGCTCTTTTTTTTCCTGTCTCCCCATCTCTTTATCTTTCCTTGGTTTTGTCTTTTTCTATCTCTGTCTGTCTGTCTATCTGTCTATCTGTCCTCTCTCATCATTTGAATTTTAAACTAATTAGTCACTTTCCTAAATCTCATTTTCCTAAATCTCCTTTTCTAGTCTTCCCTACTGTTCCTACACAGTCTCTGCCTAGTTCGATTTCCGCTATAGGCTTCTCTCTAAACTTTCTTTGTTTTGTCCTTTCATCACTACTATTTGAGTTGACCTTGAACAAGTTAGTTTCTCTTTGTGAGCTTAAGTTTCCTCATTTACAAAATGAAGAAATGGGATGATCATTAAGCCCCCTTCCAGTTTTAACATTTCATGTTGCAATCCTTCTCTTATGTTTATGCTTTTTATGGGTTCAGTTAAAAAAAAAAGAAAGAAGCTAAGCATTTAAAAATAATTAAACAATGCAAATATATTGTTTTTTATTAAAGATTTTTTATTTTCCAAACACATGCATGAATAATTTTCAAAATTCACCCTTGTAAAACTTTGTGTTCCAAATTTTTTCCTTTCCTTCCTTCCTCTTAGACAGCAAGTAATTCAATACATATTAAAGATGTGCAATTTTTCTATATAGATTTCCACAATTATGCTGCACAAGAAAAATCAGATCAAAAAGGGAAAAATGAGAAAAAAAGCAAAATATAACTAAACAACAACAAAAAGAGTGAAAATACGATGTTGTGATCCACACTCAGTCCTCACAGTCCTCTCTCTAGGTATAGATGGCTCTCTATATCACAAAACCATTGGAACTGAACTCAATCATCTCATTGTTGAAGAGAGCCGCATCCATCAGAATTTTTCATTGTATAATCTTGTTGTCCTGTACAAGGATCTCCTGGTTCTGGTCATTTCACTTTGCATCGGTTCATGTAAATTTCTCCAGGCCTCTCTGAAATCATCCTGCTGGTCATTTCTTATGAAACAATAATATTTCATAGCATTCATATACCATAATTTTATTCAGCCATACTCTAATTGATGGGCATTCATTCAGTTTCCAGTTTCTTACCACCAAAAAAAGCTGCCACAAACATTTTTGCACATGTGGGTCCCTTTCCCTCCTTTAAGATCTCTTTGGGATATAAGCCCAGTGGTAATACTTCTGGGTCAACCCCTTTGGGCATAGTTCCAAATTGCTCTCCAGAATGGTTGAATTCGTTCACAACTCCACCAACAATGTATTAGTGTCCCAATTTTCCCACATTCCTTCCAATATTGTAATTATCTTTTCCTGTCATCTTAGCCAGTCTGAGAGGTGAATAATAGTACCTCAGAGTTGTCTTAATTTAATGTAAATAAATCATAAAAATTACATAATTTTGTTCATTCTTAAAACCATCAAAAAATCCTAGTATGTTTACGTAGTGAAAATTTTAAATTACCCTTATGGATTATGATTTATGCATTATAAGCATAGGGAATAATTTTGAACAGTATAGTTATATCAGCAATAGATGGTCATCTAGACCACATTATAGGTACATCCAAAATGTCCATCTATTTTTTAATGTTTGGCTAAAGAACAAAAATATCTCTTTCATATCCAATGTCCCAGATTTTTGTACCTATAAATGTTTATACAGAAACAGTAATCCACATATTTCTTATTCATTTATGCTTAGCTCACCAAAATGTTGCTTTGTTAAGTTATTTGATGTGCATGAAGCTTTTTATGAACCTTTTAATAAACATTAAATTTTTTTTCTTTGAAACAGAACTCTTTTTTTGCCATAGGTAAATTAATTTGGATACCAAATATTTTATGTTTGCTTTTAAATTCAGTTATCTCAGTTATTAGAAGTGTAAAAGTCTGATTTTAAAAATATTAATAAAGTACCTTGCACTTGCATTTAATATCTAAGCCAAGTTAAGAAAATTTAATTAATTTTCTCTAAGATACCTTTTTAAATTATTTTTATTGTTTTCTCAACTTGACAAACATCTTTCCAATTTTTTAAAACTACCTTTTCATTCACTAAGAGGTGAAGGGCTTCATTTGTACTGAGACATTTCATATTTCTATATTCTGTCTTCATCTCTCTTAGAATATTTGTCTTCTTCCAGGTACCACCATTCATGAAGATTTTCTTGGTCCCCTCAATTTCCCCAGTTGGTATTGTTCTCTCCTTCCTCAAATTGCTTTGGTTTTATATGTTATATCTTCTGCAGATAAAATGTAAGCTATTTGAGGGCAAAAATGTTCTAAGTTTGAGCATTTGGGGAAGTGAAATTGGGATTTTATTTTCTGAGTCAAATACAGTACCTTATATAAAGCTTAATTGAATTCTTATAGGCTCATAGATTTGAGTTAGACAACATCTTTGAGGTCATCTTATCTAACTCCTTTATTATTTTACAAGATCAAAGAAGCTGACACAGAAGCTGACACATAGATAGTTTAAATAATGGACCTAAGGTCTCACAGAGATTAAGTGGTGAGATAAGGATGTGAATCCAATTCTTTAGGTTCTTTAGGTATTACTGTACCAGTCTGGGTTGTACAATCTGGGCTATACCATAGCTACCTTAAAAAGAAATTCCATGAGTAATTTCCTTGCTTCATGGAAATTCTTTGGTGTTATTCACTAGTCTTTTTTCATAGTCACAATTTACTGAAAAGAAAAAAAAAATCATGGATGTAAAAAAAAAATCATCTCTTCCTTCATGCTTACTGCAATATAATTGCCTTTGATATATTCAACCATGTATTGTTAATTGACTGATTAATCCACCAATAAGCACAACTGCCCAATATGTACCAGCCACTGTGCTAGGCACTGGAGATAACTCAATACCTACTGACAAAGTGCTTAAATTCTATTAAAGACATTAAAGAGATATGTCTAGATATAGATATACTTAGATAGATAAATGGAAAGAAAATAGCAAAAAATGCAAAGTAACTAAATATAGAGTACTAGAGAGGAAGGGCACTAGCAAACGGTAACATCAGGAAAGGCTTCAAGTAGAAAATGGTGTTTGAACTAAATTTGAAGGAAAAGAAGGATTCTACAATACAGAGATGAGTGAACAGGGAGTTCACTCTAGGCTTGGCTAACAGCCAATATATAAGCACAGGGACAAGAGTTGGAGTACTCTGTGTGAGTCTGACTTGGCTATGTAAGTATAGTCTCACAGGTTGTGGTAGCTGCAGCAGAAAAGAATGAGGATAGCTTAATGGATTTAATTAGGACATCTTTTAAAAGCCCTTTGAAGGAAAATCATATGTCCTATGTATTTTAAAATTATAGTTATTCTTGAGTTGGAAATGTTTAAGGCTGAAATTGGTCCTTTTTCAAGAAATAAGGAGCATAACTTACAGGTCAGCACAGATTTTAACATGAATGATTTAGTTTTACTTCTGGTATTTACAATTTCAAGGGCATTTAAGTGGTGCAAAAGATAGAATGCAGGGGATGGAGTCTGGAAGACCTGCATTCAAATCAGATTTCACACACTTCTTAGCTTTGTGATCTTGGGCAAGTCTTTGGCTCAATTTCCTACTCTGGAAAATGACCTGGAGAAAGAAACAGCAACCTGCTCCAGTATCTTTGTCAAAAAAACCAAAAAACCCTCAAATGGGATCAGGAGTCAGACAGGACTGAAACAAATGAACAACAACAACTTAAAATCCCTCCTGAAAAGTAGATATTTGAAGTTGTATTTGTATTTTCCTCTGGTGGGCAACTCATCTTCTACAAGCAAACTTTGCACAAGGTGGTTGAAGTGATGGGATTCTCACACTAAAGCAACTGAAGAAATGCTTTGCTCTAAACCCTATGTGAGAAAAGCTGTCTCACTCTTCCACAGTCATACTTCATCAATCCCTTATCACAGCTGGCTTGGACAGCAGGGGTCCATTATGTCAGCACATTTGAACTTTGCCAGAAAGGTGTTTGTATTTTGTCAGAGTCTGGGTTTATTGATGATGTGTGATTTATGATTCTTTGTACACATAGGGACTCATTATATTAGATCCTGGCATGTGATTAGCATAAGCACAAGTATGCTACTGAAGACCTCAGAAGTGTATAATCTATGCAGTTACTGAGATCTCCTAAGACTAGCGAGGAGGAAGGTTAGGGATTTGGAAATTTTAATATCCCATCACACAAGAGAAGTATGTGTCCTCCACCCTCTTGTTTCTGGAATACTGTTACCTACAATGCCTTGATCATGCATAATGATTAAGAATCCACACTTCTTTTCTCATTTGTACCTCATAAGAGTATATATATATATATATATATTTATATGTTAGCATATAAGCACTTGAAAACTTCCAAAGTGTACATTGGACAAATGTAATGGACAAAATACAAACACCTTTCTGGCAAAGTTCAAATGTGCTGACATAAAGGTACATTTGTACCTCATAAGAGTATGTGTATATATATATATATATATATATATATATGTATATATGTTTATATGTTAGCATATAAGCACTTGAAAACTTCCAAAGTGTACATTTCTTAACTCTGTGAAGTAGATAATATAAAGATGGTATTCCCATTTTGCAGATGAGGATAAATGTCTATTGAAGTCTTAACAATCCTATTCCTACAATATCCTTCACAACCTTCCCATTCTTTCCACTTACACAGTTGTATCTACTCTACCACCAATTTAGGCACTTATTACATCTCTTTTGAATTAAAAAAAATACACTTTATTGATGCCTTTTTCATTTATTTCAGTGTCCTTTGTGACAAAGAAAAACAACTGAATGAAAATGTCCTAAAACAGAGATTGTATTCGACAATTTATATCATATTTTGTTCTTGTATTCCCCAACCTCTCTGCCATGTGGAAGAATATCTTTTAATATCTTTTCTCCAGAATCTCCATTATATTTCAACTTCCTTTTAGTGAACTCTTCTTTTGCATCGTTGTAAGCATTGTATGCATTGTCCTGGTTCTGATGGCTTCTCTTTGCACTGAGTTAATAAAAATCTGTCTGAGTTTTCCTGAATTTCTGATATTCATTATTTCTTACTCCACAATAATATTTCATTATGTGCACACATGATAGTTTTTTTTCAATTGTGCCTTTCTCATTTTTTTTTTTTTGCAATCAGAGATTATTGCTTGTCTGAACTCTTAAAACAGCCTCCTATTGCTCTCTATTCCTCCACCAGGAGTTCTTAACATTTTTGTGTCATAGACACCTGTGACAATCTGGTGAAGACAATGGACCTTTTCTTGGAATAATTTTTTTCCTTCACTTTGTTTTGGCTGCACTGCCTAATTTCAAATACATGGAACAAGATGCCCTCATACCATGTACTTCACTGTGTCTCCTTTCCTGCGTCACTTTTGTGTGGTCTTCCCTTTACATTATAATCTCCTTGAAAACACTAATGTCAACTCTTTCCCTGGCACGTAACACAGTGCATGGCACATAGTAAGCACTTATTAAATGATTACTGGATTGAATTATTGAATTGGATACATTTAAATTTATAAAATAAAATGCCTGGTATTGCAAAGAAAACTAATGATATTGAAATTCAATTATCAAATTATTTTAAAAGTTTATGCCTCCCTCCATGCTAAGAACCCCAGCTCTATTTACTCCTTTCCCTAAAATACTTTCTAGGCTTCCAAAGAGATAGTCTATAGATCTAAATATGTGACTCCCCTATATGGTAAGCTCTAATGGCTTCCTATTACCTCTAGGAACAAAAGCAAACTCACCTGTTTGATATTTAAACCAATCTACTTGCTTTCCCTAGATGATCTCCTCTCTTCTGTGCCTTTGCCTTTGCACAAGCTGGAATTCTCCCACAGAGTCCCCCATCCCATCTCCACATACTCCCTCCTCCGTTCTGCCTCCTACAATTCCTAATTCTTTGGGTTAGTTGGTTGTTGCCCTTTGTTCTTAAAGAGAACCAAAATGACATCATTATGTTAGAACAAAGTTAGTGTGTGCAACTGTGGCTGATTAGACCAACATGAGCTCCGAATGCTCTGCCACAGGTTGGACACAATAGTCCCTATGAACATTTGGGGTGGACTCTCTAACTTTGAACATATCACATTTCTTCTGAGCTAATTTAATTCTCATTTGCTCCTAGAGCACAGCCCCTTCTTTGATGGGGGCACGCCATGCTGGGTGGTCCTGTGCCAGTATCTCTCATATTGTACAGTTAGATCTAAAGTTCTTGAGACACCTTGAGATAATCATGAGAGCTTGCCCTGTGTGAGTTTCCATAAAATAGTCTTTTTGGCTAAGTGTAAAGATCAGTTCTAGTCGCCTCCTATATAAGGTATTTCTGCTGCTGTCCCCTCCCTATTCCCAATAGAAAGAAAGTTTCTTGAGGTCAGGGGTTATTTTATTTTTTCCTCCTTTCTGATCATAGAGCTCTGATGAGAGACTAAAGCATAATGGAAAGTAGAGAATGAATTTTATGATTTTTATAAAGGAATTCCTGGTGGTGGATATTCCCTCTACTAATGCAGTTCTATCCCTTTTCTGAAACTTACACTTGCAGAGAGCAATAGGTAAAAGTGAAACCCAAGTATTCTTGGCTTTGAGGCCAGTTTTCTACCCATTATGCCATATTGCCCTATTGAGCAGAATGGTTTCTGTGAATACTACAGAAAGTAGTCCAAGTGAGAGGTGACTGAAGAAGGCAAGAAAGCCAGATGGTCAAATAACTGGTGAAGGAAGCACTTCACAAATGTTTCTTGATCGATGAAATGGATTAATGAGGCTTTTAAAATTTTATTTATTTCATTTATAATTTATGGAATAAAACAAGCATCTCCATAACATAGTAGAATAAAAAAAATTTAATTGCACACGAAATTGCAAATCTATTATGGAAACCTGCTGTTCTTTTAAATATATAATAGTTATGTAAATTTCTTTTTTTCTTTTACCCCACCCTAAAGATGGCTACCATTAGACACACAAGAATGCACGTACATACACACAGACACACACACAATCATTCTTTACATACTTCTATTTGTCAGTGCTTTCTCTAGATGCAGAGATCATCTTGCTTCATTTATCTTTTGTAATTAATTTGAGTATTTATAATGGTCAAAATCACTCACCCAAACTTGTTCTTAAAACAATGTTTCTATTACTATATACAATATTCTCTTAATTGATTTAATGAGATTTTGCAGATTTAGGCCACTTGCTCACTATCACAAAACTTCTGAGGCAGGATCCAATTACTAGGTATCCAGATTTGATCCTCATGCGAGATCAGCTATTCCACACAGCCTCATGCTGAAAAATAGAAGTCTAGACCTCTTTCTTTATGATGTGTAGTTGCTGCAGCATTCAACTGGAAGTCCTCTTTCAACATCTTAGAGAGAAGTCACTAGGTTCAATTAATCTCTACTTAGATAACTCACAGAGCTAGATAGTCAACCTAGTTTCTTTCATGACTTCCAGTACCCAAATCATCAACTTTCTAGTAGACATTTCAAACTGGATTTCCCATAAGCAACTCAAATGAAACATTAGGAAAATTACTTAACCTCCCTGAGTCTCAGTTTCCTCAATTGTAAAATGAGGTAGTTGAACTAGTCTCTGAAGGTCCGTCTAATTCTACTTCTCTGATCCAATGATCTTGTATCTAAAACTGAACAAATTCTATTTCATCCAAAATGTGTCCCCTCTCAAGAGCTCCTTATCATTCTTGAGGGCACTATCATCTTTCTAGTTACACAGGTTAGAAACTTGCATCATACCAGTCTCCTTATTGTCACTTGCCTCACACATCCAACTACGAAATCTTATTTTTTTTCCTTAAGTCATTTCTCCTATATTCTTCCCTTCTTTAGTCATTTCAGTCACAACCCTCTTTACCTCTTGCCTAAAGTACAGTAAGTGCCTTCTAACTTGTCTCCCAGTTTCACATCTCTCCCTACTTTTATCCATTCCCCATTCAGCTTCCAAGGTTATTTTTCTCAAGTGTTTGACAACGTCAAATCACCCCACCTTCATTCAGTAAATGTCAGTGGCTCTCTATTACAACTAAGGTCAAATATAAACTTCTCTGTTTGACATTTAAAGCCATTACCACCTGAACCTTCATAACTTTCCCATATTCTCCTAGTTTATTCCCCTCCATGAACTCTATGGTTAGACTATAGGAAGCTAGATTGTAGAGGGTTTTAAAAAGAGGAAGTAGAAAATGGATAATGGTGTAGAAAAGAGCTTGATAACCCTAAGATTATTAAATGAGCATAACCTCTAGCAACTCTTGTCTAAGTAAATTCGGAGAAGCTTTGCACAAAAGATTGACCACAAAACCAAGGATTTTTTATTCATACAATTCATAGAAATCACTTCCCAAAACTAGGAAGCATTCATGATGTAAAAAATGTCCATAATGATGAAATTATAGCTCTTGTAGAGTTTAGAAGTAAATCACCTTATTTACTCCTGTTCCATCAGAGAAATGTTTATGTTCAACATCTTCAGGGAAAAGAATGCAAATACAGAATAAAAACAATACAGCATAAAGGAATGGAGGAGGAATTTATTCTTCTGATTAGTCAACTTTCTAAGATCTAACTGAAAACTTAAGGCAAATTTCTTACTTTGGTTCTTTATCTGCAAGTTGTTTATATTATTTATTTAACTGATACCCTGAAATTATCAGCATCCTCTAAAACAGGGATTCTTATTCGTGTGTGTGGTGTGTGTGTGATATAAAGCTCTTTGGCAGTCTAAAGAAGTCTATGGACCACTTTTACAAATAATGTTTTTAAATGCATAAAATTAAGGAAACCGGGTTATAATTATTAAATTTCCCCCCAAATATTCTCAGAAATCTCAGGTGAAGAACCCCTATTCTAAAAGTGAAAGTGCTGTTATTGCCATTTACCCCCTTTTAACTTATGAACCATGTTGAAGGAAACGAAGTTCATTTACCCAAGACAGAGAAAGGGTGAAAATGTTAGCCACGAGAAACGTGTGTGGGTTGTGTAATAAAATCGCTGAGTAAGTAGGTGCCAAGGGGGAGAGAACATGATGGGGTGATATGGAAATGGTTTGTGGAAAAAGCAAAGAAAGCAGTCCAAAGCTAAAGGGACAGAAGGTATGAGAAAATCCAATGGTCAAGTAACTAATGAAAATAGGTAGAAGGGAAATTTGAAAGAAAGACACAGGTTTTTCTTAATGTTCTGGTTACTGAAAGGTTGTTAGAAAAGTATATGTGAAAAATATAGAAGGGGAAAAAGAGAGAGAAGGAAGAAGAAGAAGAAGAAGAAGAAGAAGAAGAAGAAGAAGAAGAAGAAGAAGAAGAAGAAGAAGAAGAAGAAGAAGAAGAAGAAGAAGAAGAAGAAGAAGAAGAAGAAGAAGAAAGAGAGACAGAGAGAGCGAGAAAGAGAAACAGAGAGAGAGAAACAGAGAGAGAAAGAGAGAAAGAGAGAGAGAGAGAGAGAGAGAGAGAGAGAGAGAGAGAGAGAGAGAGAGAGAGAGAGAGAGAGAGAGAGAGAGAGAGAATGAGAAGAGGGCGGGGGTTGGGGGAGCAGGGAGAGAAAAGGAGAGCGTGTTTGTGTGCCTGTATGTATGAGTGACATTGAGAGGGAGGGAAGGAGGGAGGAAAAGCCTGAGTGAGTGAGAGGGGGGAGTGTCTATACGTGGAGAAGAGGGACGCGGAGTTGTGTCAGTGAAGGAATCCAGTTAGGGGGCTGAGCTAGGGCTATGCTCTCAGTTTTTAGCGCCAGCAGAGCAGGACGAAGTAGGGACGAAGAGGAAACCCGCGGAGAAGCAGCTCGGCGCCCAGCCCTCTTTCTCCTCCTCCTCCTCCTCTTCCTCCTCCTCCTCCTCCTCCCGTTGGCTGTGGGGGCTAGCAGCTGCGGCGTCTTCTCTCCACCCTCACTCTCTCCCTCCACACGGCCCGGGCCGAGCAGAAACAGTCCAGTGGCAGAGAGGTAAGCAACTGGGGGAACACTTGATGCGGTGCTTTAGTCCAGGGCTTAAGGCAGTGTTGCGGGTACAGTTCCCTAGCCCCCACCCCCACCACTGTCCTCTTCTCCACCTTCTCCGTCTCTCTCCTTGCTCAAGCTGTGCCCTCCTCCCCGCAGCCACCAGGGGTTTGCATAACGGGGGGAAAGATGAAAAAAGAAGAGGGGGATATAAAGGTGAAGGACAAGAAGAGGGACGTGCTTGTTGGTTTCGAAGCTTAAAAGGGCATTTTGCACCTTAGTTATAGAGGTATTCCGCCGCCCCCCCCTTCTCCACCCCCCTTTCTGGAGCTACACAGAAACCCTCTGAACGCTGGGGTGTGGTGTTAAAACACGCCTGGATATTAATGGTTTGGGGAACGCTCCGTAGGCTGGACTTTACGTGAGAATTGTGATCCCATTTTTTCCTTCCTCCTTCAACCCTCCCCCTTCCCCTTACAAAGGAGAGGTTGCGGAGGGGGATGGCGGAGAGCCACTTTGACTCTTAGTCCAGTTCATTTTATAGGATGAAAATGTTGGCCAGCTGCGATCCAACGTGGAGCAGCCCGCCTTTCATCCACCCCCATCTCGAAAATGCAACTTCACCCATTGCTGAGGTCTGCTCCTCCGTTTCAATACGCTGAATAGCCTAGCCCAGCCCAGTCTTCCCTTTACTTACTCCCGGGACTAGCATATCCTCCCGCTAAATCACCCGTTTTAAATGAGATTTTACATTCCGAAGTCAAAGGTAAAACCCTCTCGTCGCCACCTTCCTCCTGCTCCGATGATTTAGTGGAGCCATTGGGAGCTGTAAACATCAACCGAAATTATTCTTCTTAACATGCTGTATTCAGTATTTTATTTCTTTCCAAGTGAGACTCGAAAGGAAGTTGGATTGCATTTTATAGCTCTGGTCGATATTATTACTTGAAAACAAATGATACTCAGCAAATTATAAGACTATTCCTGGAGTCTGCTCCCTTGAATTATGCCCATACAGTTGTGATTGCAGGGGAGAAAATGCTGAAACAGCACCATATTTTCATCAAATGTTGCATTACAGTTTGTCTGAGTTGCCATATGTTCACATATATACTGTGATTACTGGGCAAGGATAGAAGCTAAATGTTTAGTGCATTTTTCTACAGTATTTTGTGAGACAGCTTAGCCAAAAAAATAAAATAAAAACAAAAAACATGTCAAATGTTGTAAATGTATGTGTATGAGGTTTGCTTACTAAGATGGTAATAAACCAAACAGGACTGGACTTTGATGCGTAAAATTTTGACTATGATTATTTGGAGATCAATATTGTATTCTCACAGCTCTGTTAAGTAGCAGTCTTTATTGCTTTGCTTATGGCAAAATTTGCCACCGAGTATTTAAGTAATTATTGCTAAAATTGACTGAATAGCTAACAAGCTGCACTGCCCAATACTGGGCTCTGTAATGTTTAAAGCAAAACAAACATCAACAGTCACTGAGGCAGCCTGGGAAGAAGGAATAAAAAGTACCTCAAACACACTTATTTGCTGGTTTCAGGTGTAAAAGATGGTTTCCCTCTTGAGAATATTGTAAATGAAGGATTCACATTGCTGACTTTTTTTTTTTTAAGCTTCAAGAGATTTTAGTTGTTAAGAATCTTAATTCTGCCAGATGTCAAGGTTTTGAAGACCTTGAAGCACTTGGATTAAAGGTCCTATGTAGATCGCACCTGAGACTTGTTTCTGAATCTCCAGTATGAGAACTAGTGAAACAAAAGTCTTAAACTTCAGATAAGGCATCCTTTTCTTGCACTGCATCAAATTGAATGTGGTATAAAGAGATCACCATCCCAACATTTAAAAAAAAAAAAGAAAATTGTCATCATATCTAATAATTACGACCTTCTCTCCTGCAGGCTTATCATCATAGCAAAATCTAAAGAAAAATTTTCATTGTCTCCTTTAATTTTAGAAAATGGGGGGTTTTACTGGGTTTTGTTTGTTTTTTGCTTTCATAAAATAGTGAGTGTTTTGCAAGAAGAGTTTGGGACCTGTTTCTGGTGGATTCAGATATTACTTTAGGAATTTAAAAATCATTTTGCCAGTTAGTCTTTAATGAAGAATTTATCAAAGCTCTTGATTTATTTTTTTTCTCTAACACATTACATCAAGTATGTAATTTGTGGCTGAGAAAAGACACAAAAGACAGAATGAATCCTAGTTGTGAAAAGAAAAAATGGCAAATTCAATGTTTTTCAAAAGACAATTCTAAAATAAAGATCTCACATTGTAATCAGGACAAATCATCAACCCCCTGTGATTTCTGATCTCAATTGATTTCAAGAACAGCAATAAGTTACATGGATAAAAGCAATTACAGTGAAACCACTGTACCAACCCTAGCCACCAAAATGACTAAAAGTATTATCTATGTGTGATTGTTTTTTGCTGGAACTAAAGTAAACCTTTGTAATGATTTTCTATTTGGACAAAACAAATAGTCCTGCAATCCCTAATCAAAGTTTTGGAATAAACTCAAGTCTCCATCATTTGTTGAATCCTTTTTTGGGGAACAAAGTACAAGAAAACATCAAGATTTTTGCCAGTGTGTGTGATGGGGGGGAGGAATTAAGATAGCCATCTTTAGAATGTAAGAAATGCTACTTTTATTTACAAATAAGAAAACATAAACCCAATAAGAGGATGTGTTTTTGAAAATGCTGTTTCTTCTGATTCCTGCTTCCGATGAAAACATTAAATGACTTTCTAAGTATCTACTTAGTTGATTGCATTAATTTTGATGGACAAAAGCATCGATAATTCTTTCAGGCTAATTTTATTTTACTGAGCTTCTTGATAAAAAGTCTATTCAGTTTAGTATTGTGCAGTCACTGATTTTTTTTTCAAGTGGTCATTCAGGGAAGAGTATTGATGGCCTTTTGAGGTTTTCCAGTGAGCTCTCTAAGCATCCACAAGTAATAATAAGTGGCATTACTCTCTGGAAATTCTTAGTGTTCATAACCTTGATATCATAGTGCACAATGGTAAGAAATAGCATATGTAAAAGCAACTCCATTTAGCCTATTTTTTGATGGAGGAGTTGAGCCTTAGGCATTTAAAATTTTGTCCTAAAACAAAATATTACGTGAAGAGAATATTTAGCCGCCATCAATTAATATTTAGAAAAGTTAAGTAGTATAGAAAAAGAAAAACTCTTGGGAAGAAAGAAGCCTGGATTTGTGTCCTAATAGATTTAAAGCTATAAGGGGCCCTTTTATTTACAGATGAGGTTACTGAGGCTCAATAACTTATCCAAAGTCACAGTGTAGTAAGTGGCAGGACTGGATTTTCATCTGGCTTCTTTAACTATAAATACAGTTCCTTTTCTATTGTATAACCCTGTCTTCTGATTTAACCTCTTGAAGCCTCATTTTTTTTTCAACTGTTTCATTGCACTGCCTAACTCACAGTATTGTTGTAAATAAGGAATTTGGTAAACTATAAAGTGCCATATGGATATGAAATGTTACTATGTTTTCAGGCTATAGCAGTTTCTTCTTCCTCATAGAGCAAACTAGTTTTAGAAGAAAGTGACCCAGGACAATAATGTTGGAGTTGTGTCTGATAAAAATTGAACTGATGTTCAGAAAGATTTATGCTAGTACATCTTTCTCACCATATGAAAAATTAATTGTGTTTGATTCAAAGCAGAGAAGTCTTGCTTAGTCATTGCTCCACACTACTTTCAGAATTAGTTTTGGACAAGACATTTTTAAGATTACAAGCCCCTTAAGAACAGAGTTTATGTTAAAAAATTTTCTTTCCTATCCCCAGCACCAGGCACAGTATATAGCATATAGTAGGAGCATAAGAAATGTTTTTTGAATGAACGAATGCAAATTATTCCTGTAGGCAAGAAACTGCTGACTCTCATGGTTGTTTTGATAAATTTACAAATAGTAGCCTTTATGAAACATCAGTGTATTCAGAGATTTGAGGGGGTCTGTTCAAGGTTATGTGTACATATTTCTAATTGTGCACAACTCTAAAATGTACTTTTGATATATCATCATCTAGGGTAATAACATAGTTAAAAATACATAGGTTATATGTAGGTTAAAATATAGAAAATTCTATACTGTGGAAGATAGGAACATCACCTTTTCCCTCTTTTCTCTCCTTTTGTGAAATGGGATTTTATGGAAGTGTTATTTCTTTGACACCTCAAAATGGTTAATTTGGTGTTCTTATGTTGTGTTATGTAAATAAACCATATGTTTAGTTTCCAAAGAAATTTATATTGTCAGTGTTAATATTGTGGAATAATATCTCATGAGTAGTGTGGATCGGAAAATTACTTCATGATGTATCACAATAACATATACATTATAATTTTCTGTTCTTAGTCATTTTCATAATTCTAGATTAATTGAATGGGCATTGTTTTTCATTATTACTATTTGAAACTTTATGATAACTTTCCCATCAAGATGTTCATAAGAAAGGTTGTCTATGTGAATGTGTCTTGAACACTGACCTTACCCAGACTTTAATTCCATATCTCCAACTCACTAATTGGATATTTCCATGTAAATGTCTTGCTAACATTGCAAATTCAACATCTGAAACTAACTCATCTTTAATAAAAGCCTTTTCCCTTTTTGTGATTTCCCTATTTCTATTTAGCAACTATCATTCCCCTAGTCAACCAGACTCAGAACCCAAGTCTTCTTTCACTCCTCTCTCCTTTCACACGTGGTTTATAATCCTATTTTTTTTCTTTCCTTCTAGCTCAAGCATTTTTTTCTTCTATAATTTGTTGTTTCCTTTCTATTTCCACCCTAAATGAATGCTCATTACTTCAAGTGAGGATTATTACAACATATTCAAGAGAATGACTAGTCAGTCTTTGCCCTTCCTTTCCCATCATTCTGATTAATTCTGTATGCACTTAGAAGTTTAAAATTACTAAAATGCTTATTTTACCATATCACTTCTTTGACCAAAACCCTTCTGTGGTTCTATATTCCTTATAGTATCAAATGAAACTCTTCAGCCTAGCACTTTAGGCTCACCACATTCTGGCCTCAACATGTCTTTCCAATCTTACCTCCTACTACTTTCCAGATTAAATACTTTAACCTAACCACATCAGTGATTTTCTTCACTAAGTCCCCAAAATGATAAACACATTTTCATCCTTTGCTAATACTGTGCCTCTACTGTGAATGTTTTTTTCCTCCTTTCTACCTGGTAAAATCCTTCCACTTCATTTGTTACTTCACTTCCAAATCTTCTCTGGTCATTTAGCTCACATTGATCTCTCACTTCTCTAAATCCCTACAGTTTCTTCTTATTATTGTTTATTATTATTGATTAGTATTGCTATTATTATTATAAATGGAGCATTAAATTTGGTATTAAAAAAATCTAAACTTAAATCCTGGACCAAATAAGCAACAGGTCACTCAACCTCTCTGGATCTTAAATTTTCACTTTTTATAAAATGAAGGGCTTGGCTTAGCTCTAAGTCTGAAAAAAAAATGTCATAGCATGTGACATTTAACCTTAGCATTGCAAGAGACCTCAGCAGTGCTCTTGTTCAATCTTATTTTACAGTCAGGAAATGTAAACCCTGAAATTAAGTAACTTGCCCCAAATCACAAGGTATCAATGGAAAAGCTAGCATTTGAATCCAGATTTTTTGACTCCAAATCCAGTATTCTTTGCATTATGTTATGATTTCTAGCTCCTATTTTGTCATGATCATATACTTTCCCATATTAATATTATGTTAATGTTTCATGTACTGATGCCTTTTTTCCTTCTAGATTGCAATCTCCTTGAGGGAATAGACTGTGCCTGATAATTTTTTGTATACTGTATCTGGCACAGAGTAAATATTTAAGAAATTTTAATAAGAGAACTATAAAGGGAGATATTTTCTGGCAATGCTGATTGCCAAACATTACATGGGAATGATGAAACGTGAAATGGTAGGAAGCTTTTTAAAATTTGTTTTCAATGGCTTTAATCAATCTCTGTGATAACCAGCTGAAAATTTTGAGAACTTTATATTTTCCAAAGTTAAGAGATAATGATGGACTATGGTATAGCTATGACATCTTTGCACTAGCAATAGTTTGCATTATTTTAAGATCAGAGTTGGGAGTCTTAACATTGAACAAGAGTTGAGTATTTAAGCTTTATGTCAACATTAAAAAAATCAAATTATACCAATCAAACATTTATTAAATGCTTACTATGTAACAGACACTGCTAATTAAACTGTCAACTATATAAAAATTCATACCACTGGGGCCTCTAGGTGCCACAGTGAATAGAGCACTGGACTTGGAATCAGAAAATTCATCTTCAAGTTCAAATCCAGCCTTAGAGACTTATTAGTTGTATGATCCTCATCAAGTCACTTAACCCTATTAACCTCAGTTTCTTCATTTCCACAATGATCTGGGGAAGGAATTGGCAAACCAGTCCATTATTTTTCCCAAGAAAATCCTAAATGGGATCCCAAAGAGTTGAATACAACTGAAAGAACCCAACAACAATAACAACTTTATGCTTATTAAACTATGATCTGTATAAAAATTCAGCCAGCCACTTATAGTCTTTCAGACTTTATTTCAACTTTCTTCATTCTGCAACCAACATGTCCAAAGCCTCTGTTGAACATCTGGCTTTTTGAGATTAAGGAGAAAATCTCAAAATACCAATACTGTATTTAGAATAAAGGGCTCATTCTGATTAAGCTATTAGTTAAAACAGGTATGAGAGGTGAACAAAATGGGCACGTTTTAGAAAATGATACAGAAAACAAAGAAAAATTAATGTAGGCCATCTATGCCTATGAGAGCCTCAAATTTTATTCTAATATGGGAGACATAGAGAGCACATAACTGAAAAACAGGTTGTGAAAGGAAGTTTAACTTGGAAAGAAATTCCTCTGAAGCCTTTGTCATGCAAAACATAGGTCCCTGCATGCTGAAAAACACACTCTGAGGACAGATATTAACCATATATGTAAATGTACACCTTAGGCAAAGATCTCAAAGTTTTAGCATCCCTTCAATAAAGACATGACTTGCAACTTGTCTAGAGATGAAGAATCTTTGCCTCAGTTGCTACCTAGCCACAATTGCTTAATGAGTATGGCCTCAGTCATCCTGAACATTTGACCTGAGTTCTCTCATTCCATCCAGGACCATCTCCAGTCATCTTGATCTGTAACTTGTCACTGGACCCACGTAGCTCTAAGGGGAAAGTGAGGCTAGTGATCTTGTCTAGCCCTCCCTCACTTAAATCCAATTCACTCATATGTCATGGCATCCCTTCCTTTGATGCTCTTTGAAAACAAAGGACAAAACAACAAGAAGGGGCAGATCGTGGCTTGGGGGTCCTGGAAATTGTTCCTACTAACTTTCAAGGAGTTTGCTGCATCGAAGCAAGTTCTAAAAGTTTAGATGTTATCAATAGTTTTCATTTTTTACTTTATATACAATGGCTTAAATCTATGAGAGGCAGCATGGTGATTGGAGAGATCTAGCCTTGGAATCAGGTAAATCTGGTTTCAGGTCTGCCTCTGACATATTTGCTGAGTGACCCTATGTAACACTTTTATTATGATCCGAATCTTAACTCAGGCCAGTAGTAGAGGGTCAGATTTGGGTCTAATAGGCAGTATTGTCTTCATGGACCATAGTATGTAATTGAAACAACTTGGAATAAGTTTTAAAAGGATTTAATTCCTAATTAAATTTAAATAAAACAATATTCCCTTTAATATCCATATTCATCACAGCAATCAATGATACTCTGTCAGGAAGACAACAATTTTGCTAGAACTTCTAGAGGGTGACTCTAGGTGGACAGCTTTTTATGCCCTTAACTCTCTGAATCAACCTGGTCCCATGGAGATAATTTCCCTGTTTTCTTAAAGTGAAATCATCCTACTGTATAGTAAAAAGATAACTTCCTTGCTTCATCATCCAATTTCTCAGTGCCCAGGCAACTCTCCAACACTAATTTTTTATTTTTTTTCTAGTAAATTTATTTAATTTTAGTACATATTGTTTTATGAATCATGTGGAGAGAGAAAAATGTTTCTTTTAAACCATGGGAGAGATAAAAAACAGAAAAAAGGACTGAACACAGCATGTGTTGATTTATATTCAGTCTCCTTAGTTCTTTTTCTGGATGTAGATGGCATTTTCGGTCCAAAGTCTATTGGGATTGCCTTGGATCACTGAACCACTGAGAAGAACCAAGTCTTTCATTCTTGCTATTATTGTGTATAATGTATTCTTGGCTCTGTTTGTTTCACTCAGCATCCGTTCATGTAAATCTTCTGAGGCCTTTCTAAAATCAGCTTGTTCATCATGTTTGTAGAATAATAATATTCCATTACCTTCATATACCGCAATTTGTTCAACTATTCCCTGATTAATGAGCTTTTTTTCTTTGTTACCACAAACAGAGCTACTGCAAACATTTTTGCACATGTGGGTCCTTTTCCCTCCTTTATGATTTTCTCGGGATACAGATCCAGTAGTAGTTCTGCTGGGTTAAAGGGTATGCAGAGTTTGATAGTCCTTTGGGCATAGTTCCAGATTGCTCTTCAGAATCCACTAGATCATTTCACAACACCAACAATGCATTAGTATCCTAGTCAATAATTAATTTTTAGATGCTGACTGCATTAGTATAGTTCCCTATGTCAATGCAATCATCAGTATGCATAGTGAAACTCAATTAAATACTCATGTGGTCCATATGTTTTCCAAAATTAACAAGATGGTAGTTCTTCGAACTTTACTACACATAGACTAAAAACCATGATATTTTGTTCAGTGATCATATCAGATCTAAGAATCAGTGACCAATTTTATCCACTGCCTAACTAAAGTGGGAAAGCCATTAGAGATCTCACAGAGTCATATGAACATATGAAAGGTCTTCAGATTGCTGCAACTAGGTGTTGCACTTTACCATCTATCACCTAATTGACTAAAACAACAATCATCTCACAAATAGAACCAGTGTCATTGAGTTAATTTTTTGATAAAGCTTATGAAAAGTAAAGGTCTCTTAGTAGAATACTTTGATCATTCCATGCTAACCCTTAAGATTTTAGAATCTAAGAGGTAAAATCAGATTTACATATCAATGTTATTAATGAGTAAATATCCAAAGAATAGAAGGTTAGTCTTGTGGCCTTTACACATACCAGTTATGTAGCCATAAGCAAATCACTCACTTTAACCTTTTGGTACCTCAAGCAAGTAAGACTCGCTAGAACAGTGTTGGTGATCTGCATTGGAGAGGGAAGTTTACACACTAGAAGTTCATTACCCTGAACAAATCATAGCTCCGAATAAAAAACAAAATTCTCCAAGACTTTGCTTACTAGACAGTCACCATCACTGTAGTATTGTGCCTTGAACACACTATATTCTCAACAAATATTTGTTAAATGAATGAATGCATGCATGAATGAACAGTAACCTAACACTAATAGTTGTCTTTGAAATGGGAAATACTGAGGAAGCAAGAAATGATTTGTGGCAAAGTCAATATAATAATTCATTGTCAACATTGCCAACTCACCATAGTTTAGAACAAAGTACTACTTTGTGGAATTCAACATCCTGTAGCTCCAGTTAAGTATGTGACACACTGGAATACTCAAACTGGAGAGGTCCAGAGCTGGACATTTTTCCACCAAACTGGAGACTTCTTTTCAATGTTAAAGATATGCTGTGAGTAGTTCCATTGTGGTATCACTGAAGATCTATCTTGCAGAGACCCTAATGGAAACAGAAACTTCAGTTAATAATTGCTTCATTCTGACATCACAAATCAGGTCTCAGGCTACTACCACTGTGGCAATGGAACAGCAAAGCAAGAACTGTTGTAGGGATGGCATTGAAACCTGGTAAATAAAGGAAGCTGGAGAATGAAGAATGTCAAGAAATAATTTCTTTGAAAGAGGTGGGGAGGGAGGATACAAAGGTACCATTCTGCATAATTGTTACTCATAGTGTTTCATTTGGAGAGAGCTCTTGCCTTTTGTAACCTCTGCCATCCATTTGTAATTTGAATAATTACGTTCGCTCTGTTGATGAAGATGAACAAAAGTCTGTTGTGGTGGCTGTTGTTTGGTGTGATTGTTTTGTTCGGTCATATCTGACCTTTGTGACTCCATTTGGAGTTATTTTGACAAAGATCCTGGAACGGTTTGCTATTTCCTTCTCTAGTTCATTTCACAGATGAGGGAATTGAGACAAATGGGTCTAAGTGATTTATCCAGGGTCATACAACTTGTGTCCAAGGCCAGATTTTGAATTCACAAAGATAAATCTTCCTGCCTCCAGATATAGTGCTCTATCCATTGTGTAGACCACCATACTGCTTCTGTTCAAAAGCCTAACAGTTACATAAAATTGAAATACAGTGTTTTAGGTAAGCCCTAAATGAAAGGAAAGACTTGGTATAGTGGAAAGATGCCAAGCTCAGATGAATTTAGAGTCAAAAGGCTTGAGTTCAGATTTTTGACTTGTTCCACTTATCTGTGTAATCTTGGAGAATTCATTTAGTCTTTCTGGACCTCAGTTTCCTCACCCATACAATGAGGGGCTGGACTAGATTCCTGCTAAGGTTCCTTCCAGCTCTAGAATCCTAGAAAGGACTATCCATCAAGTATCCATTTCTCATACTCTTACCATTCATATCACACAGATAATGAGGACAACAGTAGTTAGTCCAAAATATTAAAAGTAGTAGCCACTGAAAAAATTAAGACTCTCCAAAGGACTTAAAAGAACAATTTACAGGCATTTAGAGAACTTCAATAGTTTCCTAGATCAGTGGTTCTCAAACTTTAGTTCTCAGTGTTTTTATACCATTAAAATTATTGAGGATCTGTCCAAAGGTTTTTTGTTTACATGGGTTATATTTATAGATATTTACCATATTAGAAATAAAAACAAATTTTGAATTTGTATATCTTCTGAAAAGGTTTCAGAGACCCCCCAGATTTCTCTGGATCACACCTTGAAAACCACTGCCCTTGATTGGTGACATCAGACCCATTAATTTCTTAAAACAACTCATATTTTTATAAAGCTTTAAATGTATTCTCCTCAAGCTAGTCTTCTGAAATAAGTTGTCCTTGTAGACAAGAAAATTAAGGTTCATAGAAATTGAGTGTCTTGATTATGGTCACACTGCTTTTGTTTTTGAAATGGTATTTGAACTCAAGTATTCTAGGCTTTTAAATTTAAGTAACCTTTTCCTAACTCCAGGATGCTTCCCCAGAATGGAAAGTGTCAATCAACTAGAAGAAATAATTTACTGGGGATGTAGACTAGTTAGAAGTTAAAATTGTGGGAACAGTTTTGATAAATTGGAGCAAAACCAGAGATTATTTTAAAAAATTAGGATTTAGTGTCCCTTGAAATAGATGCAAACTTGGATTATACATTGTAACTGAAAAGAAGTGGTCAGGAGGTGGTATAGTGGATAGGGTTAGGGCTTGAAGTCATAAAGACTCATCTTACTGAGTTCAAATCTGGCATCACACATGGAGTAGCTGTGTGATACTGAGCAAGTCACTTCACCGTGTTTGCCTCAGTTTTCTCATCTGTAAAATGAACTAGAGAAGGAAATGGCAAAGCACTCTAGTATCACTGCCAAGGAAACACCAAATAGGGTCATTAAGAATTGAACACAACTGAAACAACTCACCAATAACAAAAATAGAAAAATAGAAAAAAAAACAACAAAGAAAACAGGGATGATTTTCTTAAGCTTTGAATTATTTGCAATCTTTTCCCCCCCTTTTGTTAATAATTAGCAGTCACACTTTTATATAGATAGAGGATATAACTGGCTTTGTGATATGATTGCAGGACTTTCTCTGCCTTACCCTCCCAAAAAAGGTACCCTACCACTCACCAGTGCCTGAAGTATCACAATTTGGGTTCTTTGTTCCTTTAATCAAAGGGTTTCTAATAATAACAGCTATTATTTATACAGTGCTTTAAGATTTGCAAAGTGTTATAACAGAGGTTATATATACTCCACAAGAATGGTCTTTTTATCTATACTTTTCAGTTAGGAAACTGAAACTCAAAAAGGTTAAGTCAGATCCCCAAAGGTAGTCAGGACCTGAGGTAGGGTACAGATTTGATCTTCTGGACTCTCAGACCTCTTTGCTTCTATATAGCCAGTATTTACATAGCTTCTATGGAATATCTACATGCTTCTTTTTCTTTGTTAAAATTCAAGCAACCCTAAGAAGGCTAATACATTGAGACTTCTCAGTCTTTTCCATTAAATCTCAGTTTGTTCAACACATGGTCTCGATGGGAAGAGTTTGATGATAACAACACGAAAATTGCTTGCTAGGGGAGATACATGGTGATGCTTGAGGACTCTGGTGACATTGCTTTGATCTTGGTTTGCTGATGGATTTGATTAAGGGAAGAGGGAAAGAAAGGGAACATAAAGGTGACTGAGAACACCTGGAACTCTTTTCTCTGCTTCACAATTTTGGCAAAGGCCAGACCTGACTCTAGGTGGCCATTTGTGAGGCTGCCAGCTGGAGCTATGACTAGGGAAACATAGAGCCACTGAATAACCTTAAGAGAACTGACCTGTGTGGGCATAATGTATGAATATATAATGATAGTTTTAGCATCCCTGGATATTCTGATTTTAATCCACCACCAAAATAATGTTTTATTTTTATCCTTTACTGTTAAAATGCTTTCTTTCTATAGAAAAGAAAAAAAGGGGGGAAATCCAGCGAGGAATTATCTGAATAAGGAAGAACTGTATACAAATTAGAGACCAGGGACAGATTCACACTCATTTGTTAGTACCATTCTTCTCCAAACGGTGGGTGCTTTAAAAGTTCTTTTGTTGCATCCTTTATTGTTGATAGGATGGGGGATGGTGGGAGGAGATAAACTAAATGGAGAAGACATAATTTTAAATGGAAGCAGTAGAGTTCCCAGGGTGAGCTGCCTTCCTTGCATTATAGTGATTGCTAAAACATAATCAACCGAGGATGTTTATTGAGGTGTGCTTTCTGCAGTGATGAAAATTCCATCTGACACAATGCCATTTATGATAGGCAGGTGTTTTCTGTGGGATTGTGTACAGTTTGGAATGTTCAAATGGGAAATCAGAAAACAGAATGCTAGCTACTGTGACTTCACTAATGTTGGAGGTGCATCCCACCCCCAAAGAAGTTTGACTCTTAAAAGATACATTGGACTATTCATAACTCATAATCTTGCCTAATATCTACCTGAATGCAACTGGTCATATCATAGCCATGAAAGACACAAATGACATTGTAATTTAATACCCAAACTACAAATTATTGAACAGAAGTAAACCCACTACCATAAGGAAAATTCAGACTGGAGGCACTTTTAACCCTCTCTCTCTCATTGCCAGAATTACAGCAGAAGAGAAATAAATTCGTGTGTTGTTCTAACAGCCCCTTCAGAGAGAACTTATGTGCTGCAGTGAATTCTTTGATATAATCAGCGAGGGTTGCCATGGCAGCATTAATTTATAATTTCCATACTTTTGTAGCAGACTGGGCCGTTGGGAGGGGGTGTATTTAAATTTATTGTGTTTTTTACCCCTCATTGATTCAAATGAAAGGAAGATTCTTCATATCCATTTGACTAAGTGTAAGGTATTGTGTGGGTTTTTTTAGTACCCAGGCTAGGGCCTGATTGTAAGTTACTTTAAAAAACTGAATTATTTCTTTTGGATTATTATGACATTCTTCAGGGAACAACCATTTCAGTGTATAGACCATGCTTTATATCAAGGTCAACCTTCTGACAGCCTTAGCTCTCTAAAGCACAGCCTTCAACCCTGAAGTACATGGAAATACCTGGAGCACCCAAGACAGCTGTCACAGAAGCCAAGCATGGCAATGCTTCACTCAAAGCTTTATTGACACTAATGTTGCACAGTGCTTAACCACTTTAGTTTTCTGGTTTCTCAGTCCACTGAACATTCTACGTATCAAATTAGGACAAGGGTAAGGTAAAGAGATGCTAGAGGAAGGAACCATGATATTAAGTGTTAACTGTAAGTCTCATATCAAGAGGTGAAGCAAAAAACCTAAAAAAAAAACATTCAGCATTATTTTCCACTGCTATATTGAATGTTTGCAATGGAGCTAGTCCTTTGGGCACTTAAATAGAGTTTTGTGGAAGAATTAGACTAGCCACACTATTTTGAAGGCAAGAGTCTTTAATATTTAGGAAAGATCTGTGGTATGGAACTTAACAAAAGGCACCCAAAGCTTGAGATCATAGGGAAGGAAGGGAGGGCAGGTAGGGACATCACAGGAAGGCTCATGTCCAACCTAAACAGCTGTCATTACTGCCAGGTCAGATACAGCATCTCACATCTACTCCCCTTCCCCAAATTAGGCAGTGGCTGAGTAGTTCAAAATAGCATAGGAAAGTACAGGGAAGGGATACAATTAAGAATACTGCTAATGCATCATGCCTGATGGTCTTTAGTTCACAGTGGGAACAGGGAATCTATGGACTAGGTACATAATAATATCAAACTGACTTTATAGAGGTTACAAAAGTATAAACACACTAATATATTATTGGTGGAACTGTGAATTTGTCCAGTCTTTTGGAAAGAAATTTGGAATTATACCCCGTCATTTTATTGTGCATACTCTTTGACTCAGAAATACCACTACAAAGCTTATAAAAACCACCCAGAGAGAGCAAATAAAGAGAGAAAATACTTATAGGTACGAAAATATTCATAACAGCACTTTGGACTATAACAAAGAACTAGGAACAAAGAGAATTGGAAATTAATATATGTTAATATGTATTAATAGTTTGCAAATATGCATTAATAGTATGTTAGTATGTATTAATAACACATGAATATAACTAGTAAACATGAAAAAGAATGTTCTCAGAGAAACTTGTGAAAACTTACATGAATTAATGCATGGTAAAATGAACAGAAGCATGAGAATATGTACATATAATAACTGCATCACCATACAGAAAAACAGCATTGAAAGACCTAAGAACTAGGATCAGTGAAATGAATGCCAGTGTGTCCTGATTCAGGGGACAGAAAGAAATATGTCTTTTTGGACCTGACCATTGCGAAGATTGGTTTTATTTAACTATGTTCGTCACAAGGAACTTTATTTGGGGAAATAAGGAAGGGAACGATGAGGAGATGGTTGTAGTGAGAGTGCTGCCAGAAAAAGTTAAGGCAAGATTGTTTTCGAAGCATTTACAAAAAACGGACAAAAGAGAGCAGAAGGAATTTAGAAGGAGATGTAGACTAACAGGGCAGCTTTGAAACTCACAGGTTGAATTTATTGTGTAATTTTAAAAATACAACTGTATGTAACAGACATTTATACTGTTGTATATAACCCTCTTCTATTTTTGTATATGGAAGTGTTCACAGTGATGTTTATTAAGTTTAGAATAACAAAAAAAATTAAATTTTTCTGCTTTTTAGAGCTGTTCAGGTGACTCAGGACAGCCTTCTCTTCTATTATCATCACTGGCTCATTTTGCTCATAATGTATAAAATTGACCTGTAAATCCTGCCCTCCGGATCCTTCCCAAAGATGTGTCCTTCTTCAAGGACTCCTGCCATTCACTCAAATACTTTTTTCTTTGTAATAGTTTTCTGTCTGAGTCTTTTTCTATTTCCTAGACCATTGGCAGCTGTCTTTGAGGCATCCACAGGAACCGCCTGCTGGTATAAGAGAGATTTTCATGAATACTGGGGTAAGAGGCCAGGAAAAGAGGAAGGGGAGGAACATAGTATTTTGGCTGCCTCAGTAAGCACTAATTAACTAGTTTATGAGAGGAAAAGCTGCTCCTTATGGCTGAATAATAAATTTGGCGAAATGTTTATATTTCTTCTCAGGCAAAGATGGTGATTTCTAAAGTATGCTACCAGGACAATGTGCTAGTTTTCTGTAAAGTTTTTTTTTTCTAGGTTAACCATCCTCATTTCTTCAAATGTGCCACAGACAACAAGGTTTCTAGTTCTCTATGCTACTGGTTACCCATCTCTGTATAGTCTGAATACTCATTATGTTGCTGCTATTATTATCACTACTGTTACTGCTACTATATTATATTTGTAGTGCTTTAAAACACACACACACACACATCGTACATTTTCTTATTTGAATCTCACAATGATTCTGTGAGATAATTAACAGATTAATTAATTAATTAATGTGAGATAATAGAACAGAGAGATAGCATTTATCAGTCTCAATGTGCCAACTACTAGAGATAACAAATCCAAGAAAGCATGCAAGATCCTGGCTATATGGAATTTACATTCTGATGGGAAAGAGAATATATAAAGAAGAGCTAACAAGAGGAGGTTCTCATATAAATTTGGAAACATATGATTTGGAAACAGTGGCCAGAATATGGGAGTGAAAGGTAAGGACAAGGAAAAGTCACAGATCAGGAGCAGGAGTGCTTCCAGGATTTCTGGGAGGGAAGTGGGGATGATGGTCAGGTAGCAGGCAGCATGGTTTGCAGCTGGTAGAAGCACTATTGTCCCATTTTACAGATAAGGAGCCTGAGGCTTAGAGAAGTTGTCACTTGCCCACAGTCACAGAACTAAATGCACAATTCCAGCTCTGGAATGACCAAAACAGAGAAAAGTGGTTCTATTATTGTAACCTAAAACTTTTGTAGCAGCCATACCACTTTGGTGAGCTTTCAATTAGTGCAAAAAAAAAAAAAAAAGCTATTTTTTAAAAACAGTTAAGCTTATATTCCCCATCTTGTACATATCGATAATTTTTATCCCTATTACATTTTATATTAATAATTATAAGCCCATCGTAGGACCTAAAGGATGTTAAACATCAGCTAATCCAAGCCTATAATTTCATAAATGAGGAAACAAAGATTAAATGACTTGTCCAAGAGCATATAAAGAGAAGTCGATCCAAGATTTGAATCCAGATTCTTTGCCTCCAAATCTAACACCTCCAGATCTAATCATATCTAAATCTATTAGTCTGATAAATTACTTTTAATCTGGAAACAGATTTAAAAAAAACAAACAAGATAAGTTTGAGAACTAAGCCATCTGGCATGTCATCCTCAGGTTGACATCTCAGTTTGTATTTCAGTGGTCTTTTGGCACTGTCATTCACCCCTGTATGAATCTTTCCAACTCCAGGGGTATCAAATACATCATCTATAACATGTCTGAGTACAGCCCAAACCAGACTAAAATAGAATTGAGAAATCTTTAACAAAATAAATAAAAGTACAATAAACAAAAACATTAAAAGCTAAGCCAATATGTGGCCTGCAGGAATTCTTATCTGTGGATAAGTTGTTCCATGTGATTTTGTCAAGGGCCTTAATTAGCCTTCAAATATACTTTGTTTACATTGAATTTTTAAATTTTTTTTGTCCCCTTTGACAATATGGTGAAACCTGTTGATTTATTTTTTTAAATGATAACTGAATGCTAAGTTTCTATTGGAGGTTAGTGAACATAAAGAACACACAAGTTCATGTGCTCACCTGCAATCGGTCCACCAGGAATCCTCTTAGTTCCCAAATTAAGAATCCCTGGGCTATGTTATTTCTCATTTTATTTGGTCCTGTAACACAGTGAAGGAAAAAAAAAGTTAATTTAACATTACTCTTTCTTAATTCTTTAAAAATTGTTTTGGAAAAAAAGTACTTGGGAAATTTACTTACCTATGAGTCAATCATATTTATTAATGTATTAGTATTAAAGAGGATTTCCCTTTATTTCTAAACTTCAGCTACCTTTCCAAAATTTTTTTCTTGGGAAGATTGAATTGACAAATGAGAATGGGGTCCAGGGATGTTAAAGAGGTAACATTCACAAATGTAACTCATTAGCATCCATGTTTATTGCCTTATAAATATAAACAATGAATTAGGCTGGGTCAGATCTAAAGAATATATGATCCTTTATGTGACTAATGTGAAAGTGTTAGTGGTGTAGCTGTAATAATATTTTAGTGCAATTGATTTGTATACTTTAGTACTATTAATTTTTATCAACTTGAAAATACAGCATCACTATAAACAAAAACTCTTTCACTTGCAAAAAAAAAAAAAGAAAATACAGCATCATTTTAAAAAATTTCTTTGTGGTACTATTGAAGTTTTTACATGCCACATATGTTATTAATAATGGACATTTATATAATACTATACAATGTATACAGTATGTTATTCAAAATCAACCTATTGTGTTGGTAATTCAAGCATTTTATTTTTATTTTATAAGTGAAGAAAACAAGGTTCAACAAAGTTCACATCTGAAATTTAGTAGGGATGTTGTCTTATATTTCCGTTTGAAAAAAAAATCAACTTCACAGGTATAAAATTAGAAAAATAGAGTTCTGTCTGTCTGTCTCTCTGTCTGTCTCTCTCCCCCTACCTCTCCAGGGAAGACTCAGCCATACACACAAACCTTTCAACAAGAGCAGCCATTTTTGTTAAGTACTTTGAGATTCAAGGACAGACCTGTTATGATGTTAGTATATACATTTCATAGACATGGTTTATTTATTTTGTGGCTTCTTTATATATGCCGAGTAAGTAACATTGATTTCAGACAGTTATGTACCAATTTTCTTTTGTCTACAATAACATCTAAAAGTTTACAATACACCTGGCGGAAGTCACAGAATATTAATATTCTATAGCACATCCTTTGACAAGTACTGGCTTAAAGAACTAAGGAAAGAATCCCAATGTGCTCTTTCCCTTGACCATATATGGCTCATGGTGTTCAGTATCTGGTGGCCCAGAAAAGAAAGGGCTTTGATAAACTGGAATTATCTATAAGGGCAACCAGATGCTGAATGGTCTTAAGTTATTGTCATAAGATGATAAGGGGGAGGAAATGAGGAAAAGGGAAGCTGGAAGAAGAAAAGCATCAAGGAGTACATGTAGTTGTCCTCAAATGTTTGAAGGCCCATCATGTGGAAAATGAATTATATTTGTGTTTTGGGCCATAGATTACAGAATCAGGAGCAATAAATAAAAGTTGAAGAATTTAACTTCTTTATAATTAGTTGTTGATAAGTGGGATGGTTTACTTCAGGAAGGCCTCTGCTAGAGACTGCTTGGTATCAGGTAACTTAGGATAGGGATTCCTTTTGAGGTATGAGTTTTCATAAGCTCTGAGGTCCTAACTCTAAACATTAAAATTCTAAAATTCTGAAATTCTTTGAATCCCAATTTTGTCACTTATTATCTATGTGAAATTGGGCAAATAACCTCTGATCCTTAGGTTTCTCATCTATAAAATGAAGAGGTTGACCTAAATAACCTTGTAGGATCCCTCCTAGCTCAAACATTCCTTTGTTTCTATAATTTTGGCCATGATTCCATGGGTAATATCAGTTTCAGGACTTGAAATCAGGTCTTAGTCAGCAGACTTGGATCCAGTGTGCTTTATACTGTGCTAAGCTATGCCAAATGTATAATTCCTATCTTGAATATTTTAATCAATATACTAAATAGGATTACTTTTCAACTTGTGCCAGGTTAGAAAAAAAAAAGAATTAAAATAATGACAGTTAGCATGATATTGTTCCTTAATGTTACAAGTAATTTCACATCTCATTTGATACTCTTAATAACCTTATAAGAGAAGTACTATTATCTTCATTTTGAGAATGAGGAAATTGAGTCTAAGAGAGATTGAGTGATTAGCCCAGGGCCACACAGATGAGGCAGAATTTGAACTCAGGTCTTGTAGTCTCCAAGTGTAGTGCTCTATCTACTTTAGGGCTTCTTAAACTTTTTCTACTTGTGATTCCTTTTCACATTTTCTGTAATTTTTACAGCATCCCAGGTAGATAGGTATATAAATTAAGTATACAAAACAAACATTTACTATAGTAAATCATAATTTCACAACTCCTACATTCAGTTACAAGTCTCTGTATGGGGTCACTACCCACAATTTAAGAAGCTGGGACTATATCATCTAAATACTCTCTGAGTAACATTAATGAGCCTAATCCCATCGTAAACCAAAGAATAGTGTGTTATCTTGAATGTAAGTTATTCTCTTTTGTGGTTAAATTATTCTCCCAAGAAACCACAGTATGATTTCGACAGGCAGGGGAATGTTATAAAAAGTATACCCATGTTGGAGTCCTCCATTTGAGGACATTTGAAGAGCCCTCGATTTGAATTCCCCCTTCAACACATAGAGCCTTTTTGTGTTTTCATTTTTCTCATCTATATAAAACCTACAGTTCCTTAACTCACCAAATTATTATAATATTTAAATGACAAATTAGGTATAAAGAGTGATATAAACCTCAAAGCTCTCAGTACAGATATTAGTACCATTATTTTGTAAGTTACCTTTTCTAGGATGTTAATGGCCTGAACAATTGGATTCACATCAAAATAGTTTTAAAGTTCAGTAGCTCACTGCTCATGGAGTGACTTATTCATGTATGTCAACAATTGGCATAATAAGCATAGTCCTGGTGACCTCATCTCAAGAAAGCTGGAGACATTTCAGTTGTCAAGAGGAATGGAAAAGAGGGCCCTCATAAAAACAGTCTGAACAGATTATGGATCTTCAGATCAGAAGAGAAAAGCTGAGGGAGAGGTGTATAGTTTAAAATCATTATTTTTTCCCATTAGAACCAAAATGCTGAAACTAGAGGGCATGCCACAAAGAATGAAAGTTAGAACAAATAAAAAGAAATACCATTTTACTTTATATTCTCAGTAATAAATTTAGGATTTCTTCATTCCCACTCCCATAAGAGATAATATCAGCTGAAAATTGTTATGAAGGATTTTGATAAAACAATGAAGGATTGATCACAATGATGTTTTAAAGACACATAAGTGGTTGTAGAATATATCTCTACCTACTTAGAAGTCATTTTTATGGAGAGCAAATACTGTTAGTAGAAGAGAGTGCTGGACTCAGTTTTAGGATACTTGCATTAAAATCCTGGCTCTGGAAATTTAGTATTCATGTGACTGAGTAGGTCACTTAAATACTGAGCCTCAGTTTCCTTATCAGTTAAATCAGCTTAATAGTACTTGTATCAACCTATCCATGAATTGTTATGAAAAAAGCACTTTATAAACCTCAGAGCACCATATAAATTAGAGTTAGTATGGAGCATTCTACAAAATGCCACTTAATACCACTGTGAGAGATAGAGTATAATAGAATCAGTCAAGAAAACTAGAGTCTTGTTAGTTTCTGCCATGAACTATCTCTGTGTCCTTAAACATGTTGCTCTCTATCTCTGAGCCTTACTTGCCTCATCTATTATATTAGAATACTGAGTTGGAAATCCCTAGGTTCCCTTACAAATCTCATATTCTGTGCTTCCTTGATAGAATACTTGAATTAATGCATTGGTCTAACTTAGTATATGGTTTCTCTTATGTTCTCATATATAGCAGAGTAAAACTCCATAATAAGCCACTGTAGGTACAGTGCAAAGGGAACCCATTTTGGAGTTTGAGGATCTGGGTGCAAATCCCAGGAGCTATTTTACTTGCTGTCTGTGTGACCTTTGGGTAAATTGCTCCAATCTCACTATTAGTTCAGTATCTATGATGCTTTAAACAAAGTGGTGGGATGAAATGTCAGAAGTTTTGAAAGACTGCAAAGAAAATTTAGCTAGATCTTAGAATATTTTAGCTACTCCCTTCCTCTTTGTTGAATAATCATGCAAACTTCCATTTCATTTTAGTCATATGGATCAAACCATGGATTCTTTTTTCTCTGAAACACTCAGAATAATCCATATTGAGTAATTAAAAGAGTTTTAATAACAAAAACCTAGATTTAGAAGTAAAAGGAAACAGAGGTCATCTGGTCTCAGACCCTCATTTTATAGATGGGGAGACTCAGTCCTAGGGGATTTAAATGACTTGTCAAGAGTTGCATAGATAGAGTTGTGTTAAAGTTAGTATTTGAATCCAGATCCTTTAACTCCAAATCCAGTACTTTTTCCTCTACTCATAAGGAACAAAAATAAAGTATGTTGACCCTGAAAAGAAAATAATATAGTTTCACAGGCATCAGAATTAATTAATGCTTGAGAATAAGAATCTAACAAGAAGTCACTGATTGATCATTATTTATGACATGGCACACTAGAAAGAAGCTCACACCAGAATACAATTACTCCCTGGTGTGAACTCCATGGGGAGGACACATTAAGATGGAATGAACCCCTAAATGATTGTTCAAATAGAAAAGTGACAGGCTACCCAAAATGTTGGTCACTTTGAGCAGTCATCTTTGTAGCTCTCAAACCTAACCTCTGGTGGATTAGAGTGACAGTCAATTTTCTATGAGAAAGGTATAATTAATATGAAGACCAAGGATAGCTTATAGACTTTTGCAGTGTTGCAGGCCTTGCCAGTCAGCACTTACTGCACAGTTTCTTAGAACAAAGAAAGAACTGAAGCTTCTTTTAAGCCGGAGGATGGGGATTTGGCATTTTGTCAGTTTCAGCTTATAATGAAAAACATGAATTAGGGCCTAGTAGTAAAGAAAATCTCTCATAACAAAGCAGCACCTTGTATTATATTTTATAACCTGCTTCTAGGCAATGAAGGCTATATTTTTCTTTTCTAGTTCATAGGAATTTCTAAGACTCTTTGGCTTTTGAATTCTAATCCCCAAATTACATCCCAGAGAATAGTTTGACTGGACTTGACTTCCCCATCCATAGGCATTGGCTTCCTTTCAACCATTTTGACCTTTTAGAAAACATACATTGCCTGTTTTTTATGAGGTTAGAGATTTGGAGGGAACATCTTGTAGGAATTGGCAAATTTAATCCCAAGTCCAATACTGTTTGTTAATATTTCTCCTGGGATTGCCTTGAAAAGAAGATCATGTGGTAAACGAGGCTTGAATGCCTGAAATATGAGATAGACAACATGTTATCAACTAAAAAGAAAAAGTAGACTTTTAAGATCATATAGTCTAGTTCTCTCTTTTTCTAGATGAAAAAACTGAGGCCTAGAAAGAGAAAATTGCTTGTTTGCTGGGTCATGTAATCATTAGCTCTGCTTAAATTGGAATCTCCTGACTGAACCCAGTGGTCCTTCCATTTTATAATTTCCATAGATTCTCTCTTCTCAGATCCACATTTAGATAGCCTGATCTAGGAAAATTCTTGAGTGTTTTATTCCCTAACTCTTTATTTCTGTTTCCTCATCCCTTGTTCCTACTGCTAGATCTGAAGGCATTTTAAAATGATTTCAAGTGAGGGTAGGACAAAGTAAGCAATGAATGAATGGATGGAGAGATAAATAAATAAATTCTTGGACAAATTTCAAAATCCACTTGTGACAAACTCCACTCAATGTTGTTAGCACTGAGCTGCCTTTGCCCTTAGCAGAGCTAAACTCCTTTGGTTATACAGCCCTTACTGGTACTGCTGATTGCTGTAGCTCCTTCCTCTCCCATCTGTCTATTAAAGCCTTAAATCCTGGCACGTTGCTTTTTTTTTTTTTTTTTTTAAGCTTCATGCCTCATTCTCTAATTCCTTTGATGGGAAAAGCTCAGGCCTGCACACACAGATGGGGTTCCTACAACCTAATAAAAACTCCCAGGGCAGCCAGTTGCTATTTATTGTGACCAAGGCCTAGTGTATTCTTGTAGACTAAGCATATATACACTGTATTGTTCCAAGATAGGAAAGCGACAAAATTTCCTCATTTGAAGTCACCTGAGAAGACATCTAATCTAGCCAATTTCCAAGCAATAATCCTTTCTACAGCTGTCCCTGACAGGTAATCCATCTAGTTTCTCATTGAAGAATTCCAGTGAGTGGGAAACCACAACTCCCCTCCTCCCAATATTTGTGTTGTTTACATAATGTAGCTCCACTAATAAGAGCTCAAATACACTATGTGCTTTAAACTTGTGTAGGAAGACCTCTTTTCCTTTTCTAAAGTTCTCCATAGAAGGTAGAGCTTTCCCTCTGGTTCAGGGGTTTGTAGTCATGTACTCTTCAGCAGTATGGCAAAGCTGATGGGCTTTTTCTCAAAATAATGTTTTAAAAGGAAACATGTTATATTATAAAGGAAACTAATTATTTTGAAATATAGTTTTCAAAATTTTTAAAAATCCATGGATCCCAGATTAACACTCTTCTCCTGTTCCCCCTAACCCCCCCTTCCCCCGCCCATGTACTTGGAGGAGGATGCCATTGTACAATTTGATCTGTTCACCACAGAGCTCTCATTCTTAACACATAACCAAATTATTTCTTTTTCTGGTCATGACACATCCTTAAGGTCCTCATACCACTTTTCACACAAAAGCCAATGTTAGCATTGTTTTAGAGCTATCATGTGCTATTTCATTACCTCTAAGTTATTTTGTTTTTTAAAAAACTGTTATTCTGAGCTTTAATTATCAGAAAACAAGTTATATTTCAATATGTTCAGAACAGAAAAAGAGAATTTAATTTAATCCAGGAATTCATATTCTCTCTCTCTCTCTCTCTCTCTCTCTCTCTCTCTCTCTCTCTCTCTCTCTCTCTCTGTCTCTCTCTCCCCCTTCCCTTCCTTCCTCTTTCTCCCTCTCTCTCTGTCTTTGTCTCTTCATATCTATATTTATATATGTATGTATATATTTATATTGAATTTTAAAAAGAATATGGCAAATTTAACACATTGGTTCCAAAGCTATTCTCTGGTTTGTATCTCCTTCTGAACCTTATATTTCTTTGAATTATTATAACAACATGTTTAAAAATACATTTTAAGGTTTGTAATTCTCTTTATAAACTTTACTTCATTTACATCATTCTATGTTGATGTACTACAAGTATCATTATCCCTCTTTTATACAAAACAGACTCAGAGAAGTAAATTATTTGCGCGTGCCCACACGCACACACACACGTATCTAGAGCCAGATTTTATTCCATTTCTTTCTGATTCCATATATAGCATGCTATGCACTATGCCATGCTGTTTCTAGATATTTTTATTTTTTTGAGGTTCTGTGTTTTTTGAGATGTTCTTTGATTTTCAACCATTTAGCATCACTGGGAGAACACTGATTTTAAAAAGAGACTGTTTGTGGCAGCAACATTTTATATCATTCAAAGCACCATGTAGTTTTTTCTCATGTAGTTCCTTTTACTCAGTTTTGGATCTAGCTCAGTAGTTCCCTATGAGTGTATTCTAATTTTTATCTATAGTACTATGTGTGTGTGTGTATGTATATATATAAAGATACATATTTTTATGTATGCACATACATACATACATACATGAAGAAAGTGAGAGCATGTATATAGACCAACTCAATGTGCTTTTTAACTACTTTGTTTTCTCATTGTAGATTGTTCAATAATGATAAATCACATTTATGTGATAACTTTTCAGATTTTACTTTCCTCACAATGGCTCTGTAAAGTCAGTAATGCAATTATCTATAGATGATGCAACTGCAGCTCAGACAGTTGAAATAATTTCCCAGTATCACAGTTTCTGTTAAGAGTCTTATTGAGAACCCAGGCCTTCTGACATCAAATTCTAAGTTCCTTTCACTATACTATGCTGACTCCTACACTGTATTATCTTAAAATATGGAAAATTAATTGATTATAAAAACAATTATATTTCAGTCTGGGGAAGGAAAGAGAAAGGAAGAGATAAGAAGTATCTTGGAGTAGTACAAAAAAGTGCCCTGGACTAGGAATCAGGAATTCTCTTTATTTTCCACTGGACAAATCTATTGATTCCACAGATGGGCTATGAGACTTCAGGGAATATGGCCCTAGAAACTACAGGGGTGAGCTCCTGAAGCTGTTGATTCAATTCTATTTGCCTTAGTCTTCCACTAGACTGTAAGATCTGTGGAGGCAAGAACTATGTTTTATTTAAAATTTACATACAGATTAGGTACTTATTGGAGATTGTTTAATGAATGGCATGATTTTGGTGAATTTGTAAAAATATAAATACTTCTGAACATGGGAAGCTGTCTTGAATGTGTGAGGCTCTGGAGAGGAAACTCGCACAGCACAATCAGGAAGTACAGAGGCCTTGAAGCCTGAGACACCTGGATGCGGTTTTCTGTGAGCAGCGAGGACCACTTGGTGAGCGGAAGCTCTGGTCGCACTGAGATCGCATCATCAACGGGAGGCGTCTCCTTCTCTAATTGGCTGGATGTGACCTCATAGACCCCATATAAGCAGCGGGGACCAGGAAGTAGATGGAGTTCAAGAGGAGTCAGCAGGAGGTCAGTAAGAGTGCAGGAAAGGGCAGGATATGAACGTGTGGAATAAAGATTTTAAGCTTGGGCCAAGCCACAGTCCTCCAGTGCTCTGTTGAATGTGAGAACTGCTCGGTGAGGCGGTGGCCAGAGATCTCTGAAGACCTCTGACTGGGTAAGATTGGTAAAGACCCATCGTAGGAGACAGTGGCCAGGGATCGTCTGAAGGCCTGGGAATTAGGCATGACTGATAACCAGTAATCTCTGGGTGGAAGGTTACACCAATGTCTCCACATTTTTGTTTGGTTCAATCTTTTATTCTCTGCACTTTTATGCAATGATGTTTTCTGCTTTTCCCATGGTAAATTTCATCACAAAAAGCCTATTTTGTATATTATATAGAAAACCCCATCAAAATGAATATATATATAGTGATAAAATATTACCCAAATATGAACTATTATAATATTGTTGTTTTTGATTGTAGGTAGTCATTTACTTCAAGTACTCATACAACAAAATTCCTGTATAACAGAATAATTTGGTTAGTCTTTTGGAATGTATTGAAATAGGATTCAATCTATATATTAGGCCTGTCACAGTTTTGCTATTTTTCATTTCTACAGGTCAATAAATATGCCTTGATAGTAAAGCCAGTGAAATCAATATTTCTTGCTGTAATAAAGCAACAGCAACAATAAATTCTTACCACATATATTTTATCATAAATGTAACTATTTGAAATATCCTCAAATGTATATCACCAACACAATGCCATGAACACAATTGTAATGAGAGAAAAAACCTGGAACATTTATAACCCCATATTTTACCTCCTTGATTAATTCTCATGTCTCCACAGCAACCCTAATATTTATTGCACTCACCAGATAAACATGAAGATCTCAGAATATGGAATCTCTCAAGAAATCATAATTGATTTCCCAAGGTTTTAGGTGAACTTGCGTCTAACCTCTGCTTTTCTTCCCATAGGTACACTTTAAGGCATGTCTGAAAATGCCTTTCAATTATTATAATCAGACTACCCACTTTACATTGTTTTGGTGAGGAAAGTTTTTTGTAAGCTATCTATGTATAGGTGTGTTCCTGAGAGAGAGAGAAAGTGGGAGAAAGAGAGAGAGAGAAAGTATGTAAACTACAAATGAACATTATTCTGGATATCACCTACCTCATTATAAACAATATATGCCTTTCTTTTTAAAATTTTTTAGCTATTCCAAATAATTTAATAAGAGTTTTCTTCAAGGCCTTTGAAACACCTGTTTGTGAGAATAAATTCAATTAGAGAGAGAGAATACAGAATATAGGTAGCCATGGGGCTGATGCATTTTCTTCATTTGGGGCAGGATCTGAGAGTTCATCATTTTCTTATCAGCCTTTGACTACTCTGTAATCTTACATTTCTCTTTTTGTAATCTTACCTTTTCTCTGCCAAAAATCTCTCCTTCAGGATGTTCAGATTTGCAGATTCTTTTCTTGAAGTAAGCTTCAGTAGGATGATTGGGAAATTTACATCTGAAAGATTAATCCTGGTCGAGGTCACAGTGACAAATTTCTGGCTGGTCTTTTACAGAGGAATAGGGTTGATGGTCAGGAGCAAGCCACTAGCCAACTTGCTTCAGGACAAGCACTCACTCGCTCTTGTGATAAGCAGGATCATAGCCATGCTTGGGGGATTCTCGTTCCAAGGTTCCTCACATGCTGGCTGGAGGGGTTTTTTGCCAGGACTTAGCAGCTTTCTAGGCACATTCTCCACAGGGTAATACCCAGGCATTTTGCAGATCCTTACTACATGAGTTCCTACATTTTTGTCACCTTTTGCTGGCTTTGAAATAGTAGCAGGCACCTTCTCTCTCTCCTTCCTTTTAATTCATGTTTTTGGTGCAGTGCATTTCTCCTTGTACTTGGCTCACTTGGAATACATTGCAGACTCCCTCAGGTCAGGATTGGATTCCATCTACAATGCTTTTAAGGTTATTTTCATCACCTTTTCAGTTGCATCTTTCTTTTTGTTCTTCTTTTACTTTTTGATCTTCTTTTCTTTGGATTCCTTTTAGATTTTTTTGTCTGCCATCTTGAGAGAAGGGGAAAAGCATATCATGCCTTTCTTAATGCAACCCAAGTGTCTTCTGATGATTCCAAATCCTGCAGTTATCTATCTTATGAAAAGCTGGAATTTGTGAAAGTTATTACTACTTTTTTTGCAAATCAATCAACAAGCTTTATTAAAGCACCTACTATATGTGAGGTGCTATGGTGAACACTGAAGATCATAAGACAAAAAGAAAACAATCTTGGCTTCCGGATTTATCCAGTAGTTTTTTTTCTAGTTACATCTAGAAAGATGTAACATTCTATGAATGTACATAATTATTGTGAGTAAACATTTTGGGTTGTGTTTAAAAGACCCTTAACATGTTAGATATACAACTAACTCTTTATGTTAATGTATGTGATTTTATATTAGTAACTATTTGAGATCATAGGATTTAGAGTCAAACCGAGACTGTGGAGATTACTCAATTTAATCCTCTCAATTTACAAAAAATATATAGTCAGTAAAGTTGAGTTTTTTAAGTAAAGATAAAAAGATAGTTTTTTTAATTTTATGGTTCACAAACACAGAAAGTTTTGAACTTTATCAAAAGTGTGAAAAAACATTTTAAATAAATCTCTTTAATGAAGTATTTTAATCACTAAGCTATTCCTTCTGAAAAGCTCTCATTTATGAAAAATTAAATGTATCTGAAATTTTTTTCTGGACTAAAAAATAAAAACTGATCTTTAAATCAACAGTATTTGGGGACAGAAATAAATGTTTCTCACACAAGTAGCTTTGCTAAAATAGATTTTGTGTGGAGATGGAAGCTGGCCACAAAGTACTAAAGTGAAGTTAATTAAGCACCAGAGCAGTGAATATTTCTTTGGGTTGTAATATATAGGCTTATTTATAATGTAAAGAATCCTTCATAAAACTGCTAAAGAAAAGGGAATACTTAAAAAAAAGTGTTGGTCTCCTAACTGTTTGGGGCTGGAGTTCTCATGTCTTTTTTGTGCTATAGACCTCTTTGTCATTCTAGTGAAACTTGTGGGCCCTTTTTTAGAATAATGTTTTTCAATGCATGGTAAAAAATACATAGAGTTACAAAGGTAATTCATTTCCTTTGTGTGGATGTATGAAATCATGGATCTATATTTATGCATAGAGATAGATATATAGTATAGATATAAATGTAGGTAGGCATAGATATAATTACAGGTATAGATAGATTCTATATATCACAACTTCACAAACTCTAGGTTAAGAATTCCTAGCATATAAGTGAGAATTGTGTCTCACTTGTTTCTTTTCCCTCACAGTGCCTAATATAGTATTATAATAAATAAACATGTTGAATTGCTTAAGACCTAGTTTGGCTTAAAACCTAGTATTCCAATTAGGTACAAGTTGAGTAAGTGAATTTTCTGTAGTATAGGGTGGAGATCTTGCTTTTCACAGCTTCTGACAGGATAATCTATCACTAGACAGTCATAGGAAGAAGAAAAAAAATGAATATATATTGTATAAGATTGGGAGGGAAGGAAGGTAAAGTAGGGAGGCGTAAGTCTGAATTAGATTCTGCACCAATCCTCTGCTGCCACTCAAATCCATAAAAAAAAGCCTGAGGGGGGTTGGGAGAATGCTTAGGAATGGGGAGGTTACCTTGACTTGGCCTTCCAAGCTATACCTGAGACTTAGGAGGGTTGTAAGTGATCTGGCCATCTCAGGGAGTGGTACAAGCCAGGATCCGTTGTTGGATACGTGCAACTTTGATGATGGGTCGAGGAACCTATATCATAGGAAGACAGAGGACCAGGTTAAGGCCATTAAGAATCTGGACTAAAAAAAATAAAAAGATACTTTATAATCTACTCAAATGCAACTCCTCTGGGTAAACATTGGTAGTAATAGAGCCATAATGTCAAATTTAACAGATCTTGCTTCCCACAAGCCAGCTATAACTGCCCTGCTTACTCTCATCTTAATATAAATAAGCTCCTTTTTTATGGGTATACCCTTAAAGGAATATAATTTTATTCCTCTTAACTACATATAGTAACTTGAACCAGCTTGATAAAAAGGTTGCTTAATAGAGGTCCTTTAGAGAGACATTATTTAAAGAATAGACAAAAATGGTTTGTAATTAGCATATTTTTGATTTATATGTGAATAGATGCTGCTACAGGTACTAGAAAACATTTTGCTTTATTAAACCATTCCCTATAGCTCCCTGCAATCTTGTTTGCTTAACTTATTTAGCAAAAACCTTTTTTCTTAAAGAAAAGGTAAATTTAGTCTAGTCCCTGTGCAAGTATCTGGGATCCTAACTCTCCTTTAATGTTTTGTTCAATATCTACGTCTTAGAATTCCTATACAGCTTAAATTGTTTTCTTTTTCTACTGAACCTGAATTCATGTACAAGTTGAATCACAAAGGGGGGTAATAAGTGTGAGTTGTTGGGTTAGATTTCTGTGTAAAAATACGTATTTTATTTTCTCACTACTCGATCTCATGCAATACTTCTGAGATATCCTAAGTCAAATTCCCACAAGATACACACAAGTAGAGGGGATGCTCATTCTTTCTCAAGGTTACTTTTGTTAAGATTGTCAAGGAAATGCTCCAAAGAAAGAATTAACATGTTAACTTCTGGCATGCTTTTCTCATCAGGCAAAGAAGGGCACAACTAAATCTATTCCCTGGAAGGAATTGCCCAATAATCAGAAATCTTAATTGTTCTGTTGGAAGTCAATACAAAACTTGATGGAAGACAGTAGCAATTGACAATTGTTGTGATCAATTTGTGAACACAGAATGAATTAGTACAGCTGTTATTGATCATTATAATTATAGAACACATACCATAATTGACCATGGTTATATGTAGGAATCATGACTTTCTTGGCTGCTCACACCAGAGGGATGCAGCTGGAAACCACTCTACTGAGATTAGCTTGTCTGTTTGTATTAATCTCAAACATATGGCTTCAAGGGCAAACTTAAAGAATTTTCTAATTGCAGCTCAAAGGACTTATTCTTGTTTTAAAACTCTTTCCTGAGACATCATTGATTGAAATTATTTTCCCCTCAGTATGATTCTATTGCCAAATAGTTTTATCAGAATTAGAAAATGGCAACTGAAATCCACAATAATTTGGAGTAAGGGCCAAATTCAATTAAGAACATTCAAATCCCACATGGAAACATAAGCCATATAAATCTATTTTAATTGTGAGCCATGACACTTATCTGGTCATGTTTATTTTGAATGTTAGTGCCAAAGTTGGAGTTGGACCCAGAACTCAAGCTCTGTAGATCTAATGATTAATCCAGGTATCCAATGAATCCCTTAATTCATTTCTTAATTAGGTCCCTGAGAACTCCAGGGTTCCTTGTTTACAGTTCTGAAAATCTTTCTTACAAAGTAGGATGTATGTAAACATTTTGTTTTGAAATTTTGTGTCTTTAGCTCAGAATTAAAGACACCCCCAAAGCCCCAAATTGCCTTTCCAATTATATTGTTGATACTCTTTTCTGTTTAATGAATTAGTCATGTTCAGTGCTTCATGATCCTGTTTGCAGTTTTTTTTGGCAGAGATACTAGAGTGGTTTGCCATTTCCTTTTCCAGTCCATTTTTAGAGAGGAGGAAACTGAGGCAAACAGGGTTAAGTGACTTTTTTAGAGTTACACAGCTAGTAAATGGCTACTGGCTCAACATCCCATAACCTTGCCTTGGTAGTAGCAGTTCTCAATGCCTGGAATACATTCCTCCCTTTATCTCAGAAACTTTATCATTTTTCAAGGCTGTGTTCAAACATCTATCTCCTCCTCTAGGAAGTTTCCCCTTAATTTCCTATGGTTGTTATTGCTTCTCCTTACTCAAATTACTTTGTATCTGTGTAGATGGGCTTTCTCCCTTGTAGCATGTTATCTGCTTTGAGGATTCTGTAAATAAAGCAAGGTGTGCTTTACATATAACAAATATTGAATTGAACTGAACTACCATTAAAAATTCACACCAGATGAAAACAGATTGCTGTATTGGATTTGGGTATGGCCAAAATATTTTCTTTGTCCCTCTTGTCTTATTACACTAGGAGTTCAGTTCAACAAGTTTGTCATCTAATTTTTTCAAATAATTATTTTGTGCCATGTGCTGGGGATACAAAAATAAATGTGACTCACAATTGAGTTCCCAAAAATAATATAGTAGACATGTTTGCAGAACTTCATTTCTTTCAGTATTTTGGGTGAAGAGAGCCTTGCTTCCTTAGTAGAGATTCTATAGTATATGCTTCTGAGAGTATTATGCTTGATCACAGCATGATGCTGGATGTAGTAAGGACTCTGGTGGTAGAGAGGGCACTACAAGGCAGGAGGTTTTTTTTTTTATGGGGCTGTAAGGGGCTAGCAATAGAGCCTGCCACAAAAAAGACAACTACTGAGCTGTGGTCAGGTAAGTGACCTGGAATGGTCTGGCCATGGCATCTCTGGACATAGCAGCCATGAGACCTCAGAGGTAAAGTAAAAGATTTAGACCATCCTCCATTTTTCTACAAGAGATTCTTGGGAAAGAAAATCCAAAAGGCAGATTTTAACATAGTCTAAGTGTTCATCACTGGGGCTGTGAATTCTGAAGTGATGCTGTGCTTTAAAACCATTGTCCCAAGGGATGAGAGGGAATCAAAGAGGAATTAGATTATAACTCCCCTGAAAGGGTAGAAGATTGAACTGTTGTATACAGGTACATAGAAAGTTTATTTTTGGTGACTTTCCTTGTTATTTGTATTGTTTTATGTCTTAATTAAATGCTTTTGCTATTGGATTTTTGTGTCACTTACATGTTCTAATAAGAGACAATGGTAGCATTAGATGGGATCAGGGTTGTCATTTGAATAAGTATTCAAAACACTCTCCTTTACTTATATTGAACCTGTGAACAGATTATAATAATTATAATATTTATATGTTATATAATATATATTTTGCATACATATGTTATATAATACTTATTTTATATAACTTATATAATACTTATAATAGATAACATATACATATGTTATCTAATACTTATATATTATATATATATAACTCTTTAAAATTTACATAGTACTTTTACTTCTAAAAGCAACCACTTCTATAAGAATGACAGGAAGGATATGAATTATTACTCCCATTTTCCAAATAGGAATACTGAAGGTCAGAAAACAAAAATTAGTTGCCCAACATCTCACAGAAGTAGGATTTAAACCCATGTTTAAAGTCAAAGTTCAAGTACCTTTCCATTACTCCATCTTAGCTCTAATAATAGGAATTCACATTTATATAATACCCTGTAAAATACTTTTCTCATGAGAAACAACTAGTTTAGCAGGAGGGAGAAGACATCTGTATAGATAATTATAATACAGAAAAGAGTGTGAAGCATGAAAAGGAGAGTTACAGCCAAAGCACTTTGGCAAATTTGAGGAAACAGGTAATATTTGTATCCAGGAGTTAATGATGTGAGAGGAGACTGAGTTAGGGTTAAAAGAAGGCATAGTGGAGAGAGTGGAGAGAGGAGGGATTTTACAAGTCAGAGAGAGAGGTTGGGAAATATTATAAGCATCAGGGATAATGGAAGTGTTCAAAAGTATGGGGAATAAAGACAGAATAAAGAATAGTTCATTTTCACTGCAAGGTGGAATACATGAAGAGGAATAGTATGATAAGTCTGGAGGTGTAAGTTGGAGCCAAATTATGGAAGTCTTTATATGTTCCTACATCAAGAGTTTATACTTTATTGGGAAGATAATGGGAGAACTAATAAGGCTTTTGAAAACTTCCATGGGGAAAGAAGACAGATTAAAAAATGACTGACTATACTCTAAACATAGCATTTTTTTTCTGTTAATTTTTTTTTACCAGAATTTATAACATGATTACAATGTTAATGTCCTCAGACTTTCCTTGATTTATCTAAGGGGAAAGAAGTAAAAAAATTCTTTTAAAATCTTTAATTAATATTTTATTTTCTCAAGCTACATAACACTGGCCCAGGTTAATGGACAAGTATGATTAAGATGCATTATTTTTGTTATCCAAGAATAAAAGCAATTTTAAAAAAATTTAGACTATCACATAGTAAAACATCCTTATTGTGCATGTGCTAGATAAGGGGAATAGAAAATGATTCAGCTTTAATGTTGACTATGCTCAGTGATCAATTCTATTGATAATTTCAAGTGCATTTCTTCAGAGTTCCCATTTCATGAATATTCAGAAATGAAAACTTTAAGGCTACTGCAGACTAGTCTTTTAACTATATTACCATGCTGGCTGAATGAAGGTTATGTAACCTCACAATATATTACTAAGAGTTGCTGTGTAATCTTCCTCCTTGGCAGTTAAAAAAAAAAAAAAAAGCCTATCTCTTAACCACTTTGGATGTGAGCCAGCCTAAAGGTAGAGACTAGATGAACAGCCTCCTACTATAATTTTGTGATTAAATTTTTGCTGTTCACATCAGAGCTTCCTAGCTAGAGCTTAGGAAGACTAGTTTCAAGTCTCATTTCCTATATATATAAGCTATGTGACCCTGATCAAGTCATTTAAACTTAGTGCTCTAAGAAATTCTTTAAAACTATAGATTTTAAAGAAAATACCAGTCTATATTCATAGTAGAATTTTTCTTTATCTGGGAGTCCTCTATATCAATGAAATTACAGATCTGTTCCCAATCCCTAATCTGATTGTGTTTATCCTCGTGAGTGGTATGGCTTGGCAATCAGAGGATTCTGGGTTCATTCCCTAATTCAGCAATTTAACTGCTTGTGACCTTGCACTAGTTACTAAATGTTTAATCTGTAAAATGAAAAGAGGAGGGGGCAGTTCCAAAACTTTGATAACAGGTAAGAAGAACTGTTGTGTTTTTTCCCTTTGACACAAACTAGCTAATCTGATTACAGATTGCTCTGGACAAGGGGACAAAAAGGACTAGGACTGTTTAATAAATGCTTTCAAGCCCCTGGAACCCAAGATAGCTGGTTTGATTTATCTGGATTACATGATTATCTGAAGTTGCTTTGATTATTTTTGTGACTAGGAAGAATGAAGTTACTACCTCACTTTGTGAATTTGAAATGAGCCACAGGTTATGGATGACAAAAACAGTTATGTGTATCAGTGCAAGGTACATGTTGATCTAGATCCCATTCCACTATCTGCAGAGTTAGCACAAAAGACCTTTTTCCGATCTCCTTTGACACCAGAAGAAGTTTTTGCCCTTTTCTTGGGCACACTGCCTATATACATTCTGTCTTTGCTTCCTCTCTGCCAAAAAGAAAGCCTAATATAATTTGTATGTAAATGACTGATTTAATATCTCTTCAGTCTTGACCTTTTTCACACTGAGAACTGCAGTTCTCAAATTTAATCCATGTCCTGCCTTAGCTGGAAAAATATGGAATTATTGATCTAGAATTGGAAGAAAATTCAGAGGTTGTATGGTCCTAAGAAGGAACTTAGGAGAAAACAGACATTAGGAAGTATAGTAATTTTCCTAATACCACATCAAATTGAAATTGTGATTAGAGCCCAGATTTTTTGATATGGAATCCAGTCTTCTTTCCTTTCCACCATATGTCTCTTATTCCAAGAACTATTTATCTTATTTGCAGTCATACTTATAGACACATACATATATGTGAAATACATGTGTACACACATATATGTATCACACATATGCACATATATTTCATGTGTTTATATGTATGTTTGCATGTATACACACCCACACCTATATGTGTATGTATAGATAGATAAATGTCTGTACACATATATACACACCCACCTATATGCTTATAGGAAAACATCATTTTTGGCTCCACTCTGTGCATGGATATGTGATATTAATTATATGGGGAGAGGGAGAGAGGAGAAAGATACATAAAGAATACGAGATGGAAGAAATCCCGGTAATACGATGTTCATTTGGTTAGCAACCAAAGGTTTTTTGAAAGGCTTATGAGCAACATGTACTTTCTCAGTAATATGTATGAAATTTAAGACAGTATGAATTGCATTTTGAAACTGTTGGCCACTTTAGGTGGCCAAGTGGGGAGAGAGTCATTGCTGGATTCAGAATCAGAATGTTTAGCTTTTAAACCCTGCCACAGACATTTAATGAGCTGTGTGATTCTGTGCAATTCACTTAATAATTCTCAGACTCAGTACCTTCATCTGTAAAATGGGACTAATAATAGCACCTTCTTCACAGTGTTACCAGAATCAAATGAGATAACATGTTAAGCATTTAATAAACCTTGAGAATTTTCTGTAAATGTTTGCTGTTAACTACATGGTGACTCACAGTAAAACAACTTTGGAACCTCCAAACCATTTTACTTTTCTGTTTGAATTGACCTGTAAATTCAAATTTTTAAACATTAAATAAAAACAAGGAAAAATACAATTTTTATATAATTAAAATATAAATATATATTTATATATTTTATTTTATTATATATTTTACTTTAAGAAAACAAATATTTATAAAAATATAAATAAGCCAGTACTGGCTTTTAATTAAATAGCCAGTTAGATAGCTGGTCATTTTTGTTTATATGATGACTAAATTCACTTTTTCAGCCAATTCAATTTAGCAAGCATCTATTAATGACTAATTGTGCTGAGCACTGCAGTGTGCTAATGATGCAATGACAAAAATAAATCACTACCTATATTCAAGTATCTTATATTCTGCTGAGCAAAAAAACCCCAACAAAACATGTACATGGACAAATATATGCAGCATATATGCAGTGCAAATTTAAAATAATTTGAAGGGGGTGAGAGATCACTAACAACTGGGAGGGAGTTTCATTAGAAAAGGCCTCCTTTAGGAGATAGCATATGATCTGAGCTTTGAAGGAAGCTGGCGATTTTGTAAGACAGATAAGGAGAAAGAGCAATCCATTAATGGGAGAGAGCTTGTGCAACGACACGAAGGCAGGAGAGGAACAACCATTTACAGAGGACAGGAGAGTTAGCGTAAGGCCAGTTTGGAAAGATAGATTGGGAACATGTTATGAAGGGCTTTGGATGCACACAGAAGAGGTTTATCCTAGAGGCAATAAAGCATAACTGAAGCTTCTGGAACAGAAGAGTTCATGGTCAAACATGTACTTTAGGAATATTAATTGGTCAGCTTTGTAACCAATGAATTGGAGAGCCTGGAGGCAGAAAGATCAATGAAGAGATTATTGCAATACTCTAGACAAGAGATGGTGTAGGGATGAATGAGGGTGGAGAGAAGGGACTGGTTGTAAAAGAAGTTGTGAAGGTAGAATCCACAGCCATTGATTGGCAGTTGTTTGGGCAGTGGAAGGATATAGACAGCAAAGATGCATTTTAATGCTAAATTGTTATGTGTTTATGGTATATAACTTCACAAGACTGTACCAATATTGTTGATGATATATTAAGTTAAAACCTTGCCTTTCTAAAAACTAGTTGTAACCTGTAAGTAACACAAATTACTGAGAAGTTGAAAGGAATTACAAGGAACTAATGCTGTGTATTATTGAAATTGATGTATTGTTGCCAAAATAGCAGGAACCAATATATGAATGTTGTGATTTTAAAATATTCCCAAAGTAAACAGAAGCATATTGGAACTGAGGCAAAAGTAGGAATATCAGAATTAAAATGAGAAGAAAAAAAATGTAACTACAGTTTTTGAAATCCTGAATGGTGAAATTCTTATCATAGCAAAAAAAGTCTTTTAGGTAAAATAGTAATACTACTACCCACAAAGCTACTTGGAAGTAAATGTCTAAGAAGGCATATAACAGGAAGAAGGCTAACAGTGAGTAAACTGCCAAAAGAAGAGGAGAGACCAAGTAATTTAATTAGCAAATGTGGTATCCTTCCACATTGTAACTTTCCCAATCAAAATTGCAGTGTATCATGGGTCAGCATAAGAAATTAAATGGCAATTTCTTGGAAGTTTTGTGAAAGCTCCAGGACAACATGTAATGGTCAGCAGGTATTATAGAAAAAAGTATAGAAACTTAGAAATGTGTAAATATGTGTATTGTATTGTATAATATTAACATGCTCTATCTTTTAATACCATAATAATTCAGACTTCTTGTCTGATATGAAGGGAGGGCCAAAAAATTTTACACATATTTTCCAGATTGCAAGAGCACTACCCCGCTACTTCTCACAGTGTGAAAGGGATAATTGTTTGCTTTCAATTTATATGTTTGGGTTGGAAAAACCTATCTTGTAGAAGCTATTATCTTTTTTCTAAATGTGAGATACAAGGAAAGTTAATCATTCAGGTCCTAATTAATTATCCCTTTCCACTAAATTTTAACTTTAAAAAAAAATTACCCCTTAATCAAATCTTGACTTTTTCTTAGGGCATACATAGAATGTTAGAGTTAGAAGGCTCTTTAGAAGTCAGTTCATCTAAAAACTCCGTTTTACAGAAAGGGACAACATGTAATGGTCAGCAGGTATTATAGAAAAAAGTCTAGAAACTTAGAAATGTGTAAATATGTGTATTGTATTGTATAATATTAACATGCTCTATCTTTTAATACCATAATAATTCAGACTTCTTGTCTGATATGAAGGGAGGGCCAAAAAATTTTACACATATTTTCCAGATTGCAAGAGCACTACCCCTAGAAAGAGACCTAAAATGACACAGTGGAATAATACCCTCTTTTTTCATCTCCTTTTTTGGGTCACACCCCTCATTCTTTATTCCAGAATGCACTGAAACAATAAGATTACAGTGTTGAGAGATGAAGGTCATCTGGTATAACATACCTGCCCAAGATAAAAAGTTAATTACATGTCAGTGCTAAGACCAATGCATGCACCTAGAACATGAGATGGGTGTATTGGAGTATGTTGGCTGTGCTGTCCCATGCTCTCTGCACACCTGTGCTTCTGATTCCAATCATATCCAATGCTATTTCTTAGCACTATTAATGCTGAGCACTTTCTGCTTTGCTTTCTCCATGTGATTTCAGAAAGAAATTATTTCAGCTTTTATAATATGTAGTGTGTATGCAGAGAATAATCTCTCATATTTAAGCCTGCTTTTAAGTCTCTCCAGCTAACTCCTGGCCCCCAACCAATCTTTGAAGCTCAACATTTATGAGAAAATTACTTTGTTAAAAAATATTAAAGAATGTCCATGAAATAGGGTGCTGTGGTAGCAGTGTCAAAATTATCCTTCACAATCAGCCAGAAATCTAGATAAGATGACGGTTAGCAGTCAATCCCTCTCTCCAGCTTCGCTTCCTTAGATTGTGTTCTTAGATTTTTCTCATCTAAAGGTATAATTATTCTATTTATGATTTATAGACCTATCTGACTAGCTACTCTACTTCCCATCTCTTGTCAGCCAACCACCATTGAAAACCTCTGTACAAGTCATGACTTTAGTAAGCTGTTTAATTAAATTAAAGCATGATAAAGTGCAAGCAATCAACATATAAGTCCCCATATCTAATCTCTCCCTTCCCTCACAGAATCTTCATGCCTGACCTTACAGAGTAAAAGAAATAAAGAAAGTTTATATACTTAGTGCAGTTCCCCTGTCTCCCAATGAGCATAGAAAGGGTTGACAACAGTTACTCATGTCAGTCAGCAACGTCTGGGAACTATAGTTCTTTCCTGGCTCAAACAACAGTAGGAATTTTACCTGGTACATATGCAGGCTGCATTTAGTGTTCTGTTATGGGAATGACTGGGAAGAAACTGATCTGACATGGTGTGATCACTGTGAATCTGGCTCAAATTATCTTAACACTATTACTATAGGAGGGGCTATGAAATGTCCTTTCTTGATTTTGAGAAAAGGTTGTGCCTATGGCAGCAAACTTTCCCCTTTTCCACCCCTTAATTTCCTTGCTTTTAAAAGTCTTTTACCCCAGTGATACCCCCACTCAAACCTTTGGGAAATTAGTTTCAGGATTTATTTACTCTTTACCCCAAAGCCTTCTGGGAGTTACAGTCCCTGGGAAAGAGCATGCAAGTACTTAAATTCGCTACACCTATTATTTACTCCAGCATTCTTAAGACCTTTCAAACCAACATTTCCACTCCCTCCCAGCTGTGAACATTTTGAAACACATTTAAACAGAACAGTTTTTAGAAAGATATATGCAAAGTTTTTTTTTTTCATCAGTAGTCTGTTCACTGATGTTACTTGTGAACAATAACTGACAAGAATAAGCTGTGTAAGAGAAACAGTCTGATGGGGCAGAAAATGTATTGGATTTGAAATCAGGAGAATGTGGTTGTGCTGCCTTTCACTCCACTGATTTGCTGTGTGAATTAGGGTGAAACATTTCACTTCTTTGTTCCTCTGCTTCCTCACCAGTAAAATAAAGTATTTGAATTAGATTAGATGTTCCTAATCTGGGATCTACAAACTCCCCAAAGAGTTAATGGATAATTTTCAGGTGAACTGTGAAATTAGATGGGAAAATATGTACCTTTCTAAAACTATACTCTGAAATTTAGCATTTTCTTAAATTATGTATTTAAAAAAAACAAACAAACACCATAACATTCCCAGAAGGATTTTGTAAGTTTCACCATACTGCCAAAGGAGTTTTTTTTTTTTTTAATGTCTATAGTGTCCAGAACAATGCTTGTTGAATGAATGTTTATTGAATGAATGATTCTATATTGGCTCTTAGTCATTTGTATTTCTGCAATAAGGAAGCAAGCATAAGCAAAAAGTGCATATGTATCTATAATATATTCTGTGTTTATCTTTTTTTTAAGGAAAAAAAATGGGGAGCAAGCTTTAGAGTTTCATATTGATGTAGCCAGAACAGCTGGAGATGGGTCTGTCCCATTAAAATCATTTATCATTATCACTTGTAATGAATGCCAAAATCCTCATAATCAAGAAGAAGCGTACATATGTATATCATAACCAGTATTCTGTATTATGTACATTTAAAAACTGTTTTGCTCTAAGAAATATTCTTTCAGGGTTCCAGTACATTGAAGAAGGAACTGTTGAAGTAACAAGTATCAGACCTTTATCTAATGTCTATTTCAACAGGGCCCTGCTATAACAGATTCTGTAGTTCACACTTTTTTTTTTAACCCTGTCCTCAATATGTTATCAACCCAAGACCTTATACTAACTTCAGTGATGATTGATTATTTATTATTATTAGTCAGATTTTAAGTGCTGACCCCTGAAATATTGTTTCTATTGGCAGCTGTTCTAAGGCTTATAGGTGTCTTGACTAATTCGCTGAGAAAACTAGCACCACAATAAATCAGTTTAAAAAATGTTGCTATGAAATAATGGGAAAGATTGTGTACTCAAGACTCGATAAGCCATAGCACTTAGAAATTCTTTACATGGGAAAGCAAAATAGAAAGCTAGTGTGATTCTCAGGCTTGAACACTTGGATTTAGAAAAAGCTGCATCCAATATGAAAGCATTATGGTATCTTTGTTTTCCTGACCCTGAGATTTTTTGGCTCTGAAAAGTGAATCAGTACCAACTGTATCTCTAATTACATACCTTTTTGTGCTCAAAGAACTTTCACAAAAAGATTTCATTCTTTCAATGGAAGTACCTTGAATGTTAATTCTTGCTACAACAGCCATAGTTTATAAGACCTATTTAGAGATATATGCAAAGAGAACTGAAGTGTATGTACCTTGTCAGCCAATCTGCACCAGTGCTTGAGTCCTTAGTGAGCACACAAAGAGTTATAAGAGAAAAAAAAAGACACAGTCTCTGCCTTTAGAAGCTTACAGCCTAGCTACAGAGCTTATAACCCAAGAAGCCATATGATATAGTGGGTAGGGGCAGCTAGGTGGTGCAATGGAGCACTGTGATACACGCCACCTGGAGTCAGCATAAACCTGAATTCAAATTCAATCCCAGACATTATTAGCTGCGTGACTTTGGGAAAGTCATTTAACCCCCATTTGTCTCAATCTCCTTATCTGCAAAATGATGATAATAATAAGTACTTCCTACAGTTGTTTTGAAAAATCAATTGAATTGGTAACTGTAAAGTATTTTGCATAGTGCCTGGCACATAGCAAATGCAGTATTAATGTTAGCTATTATTATTACTGCACCTAAAGTCAGGAAGTCCTGATATCAAACTTACCACTCAGGTATATTATCTTGAACATGTCACTTCATCTCTATGTGCCTCATTTTCCTCCATCTGCAAGATGGATGGATTGGACTTAATGACCTCTAAAGTCTATCAAGATTAGTATGAAGAAAATGCACTATTATATGAGTACATTATGTTAAAATTGTTATTTGTAGAATTTAAAAATTTAGCAAGATGTAAATTTAGTTTCCACCGTCCCTGAAAATAATTACAAAGTATCTTCTCTTTAGTTCCACTAAAATTTTTTCTCCAACATTATCTTTCATGGAGGTAACCTTGAGTCCTTGAACACAGGGCCAGCAAAAGGTAAGCTGTGGCAAGACATGCAGGGTTAAAATACGTTTTTTGAGTGTGGTTCTAGTGATGGACTATCCATGAGTCATCTGAGAAGCAGCCTCACTAAGGTTGGAGAGACCTATCACCAGTTCATGGTACAAAGTCATAAGCTTTTTAGGGACATAGGAAGTTTTGAAGATGATTTACTAACTCAAGGAAAGGTGATGAACTGTATTGGTGAGTGAAAGTTTCACACTGGTGAAACCATAGATTATTGTCCTATCAAAAAAGAAACCTTTTTGTTATATCATATTCTGTCAGATCTCTCTAGAACTATCAATATTGAAGTAGATTCTTTGATTATATAAATTATCTTTTGGAAAAGGGATTACCTAATACTTAGACTTGTATCTATTGGTAGATCAGTAGAGAGAGTTTAAGATGGCAAATTTAGAAATAAGCCTTCTTAAACTAAGAGGTACACACAAAAAACTTCCCAGAAGGCACAGTACATGGAAATAATTTAGAGATCAAAAAATATTTGAGTTGTTCATGCAGGTCACCATCTTTGTTAGGATAACAGATAATGGATCAGAATATGCAAAGTGTGCTGGACTGGTTTCATCTGCATTGGCACAACATTAACTGCTGATGAGGTGCCTATGAAGATCTGGGCACAAATGTTGGATTCCCCAGTGCTGTCCTTAGTATTTATGCAGTAGAGTGCTAGTCTACCATAAAAAGGAATGAGTAGAAACTTAGGATTGCACTGTTTGCAACAGAAAAAACTAAGTATGGAATGTTCTTGCATGATTATATAACAAACAGAAAATGTTGCAGGTTGTTGTATGAGAGATGCACTGGAGTGTATGAGAGACAGATGAACTGTGTGATTTATAGACCAAATTCTATAGGAATACAAATAACTGACCAAGAGCCAAAAACATACTTAGTGGGATGACTGACTAGACCCATTTATGGTCAAAAATAGAAATGACACAGGATCATCAATTTTGATAGCCAGTGGATCTGTGCCCTCACCTCACTGAACAAAACAACTATGAATTAATGCGATTCTTAAAATATTAGCTGTGATAGATTCAATTAAATTCAATAAATTTTTATTAAGTACCTACTATATATACGGCACTTTGCTACACAGTAGACCACAAAGACACAAATAAATAATCTCTTCCCTCAAGGAGCTTGCAGTCTATTAAAGTAATACAAATTGTATAATAATAAAATAAAGTGCAAGGAAAAGTGAGGCGGAAGATATTAAGAGGGATTGGTTATCCATGAAACCTAACAGAAAAAGTTGAGAGATCCAGTTGTACAAAGTAAATGGCATACTGGCAGACAAAAGGTGTTCATGCAGCTTCCCAAATGCAGCTTCCCAAATGCAGCTTCCCAAAATGCTTAATTTATTCCAGAGGATAGCTCACATAGCAGAAAGCTCTGAATTTTTAGCTCTGTGGTACTTAAAAACAATGTTAACTCACATTTATGCAGTGTTTTATGGTTCTTGAAGTAGGTAATAGAAGCATTATCTCTTTTATTTTATGAATGAGGAAACTGAGACCTGGGGATCAGGAGTGTAGATTTATAGATGAAAGGAATCTTTTTTTAATACAGCTAGCTAATCACCTTAATTTATAGTTGAGAAAAGCAAGGTCCAGAGAAATGAAGTGACTTGCCCACAATCACATCATTATTAAGTGGCAGAATCAGGAGTTGGGCCTTAGGTTTTTGACTCTAAGCCCACTTACTATACGGTCTGCCCAAATACCTATATAACATTATTATTTTACAGATTAGATTTAACACAAGTATAAATGTTAATTCTTTTGGTTAAAGCCTAGGGCTAAAATCATCTTTCCTTATGTTGGCCTCTTGACTCATAGATTTATGTGATTGATCACAAAGGGAACCATATGACAGAGAGTAAGTGGATCAGCATTAATTGATTGCCACTACTGGAAACAAAAAACCCTCAAAGGCTGATGTCCTGTTAATAGATTGTTAGACTATTATTTTCATATAAGGAAGATCTGTCATTTAATGAATAACACCACAGATGGCATTGGTTGGTCCACATTATATTGCTCTGAAGACTTGTGGTATTTGGTAGTGGAAAGATTGCTGGACTAGATGTCCAAGGTATCCAGGGTTTGAATTTCATCTGTGATTCCTCAATTGTGTGACCAAAGGCATGTCATTTTATCTCATACCTAGGTACCTATCTCCTAAGGTTGTTATAGTACTCAATTAAGATAATGTATAAAAAACATTTTGTGACTCTTAATGCACTTTACAAATTCCTATTATTGTTTCACATTATTTATATATACATATATATATATATATACATGTACGTATCATCCATATGCATATCATTTTTATATGCTTTTAAGAATTATACAACTTCTCCATTTTCTGATAAGCTCACTTTCTCCTATTGATGAGTTCCTCCTAGAGCTTCCATTTTGAGCAATGACCTAGACCAGATATCTTTCATTACTCAGACTTTATCAGCATTTCCCTGTGAGGATATCTCTTCTCTCTACTTTTCAGCTCCCTTTTATATATTGCTTCGCCCCATTAAAATGCATCCCTGAGGCAAAGACCAAGTAAAGGCTTGTATTTCTATGCCTGATGTTTAGTGCATTGCCTAGCACAAAGTTAACACTGAACACATGATTGCTGACTTTTTCTCCTCCTCTGCCTCCTTCTCCTCTTTCCTCTCATTCTAGTCCTTTTCTTTTTCCTTCTCCTACCCTTTTCTCCTCCCTTCTCTTTACCTTTCTCTTCCTCTTCTTTTTCTCCTCTTCCTTCTCTTTCTTCTCCTCTAGTCCTCTTCTTTTTCCTTCTCCCCTTCTATTTTCTACTCTGTTATTATTTTATTAACAAGTTTCAAATATTACTCCCCCAAATTTTAGTTTTTATATTGTCCAATTTTGCTAACATGTACTATTCAATTCCACATACACACACATGCACAAACATATAGAACAATGTATATCTATATTTCCTTAGGAATAAGTTCCTACATAGTGATTTACTTTCCTAAAGAAATAATAATTCACTGTAACTGAGGAACATGAAATAATTTCAACTTGTTTTCCCTCTAAGCTACAGTATGTAAATAGACCATAATCATTAGCATTCCAACAATTCTCTATAACTTTATAATATAGTCCCTAATTATGCTTCTTAAACTGTTTTTAGACCCTTGAGAATATTACTATAATAAACTAATCTTCAAAGTACTGATTTATTGATAGTACTCCTAAAGAATGTCTAAGAGTGCAGGAAAAAAGGGACATCATTCTGAGATATATCTAATAGAGTCTGCTGAAAATCCTCTAGTGTTTGCTTCTTATTTATTTTACCCCTAGATTTAATTAGCTCTTGTGGATTAAGAATAGATCTCCTAGAATGATTATAGATTCAGGGCCTAAAAATTATCACTTACCTTTTATAAAATTTTCTATAAGCAAAAGCCTTTTGTTTTTCTTTCTAATTTGTATATTTAAGAACACACACACACACACACACACACACACACACACACACACACATAACATTTAGCCAATTTTAAGAAAGTTCTATGAATATTCTTAAGGGCCTGTGTCTTTTCTACAAAAGTGACATGTATAAAATCAATGACAATCAACAAAAGGAATATATAAAAAAAACTTTACCATAATGTTTTTTACACAGAATATGTTTATATAGCTTATAGGTTTTAAACTGAAATAAAATTTGAAGATAATTGAAATTCAGCTTTCCTACTTTACACGTAAAGAAACTAAGGCTTAGAAAAGTTAGAGCAATTTTAAAAAATATATAGTTTTCATTAAACTTTGACCATTTATTAAAGTTAATTTTTAGAAGATTGGGCATTTTTAAAGCAGAAAAATTAGTTTCTTTTTAATTTTTACAAATTAATTATTTTTAAATTTTTATTTTATTTTTAATTTGTTGAATAAAACAAGCACAACATAGTATAATTAAAGATGATTGCACATGAAACTGCAAATCTATTATGTCTGGCCTGCTATTTCTTTTAAATATATAATAGTTGTGTAATTTCTTTTTCTTTTTTTTTCCTCCTTCTACCCATCTCACCCTGGAAATGGCTACCATTGGATACAAAAACACACACATAGGTGTGTGTATACATATACATATATTATAGATATACATAATTATTCTATACATACTTGTATTGGTAATTTCTCTGGATGCAGATGGTGTCTTTCCTTATTTTCTTTTGTGTATTTAAAATAGTCAAAATGACTTATTTATTCAGTCATTCTTAAAATAATGTTCTCTTGGTTCTGCTTATTTAAAGTGGCCCTACTTAAATTTTCTGTATTTCTCATCTTAATCATTATATTGCCTTTAATATATATTTGTATAATCATTCTTTTTATAAAAAGTATTGTTTACTAAGTTTTCATCACCAACTAAATTGTAAGAACAGAGGCTCATGTATTCTTAAAGATCACTTCATTTTACATATTTAGTTAAACTTTTTATCTATGTTTTTTTTATCCTAGAGAATGGACTTATAAGAAATCTTGCACTTGAAACTGACTTTAAATTTGATAAAGAAAATTTTGAGCTTCCAAACAATGAAGTGTTCTTTTCCTTCTAGAATAGTAGCTTCTGAGATGTATTGTAAAGTTTGTGAATATAATAATATTTAGCCCAGATAAAGACTGAAAAAATTCTTCGTACCTAATAATATTCTCATTATAAACAAGCTCAATAAACAGGAAGATGAAATAATCCCCTTTGCAAATTTTATTTTTTTGGAAAGCTCTTTTCACAAACCTTGCTTTAGTGGTGAAATGATACATGATTTTATTGGTTCAAGTTTTCTTTCTGCCAACCCCAACGAGTTTCAGTGGTTGATTAATTATCTTTTAAGAATTATTTTGTCCAAAAGATTCAACACCCAGCAACCAATCTAGTGGTGTACCTACTCATATATAATTAGCCTATTTCTCAGCTAGCAGCAGAGACTTTCACTAGGATCTTTATCAAATTCTTTCCTGTTTAGCAGAACCTTACATAGCTTTCCCTTGAGTATAAAAAATTTTCAGAACCCAAGGTCACCTCCATATGTAATAGGACATTGAATTGCGGTTTTAATAGTGATATCTAAATTTCAACAAAGTAAATTCCTCCAAGACTATCCAAATATTCATAAAATCTAATCTAATGATGTCTAATTAAGTGTTTCTTTAGAATTTTAATGCTGGTCCCAGACCTGTGTTTGAATAAGGACAGGGCTGTTAGATAAGGAACAAGAAAAATCAAAGTACAGGTTAGTTGATCTGAGGTGAAAGGTTAGATTATAGGAACACGGTCCATAAAAGACAAACTATAAGTCAAAAGTTCTTCACATTTTTTTTTTTTTTTGGTCATAGATCCCTTTAACATTCTGTTTAAAAAAATTAATTGAAGAAAATGATTAATTTCAGTTGGAAGTTGGTGAGAATAAAGAAGTCCTCCCTGCACTACTCCCCACCCCCACCCCTGCCTCCCCCACTCCCCTGCTCCAGTTCACAAGTCCTATGAAATTCACTCCATGGATCCCAAGATAAGAACCATTGCTCTCAGAGAACCAAAATTCTAAGAATCTGACTAGGATCTAGGAGAACTTTCAGGAGAACCAGGAGGGACCTAGAAGGAACAGAAAAGCAAGAAGAGGAGTAGGAATAAAAGAAATGGCAACATTGGAATGTTGGAGAACTTTAGGCAAAGATGGCAGGTTCTATGTTGATTTACTACTGTATTAGAGCAAAATGAAGGCTTTTTTTATTTTCCGTACAGTTTTGTTCCTTACATAATGCCATACTGCTGTTTCTTCCAGCAGTTTCAAGTGCTCCTTCCTTCTGCTTCAGGTAACTCCAATAAGGTAGAGCTTCGAGGATTCATGGGATACTGAGGATCAGACATTCTCACAGTCAGAAGAAGGAACAATCCCAGGCCATAGGAGAGTGTCAGGATGCTTACCAGTTTTTGGTGTGTTGTCAGAGTTGCATCTTTCAAGTTTCATATGGTACTTCTGTTGAGCCTTCAGAACAATAAATCTATTTCCATGATTTCCTATTCAAGATCATGACATTAATGAGACCATGTGCATTGCCCTGACCTCCCAGATTGTTAGAAGGTCCCTAATAAGTCAGACCAGTCTCAATGGCATAAAGATACCTATTTTTAGGCAGCAGACTAAAATTATATATTATTTAGTCTAACCCTGTTGTTCTCCTTTTTGTTTTCTTCAGTCTTCACCAAGTGCTTTGTGACATTGCCTAAGTTTCCAGGGTAATCTTTTGAAATCCCATCTTGGTAAACAACTTTGTTGCATTTCAGCCATAGATATGAAGACACTGAGCTATTCCATGATTTCCTAGGTGCTCTATCCCCATACAAAGTTTCTTAACCTGGAGACCTTTAAATGTTTTGGTAACTATTGCAAAATGATTGATTTTGCTTGTAATCTTATGTATTTTATTTTGAACTTCTAAAAACACATTGTTCTTAGAAAAGGTCCATCACAGACAGAAGCAGCTACACCCAAAGAAAGAACACTGGGAAATGAATATAAACTGCTTGCATTTTTGTTTTTCTTCCTGGGTTATTTATACCTTCTGAATCCAATTCTCCCTGTGCAACAAGAGAACTGTTCGGTTCTGCACACATATATTGTATCTAGGATATACTGTAACCTATTTAACATGTAAAGGATTGCTTGCTATCTGGGGGAGGGGGGTGGAGAGAGGGAGAAGAAAAATCGGAACAGAAGTGAGTGCAAGGGATAATGTTGTAAAAAAATTACCCTGGCATGGGTTCTGTCAATAAAAAGTTATTTTTTAAAAAAAGAAAGAAAGAAAAGGTCCATCACTTCACCAGACTGCTAAAAGTACTTTTGACTAAGAAGTTTCAGAACCTCTACTTAGAATGTCTTAAAAACTATGGTAGTATATTATTACTTTCTGCCCTGGAGGAAGAAATGTACTATTCTAACTCTTAAAGAAAGAATTAGCTGGATATGATTTTATAGCACACACACATGTATAGATAGAGAGATAGATATAGATAGCTATGGATATCTTTTGAATTCAGAATTTGGGTTCTAATTAGACAACTGGATTGCCAGAAAAATTTGAATACTATTACAACAGCAGCTGGTACATGAGATGCCTGAAAGTAACTGCAGTGAACTCCACTGATGATTATATCTGTTGTTTATCATAATGGATAGATGAAGAATTAGGAATATTTTAGGAGGCATAGTGGAAAGAGTATTGTTTCTGGAGTCAGAGAACATGACTTCAAATCCTGCCACTGATAATTACTATTTCTGTGTTTGTAAGCATATCATTTAGTGTCCCAGAGCCTCAGTTTCCTAATCTACAAAAAGGATTATTTAAACCAGATAGTCTTTGGGCTTATAAAGCTCTAAAATAACTATTAAAAAACCAGTAGGGTTTCCCTATCCCCAAGTTATAGAAAATATATTTGTTTACTTTCTTCTTCGTCCCTTTTCTTAAAATTCACTTTAATTCAGCAAACATTCATTAGAACCATTCAGAAAAGCAACACTAATGAGTTGCCAGTGAATTTCTAAGAATCAAAACTCTTAAAGACTCATAAAGACTTAAAGCACTCATCAATAGGAGGCAATGCTCTAAACATTCCTGCAGTCCTCAATGTAAATTAAATAGAATCTAAATACTAAAAGATATTATAAAAAGTCAGCTTTCTAACTCTTTTCAAAATGCATCATTAACGTAGAGGCTTAGAAAAGGCACCTACCTTCTTTTCACTCCCTCCAATTTAGTAAAAGAGATAGTCTTCCCTATAACTTTGCTTAGGGCCATCCCTGGGATATTATCCCAGTATATACTTGGAAGGCCTCAGGTTTCAAGGCAGTGGAAAGGACCAAGAGGTAATAATATCTGTACAACAGAATACAAGAAACATCAAGTCAATTCCTCCTTCATTATTTACCCTTACCAATGCAGCACAGGCAGCCCCTTCTCATTTCCATCCCACTGCCATAGTTTTCCACTAAATTCTACTACTTTGACATTTCTCTCAAAGAACTTTCACTGAAAAAATACATTCTTTCAGGATGAGCTATGTCTTCTAATTTGCTTCTTTCCAAACCAACTTCAGATCATGGAGATCAGGGTTACATTGCTATTTTTCAGGTATGGCATCCTAGTGCCATTTTCAGTTTCTTATTCTTTTTCCATCTTCCTTTACATCCTGGCCACATAATTCACCTTGGCCTATTTTATATGTTTTTCATTTCCCCCACATTTCTCAAGCCAAACCACTTCTTCAAACTTGGTCTTCTTTAATTGCTAATTTTACTGATAGTTGAAGGAGAGTTAGTTCTCTCAGTGGCTAGATCACTGGGCCTTCTGAAGTCAAGAAGACATATAGCTTCAGATACTTACTAGCTCTATGAGCCAAGGCAAGTCATTTAATCCTATTTGCCTCAGTTTACTCATCTGTAAAATTAGCTGGAAAAGAAAATGACAAGTCTCTCTAGTATCTTTGCCAAGAAAACCCCCAAAAGAGTCACGAAGAGTCAGACACTTGAAAAAAGTGACTCAACAATAAAACTGCTAGTTGACATTTTATATAATGAATTAAGATTCTTAAAGAACATTACAAATACGTTCTTATTTTATGATCACAATGATCAGGTGAGGTAGTTACTACAGGTATTGTATACCTATTTTTATGGCTAAGGAAATGGAGGCTGAGAGAGATCATCAAGTGGTTAATATGGAATTTTAATGAAGTTTTCTACTCTGCTAAAACTGAATGTTCTCTCCATTCCACTGTCATTCTTGGTTGGTGGTTTTTGATGACACTCCTCACTGCCCTGACTGTTACTATTCTTTCTACTGATCAGGGTGAAATGTTTCAACTAAAATAATGTTTCATTCAGCCACATTTCCTCTCTGCCTTAAAACCTTCCATTAACTTTCCTGAATACATATATTAGGCAAGAAAAAAAGACAAGTCAAGAAAAAGAGACAAAAATGATTTGTTATAATGGGGAATTTGCCAAGAATGATGATTGGGGAGGAAAATGTGTAGCATCTTACCACACTGAACTGCACTGAATTCTTTCCTTCTTTCTGGGAGAGCTATTTAATTTACATAGACACACATGCAAGCAAGTTTGAAGGCATAATCTTTTTCATATTTTCTTAACATCTTATGTAGACATGGGTTATAGATTTTGGGTTTGGAGATAATCAAATCTAGTATTTTCATTTTATAGATGAGGAAACTAAGGCCCTTAGACATGAAATTACTTTCCCAAAATCAAATAAAAGTGACAGATGTAGGATTGAACTCTTGTTCTCTGACTAAATCTGATCCCTCCAACTTTTTCTGTTCTCTAATAGTACTACATAAGAGAAGAAAAAGCTTCACACTTTAAGATACACACTAGGTCAGTAGAATCAAGGACAGTCTGTTATAAACGTTGGTTCCCACACTGCTCTGACCAAGTTGTATTGTGCACCTGGCACACTAACTATCTTAGGATTCATCATTTTTCCCAGGCCTTGTGTGCAGAGAATCTGCCTTGGGTCACAAGCTTTGATAATTTAAAGCACATGAGGAGGCATTAATCACGGAGATCTCAACTGAGATAGACTAAATTCATTAAGGTGTCCTCTTTGATGAATCCTGCAGAAATTGGCATAGAAAAGGAATTGTTGCTCTTATCCTGAGATTTTTTATTCTCAGGAGAGCTGTTGCTGTACTTGACCAGGGATTTTCTGTAGGAAATAACCTGGAGAGTTGCATCTGTCAATATATCTTTTTGAGAATGTATTTTTATTAAAAGGTTTTTTTTATTTGCCTCATTAAATCCATTTCTCTATCTTAATGCAGGTCTTAGGACCAGCATGGGGTCTAAAACCCTCTCATTATGTACAAAGCCAAAGAAGTCACCTGCTATGGATAATTATTCTTTTGGGGCACACAGAGCTAGCATAAACCCCCAAAGTCAGAGAACAAACTTTAGGAAACTGTATGTAAAGCTAGAGTGGAAACCCAAGAACTACTTGAGTGCAAGAGTTCCCCAGAGTGATAACTTCTTCCTTTTAGTCTGTGCAAATAATATATATGGATAATGCAGCAAATTTCACTTTGGCTCATGCAAAATGAGGTGGTCAGTCTCAAAATCACTAGTGCCAATGAGCTTTCTGATAGTATCTCATGTAGATTGGCTTTTGCTGCTGCCAGAAAATGACTAGAAACAGCTGTCCTTGGGCATCTGACTAAGATTCCACACTTGCTTCATATCATTCTCTACATTCTTATATCATTGTGTCCAAGCCTACCTACTACTGCTGAACTGCTGCTGCTAGTGATTACATCTGTTGTTACTTGGGAGCTGGAGGTAGAATTATCCCTTTCTTCCAAGATTATTGTGCTGATCTGATGAGAAGAACATGCCTTTGCTATACTTACTCTCCAATTCCATACCTTCCATATTTCTTTCCCATAACTAAAATAATTGCCCAGTCCACATGTACTAAATATTTAAATCTCTTTAATATGTTTTTCTTAACAAGAAATCTATCTAGAAAAAGTACAAAATGGATTTCCAGTATTTCTAAACATGTCTCAACAGACTAATTTGATGACTTTTGAAAACAAATACATATTAAATAATAATAAAGACTTAAGCCCATGCCAGTCTTACTACCTAAGAATATAAGTTTCTGGAGGGTAAGAGGAAGGTAAGATCGTACCTTTATCACTATGTGAGTGTGCTTGTTTATGTATATGTATATGTATATATTTTTCTGTATGTGCACATGCATCATACATACACTCTGTGTGTGTGTGTGTATGTGTGTGTGTGCAATCTGAATAGGCTTAACAGAAAGAAAAAAGAAACCAGTACATTTTAGTTTTAGGAGATAGTACACATTGTTCCTTCCTAATCACTTAACAAATCTGGTGTTATAAATAACTTTTCTTTCATTTTCTTCTTTAACAAAGTCAGAATTATCTCTCCATAACAAATGTATTTTTAAACTGAAACATGTATTTGTAATATCTCAGTTTTCTCTAATTTTATTGCTGAATTGATTCCAAGAGAAGACATTTTCCCTCAAATGTCACTTGTTTAAAACTATAACATAGCTTATAATCTATGTTATTTTTTGGTATATTTGTGTATATAGTTTTCCTTTAAAAGCCTATTCATTTGAAGATTACAGCCTGCATTAGAGAACAGCCTACATTCAGACTCCTTTGTCCTTTCTGAATGTAATTTAGTGGAATGAGTATTGTACTGGGAGACCAGAGTTCCAATCTTGACTCTGATACTACCTGCTGTGTGAGATGAGCTAAACATAAAACATTCTAGAAATGTCAATTATATCAGATCATTGAATGAAGGAACTGGGAATGTGCAGTCTGGAGAGGAGCAACATAAAGGAGAGAACATATTTTTTTTTTTGCTTTCTAGAATATTTTTATTAATTTCCCAAGTTACATGTAAAACTTTTTTGGGGGTTATACATGTACATTCATTTTTTACATGTTTTCATATGAATCATGTTGGAAGAGAAAAATCTGAACAAAAGGGGAAAACCATGAGGAAAAAAAACAGAAGAAAAAAGAAGTAAATATAATGTGTTGATTTACATGCAGTCTCCATTATCCTCTCTCTAGATGCAGATGGTGTTTTCCATCCATCATTTATTGGGTTTGCGTTGAATCACTGAACTGTTGAGAAGAGCTGAGTCTATCACAGTTGATCATTGCACAGTCTTGCTGTTTTCCTGATTCTGATTTGTTTCACTCAGCATTAGTTCATGTAAATTTTTCAGGCCTGTCTAAAATCAGTCTGTCATTTTTTAATAGAACAACAACATTTTATTACATTTTTATATCATAACTTTTTCAGTCATTCCCCAATTGATGGGCATCCACTCATTTTTTTAATTCTTTGTCACCATAAAACGAGTTGCTACAAATATTTTGCATATGTTTGTCCTTTCCCTTTTTAATGATTTCTTTGGAATATAGTGCCAGTAGTGGCACTGCTGGGTCAAAGGGTATGCACAGCTTGATAGCCCTTTGAGCATAGTTCCAAATTGCTCTCCAGAATAGTTGGATCATTTCACTACTTCACCAACAATGCATTAGTGTCCCAGTTTTTCCACATTTTCTCCAACATTTATCATTATCATTTTTGTCAATCAGATAGGTGTGAAGTGGTACCTCAGAGTTGTTTTAATGTACATATCTCTAATCAATAGTGACTTTTTTTATATGACTACAGATAACTTTAATTTATTCATCTGAAAATTGCTGTCCTTTGAAGGAGAGATCATCAGAACTGTCTTCAGGTTTTTGAATTAGTTCTGTCATGAAATGGATTAAACACATTTTGCTTGACCTCAGAGTCCTAAACTAGGAGTAAATGGTGGAAGTTACAGAAGATTCAGGTTTTTCCTAAAGTAAACCTTCCTATTAATTAAAGTTATCCAAAAGAAGAAAGCTTCAGCTAATAGTGAGTTACCCTCTTAGTGGAGGTCATCTAACAAAGGCCCAATGACCAGATTTTGGGAATGTTATAAAGAAGATACTTTGTCTGGTATGGGTAGAATTCCATGACTTCTGGCCATTGATAGTCAAAGATGATGATGATGATAATATTGATAATGATGAAGCACAACTAGCATTTGTATGGCACTTTAAGGTTTGCAAATTATAAATAATTATATTTATTATAAATCATATTTATTGTGCATAATTATAAAATAATAAATATAAAATTTTGTAATTAATATTTTTATTTGATTTGATTCTCACAGCAACCCTAGGAGGTAAGGGTTTCCATCATTCTTCCCATTTTGTAGTTGAACAAACTGAAAAAGACTGCCAAGAGTCAGAAAACTAATAAATGGCTGAGGCAGGATTTGACCTCTGGTCTTCTTGATTCCGGGTCTACTACTATATCTATTATGTTACCTGGCTGTTTCCAATGTTGTTAATAGAATTGTAGTAATAGTATGCTGCTGCTGCTGCTGCTACTACTACTACTGTTACTACTACTACTTTTACTATTATTACTATTACTGCTGCCGCTACCACTTGGGAATAATTTCTACTAATATCCTACTCTGATATTGAAAGGAGGCCTCTGGAGTTCTCAAAGTCTATATATAGCAGGGGGTATGCAGGCTTTCTCAGATCTCATCCAGTTAGATTTTCACTAGGTTAGCTGAAGGGTGATGACATTTTCTGCAGACAATTTTCTAGGATAATCTACCAAATTGTAAGGGAATTGTAATCTGCATTAGTGAAAAGAGCACCACTGCTGACAAAATCAGATTCTGAATAAATGATTACATCTCATCTCTGAATGAGGGGGTTGGACTAGATGGTTCTAAAATTCTTCCCATCTTTAGCATTGTGTAAGTGAATAATAAAGATCATATCCTCCTATGTTCCTTATGATGCTTTCTAGACCAAATACTTTCCCTTCCTGGGCTTTCAGTTTCTTCAGATGTAAAATGGGAGGATTATCCTCAATGACTCTTGAGGTTCCTTCTAGCACTGTTTTATACTAATATATTAGCAACTAAAAAATAAAGCACAAAATATCCATCAAGACTTCTTCAGTGTTCTCCCTGCCACTTCTGTTACAATAAACTTTTTTTCATATTTATTTTCAAGTTTTTAGCCAAACTAAATAATTTTAGCTAATATATTTAATTTTATTTTCTATATCCTCAAATACCTACTGCATATGCCTTTGTGATCAGCAGGGAATTTTTTTTAAAATGCAACATCTCTCATTATACTCCAGTTTCTAAAGACATCCCTGAGGGGATGAAATGTCAGCTCAAAGATTCTCACATTTGTTATAGATTGTAACCTAACCTACAGAAGTTTAACACATAATTTGAAACAAAGATTCCTTTATTGGAGAAACTAAGCTCAGGAACATGCAATATGATTTATCACTGCAATTTAAAAAGAAAATATGATTTAACATTTTTAGGATCACATTTTCAGTATCTAAACTGATTATGCAAAATTGGATTCCTGCATATATAGACTCTACTTTTTAAATTGGAAAATGAGTTTCTTTGATGGAGTGGAGATTTCAAGTTTACTTTTCCATTTTCCTTGTCAAATAAAAATGAGGTGTTCACAATCCATTGATTGTGGACTAAATACCTTTGTATTGAAGAGTTACTCCTTAAGTTGTTAGGATTTGTAACATAATTGAAACAATTATAAAATTTAACATCTGCCTCTCAATATATTACTCATTTAAAAAATATGAAAGCTAAGTTTACCACTCAGTGTAAGTATTGATACTTACTAGACTTTTATCAATACAATACTTTATTGTTAATAAAGCTGAAGACTCCCTCTTACACTATAAAATTAGATCAGATCAAACCAAAAAGGATTTATCAAGAACTTCATATGTGCCAGCACTATAGTGAGTGTTTGAGAAACAGAGAAAGGCAAAAATGAAGTCTGTATCCTTAAAAAATTTACATTCTAAGAGAAGAGATAGCATGCAGAAAATTACACACACAAGAGATATAATGCAAGCGGAAATGCAAGGTAATCTCTATGGGAAAGTGCAAAGGAGGTGGGCGATGTTCCAGAAAGGTCTTTTGCAAAAAAAAAGTGGGATTTTGCAAAAGTTGAGGCTTGAAGGAAGCTAGGGAAGCCAAGAGATGGAGGTGAAGAGGAAAGGAAGGAGAGAGTTCTTAGCATGAGAGACAGCTAATGATGAGGCTATCAGGAAACCAAATGTGGAGTGCAAAAAATAAGAAAGAAATGAAACTGGTCATAGAATCCAGGATGTAGTAAAAGTATAAGGAAACTGGAAGTTTTAAAAGTTTCTAAAGCCAAACCCAAGGTTTTCTATTTGATTCTGGAGGTAACAGGGAGCCACTTGAGATTATTGAGTAGGAGGGTGACAGATCTGAGGCTTAGAAAGATCCTTTTGGCAGGGTAGTGAAGAATAGATTAGAGAGGATTGGCAGCAGGAACTTGAGTGAACTTGAGACAAAGAGACCAACCAGAAGGTGGATTGCAATAGTAATTACAAGTATGAAGTGATAAGGATCTATACTAGGATGACATGGCTTTGTGATTGGATAGAAGAAAATATGAGAAGACATGAAAATATGAGATGTATTTTATTAGATAGAGAGATGTAACCACATATATGAAGATAATGAGAATTGTGAAGTTAGAAACAAAACTGACAATAGAGAGGATATGTGGGGTGCGAATTAGAAGTCAAGAATGGCACTGAGATCACAGTTTTAGATAACTGGGAGGATGGTGGTGCCCTAATCAATAATTGTGAGTTTTAGGATAAGGGCAGTTTTGGGAAGAAATAGAATGCACCCCGGGGCATGTTGAGTTGGAGATGTCTATGGAACATTTAGTTTGAGATGTCTGAGAAGCAGCTGGTGATGCAAGATTAAAGGTTAGGAGAGAAATTGGAGCTTGGGATAATAATGACAATAAAAATCTATGGGAACTAATGAGATCACCAGATGAAATAATACATAGAAATTAGAGAAGAGGGCTGGAGGTAAAGGCTTGGGAGATACCCGTGAATAGTGAGTATAACACAGATGAAGATCCTAGAATGAAGACTGAGGAGTGATTAGACAGTTTAAGAGGACAAAATAGACTAGTGCCATGAAAATATAGAGAAAAGAGAGCATTCAGGAGGAAAGGAGGGTCAATTATCAAAAGTAGCAAGAGAAAGACTAAGGAAACATCATTAGACTTAGCAATTAAAGAGTTCAGATGTTAGAATATACAGCTTTTCACTTCATAGGATCATAGATTTAGAGCCAGAAGGGATTTAACTCAACCCTTTGATTTTACAGATAGTGAAATTAAGACCCAGAGATGTTGTGATTTGCCTAAGGTCACATAAGTAGTGAAAGAGATCCTAATAGGAAATCAGAATTTGAACACATATCATGACTTCAAACCCAGTACACTTCCCCCTATACCATACCTTGCTTGCTAAGATAACTGAATATAATTTGTTTTTTTTAATCAGGATGAAAAGCTTGTTTAAACAAATTTTTTTCAAAATTTTTCCTCTTGAAAGAAAAAATTTGCATTTAAACATAAACTTGTGTCACAAGTTAAAGCTGAATAAAATTGAAAATATCTTGCTATAAATCCTGAAAAAGTAGTTTAAAATAGAAAGGCAGCAGTCTTTCATTATGTAACATTATGTAATGATAAGACACAGGTTCAGCATTTAGATAAGAGAGGTTTTGGAATATGCTGACCAGCTTATTAGGTACCATTATTGTTGGCTTTCCTTTTGAATAGGGGAACATGGAAAACTGATTTCAAAGTGATTTGCTAGTATCATATATAGAAACACCATTAACAGCAAAACTAATGATTAGTAGACACAGTTCTGACAGTGTTCAGATGGCCTTCAATTAGCTTTGGGCTAAGCAGCTTCTAGCAGGAGCCAGTATTGATTTTTCAGGATGCCTTCCAGCCTCTCAAAAGAAGTGACACCATCTTGTCAATCATTTGAAGTCAAAGAAAATTGACTTCAGCAAACAATCTAGCACAAGTTGGGTGAACTTGGGGTTCTGGGATGGAATTAAAGAAATCAAGAAGGAACTGAGGAGAGAATAATCCAGCAATCCTTATCAGGAAGAGGCTTATTGATTCTATAAGTCACTCTTCTCATTTCTTTTGGATACAAAGGAACTGAAATGGAAGAATGGAGGTTGAACGATCAAGGATATAGAATCAGGTCATCACTTTGTAGATGAAGAAGTTGAAGAAGCTAGGTGACAAAGTATATTGAACATTGGAATTATCAGGAAGGCTTGAATTCAAATCCAATTTCTTACACTTATTTGTGGTATAAATCTGGGCAAGTCACATGAGCTCTGTCTTCCTCAGTTTCCTCAGTTGTAAAGTCAGGATGATAAAAACAGTATTGTTATGAGGATCAAATGAGATATATGTACAGTACTTTGTACTTTACATAGTAGGCATTTAAATGCTTGTTTCCTTCCTTACTTCCTTGCCCAAAGTTACATACATAGACACCTTTAGAAGTAGAATTTCAATCAAGGGCCCTTTGAATCCAAAACCAATGTTTTGTTTTCATATCTGAAAGAATATAATTCTTTGTTTTGGCTTCACCTTCCTGCAACAATTTACTTGGCTACCGAGAAAGGAAAATGCTAATACTGCCTTTTACCCTTTGCTGCAATTAGTCACTTCTTCAGGTCAAAGAGACATCTTTGAAAGGAACCTAAGGACCTTACAAATATATTTGGCAAGAAGATGCTATTTCATCACATGTGACAAATGGCAGTCAGAGGAATTGTGACAATGGAAAGAACCTTGAAAGGTCATGTTATTTAAAGCTCAAACTTTAAAGATAAAAAATGAAGGCTCAGCGAAATTACATGATTTGCCCAAAGTCACATGGTTAGTAAGAGGCAAATTCGAGACTCAAACTCAGGTCTTCTGACTCTCAGTTTCTTCTCTAATAATACCTTCCAGCGAATGTTTGTAGAACATATATTCAAGTGTTTTTGCTATCCCATTCAATTTTTGTTTATATTTTAATTGATCAATGTCTCTCCTTAAATTTGGCTCCCCAAAGTGAATTTTTAAAACTTCAGATATTGTAGGACAAAGGAAAAGTATGTTGAGACATCTATCATTCTGGACATGGCACTTTGGTTAATGTAGCCTATAATCATATTCAATTTTAGGGGAAAATCAAATCAAACTGGTTTCATATTAAGCTTTCAGCCATTAAAATACTCAGGTCTTTTATTTCTTAACTGGTATTTAGTCAAACCACTGCTATTCAGTTGTACTGAATTTTTGAGCCTCAATGCAAGACTTTACATTTATCCTTATTGATTTTCTCTATCTTAAAACTGAACTGTTGTTTTGGACTCTGATGGTTTCATTAATTATATTAACTATCTCTTCATATTTTGTGTCACCTGAAAATTTAATAAGAATTCCATTTCCATTGATTTTAAAATATTAAATATACAGGACCAAGAATAGATCATAGGATCAAACCAATTCAGTACTTCCTCTAGGCTAACTTTGATTTATTAATTAATATTGATTTACTTAAATTAAAATTAATTAATCTAAGGAATTACCATTCCTTAAATATAATTACACATTCTTTTAATCCATAGGATTTAGTCCCTATTTTTAGACTTTCTCCTTACAGACCTATAGAGGCTTGCTGAAATCCAGATATACTGATTCCATGATATTTCCTTTGTCTACCAGTCTAGTGACACTCTCAAAAAAGAATATGAAGATAGTCTGATGTGATTTGTTTTTAATAAATTCAGATTAATTCCCTCAAACCATATTTTAATAAGACTAGATTGTTTTTGGAAATTTATATTATTTTTATCCACTAGCCTGTAGTTTACAGAATCTACCTCCCCATAATCCTTGAAATGGAACAATATGTGACCATCTTCAATCTTCTTCTCTCCTCTTTTCTCCTCTTCTCTCCTGTTTCTCCATATCAGCCTCATTCCTGCTCTATTTCTTAATCTTTCTTACTCTCTATCTTTCTCTCCCTTCTTGTTTTCTTTCTTCTACCCTCCTCTCTACCACTCTCTTTCTCTCAGGTTCACTCTTGTTCTCTCAATTGTATTATTTTTTTAGTCAAATACACAAATGAATCTGCTATCTCATTGGTTTGTTAGTTACTGCCAATGGTTCAGATATTGATTTATTCATGCCTGCTCAACCTATGTGACTCATCCTTTTTTCCCCTCCTCAAAAATGATAGTTACCCAGTGTGCTAGAGACCTTACTTACTTTCCTCCAAAATTAAGAGGTTATCAATAGAACATTCTGTATAATCTTCTACTCATAACTCTTTACCATATAACCAGTCCATTTTCTCCCATTATATAATTCACTGATAACATTCTATACTTCTATTCTTTTTCAGAGTTCCTAAGTGGTTATATATTGCAGCCTTCCATATTGTGCCTCTCCATTGCCCTTTGTGTGATATTTATCTTTAGTTCTTTAGAGACCATGACATTCTACAACTCACTGCTATATACCAACACTAATAAAATGTTATCATTAAAAAGATAGACCTTTGCTTTCATGAGAAATTTAGAATCCTCTTGCAGTTTCCCAAAAACAATCCAGTCCCCAATTCATCTCCTTTCAAACTCTCCAAATCAACTGTTCAGCTGTACTTTCTGTCCCAGATATACTCACATTTAAATAAGGTTCATAGAGTATACATCCAAATGCTTATTGAAATCTGAGTGACAGACCTTCTTCATGCTCATGATCTTTCCTGTGTTGATGTACAGGACAAATTCCTTCAAACAATTACAGATTTTTTTCTAGGAAGATCAGCAATATCCTGGGACTTCTTCAAATTGGCTTTACTTTCTGCTGAAGCTCTGCTTTATGAGATCATAATGTTTATAACTGTCTGTCATCCTTTTTGAGATTTTGCAGACAGTTTTATATTTAACCTATTTTGCCTTTGGAAGTCTTCTCTCTACATTTAGCAAGTAAGTCAAGTATTCGCTAAACAAGGCACTTTCTAGACTCTTAGTATCTCTTTATTGTGGCAAATAATTTACATATCATTTGGTTGCTTAACAAATAACTCCATTGTGTTCCACTCTGTCAATTACCAACACTATTTATGAGATCTGATAGGTACCTCTTATTTCATCTTTTTAGGAATCTGCAAGTGTGGAAATTCTTTCCATCATTGCTAATTGGGACTCATATTTAAATATAGTCTTAGAGAGTTGATTAAGGCATGGAGAGCTTAAATTTAGACTTTTCCAGTGATAATGGGGCCAATATTTGTCAGAGGTAGAATTTGTACCCAAGTCTTCTTGATTCCAAGTCTGCTTCACTATTCACTTTATATAGTGCTATTTTACAAAGTGTTTTTGAGGTCCTTGTTTTAATTTAATATAGTATAAGTATACTTAAATCCCCATGTTTTGTTCATTGGCATGTTGCCATAGAGATCCTTAAGTATTCTTAAGAAACCTTAAGAATCATTTCTGCTTCTCTTTTAAGTTTTTTGCCAATAAACCATTAGATCCCTTTGCCATTCTTCTTTCTGTATTACTATATGTGATGTTTCCTTATATGGATCTCTTTTATAATTGTATCTGGGTAATTTCATATTGTCACCTCCCTCTGTTACCTTCATTGGAAGTTTAAATTCTTCTTGGTCAGATTAACAAGTTTCTGGGCAAATAATTTCTTCCTAGTGCTCACTCAGATGCAATTCATCCATGGCCAAAGGCTTGTCATTCCTCTGTCTAAAGCTGTGGTTCAGAAAGCCAAATCCCATTCTCTGACATCATCTTTTTAACTAGGAATTCATTTCTTGCTCCTGTATGTTTTTTCTTTTGAAATCCTGCCTTCAGTCTAAAATAATGATGAAAATACCACTTGTGTTCATAATCTCTGAAGTTCTTGTCCAGTCCTTTATAATACCTGTGAGATTTTCCCCCAGATTCTTTCTGGTGGTATTATTTATCACCACAAGAAACAACAAGGATCTGTAATTAATCTTGACAAGTGTTATGAACTTCTCTGTCAAGTCCTACATGAGAGATGTAAGAAAAAGCATGCCTTCTGGTTTTCAATGTCAGATCTATATATGGCTGCCTCAGTAGTCACCAACCACACAGTGCATGGGTCCAGTAGAGAACTTCCAGCTTTTTGATAGATCTGGATCCTCTCAAGTATTTTAATAAGTACTAAATACTTCTTCTTGTGGTCCCTTTCAGCTCTAAGTCTGTGTTCCTATGAACCTTCCTTGAAAAATATCATTTGATTTTCTATAGGAAGATTTACATTCATATCACATTATTCCAATATTTAATGGTTCTTTCCTTTCTTCTAACTCTTCAGATTGCTATTTCTGCTTTTCCTCTGCCTTCTCAGAGTCTTTGTTTAGAAGACTTTCAGCAATTTTTGCTCAGTTTATATTATATGTGAGGATTAGTGCTATATGCTAATCTTCTAGCATCATTTTTTCATCCAGTTCTTTCTAAGAACTCTTCACATTACTTATGATATGGAGAGAATTCCTCTAGCCTTTGCAAGTGGTTGAATTTATATATGTATGCATGTTTACATATATTTCACATTATTTCTGTCGAGGAATAGAAGCTGGACCTTTAATTGGTATAAGGAGCAATTTATCACCTTCTTTGAAATTTACCATCTCAGATAATTATCAGGATCCCCAGGAGATTAGAGTCATGTCCATAGTCATATAGCCAGTATGTTGTTGAGGGCAAGATTGTAACCTACTTCTTCCTGGCTCTAAGGTTTTCTCTGTGTTCCTTATACCATTCTCTCTCAGAAATGATAGATAGATATTCATAAAGATATCTTTATAAAACTATATTTCTTTTTTAGAGGATTTCCTTATAGTTATGACATGGATATATTAAGTTCTCAGGAATCAGGCATTAAATGAACCTCAGAGAAGTGAAGGAAACCTTCATACTTAAATGTTAGAAGTGAGACTATAAAAAGCTCAAGTAGGGCATGCTCACCTTGAGCTCAGTCACTCCCAAAGAGGTTCCTGAAGAGCAAATCTACTTGAATCTTCAAAAATCAACATCCCAGCATGGTTCACAGTCATGTTTAGAAGAAGGTTTTGAAAAAAAGGAAAGTACTACAGTAAGTGAAATCAATAAGTGAAATCAATGGGAGCTCTGGGTGAGAGGCACATCTGTAAATTGCTTTAACAACTACATATCTGCTGTAGAAAGTGTGCAACATCTGAGCATTTTGTGTTTTCAGGTGAACGTTAACCATGGTTAGGATATGTTCCCCCCAGGAATTAAAGGATGAAAAATAGACATGGAATTAAAGTTTTGACCAAATAGTGCATATCTGCAAACCAAAAATAAACTAAATTCTTATTCTCACAATCCTCAAATCTTTAAAATTGATTTTAAAAATGCATGGTCCATATTTTATTTTACTAAAGAGCAAATAAACTTTTAAATTAATTTATGAATGCGGCAACTTTCATATATGATGTTGTTTGCCTGGTTTAGTTTCATTCCTAGGATTATGTAGTAAGTGTAATTATTACCAGAGGGATTTATCCCATGTACTCATCAGGATTGATGGCAGATTTACATAATCCTGGATGAGGTGGAAAAATTTGTGCACATTGAAAAGTAGTGACAGATGATTATTTTAAAAATCTTTTCCTGAAATATTTACAGTGGAACCTTAACCCATTCCATTGAAGTACTTGGCATAATATAGCTCTTTTATTTGCCCAGTTTAAGGAAGTTTAGTTACCATAATGAGGAATGTGCTTATAAATACCTTTTCAACCCATAGTCATCCTCCCTAAGAAGAAACTATACATTTTAATTCTCTTATATTCTTGGACTTCCTACTGTAATATTTACACAGAATGAGTATTTAAGAAATTTTTTTGGTTATTTTTAAATGTCCTTCAAGAATAGTGATATCCTAAGATACCAGCTATCTTGGTGAGTCTTCAACAATTTTGTTAATTTTGGGGTTCCATTTACCTCTTAACTTTATGTTTATTGAAGAAAGAACTGAGGACTGATCTCTATTACTGCATGACATCCTTTCCTTTTACATGAATGTGGGCTAGTGGGAGAGAGCCCTATAGTTTGTTGCCCAAAGATAAGTATAGTGAGTCATTTGTATTCAAGGTCCATTCAGTAGTATATACAAAATGATTTCATAAGGAAGATAGAAAAGGGCAGCTACTTAGAAACATAAAATGAGTTATCACAGTCTATATACAAAATGCTTGACATCTCAATTTTTAAACCACTAAGTCTACAAACTGCCAACATAGCCAGTTGAAAAGGGAGAGTGGAGGATGAAGAAAATGAATGCCTTTCCCCCCTTCTTTTATTTTCCTACTTCAAATTGTTGGTTTAGCCAATTTTGTCTCTTCCCTTCCCAACATACAGAATGAATTTTAAAAGTTGGTTGCTTTGCTATACAGATAGAACCTCAGAAAACTACCGATCTTCATTCTCCATAATCACCTTGAAGTTGGGGGAAGGGAGAAAGAAATCATTAAATAGGGTCTCAGGGTAAATAATATTTGTATAACTTTTCCTCCCAGTCCAACTTTCGAGGTAAGGGGGAGCTTATTAACACCCTTCCTTCCCTTTTGACTAGTAGAAAAAGTGGAAATTATTTCTTCACTGCCCACAGCAACAGAATGAAACTCCCTGGACAATTCCTCCCTTGTTTCCCTCCTCTCTTTGGCCTTGTGAGCAGAAAAGGTGAAAAGGTAACTAATCCCTGGTTGGTGGTGATAAGTGCAGCATTCCAAAGGGATTAACAACATTAAAAACCTGGACCTTCCAGAAAAAAAAATACTGCCACACAAATAGAACAACACAATGATTTTTCTTGTGTATGCTCTAAGGCAAACAATGGATCTTAACTGTCAAATATAACATAATTCTTCAACAGAAGAGTGTGTGTGTGTGTGTGTGTGTGTGTGTGTGTGTGTGTGTGTAAGGGAATAAGGCCTCTGGCAAAATATGTTTGAGAAATATACATGACTACATTCTGTAAGATGTTTGGGGATATTACTGTTCTTGAATACAGGGAAGAAGGGACTGTTTGGGATAGCATCTGTTTTGCCTTAAGGGTCACATCTGGCATTCATCAAGTACTTTATGATCAAGGCTGTTGCAAACCACCTTTATTTCTGACATTTCAGCCTAGAGGGGCAAAGGAGTGGGTGGCAAAGGCCATGTGGATGAAAAAGTCCATGTAATTGTTTAACCACATCTGAGAACAATTCTGGAAATGAAAATTTGCCCACTTATAAACTTGTCCAAAGTAGCATGGAACGAAATGTGGGGTTTTGATTGCACAATCTAAATGGAAGTCCCTCATATATGCTTGAATAATGGATTTGTTGAAATGTAAAAACAATATCATTCCTTTTTTGCTAATTGGGGGCTAGAAATATCCAGACATAGGTGTCTAACTACTCTTCAAACTGCCTGGCATGAAAATAAACTGTACACTTTTCAAAGAAATCATTGTCCCCAACACAATAAAATAGACCTGATTGAGTCAGTCATTGTCTCCCCATCACAATATTTTTCAGGATTCCTGTGATACAATGTTTTCAAATCTAAACCATAGGATCTCAGAGGTTGTCAAGGCCATTTTGTTCCTGGGAAAAATCCCTTCTGCATCATATAAAAAATATAAAACACCTGAACTTTGAATAATGGACATTTCAACACTTAGCTAAACCCAACACTCTTAACAAAGTCGTCTCTACTCCATTTTGGGATAATTCTAGTTGGTAAGAAGACTTTTGTTATGTCAAGCCTAAATATTTGATTCCACATTTTTCAACAGTGACTCCTCATTCTACTCTCTGATGCTAAGCAGAATAAATTTTATCCATTTTCTATTTAATAGCCCTTCATATACTTAAAAATTGGCATTATTCCCTCTGGCTCCCATTTATTTTCTTCTTCCTGTTAGTTATCTTAGGTTCTCTCTTCAATACTTACATTGTATGATTGATTATAATGATTTATACATTATTTTTCTAAACTCTCTACTGATATCTTTCTCACCTTCACCATCCTGCAAAAAAAATTCCATCCTTTTCTTTCATAGGATTGTAACTGGAAGGGATCTCAGAATTCAACCACTCCAGTTCTTTCATTTAAAAAATGAAAAATCTTAGCTCCAAGAAAGTTAAGTAACATATAGCAAGTAACAAACATAGGTCCTCTGATTAGAGGGTTACAGACACAGAAATAAAGAGAACAAGAGAAAATTGAATTAACATGAATACTGTTGTGCCATGATCCTCCTTTTTTTTCTTCTTCCCTGTTTTCGTTGGTTTGTTTGGAAAGCAAAATCTGAACTATCACTCATTTTTTTTTCTGTGAGAGAAGAAATGTAACCATTTTATATTTAATCAATGTTTTTTGTGTGTTTTTTTAAAGTAAAGCCAGTATTCCCAGTCAAAAGAATATTAAAATATTGTTGATAATTGTAACTTTTTTTAACCTCCTGGACAGTAATCTATTTGTTCTTTCTTGACTCCAAGGAGAACATTCTGCAAATACCAAAGAGGGCCTTCAGTAAAGATCCCTTACTAAGCTTTGTCTGGTGACTTCCTTTGAAAATGTGTCCTCGTTGTTCCCATAGATTGATTAAATGAAACATTTGTGGAGTGAATTATCTTTTGAAGAGGAGTGTCTTCAGGATGACATATTGTAGTAAATACATGTTTAGCTAATCATAAGCAGTTATTTGCCTCTGTCTATTACTTTATCATAATGAATCTATATGTTCAAACCTTTTTTTCACCTAACAGGAAAAAAATGCATTGAAGCTACCCAAGCATGTGTTGGGAGAAGAGTGTATATGTTTTCAAAAGAAAAAAAAATTGCTATTATACATGCCTCTAAAAAGATTAATTTTAAAAATATATTAGCTTCACAATCAGCACAGAATAACAGGATTTGTCTAGTGTTGCCAGCTGGAAGAAAATAATCACTCTCAAATAGTAAGCTCTGTTTTACCTGTTCTATCTCAGAAGTCGGGGTGCTTGCTGTTATCAAGAGATTTCCTTTCAGCAGCCTATCCTTTCATTTTGGCAGCATCCTGTGGCACACACAAATAGCTTTCAACTTACTACAGGGATTCATTTTAAACTAATTCCATTTCAAATGCTTCTCTAGGACTCAGAAAGAGAACATGAGAAAGTGCTTTGCAGTTTAGGAGAAAATACCATAGGATTTGTGCAAATGGTTTAGCTATTTGCTGTGACTGACCAAACCAGATTTTAGTGACAGAGGCAGTCAGTCCCTTTGACACATTGCCAGAGTTGTGTTCCATAGCCAGCCGTGACATTCAGAAATGTCATCTATAGATTACATTTTAAAAAATATAATATAAAGTGGTTTCTTGCCTCAGAAACACTATACTTATACTTAAAGGTATATACACAAATAAATACTCTTTAAAATTTTATTAACAACTTTCATTTATCACATTCATTTCTTTTTTTTTCTCATTAAAATATTTTTAACAGTTCCACCTTTTTTTTCTCCTACTACTCCCTCCCATAGAAAGAGTAACTCCTATTACAAGTATATAGTCAAACCTTCCCCCCCTCAAAAAAAAATATCCTTCATTGGGCATGCCTGGAAAAAATTATTCAGTCTGAATTTTGAGTCTTCTGGAATTGTGTGTGATTGGTTATTATTTTGATCAGAATTCTTCATTCTTTCAAAGTTGTTTGTTTTTACAATATCATTGTTATTATATAAATTGTTCTCCTGTTTCAGCTCACTTCCCTTGGTTGCAGTTCAGTCAATTAGTCATGTCCTTGGTGACTCTGTATGAGGTTTTCTTGACAAAGATCTTGAAGCTCTTTGTTATTTCCTTTGTCAGTGAATTAAGGCAAACAGGGCAAATGACTTGCTCAGAGTGATACAGCTAGTGAGTGTCAGAGGTCAAATCTGAACTCAGGTCTTCCTGATTCTAGCCTTAGGCACTCTATCCACTGAACCATCTCGCTGCATTCTCTTCCCTTTACAGACTTACAAGTCTTTCCAGGTTTCTCTGAAGCCATCTCCTTCATCATTTCTTATAGTACAATAGTATTCCATCACTTTCATATGCCATAACTTATTAAGCTATTCTCATTAATAGGGAATGGCTATACATTTCCAATTCTTTGACATTACAAAATGATGCTATAAATAATTTTGTACATGTGGTTCTTTTCCTCTTTCTTCAATCACTTTGGGGCAAAGACTTAGTTGTGGTGTTAGTGGGTCAAAGGGTATGCAGTTTAATAGCTTTTTGGGCGTAGTTCCAAATTGCTTTCCATAATCACTAGACTAAATTCACAGTTCTACCAACAGTTTATTAAGATGCCCATTTTCCTTTGGCCCCTTCAGCATTTATCATTTTCCCTTTTTTGTCAACTTTGCCATCCTGGTGAGTGTGTGTTAGAAGTTTTAGTAGTTTTAACTAGAATTTCTTTAATTATTAATGATTTGGAGAATTTCTTCATGTGGCTATTGATATTTTGAATTCTTCCTTTGAAAATTTCTTGTTCTTAAACTTTGACCATTTGTTAGTTGGGTAATGGCTCTTACTCTTATAAATTTGAACCATTTATAATTTCTCATTACAAAGATTTTCCCATTTGCCTACTTCTCTTCTAATTTTTGAATGGCTTTTGTTTATGTTTTATTTATTTCTGAATTAATTGCTTCATTCCCTCTTCACCTTGGGAGTCACTGAAGTGAGAAAGACCTAAATTCTAATTCTATCTCAAATACTTACTTTAGTGCTTTATCACCAACCCTAAGCAACCTATTTAGCATTGCTTGGCTTAGTTTTCTAGTCTTTCAAATAGTCTCCTACCTTACAGGATTATTGCAAAGATCCAAAGAGATAATACATGTAAAGCACTTTGCAAACCTTAAAGTGCTTTAAAAGTTTTATTATTCTTGTTCTTAAAATGCAATATTCCACAACCATCATTTCCTACTTCTGCAGAATGTGAGATCCATTTCCTCATTTTTTTCTTTAGGGGCAAGATTTGTGTTCATACTTTCACAACATTCAGTTTGACAAACAGGCCCCCTTGAGAAAAGACTTCCTCACCTCTCAAATAGAGCTCCTAATGCCACTGACATGGGAACTTCGCCTTATTAAAAAACAAAAACAAAACTTGGAATTGCTAATGAACCTGTGGCTTCAGAAAAGAAAGAAGGCAAAAAACAATTTAAAAAAAAAAAAGGAACTGACAAGCTCTGATTGTGGAAATCAGATCACTGACTGATCCACCTATGTGGAAGTCTTCCTCAAAAATATCTTCCCATACTCTGCATAGATTTTTTTTTCACTTCACTTTGATATTCTTTCTGAAAGTTTCGTGACTAAAGATTGCCTTGAATTAATAGGAATCTTTCTTTGAATAAGGTAAATTTCTCTGGAAGATAATATGTTACAGTAGAAACAGTCTGCAATCAGTACCAGAAGACTTTTTTCATTTATTTTTATCTCCAGAACTTAGCATTGTGCTAGTCAAAGAATAATTGTTTAATAAATGCTTGCTTAGGAACCCCTTAAATAGTTGTGTGATTTTAAGCAAGTCCACTTTGATTTGGGGGCCCTTTGCTTCCTCCTTTGACAAGTAAAGGAACTTAATTAGAAGACTGCTAAGGTCCCTTTTAGTTCTGGAGAAGAGAAGAGTCAGTTTTGGGGAGGTGGAGTGGAGCATGACAGCTGTCTGTAAGTTTTTGCAGTTTCATATGAAAAATCATCTTTTTTATTATGCTTTGATACAGAAATGCTTGTTTTATTCCATGAATTAAAAATAAATCTTTTTTTTTAAAAGATCTGTCATGTGGAGGAGAGATTAGCCTAGTCTTGTTGACTCCAGAGGATTGACCCAAGAACAGGGTGTAGAAATGCAAAAAAAGACAAAGCCAGAAGGGACTTCCGTCATACTGTGTATAACAGTCAGAATCAAAAAAGTTAAGAAAAAGGTGGTGGATACACTTTTTCTGAGAGCTGCTTTAGAAACACTTATCAGTACACAACTACAACTAGATCTCTGATTTTTTTTTTTTTACATTAGATGTACTTTTGAATTTAATTGGAATTTTTGACATATTCTCCATTGCTTTGTTAAGTCTAGATAATTTACAAAACAATAAATCCACCTCTGATTTGTTGCTTTTGCCAATTTATAAATTTAACAACTGACTTTCAAGAATCCTTTGAGGTAGCTGTAGCCCACCCCTAGCTACACACAGAATGAGGAAATAGTAAATAAATGGTAATTGTCTTTCAATCCTTGAAGACCTGTCCTTTAGAAAAAGGATCAGTTTTGTTCTACTTGGCTTTGTCAGGGGTTGATTATGTATTTTCAGGAGAAAGGAACAAAATAATTTTTGAGTTTATAGTTCTCTGAATGTGGTGCACAGGCTTACTACAGAAATGGGTCTTAGAGATGGCATGAACATACTAGAAACATCAGGAGGGGAGCACTAGAAAGTGCCAGAAAGGTTCTGAAAGGGAGGTAAGAAAATGCCAATGACAAGCTTCACTTGTTTCAAAGTCAAGTAACACTGACCTTGGACCTAAGGTTAGAGGAACAAACTTCTCACCTATATTTTACTTATTTATTCCTAATTCATTGAACTCAAAGTTAATGCCAAAATGTAGGTTAAATCAGGTTGGCCTAGAAATTCAACTTCCAATTTTATCATTATTGTGATTGGAAAAAAAATGAAGTTTGGAAAATAAGCTACTTGTGAGTTCAGGACTATGAGGTATGATAAATTGAGTATTCTAAATTCAGAGACGCTAGATTCAAATTTTGATAATGCTACTGATTATCTGCACCTTTGGGAATTTCATGTACCTTTCCTAGACCTCAGTTACTTCCTTTGTAAAAAAGAATAAAGATTGCAATAATGACCTCTGAGGTTCCTTCCACCATTGTATCTACAACCCTATCATCCCCTATATTATTAAAACATAAAAAATGGAATAGCATTATAACATAAAAATTGAAATCTAGAATTAGTATAATTTTTTAAATTTCAAAACTATTCGCTTGTTCACAATTACGTTTTAGTCAAAATGTAATAATTTGTTAATAAAAAATATTTAGTAAGACATACAATATGCCCGATGCATTCTGCTAAGTGCTAAGAGTAAAAAGTAAAAAATTGACAAAGCCCTGACTTCAAGGAGCTTACTTTATACAAAGGGATTCAGCCTAGACATTTACAAGAATATACAAAATAATGGGAATAGGGAGAGACCCTCACAGCTTGAGGGTTGAAAAGGAAAGAACTGCTAGAGAATGGCATTTGAGTTCAATTTTGAAGGGAATTAGGAATACTGAGAGATAAAGATTGCTAGGACAAAAAAGAGAAAGCCAGTAGTGCAAGAGGATATAGAGATGACAAATGGAATATGGGAACTATGTGGCTATGAAGACCTACAAGAAGGCTAGTGTGGTTAGACTTAAAGACAAACCTAAGAACTATATAAACACAACTACAAAACGCTTTTCACATAAATAAAATCAGTTCTAAGCAATTGAAGATGTTAATTGTTCATAAGTAGGCCAAGCCAAAATAATAAAAATGACAATTCTACTTATTGCTTATTCAGTGTCATACCAATCAAATTTCTCAAAAATATTATTTCATTGAGCTAGAAAAAAATAAACAAAATTAATTTGGAAGAACAGTAACAACCAAAAAACCCAAGAATATCAAGGGAATCAATGAAAAGAGTTGAAAGTAGGTGGCTTAACAATACTAGATTTCAAACTGTATTACCAAGTAATAATCATCAAAACAAGCTGGTAATGAGAGTATGGATCATGGATTAGATTAGGTATGTATTTTTTGTTCAGTCATGTCTGACTCTATGTGACCCTATGGACAAATGTCCATTGGGTTTTCTTGGCAAAGAGATTTTCTCCAATGTGTCCACATTTCATATATGAGGATCTGAGGAAATAGAGATAAAGTGATTTGTCCAGGATCATAAACCTGGTAAATATCTGAGGCTAGATTTGAATTCAGATCTTCTTCATTTTGAGCCTGGTATACTAACCGTTGCACTAACTATTTGCTTAAGTTTAGTATCACAAAACACATCAGTGAATGATCATAGTAATCTACTGTTTAACAAACCCAATGATCCAAGATATTATTCTTTGAAAAAATTGCTGGGAAAACTGAAAAGCAATTTGGCAGAAATGAGGTATAGAATAACATCTCATACCATATAGTGATGTAAAGCCAAAATAGTACATGATTTAGCTATAAATGGTGATATCATAAGCAAATTAGAGGATCATGGAATATCTTACCTGCCAGATTTATGTGTAAAAGGGGAATTTATGACCAAGTAAAATATAAAAAACATCACAAAATGTAAAATAGTTTATTTCAATGACATCAAATTTAAAAGTTTTTGAACAAACAAAACTAATTTAGCCAAAATTAGAAGGAAAGCAGAAACATGAAAAAAGAAACTTTTATAATAGGTTTCTCTGATCAGATCCTTATTTCTCAAATAAATAGAGAGCTGAGTAAAATTTTTAAGAACAAAAATCATTACTCAATTGATAAATGGTCAAAGGATTTGAACAGGCAGTTTTCAGATGAAGAAATCAAAACTATCTATAGGAAAATGAAAAAAAATTACTCTTGATTAGAGAAATTAATATGAAAACTATTCCAGAGTACTACCTCACTGCTATCAGACTGACTAATGTAACAGAAAAGGAAAATGACAAATGTTATAGAGGATGTAGAAAAATAAACACTAATGTTGGTGGAGTTGTGTACTGATCCAACCATTCTGGAGGACAATTTGGAATTACACTCAAAGAACTATAAAACTGTGTTCTTTAATTCTGAAATAGCACTACTAAGTCTATACTCCAAAGGAATAAAAGGAAAAGGAAAAAATTCTACATATGCAAAAATGTTTATGTGGTAGCAAAGAATTGAAAGTTGAGGGATGCTCAGGGGATGGCTGAACAAGTTGCAGTATATGATTATGATGGAATAATTTTGTGCTACAAGAAATGAAAAGCAGGATACCTGGAAGGACTTACATGAACTGAAGCAAAGTGAAATGAGCAGAACCAGGAGAGCATGGAACACACTAACAGGAATATTGTGTGATGATCAACTGTGAATGGCTTTTCTATTCTCAGCAATACAGTGACCCTAGATAGTTCCAAAGGAATTATAGTGGAAAATGCTATCTACCTTCAGAGAAAGAAGATGGTATAAAAATACAGACTGAACTTTATTTTTCTTGGTTTTCTTTTTGGATTTTTCTTTGATCTTCATTTTTTGGCAATATGGATAATATAGAAATATTTTACATTACTGCACATGCATAATTACATCAAATTGTTTAACTTCTCATGGAGAGAATATGGAACTCAAATTTTTTTATCAAAAATCTAATGTTCAAGAATTTTGTTTACATTAATTAAAAAAATAAAAATTAAATGCAAAAAAGGACATAGATAAGAGTCAAAGGTAGATTGGAACCAGGTTATGAAGAGCCCAATACCAAACAGTGGAGTTTGTATTTGATCCTGGGAACCATTGGAGCATATCAAATAGGGTAATGAAATAGTTTGCTTTAAGAATATTACTTTGGCCTTGTATGGAGAATAGATTGGGAAGGGGAAAGACTTGGGCTAAGCTACCAATTAGAGGGCTATTTCAATAATCAAGGCAAAGAGAAGATGAGGGCCTGAACCAGAGAAATTGTGGGACTGGTGTAAATAAAGGGATGCATTTAAAAGACATCGTGAAGGTATAATCAATAAGACCTGACAATTGGTTAGATATGAGCGTCGAGAGCCAGGAGGAAAGGGAGAGGGAAAGGGAGACTTCAAGATTGCTGATGTGAATGACTGAAAAAATGGTGGTATACTCAATGAAAATAGTAAAGCCTGGAAGAAAAATGGGCTTTGGGGCAAAATGTGAGACATTCTGTATTGACAGAGATTTGTATAAGACTTTCAGTTCAGAATATTCATTAGACAGTTTCTGACTTGAGACTGAAATTCAGGAAGGAAACTAGGCCTGGATATTAAGATCTGGGAAACCTGTATAGAGATAATAATTGAACTTTTAAAAGCTGAAGTCATTGAGAAATAGTGTAGAAGAGAAGAAAGATCAGGAAAAGAGAAAAGGACCTAGTAAAAGTCTATGAGTTATATTTCCTTGTACATTTCTATTCCCTAAGCACACTGGTTCATAAAGGTTTCTTATTTCAGGATTTTAGTAGATGAAAAGGATTTGTATTTCACAACTGTATTTGAATTTCACACCAGGAAGTCAAACTCATCAAATATTTCTCTGGGGTGTCATCTTTGATTAAAGCCTGAAGGCTTTGCTGTATTTTTTATTAAACAACAAACACAACAAAATACTGTTCCTGAAAATTTTAAGGGCACACAAAATCACATCACAAATCTGTTTATAGCAATAACATGGTTGTGCAATTATTTTGATGTAGGCATTTTTGCTAGCTATAAGAATCCAATTTTCTACATTAAAAATGAAATGTATTTTGTGAGATTTGAGAAATTGTTATATTTGATATAACTTACAAAACAAAAAAAAAGTTTCTGAGGAACACATAAGTTAAAATTTTTTAAAGTCCAATTATCTTAGAAAAAAAGCTGATTCCTTATTGAAAAAAATAGGTTATCCTCACACTGTGTCTAAGAAAAAAAAAACAAGCCCCCCCAAATAAGACATTGCTCATTTGGGGGAATATCATTGTTCCTATTTTCCATGTTTTGAATGGAATATTTGAAATGAGAACCAGCTTAGAGAGTGGCAAATTGCAAGCCATAAAATAAATGGGTTTGAAGTGAATTAAGTATCCACTTGAAAGTCAAAAAACTAAACATTTTCATATGATTTGGCAAATGCCTAATAAAATGGCCAAAGTTCCTAGAACTGTTGTTATCTAGGACCAAAGTAAGCTTTGTTTAGCCTGAAAATATGTTGTATGCTACATGGATTCTTGGAACACTATCTCCCTGTTATCTTCACAAATGGTTGTTTGTTCATCTGCCATTGAACACTTTCAATCCCTGATTTTTTTTTTTTGCCTGTATTAAGTTGGTAATTAAAAAAAAAAAATGTAGTAAATTGGGGCAGTTAGGTTGTATAATGATTAGAGCGCACCAGCCTTGAAGTCAGGAGGACCTGAATTCAAATGTGATCTCAGACACTTAACACCTCATAGCTGATGACCTTGAGCAAATCATTTAACCCCAATTGCCTCAGCAAAAAAAAGAAAAAAAGAAAAGAAAAGAAAAGAAAGAAAAAGAGAAGGAAAAACAAGTAGTAGATCAATGTGTCTATATTGTGAATCACCACCAAGAGAGAAGCTCATTATTACTAGTAAGTAAGGACTATTTGTATTCATAACTGCACACATACTCTCTCTGTTTTCCAAATAATTTAGGAATTAATAGCTCTAACTACTAATAAATATATTAATTGCTGCTGCAATATAAAAGATTATCCCAGGAATCCTTCTTTAGCTGTTAGCCAGTGCAGCCTGGCAGTTGATTGGAGGTTTTAATACTGAGCTCTACCTGTCACTTATCTTTCCCACTTTACCTACACTCCCACTTTTTTCAATTAGGATATAATATGAAATGTCTTCAGTGACTAGCTTTTGTATTTGGTTATTTTTCTAACATAGTTTTGGGGAAACCAATCTACATATTATTGGTTAAATATAAAGAAGGTTGGATTTGTGGTAAAAAATTACTCCATGGTTTTGAATCTACCTGATTAGAAAGGTGATTGATGATATCTGACAAAAATAAAAAAAATTCAGGAAAAAGAGAAAATTTTGGATAATGAGAAGATAAATTTGTTTGGGGACATGCTGAATTTTTTGTGTCAATGGACCTAATGGGCATTTGGGCTTAAGGAGAGAGGTCAGATCTGTGTGGATCTGTTGCATAGAAATGATATGAAAATAATATGAAAATTGCATAAGGTTACCACAGGAGAAAATATAGATAGAAGTCTAAGAACAGAAACTTGAGGGATGCCTACACATAAACCAATGTTCAGTTAATTCAAGAAAAGGATTTCATGGTTTTTTGTATTTGATTTTAAATTAATATAAATATTCTTTATTTTATGGTCGCATTTATTTCAAAGCACTTTTTAGATGCTATACTAGATATTATGGTTATATTATACTAGGATGGCAACAAGTATTATTAAAGACATTACTGGTATGGTTATCAAATATTCAGATGACAAAAAAGTGATGATTCATATTGGATAATCAAAATTGCAAAAAGATCAAATGAACAGCAGTATCATGGCACAAATACTGTGTGATATTCTCCATAGCTGATGACTGGATGATCATAGAATCAGGCTTCCTGGTCAAATTCATTATCTGTCCCACTGTTCAAGGCTGCCTCTATTACTCAATTGACAAAGCCGTCCTGATGATAAACTTTATTTCTTATGCAATGCTGCAGGGCCTTCATGTGCTGAGAAAGTCTGGCTGAATAATATAGTTGATTCTTTTAGTCCTCATGCCATGATTTAGTTAAGTTGACCATTCATCCTTGTGAAATCAGCTGTTAGAACTTAATTGCTTAATGACAGAAATGAATTTTGCTTCTTTGAGAGCAGTAAACAACTCTTAAATGCATTCCTCCAACAAATTCTGTGCTAATCTGCTGCTCAGAAAATTTATTTTATTCTTATATGTATAGACAGACATTCAAACTACAGATTGGACCCCAAGTCCATATGCCAATTAACTGGAGAATTATTCATTTATTCATAAAAAAATTTATTAAATGCCATTTGTCAGGAACTGTGCTAGATACTGGGAATGCAGAAACATAAATGAAAACAACATCTTCCCTCAAGAATCTTACATTCTCTTGGTGGGAAACATGCACTCTGATAAACACATACAAGACAATATTGGGGTTAAGGCATTGAAGATTTTTGAATGGGAGTGACAAAGTCAGAGGTGTGATTTGGAATATTACTCTAGCAACCTCATACAGAAAAAAAACTGGAAGCAAGTTAGGGATTTTATGTAACACAGGTAAGAAGCAGTGAAAAATTAAACTAGAATAATGTTCATAGAAATGTAATGAACTTGTTTGCCTTAGCCCCCCAACCGCTTTATGAAATTCCTTGAATACAGGAATATTTCAACATTTCCCATGCCTCTAACATCATGCTGAACTCCATGTATATTTGCTGATGGAGTAATATAATGGTATCCTCAGCACTCAGTACTTTAAAAAAATTCTTCAGTGGTCTGAATAATACAAAAGGGAGTATTAGGTCTATAAATGATGTGTGGTCAGGTAAGATTAGTAGGGGTTCATTACAAATTAGAGAAGTGATCTACCAGACAGCAAGCTCAACAGGACCTTGTCTTTTCTAAAAAATATATATATATATATGACTCAGCTGTTAAAAACCTGAGTAACAGGATACATGGAATATACTCTGCAGGCACTGGGAGACCTTCATAATTCAATAGAACAGGGATCTCATTGATGTGAATATTACTAGAGACTGCATAAATGACCAAACACCCACATCTTTCCATCCTTTTATCGATATCTTCCCATTAATTCCTCTACAATGTGTCACCTAACAAGTTATCCAACCTGTTGCTATATCTTGTGAATTATATTTTTGCAACATTTCTCATATTCATTCCCTTTTCTTTTCTGACACTGCCACCACTTTGGTGCAGATCCTCACACCTCAGACCTGGGTTATTGCAGTAACTTACATGCTGGTTTCTCTACTTCAAGCCTCGTCCCTCCTGCACTGCATCCTCCACTCAGCTGTCAAAATGACCTTCTCAAAGAGCAAGTCTGATCATGTCATCTCTTTTCATTCAATAAACTCTAGTGGCTCTCTTTTTTCGCTGGTATTAAATATAAATATAAAATAATCTTCAAAACCTTTATTAACTTGAATCTTTCCTACCTTTCCAGTCTTTTTACATTTTACTTTCCTCTATATACTATACTGTCCAGTGGCAGTGGCCTTCTGGCTGTTTCTCCCATGAGATACTCCATCTCCCAATTATGAGCATTATCACTGTTGTCCTCCGTGTCTGGAATGCCCAATCTCTTTATTTCCACCTCCTGACTTACCTAGTTTCCTTCAAGTCTCAACTAAAACCCTACATTCTTCAAGAAGTCTTTCCTAATACCCCTGAATACAAGTACTTTCTCTGTGTTGATTATCTCCAATCATATTGTACCTATCTTATTCATATATATATAGTCATTTTCTTGTTGTCTCCTCCATTCAATTGTGAGCTCTTTAAAAACAAGGATTATTTTCTTGCTCTTTATTTTGCTTATATCTTATATCCTTAATGCTTAGCACAAGGTCTAGGTGCTTAGGTGACTTGACTTCCTGACATTGCAAGGATGTGGGGCATGATCGTCAGTTATTCCCAGCTCTTGATACCTATCATATATATATACACACCTATATATGCATATATATATATAATTTATTTAGTTAGTTTAAATTTTAAAGCTTTTTATTTTCAAAACATATGCATGGATAATTTGTCAACATTGACCCTTGCATAGCCTTGTGTTTCAGATTTTCTCCCCCTTCCCTCCACCCCCTCTCTTAGATGGCAAGCAATCCAATATATGTTAGATATGTTAAAATATATATCATGCACCTTTCTGATGACTTCCTTTATAGTACTTTTTCAAGTTATTTCTTAGTTGGTAATATGTTGCAGCTTTTTCATCCCCACCACGTCTCTCCACTGCCCTTTGGATGACCCACAACTTTAATTTTTTGAAGGTTCTTTTATTCTATGATTCACGTTCAAGCAACATCACTGCAAGAATATTGATATTACAAAGTTGAACCTTTGTTTATGAGAAATGTTTAAGATAAAAGCATTGTCTTTGTTCCCAAATGCCATCCAATGAGCCTTTCTCCTTCCTCCTAATCAACTCTGGATCTAGTTCATTAACCATTTGCAATACCTGTTCAACATACTGTCTAAAATAACATGAATTGTGTGTCTTTCCAAGTGCAAATTATGGTCTATGTTATAGCCATTTTCTATCTACTTGCCTTTTTCTTATTGAATAATCTTTTGAGTTATTACAGATACAATTTAGAAAGTTCTACAGTATTCTAAGCACTGATGTAGTCAATAAAATGGCATTCAGAAACTGAGGCACTTGGAAAACTTCACTTTTTATAATCCCTCTTATAGTTGGACTGTATCTTCCTTGACAGTGGTTACCACCTTTGGCAAATATGAATCGTTGACTCATATCTGACTTAGTATTATCTGTTGCGTGATTTTAACTTGTGTAAAGAAGAAAGCTTTTAAGGTTATCAAGCTGCTCTATGATATCAAATACTTGTTGTTAGTAGCAAATATGATGAAATCTTACATTTTTGTACCCTTTGTCAATTGTATGATTATAAATATTTGGTCTTGCTAGCCAAGTGTCTGTTTTTCTCATGCTTTCAACAAAGATGCCCCCAATTCATTTGTAGATTATTCTCAGAAAGATTTTATAATGATGGTTTTAAAGGAAACAAAAATTATTTTCCTGCTTGACTTTTTCAGCAGTAAAAAAGTTTGATTTCTTCCAAGAATTTCAGATCTTCTCCTTAAGATATCTTAAAATCAAACTCTCAACACCCTAAAAAAATATGATTCCAACATGAACTTCCTTTTTTTGATTCTTGACATTTGATCAAATCCATCTCTCTTCCTATTTTCATTTTCTTTGTTGCCATCTTTTACTTCCTTATGTGACACATTAGGAACTGTGATATTTGAATCTAACTAAATATAGTGGCACCATGGTCACTGACAAAGAAAAAAAATTTTTAAGAGAAATCTTCACAGATATTTTATATCTTGGGTCTGTTGCTGTATTTTCATTTTTGTGTTTAAATGCTCTTGGGATGATCTGGCTTAATTAGGTCTCTTACCAAACTTTCTGGGAATTTATTTTTCCTTTATTGTTAAAATGTTTTATTGATTCTTTTTGTTTTTTACACCTTTCCTTCTTATTACTAGCCTCCTTCCATATTTACTGAAACATTCTTGTAAAAAGAGGAAAAAAATAAAATACAGTGATGATGACTAAAACCACATACAAAATTACACACTTATAACATATCAGTCCTATACTGAGGGCAAGAAAATATATGTTTGATCATAAGTTTGCTGGAATCAAGACTTGAACTTAATGAAAATTCTAATGTCTTTTTATGTTTAAATTCTATTTTTCTTCCACTGCTTTATAGTGTTTTATGAGGCACTCATTCATAATTTTCTACTATCTTCCTCCAAAAGATTTTTTAGAAATTATTTTATTGTTTTCAATCATGTTGCCTTCCCTTCCCTAAGATATCCCTTGTTGAAAAAAGATTTTAAAAGAGAAAGGAAAAATTTCAACAAAACTCCCCTACACATTAACTATCTGATGGCATATACAACATTTCACACCCATAGTCTTCTATCTTTGCAAAAAAGCGAGCAGAAGGGTGCATTTTTAAATGTTTTAGCTGAAGCCAAACTTGATCATTATAAGTACACTGTTCATTTTCATATTTTGGTCTTTCCATTTACATTGTTGTAGTTATTATATTGCTTTCCAGGTCCTATTTATTTGATGCCATATTTTCAGTATTCAATAACTTTACTGGGATTTAAATTTTTTTTATATTTATCATTTGTTATATTTGAGTAACATTCTTATATATTCACATTTCATAATTTATTTGACCATTCTTTAAGCCAATAAAACAAACAGGTAGATGGAGATGGACAAGCAGACAGCATTTATTATGTATTTACATTGTGATAGGAATTGTGCTGAAGCACTGGGGATATGTGTACAAGAAAGGAATTAATACATTCTCTGCCCTTGAGGAGTTTACATTCTAATTGGAGGGCACACATAAAAAGGAACTAGAGAGTAATGGAGGTGGCACAGAGGTACATGTATAGTGACATGATGTGGATATGGATGGGAAGTGAAATGGAGACATAATTCCAGACATGATAAGGCAAAAGCTTACCTGCCAAAGCTTGGGGATCCAGAGGCAGCATCCCAGTTTCTAGTGGGAAGATAAAGATGTTGGCTAAATTACAGGTAGCAAGGTATGATGATGGCTAGAAGTGACTGAAGACTTGGCTCTGCAAAATATAAGATGAAATCTCACATTTAAAGCCAAAGCTTTAAAAAATTAAAGCTTCAGAGATTACATCCAAATCTTTAGTGAGAAGGAAATGTATTGAATTTGAAATCCAGAAGCTCTGAATTCAAATCCTGACTCATTATTTATTAGTTATATGGTCAAATCTTGAAACTTCTCTCCACTTTAGTTTCCTCATCTCTCAATGTATATACATACATACACAATGCATGCATGCACATACATATTATATACATACTTATATATATTATATGTATAATATATTATACATACTTATATTGTATTTTAATCAAAGATTATGGGCAGTCCCCATCTTGTAAAAATAAGTTGATTTCCAGAAATTTATTTGTAAATGAATTACTCAAAACTTTACGAGATTTTTTTCTTATAGAAACTGTCATATATAATGATTATTTTTCCATATCAGCCCCTCAAAGACAATTTAATCCTTGATATAGCTAAACTCTGGTACTAGTGGCAAGACAACTTAATTCTTTGTTCAACAATGTTTGTATGGGAAAAATAAATTCAAAGTTCCGGTGTGAGATTCTGGGAACACATTTCCTGCCTCTCTACTTGAACCCTCAGTAATGAGGTTGAGACTCTCCCACTCAAAACTACTAGTCTTCTTACCAGGAAATAGAGCTAGGGATAGGTGGGTAGGGAGGGGGAATGTAAAGGAAAGGATTTGAATGCTGGCATAAGAAATTAAAGACTAGGGCAGGAAATAAAAGTTGTGAAGTTATAATAGAAGTGTATATGCTTAGGCAGAAGATTTTTTCCTATCTCCCTTCCTCCTTTTCCATGCCTCCTTTCTTTCATCACTATTATTCTAGAAGGGAAAAAGTAGGAGAATGGTTATACTGGCAATTAGAATTATAGATTTTTAGAGCTGGAAGGAACTTAGAGGCAATCTAGTATAGCCTTCTCATTTTACAAATGAGAAAACCAGGAAAAGCCAATTTCTGTAGTGAATTGGGTTCAAATAAAGTCTTAAACACTTTACTAGACATCTGATTGTGGGAAAGTCACTTAATTTCAGTTTACCTCAGTTTCCTCATCTAGAAAATGGGGGTCATAATACTAATGTCACAGAGGATCAAATAAGATAATATTTGCAAAAACAAAATCACTTTGCACAGTGTACATTCTGGCACATAGTAGTTACCACATAAATGCTAGCTATTATCACTATTATTATGAAAGTAACACTCTAAAAGGTTAAATAACTTGCCCAAAGTCACACAAGTAAGAAGAACAGAACTGGGATGAGAACTCAGTCTCTTTGCCTCCAAATCCAGTAGACTTTTCACTGAACTACATTTTTATCTTGTTCAGTTGTTTTAAGGGCAGCTAGGTGGTACAATGAAGAGAGCACCCGGCCAGGAGTTGATAAGATTCATCTTCTTGAGTTCAAATATGGTCTCAGGCACTTACGAGTGTGTCCCAACATGTCATTCATTCTTGTTTGCCTCAGTTTCCTCATTTATAAAATGAACTGGAGAAGAAAATGACACACCATTCTAGTATCTTTGCCAAAAAAACCAACAAAAACAATGGGGTCATGAAAAGTTGGACATAACTGAAATGACTGAACAACGGCCCCAGTTTGTTTCAAAGAAAGCATTTCTTAATCACTAAATCACAAAAAAGGTATAATTATTTACAAAGTAAAAGCATAAGACATGGCATCTTTTACTAAAACAATGAAATGAATGACTCAGTAGGGATTATGCTGAGGAGGGAAGAAAAGCAAAGAAGAAATAAAGAAAGGAAATCCAGGGCAATCACCAAGTTCTTTGACTATTAGTGTCACATCTGGTTTGGAAATGATTACCTCAGGTCTGTATTTTAAGAGAGATAGCTAATGAATGGAAATTACATTTTATAAGTATAAAATTCACATATTAGATAAATTTTTTCCTACTTTCCAGTGAAAATTAATACAGTGGTCTAATTTCAACACTAAGAATTATTTGGTGTTTCCTTGATCAAATGGTGAACACCGTAGATCACAAGGATGTATGATATTTATCTTGGAAAAGGAAAGCTTGAGTGGATGATGGGGAAAAAAATGAGATGGCTGCTTATAAATGTTTTAAAGCTTCTCACCAAGAAGATTTGACTTGTGCTTCTTGGCCTACAGGGAAAAACTAGGAACAATGGGTCGATGTTGAATAAAGGCAAATTTCTGCTTCCTGTAAAGAAAAACTTCCTACCAATTAAAATTATTTCAGAGTACTGCAGTGCTCCAGAGTAGAATGGGCTGCCTGAGAAAGGAAGTGAATTGCTTAGCACTGGCCACAAAGTCCCAGACTTAGTTCAAGTATTGCTAACCATTCTTTCTGATTATTCTTAATAGTCAGTCAAGAGCTTCCTAATTGATCTCTGCCTCTAGTCTCGCCTATATCCAGTCTATCCTCTATATCAGTAATGTCAAACTCAGGTATAAATAGGAGCCACTAAACTGTAGGTAAGGATCCCTATAGACCACATATGGGCCTAGAAAACCACACATCAATATTATTTTTGTGCTGCTGTATTTTTATTTATTTTAAGTATTTCTCAATTATATTTAACCTGATCCGGTTACTACCAAGTATTGTAGGTCTCAATGCTGCCCACATTTGACATCTATGCCACATGTATCATGTGATTATGCTACTTCCTTGCTCAAGAAATTGTCATGACTCCCTATTGTCTCAGGCTAGGAAAAAAAAAGACTTCTCTGTTTGGTATTTGAAGGCTTCCAGAGTCTAATTTCAGCCTACTTTTACTTACTTATTGCTTTGCACCTTTTTTTATTATCATTATTATCCTCCTTATCTTGTCCACTTGCTATTGCCCCTTCACAACATTCCATATACTTATCTCTGACATGGTCTTCCTGTTTTAAAGCAGAAAGGTTTAGAATACTAAACATTCAGTACAGAAAAAACATGGAGCTTGAACAGTAAAGCAGTCCAGTTTCATGGAGGAGATACACTTATAAAACAAAGGGGCATCAGGAATAATGGACAAAAAGCAGTCTACTGGGGTCCTGGATGAAGTTCTTCTGGGGATCCAAAAGGAAAAGGGCACTCTCTCCAACCAGTAAAGTGTGATAGATTTTAAAAGTTTTTTGGGGGGGTCAAATAGGATCAGACATTCAAAAGGAGGGAAGGGCCTGGACATGAGGATTGATGGTGATTGGTGTTAGTGCTGGAGGAAAAACTTCTGGGTAAATTGGTGACTAGTTGATATTCAGACTTTATAAACAGATCAAAGAGACTTTGGGTCATTTGTAACTAGGGGACTTAGTGTCCCTTGTCAGGGTTTTTGAGTTTCCCTAGGGCTTCTTTTTATCAGATCATAGAGTCTATTGGATCATTGAACACACACCCACGTGCACCCAGACCTTCATGCCTGCAAAGCACTCTCTTCATGTCCCCCTTGAAGAAGCTGTAACTCCCATCAAGGCTCAGCTCAAAGTTCACATCCTACCCAGAGCCTATCTTAATCCCCTAAACTCCTTCACGCAATTACTTTACTCTGAGATTCTGTGATTGTCTGGCTTACTTGTGATTCATGAGCTCAGTTGGTTACTGCTCTGTTCTCAGCAGGCTTAAGTCACAAACTCTCTCCACATGTGTATCAGCGAGCTTCATCCCACTTTGTTAAATTATGACAGACACCCTGTATATTATAATTATCTTTGTTTGTGTCTTATCCCCCATTAAGGTTGTTAGCTCCACAAGAGCTTTTTAGATAAGACTTTGTCTTATCTAAACTTTTGTATCTTCCCCAATTCTTGGCACTTAAAAAAAAGTTTGCTGAATTGACTGCAATTAAAATATATGCTTTTGATTACAAGAGGACCAACAAAATAGTGTGACTTGCTTTGTGTAAAAAATAACAAGTCATCTTATTTTGCTGGGTGAGATAATACGTAAATTTAAAGTAAATCTCCAAAACCAAGATTTTTTTCTTGTTCGGGGCCAGATTTCTTTTAATCCTAAATTTATCACTGACCTACCCTTATTTTCTAATTAGTTTAAATGGATCCCCTCCTCCTGCAATTCAGGCAAAGTAGACAATTAGTCATCATATTCTAGCTAATTCTGTACATTTGTCTACGTGCCCCATCCCAGCTCCTTTCTAGAAACGAGTATGCTACATCTTTACCTGTTGAAATTTTCTTCCTTCATATTCCTTTAATCAGCACCTCATCCTTTAAAGATTGTAGATTTTTAAAGCCGAACACACTCCTTTTCTTCCTAGTCTTCCATAATTTATCGCCTGCCAAAGGCTGCTGTAAGCTCTGGGCCAGAGGACTATAGTTCAAATAGAAGTTCAGACAATTAATTATCTGTCTGACTCAGTTTCCTGGTCATCCTTGCTGTAAAGTGAGCATAATAATAGCACTTAGCTTCCAGGTGGTTTTGAGCATTAAATGAGATAATACTTGGAAAGTGCTTGATAGAGTGATTGACTCTATACGTATTTGTGTGCTTCCTTGCTGGACTTTGCCTTTAGTACATTCTCATTTGCTTCTGGTGATAGCAAACATTCCCTCCTTTTATCAATGCAGATAACAACCCTTCCAAATCTTCTCATTCTGAGAGTCTCTCTGGCCCTTATGCTCACATAAATTCTCCAACATTTACTCATTCAACATTTTGAGGGGCTTTCTCAAGATTTTCTTCTGTGTCAAGCATACTATTATAAGAGCACCAGTCTTTCCACTGGTTCTCCATCTCTCTCACCATATAACTGACCTATCATTTTTTAACAATGAAAATATCTAGCATTTATATAGTGCAATTGGATTTACAAACCACTTTAGATATGTTATCTTTGATTCTCACAGTAGCCCTGTTGAATGAAGTAGGTGATTTTATTATCCTCATTTTGCGGGAAGTGGTAAGCTAAATTACTTGCCCACTGTTACATGGCTTTTCTCCTTAAGCAGGATCTGAATTGAGGTCTTCCTGTCAAATCCAGTTCTCTATTCACTATACTACATAGTTGCCTTCTTTTTTAATCATAGGTAATAAACATTTATATAGCATTTACTATATACCAAATGCTTTCCCAATGGTAAGCAAATTCATTTCCCTCTTCTTGCTTGATTTTGGGTTCAGATCATCATTTATCTTTTACTCTATCCAAGCTAACTTATAATCTGTATACTTTTCCAATCTCCCTCCTAGATTATGTTTGTTCAGTGTGGAAACAGTCATATTTCTGTTTTTCTGTCCACTGCTTAACCTAAAGTTTTGTAGATGTAGGGATTTAATACATGTTTGGTTTTATTGAATTTTGCTTTTTCTTATAATATTATAAGGCTCTAATGAAATGTCTATAAAGGGCTTTGCAAACCATGGAGCCTCAGAGTCATATTTGTTAGCTTTGGCTCAGAATAGGACAAAGTCCATAACCAATTCAGAAATTCATGACATCATTGAACATATAACACAATCTGTTGGCAGAGCACATCTGGACAGTGGCAGAGACAAATTGATTTACAGTTTCTTTATTGGCAAGTTATTCTGGGCAGAAATCAGAGCCAATGTAAATGATTTTGAATGACTCAAGTATTTGGCATGAATGTCTAGAGGTACATGCACATTTTAAAGAAAATAAGAACTCAGTCTTTTGGTATAATAAGAAAACAAATTTGTGCAAAATGTTTTCTTGGGGAGAGACTAACACATTTTGTTGAAATTTATCTAAACTACTTGGCATGCCTCTTTAAGATGTATCAAATACATATAGCATGTAATGTTTTTAGTTGCATGTCCTAGAGTTGAAAGTTAAGTTTAATATTCATATTGTGTTTTGGAGGCAGCATATTATAATAGAAAGACTTACAGATTTGAAGTTCAAGAGACTATGGCTTGTCTTGGCTCTGTAACTGTGTAAAGTGGATCGATTGCTTCCCTCTCTGGACTTCCCTTACTTATTTGTAAAGAGAGCAGTTTGGACAGAATAGCCTCTGAAATTCCTTCTGGCTATAAATTTATGTTTTATCTTTTCTATATGCTTCAAAGATGAAAATGTATGACAAATGCCAATGATTAGATGAATATAGATTATACTCTATTCTTTTAATAATAATAAATAGCTAAAATTTCAGTAGCAATATAATTAGGTTAGCAAAACATTTTACAAATTTTATCTTACTTTATCTCACAATAATCCTAAGAGCTAGGTGGTATAATTATCCTCATTTTAAAGATGGGTAAAGTGAAGTACAAGTTAAATGACTTGCTAAGATTCACACAACTCATAAGAATCTGATGCTAGATTTGAACTCATGTTCCTGATTTTAACTCTAACACTCTATTCTCTATGCCATCTAGCATATTATTAATATTATTTAAATGTTAACTAAATATTAATTATTATTGGTTGATGAATATTAATTAATTAGTTTGGTTTGTGACTATAGACTAAAAAGTCCATGAACTTTTTTTTAATAGTTTGCAAAATTCTTTACTTTTCATTTGAGCTCCACAATTTTTTTAACTCAAAAGAGTAATATATTTTTCCATTGGAACATGACTTTAATAGAGAAAAAACAAATACACACATTTCATGAATTAACTTTTTAAAAATTATAATTGATTTCCTTTGTAATCCTAAGTATTCTGTTTTATGCATTTAAAAACATTATTTTTAGAAATGGTCCTTAGATTTCACCAGACTACCAAGGAGCCCATGGCACATAGAAAGTTAAGAACCTTTGCGCTATATTTTGTAAAAACAAAAACAAAAACCAGGAAGGGTTCTTCCTGGACTCCAATTCCATATCAGACACTAGCTGTGTGATGCTTCTAAATCTCAATTTCTTGCAAAATACGCGTGTCTTCTTTTCTTTCTTTTTTTCTTTTCTTACCTTTTTTTTTTTTTTTAAAGGCATGTCAATGTAATCTGAATGAGATTTGGGATTTAAGAACAAGGAGGGCACAGAGCAACATGAGATAGGACATAGCTCAAGATGGGAATCAGCCCAGAAAGAAGTAAAGTTAGAATTATTAAGGGGAAATACTCCCAAAAGGAAGAGTAGCTTTATTGAGCGAAAATACAATAGGGACGGCAGTGAGCGAAGATGGAAATCAGTCAAGTTAGTGGGGGTCCTGGCAAAATAGGACTCTGAAGTCTGTAAAGACTGGTGGAATTTTTCTAAGTCTTATTTGGGTCAAGCAGGACAAGACATTACAGGGGAGGCGAGAAGAAGCCTGAACCTAGTAGGAAGGTTAAGCTTTGAGGACAGGTGTTGATACATACTGGAGGAATTAGGGGGGGCACCTGGGGAATTGGTGGCTTGTTAATGATCAAACTCCTTGTCAGTGAGAAAATGGGCTTTTGGCAGTTATTACTGGCTTTACTTTGGCCTCTTCATTTAGGAAGTGAGAGAGGTGACTGGGGTTGGCACAGACTGTAATAATGCCAGTATTATGGACTTTACAAGGTAAGTTTTGTTTATTTTTTTCATGAAGCTCTCCTGAGCTACTAATATGGAAAATGACTTGGAAACCTTAAAGAGCTATATAACTGTCAGATAGTATTAATTCATCAGAGATTAGTTTATCTAGGTACTTTCTCAATTGTTGTATAAGCAGAAGTAGTCCTGCATATAGGATTTTTTTTTTGCATATAGCTTAGGCATATGCACAATTCACTTTAAAATTGGAATATTGTCCTATTTATATCTAAAATTCTAATCTTAGCCTGAAATCAAAGGAGCCCCTTGGAATTAGACCAGTGTAGGTCTTTTTACCAATCTCCATATTTCAATGTGGAGGCGTTACAGTGACTTGGAATGTGGTAGCCTTTTTTGGGGGAGAGGAGAGGTCATACAGGGACCAAGTGATTAAATGTTTAGATGATTTCTTGTTATTTGGAAAAAGTCCCCAAATCAGGTCCATGCTTAGTGGTCAAATCTCTTTTAAAAAATGTAAAGAAGATGTGAATTAAGTGACAGTAATGGCTTGGAGTGATAGTTTATAAATACATGCTCACTAAAAGCCTTGTCTCAATTGAGAAAGATTCCTTTTCCTGTAGGAAAGTGTTAGACACATCTCAGTAGTCCTACTTAATCATCATTTTCTAAGAACTAAAGTTCCATGGAATCTCCTGAGATTACCCCGTCTTGTCTGTGGTGTAAAGCAGAGAGAGCTTCTTAAACTTTTTCCATTACTGACTCCTTTTCACCTGAGAAATTTTACATGGTCCCAGGGATATCAGTATATAAAATAGGTATGCAGATCAAACATTTATTGATAGCAGATCATAATTTTGTTATTCATTCAGTCATTCAGTTTTGAGGCCCCATGTAAGGTCATGAACCACAATTTAAGAAGCTGTAGAGAACAGCTGACTTAAATCCTATCTCTGTCATTTCACTACCTACATGATCTTAGAAGAGTCACATCTCCTCTCTAAGCTTCAGTTATAAATGGAAAGGAGTGAACTAGAAGATGATCTCATCTAAGATTTCTTCCTGCATTAATATTTTGTTGATAAATTTAACTGTAAACAACATCTCTCCTCATTCTTAGACTCCTTAGGGTAGCAGTGTAGAGGAAATAGAAGAAAATTATTGAAAGCCTTGTGAAACTATTTTGCTTAATATTGCATAAAATATTAACCAAAGGGAAGAAAAAATAGGACTTCCTTAATTCTTTCTTGAAAAAAATAGGGGAAAAAGAGGAAAGAGCAGTAGATGAATATACTAGACTATAAAATACTTGAGGACAATGATTTTATCTTATTTAGAACTATGTATCTCCCCCAGAATCTAGCATAGTGAGCACACTATTGTTGTTTAGTCATTTTCAGGCTTTCTCATCAAAGATAGTGGAGTGGTTTGATTTCCTTCTCCAGTTCACTTTGCAGATGAGGAAACTGAGGCAAACAGGGTTAAGTTCAGGATCCCACAACTAGTCAGTATCCTAGTTCAGATTTGAACTCAAGAAGATAAATCTTGCCTGACTCCAGGCCCAGTACTCTACTATACCATCTAGCTACCATAGAATACACAGTTGGCCCAATAATGAATGTTAGCTGAAAAAAATTCTAAAGGAAATTCAGTGAAATTACAATGAATAAACTTGATTGGAAAGAAGAGAAATGAAAAAGGACCACTTCCCCCCACTTCTTTGCAGAAGTATGGAACCACACACATACATGCATGCATGAGAGTGTGTGTTTGTGTGTACACACACACATATATATGTGTACATCTGTGTAGGTATGTATAAAACATATTATATGTCAAGCTTTTTTCAATATGTTGCTTATTTGCTTTTTAAAGCTCTTTTTATTGTTGTTCTTTGTCTAAAATGATTGCTAAAAGTGATGGACGGGATAAAAAGTCACTTAGAAAAAGAGATAATGCAAAACCAAAAGTTGTCAATAAAGTTGGCTTTAAAAGTAAAGGAATGTTTATTAAATTAATGGACAAAGTAAGATTCATAGAAAAAGGAGTAGTAACTTCTAAGATAATAATTAAGTAACCCAAGTAATCCTTGATTGAAAATGGAAGGCATTGGGACTAAGGTATGGAAAATACCCAGAAGTTACTAGATAGAAGAGTTTTCTTTCTTTTTCTTTGGACAAAGAGAAAAAGGCTGAAGGGGAATTTTAAAACCTTAGCAGGAAAAAAAAAGGGGGGGGGGCATAGAGGAAGTATGAGGATTTGAGCCAAGGTTGCTGCAGGCCAGGTTTCCGTTTGGCAAGGTGCTGGAGAAGTAATTTAGTCCTAGCAGCAAGAGGCAATTAACATACCTCTCTCTGAAACAAAGAAGGAAGTTAGAGTTAAGAGGCCATGGACTGAGAGGAGAGAGAGAGTAGGCCTGAGCTGTCCAGAACGTTAAAAACTAAAGACAAGCTGAGACCTGAGAGTGCTTTGGAGAATTTCTCTTTAATCAACAGGATCAAAAGAAGCAAGGTATGTGAAAGTGCTTTGAAAACTGGAGAATATTCTGCATATTATTATTATTATTATTAATTTCCTTCCACTGATGTTTGATTTCAATAATCACCTTAATTTTATGTGGTTATGAACCTGTTTTCCAAAGGTCTATATCTGAAGAATACACACCCTACCAAGTTCTACTAAGTTAGTGGAACTTCAGGTATGGGCCATTGATAGATTGTACCCTTCTTCCAAGGACCAAAAGCTGGTTAAATTTGACCACATGATGAAATCTGTCATTATTTTTATTTTTTACTGATAATAATGATCTGTCATTCTAGCCCTGTTTTGATGACTCATCTTGACCCTCAATGCCTTCAAAAATAATTTCTGATAAGTTCTAGCCATCTGAAAAGATTAGTAGTACAAGATTTGCAATGGACTGTGCATCTCACCTATGTAGACTGGCTCAGCTGTTTGGAAGGGCTTTACATCAGAAGGCTTAACAGTAGTTGATGCTTCAGCCACAGTAATTTCCACATCTAATTCTCATTAAATTACATCAGAAATCTTGGGGTTAGTTTTAGGTGCCAAAATTTGGGAAGGATCTTCATCAACCAGAGAATGTCCAGGTTAGGGTGACCAGCATGGTGAAAGGCCTTATGATCATTCCATATGATGATCAGATGAAGAAATGTAGGGTGGTTAAAGTCTTGCAAAAATATAATTTAGTGAGGACTTGATCACTGGCTTCATTTTTAAAATATATGAAGTTAACAGAGAGAAGAGAAGACAGACTTGTTCTGCTTGGCTCTGTGGCCAAAAATTAAGAGTAATGAGTAGAATTGTAGATTGTTTTTCTTGACATCAAGTAAAACAGTATAACAATTAAAATTTTTCAAAAGTAGAATGGGAAGGCAATAGAAGGGTAATGGATTCTTACTTACTGGTAGTCTTCAAGCAAAGGATGGATAAAGGATTATTATTGAAAGAATTTTTTTTCAAGTGTGAATTAAGATAAGTCCTCTGAAATCCCTTTCAATATATAAATTCTATCACTATGGTGAAGATAGCTTGGAAACTAGATTGTAAACTCAATGGAGGTTACCTAAATTTTCGTTTCTTAGAGTACCTTCCTCAAGGCTCTGTACACAGTCAGTACTTAATAATTGTTATTTATTGAATTGAAATTCTATGATCCCATTACTGATGCATTTATGTATATATAGGTGGTAATCATTTCATTTATATTTTGCTTCAAATAGTATTTTCTCAGTTCTTGTAAATGAAGGTAAATAGTACTTTAATAAAAAATCATGCTCATCTCTTAATAGCATTTCTAAATTTAAAAAATAAAAGAAAGTGGGTGAAAAAGCTTGTTCATGATGTTTATGTGATCCATGCGTCAACTTGACCTCAGAACCTGACATGGCAGACTGGATTTACTTTAGACAATTTTTTCTTAATTATAGTCTCTATGATTTATTTGATTGTACTTCAGAGATTCTCTTGAGATTATCAAAATGTGACTTTTGTTTCTCTAGGAATCATTAATTCTTCTGCAAGTTTTCAGGCTAACCTCAGCTATGGAACAGTTGGTTCTGTATACCTATTATATATCTGGCTTTCTCTAATACCACCATCACTACCACCTGTTGACCATCTCCAGAACTAAAGTAGAAAGTAACTAGCCTCTGAGAGCAAGATGGTGGTAATAGTGGTGGTGGGGTATTGAAAAGAGGTGAGGGAATGGAAGTAAGAGGGGGAGAGGCAGTGCCTTGTGATGCTATCCAGAACACAGAATTTAGAGTTGGAAAGAACATTAGAGATCATTGAGTCCAATCTTCACATTTCATCTCATAGATTCAGAAACTAAAGCATAGAGGCTAAGGGACTTGCTCAAAGTCACACAGGTAGTAAATAGCACAGATATTATGAATTTTTTAACTGCAAATCCAGGCCTATTTATGTTATGCCACACTCGAAGATGAAAATTGCAAGAAGAAAAAAGGAAAAAGATAAAAAGCATTTTTTCTTCTCAAAGTTTTTTTTAAAACTTTTTGTGCAGATTTCTATTTTGTTTCCATCATAACCTATCTACTTGTATTATACTTATCAAGTACATGTTACTTATTTCCTTCTCACTTCAAAAAAAAAATTGTAGATTATAAATTCCTTCAGGGCAGAAACTATAATTAAAAAAACCAAAACACAAAACTTCATATTTTCTACACTTGGGGCACTACCTTATACATAAAAGGTTTAATAAATATTTGTTGAAATGAAATAGAAAAGAACAAGGACCAAGAAAAGAAGAGAAAAAAAGGAAAACAAAGCCAGAAAGATGTTTCAGAGCTATTTGCATACATTTACAGCTAGAAGAGCCAGAAATATAACTGTTAAGAGAAGAATTGGAGCACCTTTTTCCTGGATCTCCTTTGCACCCCTCCTTCCATACAAAACTTTTTTATTTCTGTTGCTGTCCATATTACTATTTGGAAACTAGAGTGAAACCCTTGAATAAGGAGGGAAACTACAAAAATGACAAAATAGGGGTTCTTTAGGGTGACAGTGCCATGAGACAAGAGAAATACTGGTAATGGGCTGATTATTCAGAGATTTGAGGAAATGGAGAGCTTCTGTCATGGTTAAATTTATTTTTTCCCCATCATATAGGATAGTAGTTCAATTTTTAAAGAAAATAGAGCAAGATCTTGAGAGATGCATTTCTGTAGCCTTTACTCGATCTCTGGCTCATTCCAAGTCTTCTGTGAAACATAGAAGGGGTTTATTCTGTATAGTCCTTTGTGATCATGCTTGAAATGAAAAATGAAATCATGCTAAAGTCAACTAACATCTCTTTCAAGAAACAAAAGCAAATACATTGGTGGGGCTTTTCTTCTTAATCAATGCTTACTTCCTCAGCCTTTTTCGGTTAGCATTTAATAAAACAAAGCTTGCTTTGGGGTTTCTATTTGGCTGAGCATTTTTTTTTTCAAGATTGGATATAGTTAATTAAATTCTGTTGGCATTGGTCATCTTATAATATGTGAAACTAGGTAGAAATGAAAATGGAGGAAACCACAAATAGGATTTCATTAATTGCTCCAGTAGAGCTAAGTGAAATTCAACTTGAATTTGCTCTGCAGTTCTTTATTTGGAGGTGGATAAAACATTTAAGTTATAATAATATCAAAATGGGAAAGGGGGAGAATTGAGTGCATTAAATGTCCTTGCTAAAAATCCAAATCTTGGCCCATTATTATAAAAAGGGTAATGGAAAACTGGAAAGGCCACAAGTCTAAGAGCTCCATAACCAAAAATGAATTCAGAAAAACTGTCTCTTTCTCCCAGTCCTGAAAATATAAGGAAGTGTAGAAAAAAAGGTGGCAAATCTTATAGGTAACTGAGATAGAACAATCATGACTACAAACTTAAAGCAGTTACAGACTATCCAATATTTTTTTACTCCAATAAATATTTTTCACATTTCTTCTCCATGCAGACTTCTCTTAAGTTACAAAGATAAGATACCATCTCTTTTATTATGGAGTACATAATCTAATGGGTGGATAAGAAATATACACGTATGCCTATGATATTAGATAAGATGGTGAAAGTGTTATAATAGAGGGGAAAAATACAGCAAAAGTTTCTAAAATGAAAAGAGATTTGGTATAGTCAAGGGAAGGTTTGCTTCCAACTCCTATTGGTGGTCTCTTCTTCAGTTCCTTCATTTGTAAACTGCAGGATTTAGAATAAATGATCTCTAAGATCCTATGTTCCTGACTTCAAACTTTCATATCAACTGTTCCCTTTAATTGGAATATCATTTGTTATTCATTCCATCATGTTTTATTCTGCCTCTCTTACAAAATAAAACATGTTGTCATTTTCATGAAGCTTTCCCTAACAAGTTAAAGTCTTTCTACTGAACACAGAAATTTCATGTCAGTTATGTAAATTGTAATTAATGAAACCTGTGCTTTTTCCTTTGTTTAAAAATTTAAATATTTATTGATTTTTTAATCATCTTCATTCCTGAAGATGCCTCTTCCCTACTCAGCAGGACATTCCTTATAACAACAAGAACAAACCCAGAAAGAAAGGAAAAGAAAAAATAACTTAATAAAAAGAAAAAAAAATTAAAGGAGGAACCGGAGGAAGGTAGTTCAGCAAAACCAATCAACACATCAACTGAACGGGGACAGTATATACAGACCTTTCTGTAGTCCCCTACCTCTCTAAAGAAGTGAGTTTATGCTTAGGTTAAGTTTCTGATAGTCTCTTTCTGTTAATGACATCATTTTCCCATTCTCCTAGATTTGAGGTTATGTTCATATTTTTGGTATCTGTTACTTTATTTCCATTGATGATACCACCATTCTCTCAGTCCTTTCACTCATCTTCCTTATCACCCAATGCAGTAAATTGCCAGTCCTATAATTTCTACCTCCTCAATTTCTATCACATCTTTCTATTACTACCATACTCCCTTTAGTTCATATCCTCACATAGCCTCCTAACTGTTTTTAGTGCTTTAACTCTCTCCATTCTCTAGTCTGTCTTCCATAATCATCTTCCCAGTGTGCCATTGAGTACATCAAACTTTTAATCACAACTCTTCCATGGTTCTCTGAGGTCTATTAAATAGCTTCTTATTCTAACATAACTCCATTATTCTAGTACTACCTCCATCTGACCTTTCCAGATTTATCTCATATTACTTTGTTCCTGACCAAAGAGAAAGTTGTGTTTCACTCAAAATGGGCTTACTCAGAAGCCACCATTCTTATTTCCCCCACCTCTTTTCTGTGTGTATTTTCATGTACTGTTCATCACCTACCTATGGAACAGACTCCATTATCAATACCTATTGAAATTTTTTTCTTCCTCCAAAGCTTACTTAGGTTCTACTTCTTCCATTAAGACTTTGTAGATGTCACTCAGTCAGTAGGCACTCTTCTAAGGGCTGGAGATATATACTTTAAAAAATATGTCTCTGCTCTCAGGCAGCATACAAAAAGAAGGAAAAAAATAGGGGATGAGCAGAAATCATGGGCAGGATGGAAAAGTTAGCAAAGCCCAAAGTAATGTAGCCAGATGAGAAATGAGCAATTCTGAGCTTTACTCCCCTCTTAAATGGAAGTTTTGGAGTTCTTGGCCCAGTCTTCCACTCAGAGGGACAACCAGAGCTTCCAGCTTAAAAGGCTTGTACCTTTCCCAAATGTTTCATAGCACTTTTCTCCCTGATCCTTTATACTTACAACAACCTGTCTTGTATCCTGGTGATCTGTGTAGTCAAATCATCAAAAAAACAAAAACAAAAACAAAAACAACTTTAGAGATCCTTAAGCTCTCTTTTTTCAGATGAGGAAACCAAGACCCAGAGAAATTCATTGACTTGTTTAAAATGTCACATGGGTAGTAAATAGCACTCCTGGTTTCTGAACGTAGGATCTTTTTTTTTTTTTTTTTTTAAATTCAAGGATATTCCCACAATGTCACAGAACTGAATTAAGTTATCATTTGTGGTTTTCCTAAATACCCCTTTACTAAAATGAACTTTGAGAATAAGCAACTGTTTTATTTCTTGCACAACTTCCTTAGATATCTAACTACATTGTTTAGTACACCATGAATACTCACCAGGTAGGTTGACTTTGAACATTTTATAATATGTTCATAAGCACAAGTTAAAACCGGATAAATTCCATTCCTTGTGTGTACAATTCCATCAGACTTGATATAAATAAAATTGAGGCTTGAAACACTGTATATTTATGTAAGTGAAGCCGGTGATCCAGCATTTTATACATTGAAATCTCAGTGACTTGAAATTGAATTGGGTGAAATTTAGCAGAAAATCTTAGAAGGGAAATAATAAATGATGCTATTTTTAGCTGGAAAGAGTTTTTATAGTACTTGGGCTACTGAAGAAAAGTTCTCATTTATTTAATGTCTTGAGTAATGATCCAGAAGAATGATAAGACTGCTATTGCTCAAAATTCTAGATAAACACAATTCATTCAGCTAGTCCAAGCTGAGCCTCTATAACATACCTGGCAGCTACTTTAGGACTTACTGTGGTGGTTTACTCAGCATGGAAAAGATGCAGATGCTTTCCTCAAACACTGTATAGTATAAAGATTGCCATAGTGCCTAGGGAGAATACATTCATAGAAATGTACAAGCATATGAGCACAAAATGAGTGAAGCATTAGCACAGTGGGCCACTAGGTATCACATAGGGAAGAGAGCTGGACCTGGAGACAAGAAGTCCATAATTCAATTCCAGCTTCAGACACTTACTGACTTTGTGCCACAGTTTCCCCATCTGTAAAAGGGGGATAGGATTATTGTAAGTATAAAATGATACAGTTGTAAACAGCTTTGTAAACCTCAGCACTGGTTTGGATCAACTGTTAGAAAATAATTATCAGTGAGGAAAGACTGCATAGAGACTTGCTCTTATGGGCTGTGAAGATAGATATTAATGTAGAGGTAAAAGGCTTTCCAAATGATCTAGCTTATGCTGAGTTACAAGATGAATAAAGAAGGTGAGAAGATGAACTTGGCCAAAGAGAAATTTTTAGTAATGGAGTCAAGGGTGGTGGGATCCATAAAGCTGAATATGAGTTGATGCCTTGACTCTGATGTTGAAATGAAAGTTATTGTAGTGATATGTGATTGGATAAGCACTGAAAAATTATATTTTAAGGTGATCTTTAATATGAAACCAGAATGGCAAATGTTGTAATTCCTGTCTAGAACATATAAACTATAATAAAAGATAATGAATGACTAGCAGTCAACAGAAAAGAATAAAATAATATTTAATAGAACTATGGGAAGTAATCAGAAACAGGTTTTTATGAGATAATTTAAAATAATTTATTGAAACTTTTAGGGGCTTGAATATTCTTAACTCATTTTTAATTATATATTAGCTACCATAAATAACAAATAAGGTGATTATTTATTAATTTTGCTATTATAAAATGTTGATTTAAAAATTATAAATCCCTGTGTCTTTTCATATGTGGATTTTCAAATGGAAATTGAGAGGTTAATTTCTGAGCAACATGATTCCTAAAATTTTAATAGCAATATAAAATGATTAGACTAAGTCTTTATTTTTCATAACATTAGATCAACCTCAAGATTCACAAAATTGTATTCTTAATCTCTTCATTCATTTTGATATAATTACATGAGACCATCATTAAGATGGAGTTTCAGATATTCTCTGAGTAGTTTTCCACTTTATTCTTTCTGTAATTCGACTATTTATTTCCTATCATAGAAATATATCTATACTATGACATTAGGTCCTAGGCAATTAATTTTAGTGGTGATGAAAGAAGGGAACCCTAAATTGATACATCTTTCTTAGTCATATGACTAGGAAGGTAGATTTTAGTAACACATTTACTTTTGCTAAAACTAAATATTTTGTTCCACTTGCATGGCCATGGAGAAAAAATGATGGTATTGCTGGCAAGTTATATGCCCCTTAAAATGAAAAATCAGTCTTTTAGGCCACCTTTTAAGGTCTGGATTCATTAATTTTATTAAAAAACCTAGCACCATAGATAATCAGAGGGCCCCCTCCTTTGACATCCTCTTCTCTATTGGCTTTGTAAAGGAAGGGACAAGAAAAAGAAGAAAGAATACTAAGGAGCAACTTTTGGCCAACACTAGTATCAAAATAGCTGAAAAAAATAACAGGGCACACTTTCTTTAGTACTGATGTTCTCTGTATATTAGAGCCATTAACTAGTCGCATCATTTTGTTTTCTTAGAATGTCACTGCCAAGAGAATAATTCAGTAATATGGAAAAATAATGCTTTTCTATAAAAAGATTTTCAACACTTCTGATCAGAAATATATTAATAGGTCCAAAGCTAAACTTCATCCATGTAGGCAAATGTAATATAATTTGGGAGATACCAAGAAAGCCTCCCTACCTCAAGATGGAATTCCCACAGTTTACCATCAGTATCAGAAATTCTGTCAGCTTCATCATCCCTTTGGGTTAATGTCTTATGCTCTATAAAAATGAAAATTTTCATGCTCCTGAGGGAGCACACAGTATTTCTTATTGGTTTTTAGTACTTTAACATGAATTAGAGCAGAATATTTAGGTGGTTATCAAAGGAGGAAGAAAAAAAATCAGTATTAATATAGGCATATGTTAGACTACTAGGACAAAAGGAGTAAATGGGTGAAGATATAGAGAAACAGGTTACAAATTTGCCAAGAAGACCCAAATATATTAATGATGGAGGACTTCAGTTTTATTTTGGGTGTCTACCAGATTTGCTAGAAATTTCTTCTTGTCAAAGAAAAGGAGCCTTAAATTCTTCACTCACATTCCTGACAACCTGATTATTCAAATAGTTCAGTAAGTGATATGGTAAACTATTATTCTCGACCTCATTCTGACAAAGAAGGAAACATAAGTAGATAAATAAATAGTAATGATGGAAATCTTGGGGATCTGCCACAAGTTCATAATGAAGAGATTAAGAATCTGGGCCAGAAAAGGAAATGACAATTATAGTTTGATGAGAACACTAAATTTGTAAGTTTGTTAGCTTTAGAAGGTTCAAGAAGAAAGGACAGATTAAGATTCTGTAAATTAAGATTGTATGGAATAAGTCAGCTCAAAACATATGTGAAATATTCAAGAATGAATTTTTAAAGAAACAAATGCAAAAAAATTCTATGAGGAAGAAAAGGTAGAACTCCCTGTTTAAGGAGAAAAGGGTGAAAACCAATTTTGATTTTTTTTAATGTCTAAAAGATAATAAAGGTAAAGGTAAAGGAGTATAAGTACCAAAGAGTGTCACAACATAAGAATGGAGTCATGAGTGCTAAATTACAAAATAACCTGCATCTGGCAAAGAAAATTAAGCACACACTTTTAAAAAGTTAGGTTGGGAATGAAACTAGGATCAAGCAATAGATAGGGGCATTGCACAGAGCAGATGTGAGAATCATAAAAAAAATTGGAAAGAAGCTGAACTTTTTAAACTTTTGTACCACCAAGAAAATTACCTTTGGATTAGGAAAGATAGAACTAAAATGGCTAACAGAATTGAAATGAAAAATTAATGAACAAATGACAATAAAGCATCTCACTAAGCCCCCAATAAATTCATTACTTGGCCTAGCTGAAACACATCCTGAGTATATTCTAGGAAGTGGAGACTATCACTATTGAGCTATTGCTGCAGATCTTAGAAAAATCATAGAGAATGAGGAAGTGCCACAGGCAAATACTGTCCCTATTTTTTTCCCCACTTTTTTCTGCCCTTATTAAAAGAAAAAGAGAGAGAGAGCAAAATTTTCCAGGAAATTTGACTTTCATTCCTGGTAAATTTCTAAAATGTACTATTAAAGGAATGGTTTGTGAGCATTTAGAAAGTAAAGTTGTAATCACTAAAAGCCATTATGACTTTATCAAGAACAAGTCATACCATACTAAACTGTTTTCCTCTTTTAAAAATACATTTGCTTATATCTAACATTTGTAGATCTAACCAGGGCCTTTGATATTGTCAGTCTTGAAGGCTTATGAAAAATGTCAGAATTTGGTGCCTGGAAAATCAGCATGCTTGCCTGGGTTCCAGATAATGGATGATGCTCTCTTACGTTCTCAGTCATGAATGAAATAAAATAAAGCTGGGTTTGCTCCCATGCTTTCTCAGCTATGTTGTCAAACGCTTTCAATGAGGATGACCTCAAGGTTTGCTACCCACTGATTCTTCAACTTGAAAAGGCTTGTAAGCCACGATTAAAATGGAGGGAGTGTTGGATTTTTTTCCCCCCTGAGGCAATTGGAGTTAAGTGACTTGCCCTGGGTCATACAGCTAGGAAGTGTTAAGTGTTTGAGGTCACATTTGAACTCAAATCCTTCTGACTTCAGAGCTGGTGCTCGATCCACTGCACCACCTAGCGGCCCCAGTGAACGATTTTTTTTGTTTGCAGATAATTGTGCACTCAGTGCAGTCTGTGAAACAGAGATTCAACAAGGTATGGATCGATTGGTTCTGTGCTGCTTGTGTTAATTTTGGCCTAACAATTAACACCAAGAAAACACGGCCTCCATCAGCCAGAATCTTGCCATACATGGAGAAATTTTGAATTCTGTGGATATGTTCACTTACTTTGACAGTATATTTTTCAGGGATGTTCATATTGATAATGAAGTTGACATATACAAGATTAATGTTTGGAAATCTCTGAAGGAAAATGTGGGAGAGAAGAGGTATTAGACTGAGTACCAAACTAAAGGACTGCAGAACCATTGTGCTGATCTCATCGTTGTATCCCTGTAAAACCTGGACAATATACTAGTGCCACGAAATCACTACCATGTGAATTGTTTTAGGAAGATTCTAAAGATCACCTGGTAAGATAAGATACCAGACATCCAGGTCTTATTCTGAACTAAACTGCCAAACATTTAGACTCTACCGCAGAGAGCACAGCTCTGTTGGACTAGCCACATTGATTGAATGTCAAATTTCTATTTGCCAAAAAGGCTATTTTATGGAATATACACACAGAGCAAGTGCTCACAAAGTAGTGAGAAAAAGAGATATAAAGATACTCTCAAGGTCTCTCTTGAGAACTTTGGAATTGATTGTGTGACACGAGAGAAACTGGTATGATTGCCCAGCATGGTTTGTCCCCATCAGAGAAGGTGCTGTGCTCTGTGAGCAAAGCAAAATCGAAGTAACTCAAAAGAAACACAAGATCCACAAATACAAAGAATCTATGCCAATGTTTACATAGATTATTTGTGTCTAACATGTGGTAGAACATTCTAGGCTTGTACTGGTTTGATCAGCCATAGTCAGATGCTGTAATTTGGCTTTAAAACGTGATGTCATTTTGATCCAACTAAAACTTATAATTCAAAAGAATTTTGCAGATACAGTAAACATAGTGAAACATTTGAAAAGGGTTTCATGATGTCTTTATGTACAAGATAGAGAGATGTGGGATTGAAGATGGTATAATTAGGGCTTTTAAGAATTAATTGAATGACCTTGCCAAAGAGTAGTGCATTCCTGTCTTGGTGTAAGCTCAGAAGATCTCTAGTGAAATGTCACAAGTGCTATTCTTGGCCTTGATCTGTTTAACATTTTTTATCATTGATTTGATTGCAGTCTTAGACAGAATGTTCATCTCATTACAGAAATCACAAAACTGAAAGATATAGGGATGATAAAAACAGGATCTAAAATGGTATCAGCAGGCTGGAATGATGGATTGAATATAGTTTGATAAAATTTAAATTGAGATACATGTAAAGGCACATTTAGACTTAGAAATTCAACTGTATAAATATAGAATGAGAAGATATAGCTAGAAGATCTGTTGGACTTAGTAGACTGCAGCCAATTTCTGATTGATAAGATGCCATGCTACAAATTGAAGCTGCAATTGTTCACTTTTTTCCAAATGAGGGAATTGAGGCAAACAGGATGAAATGATTTGTCCCATTAGCACATCTTAGGCTGGATTTTAACGCTGGAAGATAAATCTTCCTAACTCCAGGCCTGACACTCTATCTAATCCCTCTGGGAGCCCCTGGTTCCCATTAAGGCCTAGCTCAAGTGCCTTCAAGAGGTATTTCATTAAATCTCATTGTTTGTGAGCACCACTATCCCAATAACTATGAATGTATAGATGTATATCTATCTACCTATCTATCTTTGTGAATGGGTGTGTGTCTCATATCTACTTATCTACCATGTTTCCCCGATAATAAGACACTGTCTTATTAAATTTTTTTTTTGGACAGAAAAACACCAGAGGGCTTATTTTCAGGGGAGGGCTTATTCTAATGAATATTGACAGCAATTTTAATAAACAGGTAAATGTGAACAAAAAAAAGTACCTTTATTCAATAATGTTTTAACCCCATCATGCTCCCTGAGTGCTCCTTCTATCCTCCATGATGCCCCCTGAGTTCTTCTTTTATCCTCCATCATGCCCCTTTTATCCTCCATCATGCCCCCTCACTCCCGCTTACATAACAGGTTTTTATGTTGTCCTGCCTCAGCTCTCCTCCGCGGCACTGCTCTCAATGGCGCCAGCAAGCAAATCACTGGGGAAGAACAGGATGACGCGCTCACTGCTGCAGCTCTGATTGGATGCAGCTCGGAGCGCGGCACGCATTTCACCGGGGGTGGGGGGAATGGTGCATACAGAGGGTACCGTAATGTAGCGTGTAGCGCAGGGGATCCCTTCACTACAGTAGCAATCTCAATAGGGCTTATTTTCGGGGGAGGGCTTATTTTAGAGGAATCTTACACAGTAAGGGGAGGGCTTATTTTCGGGATAGGTCTTATTATCGGGAAAACAAGGTATAATTCAATTTCATTCCTATAAGAGCAAAGACCATCTCACTTCTGTATTTTTATCCACAGCATCCAGTACAGTGCCTGGTAGACAACAGGCATTTAATGATGCTTGTAGTTTCATTTGTATTTTTAAAAGAACCTTTTATGAAAGAGGCACTATATTTAATTCTAGGTGCAGGTAGGTAGCACATCAGATAAAGTGCTGGGCTTAGAGTCAGGAAGACTCACCTTCCTGAATTCAAATCAGACCTCAAATGCTTACTAGTTTTGTGATCCTCAGCAAATCATTTAATCCTGTTTACCTCAGTTTCCTTATCTGTAAAATGAGCTGAAGAGGTATCTTTGCCAAGAACCCCCCAATGGAAAGAGCAAACCACTCCAGTGTCTTTGCTAAGAAAAACCTAAATGGGTTCACACAAAGTTGGACATGACTGAAATTACTCAACAAAAACAATTCGGTGCTAGGATTACAAATATGAAAGTAAGAATTTATATTCTATTGATAGAAATAACATGTACACATGTCATAAATTTAGGATTGGAGGATACCTGAGAATCATCTAACTCAACCTCCTTATTTAATATATGGGGAAATTGAGGCACAAGGGGGTTATATGACTTGTCCAAGCCCTACCTATAGTAAATAGCAGAACAGAAATTTGAACCTTTGTCTTCAGGCTCTGAATCCAGCATTTTTTTCCTCCTTCTATGCAGCCTACTTATAATTTATAAATATAAAATGTAGACAAAGTTGTGGAATGGTTGATGGAGGAAGTACCCACATCTACAAAATGATACCTCCTTAAGGAATGAAGTGCTTTATTGTGGTGATGTGGGTGATAAGTCAGCCATGTGATTAGGAGCCTTTTATAGGCTGACCTTTGGAACTATGACAAACTACAAGCTGCAGTGTGTATCTCCGCCTTTGCTATCTCTGAGAGCATTCTCAGGGGCCAGAGTGCTTCTGCCTCCATAAACCCGGGTGCCAGGTACCCAAGGCAAAGACCTTGTGAACTTATTACCCACAGAACACAGCAGCATCTCAGGAGGTGGCAGGTACATTTGAGCCTCAGGTGGTTCGGCTGCTGGCAAACAGCTGTTGTCTCCGCCCCTCCTGGGCCCTGCCACCTACCTCATTCTCTGGCCCCACCTGCTCCACTTAACTCTCTGATTACACACCGTTGGGCTCTGAGTGATTCAGGGGCTGAAACAGAGACAAGGAGCCAGCTGCCCAGGAAGGACCCTATTAGCCCAAGCTCACATCCTGTGAACTCTGCTTTGAAAACAAGGAGAGTTAGAAAACGTAAGTTGGGACTTCTATTTCAACTCTAAAAGGGATGGACTATTTTAGGTTTGTTCCCCCTTCCCCTGCCACCTTCCTCCAGAACAGGAAAATAATGAAAGATCAAGGGAAAGAAGGAAGAAATTTGTCATCATGAGAAGTTTCAGTGTAAATAATAAGGCCCAATTGTAACTAATGCCAAAACTTTCCTCCATTTACATTGAGAAGCAGAGTGGTGAAGAAAAATGAGGATTGGACTTGAAATGATAAGATCTGAGGTAGAATTCTGTGGGTTTAACCTTTCTGGACCTATTTCTTCATTATAAAACGGGGATGAAATAATGTATACCACTACTCTCAGAATTACTGTAAGGAAAATAAAAAATATTCAATGTGAACTATTATTATTACTTTCCTGTATTACATTTCTACAATTTGAAAGAATTCTGTATTTCTTAAACTTATGACAGTTGTGGTTTTGGGGGAAGCACTGACTCCATTCTCACTTTTAAGAAATTCACCCAATGTTTCATATAATAAGGAAGAGTTCTCTCCTATATCTCAGGAATATTATAAATTTACAAGCACTTGGCAAAGGGAATGTGACCCAAAGATGTAGCAGACCATACTGTAGTTTATTTCTCTAGGTTTTTACTCTGTGATGAATGAATAACTTTCTATCAGCAATGCAAAAAAGGGCTTATCTTTGCCAGGCTTAGAGTTTATCATTTCTATCAGTGCAAAATTCTATTTAATATTTTCAAAAATCAATACATACTTTTGTATTTATATAAAATAAAATGGATATTGTAAGGAAGTAAGATAAAAAAGTGTCCCAATTATATTCTGAGGTGCTTAACTTTATATTTTATTAAGTCAGTAGTATTAATAAATGCTGCCCATTTGTTCTGCAGTGATTCCCAGAGGGAGGTGGTGGCAGAAAAGGTAGTGAGTCCTGGGAGGTTTAAGGAAGAGACTTTTGATTGCTTCTGATGTGAAATAAACTTATGTGTGGAATTTTGTTGAAATTCCCACTGAGGAAATTATACATGCAAATTCCACAAGAGTAGTAATATATGATAAGCACTAACTATGGTCTTTTATTTACTATATAGATTGCAAACCATAGATTTGTAGGTAGGAGAACTTTTTGGATCATCTATTTTCAGTCTGTACAATGTATTTCATTGTACAGATGAAGAAACTGAGACCCAGAAATGTTAAATGATTTACTTAAGTCACACAGGTTATATGGAAAGCTACTAATTTGTTTATAAGGAAACTATGGTGCAATGGAGAGAGCACCCAACTTGGATTCAGGAAGACTGAATTCAAATCTGGGCTTAGATACTTACTAGAAATAGGACTCTGGGCAATTCATTTAACCCTGGAAAAAAAAAAAGGCAAAGCACTCTACTGTCTTTGCAGAGAAAACCTCAAATGCTCTTGCTAAGAGTTGGACATGACTGAAATGACTGAACAACAACAATTAATATGTTTGTCTAAGAAGTGCAGAGTTCCTTCTTATGCATTTTTAATTTTTACATAGTTCAGGGCACTTTTCCTGATACAAAACCACTTTGAGATGGACATACTTCAAAGTTGTTCTTGTAGCCTAAAGAAACAGGCATAATGGAATTGCTAGTACAGGTGGATACTTGCAGCTTGGTCTGGGTCACTCACATCTCTATGGGATTACATATTTTCTTTAAAGAAAAATACTTCCTATCTACAAAGCAATAAAAAGCTTAGTCAGGTATTAGCTTATATTAGATTATGTTTTCTTTTAAGGCATTTCTTTATATTCTTAAGATGTCAGAAACTTCAGAATGAAATAATTTTATATTAAATGGAAAAAATCATGACAAAGATCAATGCTAATAAAGCTTTCCATTTTCTTTTTTCACTCTCTCTCCCTTTTCTTGGCTTCCAGCCATTAAATTCTGTTTTATTTATCTTCAATGTCCTTTGCTCTCTTCCTCCATTTGCATCCTGAACCACGATTGGTTTGATACTTTATGAAAAAGTAATATGAACTTCAATTCATAAACGTTTGCCAAGACTTAAATGAGAAGCTCAAAGTTGGGTAGGCAATAAAATTAGTTCTATGATGCTGATGCTACTACTACCGCTACTGCACTGTTCTGCCCAGCTCTTCCTATGCAAGCAGCCTCTACAGTGAAGGTCATCAGAAGTTGGTGACTAAAAAGTTCTACTGAAAAGGTCACTGTCTTGATATTGCATTTCTTGCCCCAGATTTCTTCAAGTAATATCCTAAAGAAATGAATGTTTTTGCCTATCTGTGGGTGCTGGACTTTTCAAGCAAGAACTGACAATTAAACACCATTTAAGTAAAATATTATTTTTCCCTTTTTCTTCCAATAGAAAGCTTAACAGGCATTGATATTTTTGAACCCAAAACATAACTAGTGTTTCAAAAGAGGAAGGACTTTTAACCATGGATTTTCCTAACATTTGTCCTTAGAAGTTGTGTAGTGAATTTGCTAGAACTACAAGCTTATAACATCCTGGTACTTTTAAATTAACATGCAGCCTCAAGCTGTTTTTGGAATAAAAGAGAACTCACAGTTAATAACATCACATAATCATATTCTAATTATGCTAGTTTACTCCATTTCAGAACAGTTGTTGGAGAGTAGTCTTATAAATAATAATCAGTGGATAGCACGCCAGCAGAAATTCAAGAAGATCTTTGAATTCAAATGTGATCTCAGACACGTACTAGCTGTGTGACCCTGGACAAGTCACTTAACTCTGTTTGCCTCAGTTTCCTTATCTCTAAAATGAACTGGAGAAAGAAATGAAAACTACTCTAATATCTTCTTTGCCAAGAAAAGCTAAATGAGGTGAAGAGTTGAACATGACTGAAATGATTGAACAATGAAATTTATTTAGAGTAACCCAAAAGTGTCATGGTATTACATTTTAAATTAAGATATTAATTAACAAACATTAAATTAACCTACTAAACTTGTAAATCTAAAGTTATTATAGCACTTTACAAAATGCTTTAAATATATGGATGATCTCATTTTAGCCTAATAATAATTTGAAATTGATATTATTGTATTATTTATCTCTACTTCATAGCTGAAGAAACAAGGTTCAGAAAAGTCAGATAATTTGCCCATGGGTGCACAGCTAATTAACATTAGCAATATTTGAAAGTAGGAGTTTCTGACTAGAAATTTCATTGTACTATACCTCGAGTCTTAAAAAATATATAATGATTGGGACTAGATCATTGGTTTCTCAGTGAAAAGAAATTCTCTGATGAGGATAATGGGTCTGGCAATTTTCCATAGGTAAGTGACATGTTCTTTGTAATTTACAATCTTAGAGAGTTATCTAGAACTCTGAAATGGTAAATGAATTGCTGAGGGTCACAGAGGTCATAGGTAGGGCTGGAGGAATGACCTAATATAGGAAAACCAGAAAGTAAAACTAAGTACTCTCTTTTTAGAGAAATGAAACCAAAACAGATTATACTTTAAAAAAAATTGTTATTGACATTGAGTCATCAGGTTTTTTTTTTCAATTGTGAAATTAGGAAGGAAACGATTTCTAAAATCCCTTCCATCATAGGCTATTTGTAGAAATTTTATTTATGCTGATGGGACTGCAGAAAGAATTACAGAGCAAAAGTATGCTTGATGATTTGGAATATCTTCTGATTAACACATATTGTGTGTGTGTGTGTGTGTGTGTGTGAGAGAGAGAGAGAGAGAGAGAGAGAAAGAGAGAGAGAGAGAGAGAGAGAGAGAGAGAGAGAGAGAGAGAGAGAAGAGAAGAGAGAGAGACACAGACACAGACACAGACACAGACAGACACAGACACTGAGACAGAGACTATTCTGGCTCACTCGTCACTACAGTCTTTTTTTTTTTTTTTTTTTTTTTCCAGTCATGTCTGGCTCTTAATGACCCCATTTATAGTTTTCTTGGGAAAGATACTGGAGTGATTTGTTTTTTTCCTTCTCCAGCTCATTCGACAGATAAAGAAACTGAGGCAAACAGGATAAAGTGACTTGCTCAACGTTAAAGAGCTATTAAGTATCTGAACTCAGATGTTAACTGAGGAAGATGAGCCTTTCTGACTATCGGCGTGGCACTCTCTTTACTTAACTGCTTACCTTAACATAATACATATCCTCCATTATTCTGCTCTTCAGCATGTAGACATGGTCACACTCAATTTTTTAACCAGGAAATACTCCTGGGATCAATTTGCTAATTTTAAATCTGAAAAAATTCTTCCTCTCCTTCTTTGAAGCTAGTAAGCATAAAGAAAATCTGTTTGGAGAATACTGTGATAAATGGGTTTGGTTTGGTTTTTTTCTTGTTGTTTTTGTTTGTTTGTATTAACCAATGTTCTTAATGAGCTGATTCTTCTTTAAAAAAAAAAAAAAACTCAAAACTTGCCATAAATCTAAAAAAGAAAAGCCTGGTTAAAAAAAAAAAAGACTAAGTGACCCCGAGGGTTCTTCCATATCTGAAATTCTCTGATTCTGTGAATCTGAGTCATCCTAGTATTATAAAGACAATATTTCATTTCCAATCTGGGCTTTGGGTTTTTCCTCCTGAGGCAGCCTCATGGTCCTCACTGCTAGGAGCTTACCATCTTGGTTATTTCCACTTGGCTAGTTGGATACCCAATTGGCTTAATGAGCTGCAGCTCAATCCCTGAGCTCAAGTTATCCACCAACTTCAGACTCCCTCATAGTAGGGATTATAGGTGTGAACAACCATTCTCTCTTGGTGAAAGGTTTGTAATGGTCTCTTTGGACTTTAATTTCTTCATCTATAAAATGAATAGGTTGGATCAAATAATCACTAAAGGTGGCTAGGTAATGCAGTGGAAGGAGCTCTGGGTCTGGAGTCAGGACAACCTAATTTTAAATCTATTTGTGTGTCTCTTAGTTTCTTCAACTGTAAAATACAGATAGTAGGAACACCTACTTATCAGTGTTGTGAAGTTCAAATGAGATAATATTTGTAAAATGCTTAGTATGGTTTTCTGGCATATAATAGACACAGATAAATGCTTATTACCTTCTCCCCCCTACTTCTTCCCCAATAACTTTAAAAAGAATCAGCTTGGAAAGCTCTTGGCTCTCCCTAGTATTTAAGTTAATTGTCAAATTCAGCAAAAATAAAAATAAAGAAAGAAAGCCTCCAAAGCTTAAATGAAAGAAATTCCAACTTTTTTTCATATCCTTTTATCTCATAATTCTTTCACAAAAATATTATACATTACATCAAAACTTGTTCAAAAGAGATATATGGCTGGTGGATCTGCTTAAAAATAAAAGTTGGCCAGTTGACCAAGAATTTTAAAGTGCTCAATATCAGTATTTCATACTTATTAGGTTTTTTTTTCCCCTTTGCGAGTCACACAGCACAATTCAGAAAAAAAAAAGTACTTTAAAAAAATTGAACTGAAAAAAAGTGTTTTCTTTTATACCAAAAGAATACAAGGTCATAAAAATAATTCCTGAGGACCAAGCCAAGCAGTTGAACCAGCACCAAGTTGAAAAGAAGGGATCTGTGAATGACTATTATATCATATATCTTTCCCTCCATATCTTTCACTATCTGCTCATGATTCTGAGGATCCTCTTAAGGGAAAGAAAGTAATCTTTTTTCCTCTCCCCACAAATATCACTACCTGGCTAAGTTGTCAAAAATTTTCACTAGTTCTTATACTACATTAAAAAAAAAAAAACAAAAAACCTGTACATACCACCAAGTAAGACCTTTGCTGACTGACCTGAGTCTAAATGATATCTAATTGGTCAATGACAGGAAGGTTTTCATTCAGTTTCCATTATGTCCTTCCACTGTTTTAATACAAGAAGGTTTCAGACAGCAGTTTGGGGATGAAATATAAACTAAGAGGGTAGTTTGAGAAACACTGAATGGGTATTAGACACTACCAAATGAATACATTCTTTAGTAAAAGAGGAAGGGAAAGGGAGATAGTGCTTGAATAGAAGAGAGGTGCCAAAAGTTCCAGCTGAAATCTAGAAATCCCTAAATATGCCTTCAAAAGTCCCACTCAAAATAGTCCTTTATGGAAACAATGAAAGCAAATGAAAACTCATATTTTTGAATTGTGTTGCCTTATTATCTTTCCTTGGATTTATTAATTGAATGTCCGAAAATGCCATAATTTGTCCCTTACGTAGTTATATAAATTTATATTTTAAGTTAAATTTTTTCTTTTTGAAATAAGCCAACAAAACTTTTGATTGCCTAAGATACTTTCATAAAGTTCTATTTTATCTATGTTTTAAAATGGTATGAAAAAACCTTTGGTTCTTATAGGTCATGAGAAAGGAGTATAAGCTCAAAAAGATTTCAGGAAACTGAAAAGACCCCAGGTAGGGGCTCGATCATAGGTTGTGTGTCTTTCACCCAAAGATCTGCCTAGCAGAGTTTGGAAGAGGCACATCACCACTTTAGCTGCAGGATAATCCTATTACCTCATGAAAATCTTTTATTAAGCCCTAATGAATCTATGATCTGCATTAGTGTGGAAGGACTTCCCAGGTACCTAGGCAAAATCATATATCCTTGAAGTTTAAGGGTTAACTTATATTAAATAAAATTTTTGAATAGAAAACACGTCAGTTTGGATTTTTACTTTGAGCTGATCTTGCATATTTCCCTTTCGGTAGCTTTGCACACATTGTTAGCTTACTCTCTGCCTGGTATAGCCTCTGTAACAAAAAGAATACCAGTTTAGAAAGACTAAGCTCTTAATAAGGTAAGTTAGTTAAACTCACCAAATATTTATTAAATACCTATTTGTGCCAGGTAACATTACCAAGCATTGGACACAAAACCTCATGGTAATAATAGCTCCCATTCATGCAGCACTTTGGTAATTATAAAGAACAGTTGAGCTAGGCAGTGAAAGTAGATTTCCCCCCCATCTTGCAGATAAGAAAACAGAAACTCAGGGAAGGTAACTAATTTGTTCGGGTCACACAATTGAGTGTTGGGGTCATGATTGAAACTTAGGTCTTTTGATTCTAAGACTTATACCACCCTACCTCAATAACAGTCATTGTGTCTACATCATGTCTCTCTCACTGGACTGTAAGCTTCTCAAGGACAAGATACTGGGCTTTATTTATTTTTGTATCTTCTTTCTAAAATACTACCTTGAACATAATTGTTATTCAGCAAACATTTGTTGATTTGAATTGAGTAAGAATTAGGACATCATTCACTTTTATAAATTGCGCTTGTGGGTATATGAAATATACCCATATGAACTAATATGGATTATTCATTTAATAATTTTACAAATACAGTAAAGGGGAACAGGGAGAACCATTTTGATGATTTACCAAAATAATGAAGTTGATTTTCTTTAAGTTTTGCCATATTTTTTATAAAAATAGATTTTTATAACTATAGAATACATATTTCTAAAATGAAATGAAATCTTAAGGCATATGAATTAAGAAAAATCAAGAGGCTTTTTATTGTTTTTTAAGATTTTTTCCCCCAAGAATATATCTGAAAATCAGGTGATGTGAATTACATTATGATGTTATTACTGAAAAATAAATTATAGTTTAAAAATATTTTAAATCATCTTGACTCATTAAAATTACATTGAGAACATGATTTGATTTTTATTCTAAACATCTCAATTTTGTTTAAATTAATAGATAAGGACTTTTTGTAGTTGTAGTTGAATACATTCAATTTATCATTTGTTGGTTAATTGAGAAGGTTTCAAACATTCCAATAATAGTCATTTTCACCAGAAATCAGAAATCTTTCATGATTGTTATGAGGTCAGATTTGAATGTTCAACAGTAACAGTGAAGCAAGCACCTCCTTTAGGCAGCCATGGCCAGCCACCTCCACATTGTGAAGCCCTAGAAGGGCTCTTTGCACTCCCTCCCCATGTCTCATTCCTATTCACTTGCCACCATTCCTGAAATTCACAACATTCATATCTCATTTAGGAGTTGGCATCCTTTTAGAAATGGTATGCCCAGCTGTTTACCTGTTTCTACTAATTTAGGGAGAGAAGTAATGAGGTTACCTGAGGGAGTAGCCCTAGGCCCTGATGTAACAGAGAAATGTTAATGGAAGAAAAAAAAAAATCTAAAATGTGGATCAGTATCCAAAGGGAACTTTGGAATCCTTTTGAGTGGCTAGCAGGGAACATAATGCTTCTGCTAATTCACATTCTTGCCAAGACTAGTCCTTTGTATTGACTCAATAAAATCATTTAAATACTTGATTTCTTATATTTCATTTGATTTGAATTAGTAACAAATAATAAGTAACTTATATAGGGCATTGTTGGAAAAAATATTTGTGTTTCTATGTGTACACACATATCATCTCATTTAATTTTTAAAACAACTCTGTGAAGTAGATGCTATTATTATTAGCATTTTACAACTGAGGAAACTGAAGCTGAGAGAAGTTAAAGCGTTGCCAGACTAGAGCTAAAGAGTATGTGAGGAAGAATTTGGATTTCAGGTTTTTCTAACTCCAAGTCCAGTGCCCCAGATGCCACCTCGCTGGCTTACTGGCCAATACCATCCCCACAATAGAAATCTGCCTAATAACAGATAAATGCAATTAGGAAAAACAAACCAAGATATGCATCAAAGATGATTCAGTCCAGCGCTATCAGTTTCATAAATGAATAAGCTGAGATCCACGGGAGTTAACTGATTTATCTAAGATCACTCAGGAACTTGTATTGAGGTCCTCTGCAGAGGCAATTCCCTCTCCCCTGTTCCATGTTTGCTGATGTCTGTCTGATAGCTTATGCCAATCGGCAAGGGTATGCTGGAACCAGCTCAAATGGCTCAGAGCCAATAAATTTTTTGTATAAGCATTTACACCTCAAAAAATGGCAAATGCTACAAATCAAGATTTGATTTATTGTTTTGTTTATTGCTTAGATTTAAGAAAGTGACAGAAAAATATTAATAATAATACAAATTAACCTTTTTTGAGGCAATTAGCATTAAATTACTTTCTCAGAGTTACAGAGCTAGTAAATGTCTGAGGCTGTATCTGAAACTACCTGAGGCTCTCTTAACTCTAGAGCTGGTGCTCTATCCACTGTGCTACCTGATTGCCCCCCCCCCCCAATTAAGCTTAAAATTATGTTCTAATTTTCTTGTAGATCCAGGTTATTAAGTATTTGCCATCACACTCTTGCCTATAGTCTCAGTAAAATATATATATTACTGAGAGGAGAGAGGTGTGGTTTTTTTTATCATTTCTTTGGAGTTTTTGCAAATTATTACAATAATCTGAATCTTAAGATCTTTTAATGTTATGTTTTATCTTTTGTGGTTATTTTCTATTGTGGTAACTGAAAGTTAGGTGGCATAGGAAATAGAACTCCAGACTTGGAGTCAAACAAGTCAAATAGACCTTTCCCCTCACCTGAGGCAGTTGGGATTAAATGACTTGCCCAGGGTCACACAGCTAGAAAGTGTTATACGTCTGAGGCCAGATTTGAATTTAGATCCTCCTGACTTCAGGGCTAGTGTTCTATCCACTAGGCCACCAAGCTGCCCCTCAAGTAGACTTTAATTCAAATCCTGCCTGTGTGATCCTGGGAAACTATTTAACTTCTGTCAGCTTCAATTTCTTCTTCTGTAAAACAGGAATAATAATAACAACACCTACCTCCCAAGGTTGTTTTTAAGGATTAAATGAGATTACATAACATGCACTTTGCAAATTTTAAGGCATTATATAAAGGCGCTAAGTATTATTATTTTATTCCCTTAGTTCTATTTAGCTATGATCAATTCATACACATCTTTCCACGTTTCTGTGAATTCTTCATATTCATGTTTTCTGATGATAGTAATATTTCTTTATATTCACATACCATAATTTGATTCCCCAAACTTTGGATATTCACTTTATTTCCAGTTGTTTGCAAACAAAAAGATTCTGCTACAAGTAATTTCATATAAATGGTAGATTTTCTTCTGTCTTTGACTCTTTTGGGGTAAATATTTCATGGTATCTGAATATTATCACTCTAGTTGCCTTTCTTATTTGTTTCTGATTCTTTGCAGAAGTGTGGAACCAATTTGAAGCTCAACCAATATTGTATAATTGTCTATTGTTTGATAATCCCTGCAACATTAATTACTCAACCTTAATTACTTAGGGATTTTATTGTCTACTAGTATCCTGAGTGAAGAGTGAAACCACAGAGATGTGATTTTCATTATGAATTATCAGTGATTTGGGACACATTTTTTCCCTTTGGTCATTTTCATTTATTCTTCAGAAAACTGTTAGTATTCTTTGACCACTTTCTACAATCCTCTCCTTTCCATACCTCTTTCTCCACCTGCCAGAGAAGAGAAAATGGAGTTTCCTGTTGAGACGCAATCATTTTGCAAAATGTTTACTAAATGAGGTAGGTATTTTTATAGAGTAGAAGGTAAAAGTGCTGAGTTTGCAGTGTAAGAATTTGCCCATTGTTAAAAAAAAAAAAAGGTAAGCATAAAATTAAAAAGGAAAGGGGCATTTCTTCCACCTTTCTCCCTTGCCTGGACATATATATATATATATATATATATATATATATATATATATATATATATATATATATATATATATATATATATAGATGCTGATACTGTTGTACTGAATTTTCTACCCCTTTTGTTTCTCTTCGAAAGAAAAAGACTAGATATCTGAGTTTGAAACTGTTTATGGAAATAGGCTTGTCAGGACAGCAGAGATGCATTCAGAGAAATTAAATACAGGACTTAAAGACGTGTATGATGAGATAACATTACATGTCAGATGCATTCTTCTCCAAGCATTTGAGGGGGGGAAACCCTAAACAATTGAATGATAGAATTGCAAAACTGGAAGGAGACTTAGAGATCATGTAGCCCATCACATTCCCATATTATAACTAAAGAAACAACCTTCGAGAATTAAGTGACTTTTTCAAGATCATTCAGCATGTTAATAGCATAACCAAGACTGAAAATCATGTCTTATGATTTCAAGTGCACAAGAGTCTTTCTATTATAGCATGCTATATACATGGGGAAATTAGTGCCTTTCACAACTTACTGACTGGTTCACTTTCCCAAATATTTGAGTTTTTCTTATATAATCTTCACCTCAGGAACAATCCAGCAGGTGTCATCTGTACTCTCTATGTTAAGGTGATTTTATGAACAACAGGGAGAACCCCTCTTCTCCTCTTTTCCCCCAAGACTTCTAATCCCCAGCCACAGGAGTGGTTTTCAGCATTTGAATCCATGCATAGACAAAACAGTTCTTTCTGACCTCTAATCCTGTGTCTCTTGAAAATCTTTCCATGATTTTCCATGATTTGGGACATCCCATTTCAAGGAACACTGGCCCCACCAAATCCTGTCCATCAAAAGTGCCACCTAAATTTTTTTTTGAAATGTCCTTATAACAGCTAGTGTAGTAACAGCTAAGTTAGACTGCTGCAGATTCAATTGGTCCAACTCCTTTTGACCTGACTACACAATCCTATGAAGGACAAGGCCCTGGAGTTGTCTTTTTAACAAAGTGGCCAAACTTTTCAGATGTTTTTGATTATATGGGATAGCAATAAATCATGGGGAGGCAGCCTTTATACCTTTCTTTATGCTATGTATAGAAAAATTCAGATTATTTTTTCATGATCCTAAAATTTCAAGATAAAAAAAAATCACAAAATTACATGTTGTGAAATGTCCAGATCTTTGGCAATATGTAGGCAAAATATCCATAGGATTGACTCCTATCCTATTGAGTTTCCAATCCTATGGATTGACTCTGTTTTTTGTTTTTATTTTGTTCTCTAGAAACATCTACTCAGATATTCTTTATATTTTTTCTCCTCCCACTCCTATTTCTCTCTGCCTACCTCTTTTCATATTATATACCATTAATGACTATAAAAAATATCAGAAAGTAAGTAGTATCCATTTTGAATATCAAGTGTAGGAGTAGATGAGGATAAATGCCAACTGCTACTTAATAGCTAAGTTGTTTTTTCCCACCTGCCACGGTAGAAGATATGGAATTTCCTTTTAGGAAGGAGTTATTTGCAGAATGTCTACTAAATAGAAGAGGATTATTTATGGAGTGTGTAAAAAGAGCTGACTGTATGAGTAGGGAATATACAGAGTTTCTATCTCCAGGGAAGCAGGATGTATGTAGACCACTTTGAAGACTCTAAAAATAAATTATTTCTGCCTCTGAGAGCTACCTTGCTTTGATACTTGGAGGAAATCTATCTTCATTGAAGTGGATATTCCCTGTGGTGGTACAGATTACAACTTATCTATGCCTTCTCATCAAGTGCCACATTTGTCCACATCCTCCCCTCAGTCCTCCACAGGGGATCCACCAAACATGCTAGGGCCCTTCTTCAAGATTTCTTAAAAGTACGTAGGTACCAATGGATCAAATGGGCAGCCCAGCTGTTATCCTTGCTTCTTACTACGTAACCTATACCCACTTCCTTTTCTGATTATATATTTCTGACTTTTTTCAAAATCAAATCTTTTAATCTTTTATGTCATTTATTGTGTAAAAATTTTAATTGGCAATATTCTTCATCTTATTTATAGCCATTAAATGTCTTTCCTTTGCCATTTGAGTAAGCTTCAACTTTAGTTCTTCAGGATTCCTTGACTCACAGCCATATTGGACATTACTAAAAGACTATTGATGTTTTTTTTAATGGCCTATTGATGTTTTTAAAAATGGTCTATTGATGTTTTTTAAAATGGGTTTTGTTTCAGGGAGAATATTGTGATCATTAAAAGCACTGTATAATTTTCCAAATTCAATCTAGCCCAGTCTTACTCCTATTCAATTTTAGGCCTATTTCAAATGAATTATCTGCCCAAAATAGCTAACATTTTAACTAACTGGTGAACCATCTGTCTATTTAACCATGTATTGGTCTGGACAATAGGCATTCTTCACTTACTTGGTTCTTTCATATTGTATAGTTGTGCTAAAATCTTTGAAATAATTATGGGTTTCATTTCAGCAATTCTAGAATGTTCTAGGCTTGCTAAAATAGCATATAGTTATCTGCCAACAAAGTTACCTATGGAAACTCACACACCAACAAGAAATTTATTTCCTTTAGACCTTGTGTTGGACATCCTCCATGGCAGTGGCAAAAAAAATTTTTGACAAGAGTTTTATGACACACTGGATATTAATAATCAGAGGATTGTTCAGCAAAGTTATCTCTGTTATATCTTTCAAGAATTCATCTATGATTTTGACATATACTTGAATTTGTTCTATCAAATAAAAACCTTTTTAATATAAAAAATTAAAACCATGATTTTGTATTACTGTAGAATATTGTTTGCAAAAGCCTGCCCTGTTAGCGTCTCTTATCTCTTATGGATGTTCTTTATGTATGTGCAGTAAGTCTAATAAGATTTTATAGAGATGGGAAAGAAGATATGACAGTTAATGGTATTTTTTCAGTTGACATATTTTTGGCAGTACTAACATATGAGTTTTTCCCTAAGCTTTTGATAGCTTATTCTTTGCCAATACTCTGTGTATTGCCAATAAATAGTTGATCCTCAAAACTGCATCAATTGCCTGAGGGATGACTTCTGCAAATAGTTGATCTAGTCTAACAGCTTTTCTCATCCTAGTTTTCTTCAGTGCCATTCCTTCTTCATGCAGAATATTGAAGATGTGATGGTAGTCTGAATTGTAGTAGTTCTTCTATCATTGGTAAAGATAAGGTTTTGCTCAAGGAATTTGAAAATTTTCCTCTTTTCATTATTCTCTCTTCCATCAATCTTAAAGTACTCTTGTGATCATTTTGCTCAGCCTAGTAGCTCACCAAGCTTCCTATAAAGTTATTTCCATTATTTCTCTCTATTTTGTGAAGCAATACTGCTCATGACTTTCCATTATGTTCTTTTATAAAATTTTATAAATGAGTCTATATTCTAAAACAGTAATTTCCTTAACTCCCTATCTTTTTGTGTGGCAAGAAGGGAGAGCTTGTTGGCCAAGGAGTTTTCTAAGCCCTTTCGGTCCCTTTATTGTGGCAATTAATTCATATCAGTTAAACTTCTTTCAGAAAATGTCATTGTTTAGTTGTTTTTCAGTCGTTTATGAGTCTTCATGACTCCTTTTTGGAGTTTTCTTGACAAAGATCCTGTAGTTGTTTGCCATTTTCTTCTCTAGTTCATTTTATAGTTGAATAAGTTCAGTCAAATAGGATTAAATTACTTGCCCAGGGTCACACAGCTGGTAAGTGCATCTGAGGTCAAGATTTGAACTCAGAATGATGAGTTTTCCTGACTCTAGGCCTGACATGCTACTTAAGATGCCACCTAGCTGTTTGAATGTTGTTGGTTTAAATAATTGGTTCTTTTATCCTACTTCCTATTTTCCAGTGCCCATAGCTTAAATTTATTAGATTGGAATCACCTCATTTGTGCACAATAGCTTCCTGTTTGTACTCTTCTAGTTTGGTTTTATTAAATTTTTATTAATTTTATTAAATAGTCTGACAATATACATAAAAATCTGGTTCACAGATTGCTCCTTCTGCTATTTATTATTTCTCTTCATCCTCAACATAATGTCTGATATATACAAGATACATAATAAGTACTCATTAGCTGATTGAACATTAGAATATAACCCATCAAAATTTTTGTAATGCTTTTTGGTGCTCACTGTGTTCAAGTCTCCCAACTCTTTTCTCAGAAAAAAATTCATGAATATGTGTGAAACTTTTGTATAGTTTTGACTTCTCTTGTTTATTACTTTCTGAATCACATCTTCTAACATTTTAACTAACTTTAACCACTGCTTGCCTTTGCATTGAAATCAATGAATATTAAATATTGACAATTTAAATGTTCTTATCAAATTCGTTGTAGAATTTATCTACTTTTTTATCCCTAGCAACAGATGTTGCTGCATAAATTGTAATAATAATAAATAAATTTTCAAGGTGATCTTTTTGCAAATGCTTCCCTCATGAGCATGGTATATATGATGAACAAGTGTCCCATAATATTATGGATTATTCTTGCCTTTCATAGGAGAACCTGTGAGTATCTTTATGTTTAGCTGTAATTTCTATCTCTCTTCTGGTTTCATTTATAGTGAGTGTGTTAAGACTGGCATATTTTATTCCTTTCAACAAGACATCCATTCATTGGTTGCTAGACCACTAATGAATAGTCCTGCTTTCTAAAGACCAATGTAGATAAATATGGACTATCTTATTACCAACAGGCAGACTACTTAGTGATGACTTTTTTCCTGTGGCAATGAATATAACAAAGAAAATCCCATATCTACTACAAATCTATAAGACCTATTTCTGCCTCTGCAGTGAAAGAAACAAAGGAGCGAAAAGGGGGGAAATAAGATGCTAAAAAAAACACCTACAATGTTTTTAGGCCCACTACAGCTAACATTATAAAGTAATGTAAAGATAAACATTATAAAGATAACATTATGAAGTAAAATTCTTCTTTAAATTCTTGTTTTGGAAAGTGTTTATTGAGTGGTAACAGAATTAAAAAGTTGTATGTTCCATATCTCATCATAGGGGCAAAAAAACTGGACTTGAAATTACATTCTATGATTACTTGAGAAGAAACTGAGAATATTTATCTGTTGCTTAAAGTGTGTTCTTGTACTCCCTAAGAAAACCACGTATAGAAAAAGCTTGCAAAAAATTACAGAAATGAGTATCAAAGCCATTACTTAATTGTTGTTTGATAAAATGTTAAATATATCTAGTGAACAACTATTTTGACCTCTCTAAACCATCTTTCCCCTGCATTATAAATCATGTTTCTCCATTTTAAGCCTGTTAGTCCTTGCATAAAGGAGCTCAAAACCATTTAAAAAAAAAAAGCTTAGCAGTGATTTTCCATGTCTGTGACAAATTTAGATTAGATATTCATAGAGTACTTCCCCAGGTGCTTCTTCCACAACTCCTATTTGATCAGTGGACCAGCTTGGGTACTAACTTGATTATATATTTAGAATTTTAGAGGTAACCCTGAGAAATCAAGGTTTCTAGTACAGTTGCTCATGATCCCCGATAGATGTACTTCCTATTGATTAACAGACAATAGACTTAATTAGTTCTTACCAGAGATATTTAATAAGATGATATAGGAATAACAGTTGGCACAAAAAATCCTGCCAAAAAAAAATCTGGAGCAGGCTGTCCTTTTGGACATACACATGGTCCTTGGAAAAAGTGGCTTCAAATTAAAATGCAATTAATAGGTGCACAGGCAAAGACTACATGAATCTGTGAAAAACTGCCTAACTCCTACACTAGTCATCTTTCCTTCCCTTGTAGAGTCCTCATAAAGTTTTCCTTAAGGTTCTGGGCTCTGAGGTTCAGTGCCTTTCAAAATTCCAAATCCAACAGTCTCCCTGCCACACGAGTCACACTCCCTGAAGCTGCTTCCTCTCTTGGTGATTGTGCTCCTATACCTGCCTGTGCCCATGTGTTATCAGTGTGTCTCTCTACTCTCAGTTGGGAACGCTATTTCCTCTGTGCTCTGCTCCAGGGATATGGTCAGTGGAAAGGAGAGGAGAAATCGTGTGAAACTCCACCTCTGCCTCCACACCTCCTAAGAGCAATTTCTTCTCAGGGGTTTGATTCAAACTAGAATCCTCTGGTCTCAAGATTAGATCTTCCACCCCTGGGTTGGATGTCTCTTGACTAGGGAACTTAGAAATCATTCACATTATAAAGCTCCTTAAAGCTGTCTAACCTGTGTGATTTGCCACTTGTTCTTCTTTTTCCTCCTTGACTCAGAGATTCATACCTCAGGATAAAGAGTCTTGTCATATATCATGCTCATTGATCAGTCAATTGATTCTGTAGCTCAACCAAAGAGGCGTCCTTACCTGATAAAGATATCAGAGCAGAGAGAATTTGGATAATTAAGCAGAGGGAAAATAGAACTATACCCCTTACATTAAAAAAAAAAAGTTCACTATTAGTAATGTGAGCTAGACCTCTCGTGTTGGGAGGTTTGGAAGAAAAGCATCCTGTGTAGGAAACTTTTGGGTTTACCTGGTTTTCACATTGTATTTATTATTCAAATTCTAGCACTAGCACTGTAACTATTGTGTAGCACTGTAACTAGAATTTAAGTTCCTTGCGTTCAGGGACCACCTCTTCCTGTAATGCTAGTATAGTCTTACATAGCCCATAAATACACATGGAATGATTATTAAATGAATTAGGTACTTAATAAAAAGCATTTTTGTCGTGACAAATATGAATTTAATTTTCTTTTGAGACAGTATAAATGTGTAAAATCTTAGCTCCATACTCATTTTCCTCTAACTCCTACTCTTTTTTATGTTTAGAATATGAAGAAATAGATTTTGATCTATGTCCATCTACCTTTGTTAATTTCATTTCCATACAATCCAAATAAAAGTGACTATGTCCTCTATAAGAGTTAATGCAACATGTTTATAGAGCATATCTGAAGTAGAGCTTTAATTTTGAAGCATTTTTAATCTAAAAAAATTAAGAAATATTTATTCCTTGAGCAGAAGGAAATTTTATACCATGGCATAAGAAAAAATACAAATATAACATGTAGAAATTAACATTGTAAAGTTAATCTTTCTTCTATTCTTTATAGGTCTTATTTATAATAAGAGAAAAATGGCTGAACTCAACACTCATGTGAATATCAAAGAAAAGGTAAGATAAAGGAAGAATAATGTATTTTTTTTCAAGAATCCCATTGCATGTATAGCTATGTGTCCTTTCATATATACATATGCCCAATGTATAACATGCATGTACATGTGTGTGTAAGTATGTATGTATATATGTATGTATATGAATGAATGTACTATAGAGACTGAGGAAACTGAAAGGCAAAATATTAAATGACTTCTCCAAGTCAGAGCTAGTATTTGAAATCATTTTTGCTCCATCCTTGTCTAGTGCTTTTTTCATTACTGCATGCTATGGGGAAAAATACAAATATCTTACTTCCTGACATTTATGAGGCACTTTTTACCATCATTTTCAAATTTCTATAGCTCCCACAAATTTCAAGTGTTGAGAAAGAAGCAAATTCTTCACTTCTACTCTTACCAATGATTTCATCCAAGCAGATTGCTGCCCTCTAGCCTGCAGCCTTTCTTTGATTTGGTCTTAGAAAATGAGTGGCTTACTAAGAAATAGTTATTCAGAGAGATAAAAAGGAATTAGGTATTAGGAGGTCCAAAAGTTAAGGTGGACATTTTTTTTTAAAAGTAATGAACTGCAGAGTAGTCTGGGAAAAAATTCTAACTGAATATCGAGCATGTTAAGCAGGCTAGAGCCCCACATGCCCCAGAATGGGATGTGGCTGTGTCCAATGTACCAGCATAGCTGCACCTGTGCATCTTAATTTTCTCAGATAACAGAACCTTCTTACCTAATCAAATATGCAAAAATTGTTTGTGCTATACCATGTGGTCATGTTTAGCCTGGGGAATGTAATTAAATTCAAATAATTTAAAATTATATTGTTATATTTAATAATATTAAATAAATTAAATGTAATCAAAAGAGTCTTCCCCAGTGAATGAGGCTTTTTTTATGAGAAATGAATTCTATGACTATAATATATATATAACATATATATATATTCTATACTATTTGTTCTTTCCATTCATCCCTCCTTACTGTTGATTTTTAATTGTATGTCCTTTAAAACTTACATTAGATCTTAACTTTTGTGTAAAGTCTTTGCTATGTACTCCAATCCACAGTACCCTCCATTTTCTCTGAATCTCTCTTATTATCTTTGCAAGTGTTGTTCGTTTGGTTTTTATCACATATCAGGCCATACCACTTAGATCTGATTATGTTGTCACAGATTCTTAAAGTGCTAGGGAATACAGAGTCCATCTGGTCCAACCTGTTCTCAAACAAGAATCCCATGAACAACAAGTATTCCTGGTAAGTCCTCATATACTCTTCACTTGAAGACCTCAAGTAAGAAACCTCTTCTATTCTGAGGCAGACCATTTCACTTTAGGATTCCTCAGAAATGTTAGGAGGAAGCTTTTTTCCTGAAGCCAGTAGTTTACCTTCTAGGTCCAAGCAAAACAAGTCGAATAGCTCTTCATATGAAGACCCTTTAAACATCTGAAAAAGCTAGTGTGACTTCCTGTGCCCCTCCCCTAATTTTCTTTTTTCCAAACTGAGTTTCTCATTTCCATCATCCGAACGATGGGCTCTGTTAGATATCATTCTGATCACTCTCTTGGATGTACTTCAGCCTGTCATTGCATTCTTATACAGTTCTCTAAATATCATTTCACAAAGGGAAAATCCACATTAGCAGCAAAGTAGTACAATGAACAGTCTGATTGGCTTGGACTCAGGAAGACATGAGTTACAACATTAGACACTGTGTGATCCTGGGTAAGTCACTTAACCTGAATCTGCCTTAGTTTCTTTGATTGTAAAATTACAAAAGCAGATGAAACAATAGTTTGTAAAGCATTTGGCATAATCCATGGTACAACATAGATAATTAATACATTCTTGTTCCCCCTCTTTCCCAAATTCAGGATCCTATGCCATTTTCATTGTAATCTCAAAGAGCCATGTAGTTGCTAGATCATGCTAAGCACTAATATTGAGTTTGAATGTGCTAAAAGACCCAAATCTTTTTCATAGGAACTATTTAGCTACAGTTTTGGACTTGTGAAATTGCTTATTTAAATCCAAGTAGAGAATTTTGTATTGATCTTAGCTGAGAATGATGATGAAGATGAAAGTGATGATGATGATGATGATGATGATGATTGTTTTAAGATTTATAAAAAACTCTATGTAAAGATCTCATTTGTTCCTTATAACTACTCTATGAAGCAGATACTATTACTGTCCCCATTTTACAGATGATAAAATCAAACATAAGTAAGGTTAATTGACTTAACCAGAATCATTTAAAACTGTTAAATGTCTGAAGCAGAATTTGAGCAGAGTTCTTTCTAACTTTCTTACTTAAACTATCCAGTATATGTCCTTGACTCTTAGTAACTTCCACCTTCTTATATTGAGCTCATTTTTCTAGCCTGGCAAGATTTTAAGTGTTATTATTATCCCCATTTTACAATGAGTATTGTGGAAGCACTTAATTGAAGCCTAAAAAATTTGTATTTTATTCTTTTTGAAGAAAGGAGACACTGAAGATTTTTGAGCTGAAAAATGAAAATTTTATGCCTGTACATTAAAATGATTATTTTTGAGCATTTTGTGAGTTATAAACTGGAAAAGGGAGAGACAAGAAGGGAAATAATCAATTATGAGTTTAATTCAATCATCTAGGTTACAGGTGATAAGAGCATGAATTAGATCAGTAGCAGTTTACGTGGGATAGAAAGGAAGAATGTGAATGATATGTGTGAAGTCAAAATTTTAACATCCACAGCACTTTGAAACTGATTAGATATGGTGAAGGAAAATGAATCAAAGGGGAACCTCCGATTTCAAGGACGGTTGGCATGGTCGTTGTCTTCGTTCTCAAAGAGCACCAAAATGACATCACTATGTCAGAGTTTAGTTACAGTGTGTGCAGCTGGCTGCTCAGATCAACATGAGCTTGAAGTGCTTTGCCAGAGGTCGGACACAGACAGTCCCCATGAACATTTGGGACGGCTTCTCTAATTTTGTGCATCGCACATTTCTTTTGGGCTAATTCAGTTCTGCTTTGCTCATAGAGCACAGCACTTTGAAGAGCAAGCCATGCTGGGCAGTCCTGCCAGCATCTCCCATGCCATACAATTGATTCTGAAGTTCTTAAGAGAGACCTTGTATTGCTTTTTCTGACCACCTTGTGAGTGCTTTGACCTCTTTTTCTCCATAAAATAAAATTTTTGACAAGCACACATTTGGCATTCAAACAATGTGGCCAGACCAGTGGAGTTGTGCTCTCTGCAGAAAATTGGAATCCTTGGAAGTCTAGTTTGAGAAAGGCCTTTAGTATCTGGTATTTTATCCTGCCAGATAATCTTCAGAATCTTCCTAAGACAATTCAATTGGAAGTGATTCCGTTTCCTTGTCTGGCACCTGTGTGCTGTCCAGGTTTCACAGGTATAGGACAATGGCGTCAGCACAACTCTGGAGACCTTCAGTTTGGTAGTCTTTTGGAGAATATTTTATTTGGGAGGCTCCTAAGGAAAATCTGAATTTATATAGATAACAATGGTAGATTTTTGAGGAGTGTCCATTTAGTCATTTGAGGGATTTTGTATTTTGAAAGGTAAGCAAATGAAGAACTAGAAGGCACTTTGAAAATTCAAGAATAGAGTTCAGGAGAGAGATTGAATCTGAATATATACAATTGGGGGTCATTTGCATAAAGTTAATCATGGAAGTAATTAATGTGAATGGATCGCAATAACCAGATAAAAAATAAGAAATGAAAATGAAAAAAATGAACATACTCACTATAAAATGAACAAAGAAAAGTAAGGATAGAGTCTTAGGGGATAACTATACTTTGGGCATGAGAAAAGAATGTTTAAATAGCAAAAAGAGATGAAGAAGGAACAATAAGACAGGTTCAGAAATGTTGTGAATGCTCAAAAATTATCAAGAAATAGGTAATGGTTAATAGTATCCAATGCTGCAGAAAGTTAACAGGGGACTTGAGTGTGTGGGGGGGAACCTTTGTATTTGCTACCTAAAAATTGACTTTGTTTCATTGGAAAGATAGGCATGAAAGCCAGATATCAGGGAGTTGAAGACCAAGTGGGTAGTAAAGATGTGATAGCAACTACTTTTAAGAGAAGTTTCTCAATAATGATAATATTTAGCAATAATAATAATATTTATAATATTATAATATTTATAATATTATAATAATAATAATAATAATAATATTTATGTCCCAGGCATTATATTAAGAACTTTATAGTTATATTATTTGATCCTCAGAGTGACCCTAAGAGGTAAGTGTTTTTACTATTCCCATTTTACAGATCAACATATTGAGGCAAACACAGGTTAAGTGACTTACCCAGAGTCACACAGCATAGAAAGAGCAAGTGTTTAAGGCCGGGATTTGAATCTAGGATTTCCTGACTTCAAACCCATTCCTCTATTCAGTATATCACCTCATTATTGTTCAGTGATTTGAGGGCATCCAACTCTGCATGTGATTTTATCCATGTGATTTTCATGACCAAGACAGTGAGTAGTTTGGCATTTCCTTCTCTAGGATGTCCCCATTTTATAGATGAGGAACTGAGGCAAATAGAGATTATGTCATTTAACTAAGTCACACAGTGAGTAAATGCCTACAACCATATGTGAATTAATGTATTCCTGAATCTAGGTTCAGTGCTCTATCTATTGCCTGCAATGTGTCACCTAGCTGCCTATTACTACAATTATTACACCATACAACACAATATGGCAACACATGCTTCATTTTATGAGTAATGATAATATAATTTTATGATTACTTTCTGTAGCATTTTGATTTATATTTACCAAATTCTTAAAGTACAGGTTGTGAAAACAGAAAATGCCCAATACCTAATTATAATCCTCAGATAAATTTAAGAACTTAGCATGAAATTGCACTAATAGCATTTTAAAAAATATATCTTCATCCAGTAAAGAACTAATTTCCTTGGTTTTACTAATAGCAAGGTCGGTGTAGCAAGAATGATAAAAAGTAGATGGATGGTCTGACTTATGCCATGGACTACAGACAAAAATTGGAAATAATGATTCTCTTATTTGGAGAACCTATATTCTAATTGTGCTAGATATCACTAGAGAGAGATCAATTAATTAAATAATTGGGTTCAAAGAGATTGTTAAGATCATGTACAATTGTTTCTAATGACAAAGGCATTTGTATTTTCTATGAAGAACCCTAATGTATCATTTTCAGATACATTTAAATAAAATTAACACACATCCAGGTCCAGTTAACAGAGAACACAAGCTTCCAGATTTCATTCCAGAAATACTTTAAAAAAAAAAAAATTCACCATTATCATTCTCTCTTAGGAAATGGTCATTAAATTTTCTTTGCCTTTTATCAGAAAAGAGAGAAACACTGACAGAGGTTAGTGCCTAATGCTTATGCATAGAATATTGCTGGTGTTGCTTGGCAACCAGCAGAGATTTAACGGAAAGTCTTAAGGAAATAAATGAACAAATGGAAATGTCAAAATCAGTTTTAGGTAGAAAAAAAGAATCTTACCACAAATTCCAACTTTTGTTTCAAGTTATGTGATTGGGAGTCAGAGGCTATCTGATTTCTCCTGGTGATCCTTCATCCTTATGGTTAACATTAAGGAGAATGGGAAGAAATCAATATAAATGCAGAAGAGCTTGTCATTCAGAAATCACAAATGTTTCACTCCATTTTGGTAAATGCTTCACATGTACTAAACAGTAAATAAATAGACATATCGGTAAATAAATGACCCCCTAAAATAAGTCATGCATGTTTTTACTATTAAAAAACAAAAAAAAGACAACTTTTATTGATACGTTTTTACTCTCTATTCTTTCTTACATTTGGTTTATATATATTCTTTGTCCCATGTGATGCCCAGATGGTTGCATCTTAATGTAATTGGGCCCTATCTTTCTTATCTCCCTCTAAGGCTACTAAAAACATGGCAATTCTGACCATCAAAAGGTCTAATCTCAAAGGAAAATGAGTCATCAGAAATATAAACTTTGTCAGAGGTTTCTGGAAGAATAAGAATATTTAGAAACTCCTTTTTCTTAAACAACTATTGCAAGTCATATGTATGAAGGAGAGATATAGATATATAGATATTGAAGAGATATAAAAGAATTAGTTCATCTGGAAAACTTGACTGATAGTCATGAGATCTAGATACTAGTCTCAACATAGTCCTATGTAATTCTGAATGACCCAAATAAGTTTTCTGGGCCTTGGTTTCTTTAATCTCTAAAAGGAAAGGATTGTATAATCTGTTCTCTAAGCTCCCTTTCAGATATAAGAGTATGTTTCCTAGAATATGCAGTTGTACAGTTTTTCATATTTCTAATCTTTTAGTTATGATAAAACATGTCAGGATTCTTAGGAAGAAAGAGAGCAAATAAGTTCATAGAGTTGTGGGAAAACAGAATAAGAGCTGGATATAATCTGTAGATTATTTAGTCCCAAAACAATTTTGAAAGGCAAGAGATATTTTTTTCTTTTTTTATATAGCTATTTATTGACAAAATATATGCATGGGTAATTTTTCAACATTGACCCTTGCAAAAACTTCTGTTCCAACTTTTCCTCTCTTTCCCTGCACTCCTTCCCCTAGATGGGAGGTAGTCCCATACATGTTAAATATGTTAAATGCAATATATGTATACATATTTACATAGTTGTCTTGCTACACAAGAAAAATTGAATTTAGAAAAAATAACCTGGGAAAAAAAACAAAAATGCAAGCAAACAATAACAGAAAGAGTGTAAATGCCATGTTGTGGTCCACATCTCCCAGAGTTCTTTCACTGGGTGTAGCTGATTCTGTTCATTAGTGATCAATTGGAACTGATTTGGATCCTCATTGAAGAGAGCCACTTCCATCAGAATTGATCATCATGTAGTATTGTTGTTAAAGTGTATAATGATCTCCTGGTTCTGCTCATTTCAATTAGTATCAGTTCATGTAAGTCTCTTCAGGCCTTTCTGAAATCATTCTGCTGGTCATTTCTTACAGAAAATAATGTTATATTCCATAACATTCATATACCACAATTTACTCAGCCATTCTCCAATTGATGGGCATCCCTTCAGTTTCCAGTTTCTAGCCACTACAAAAAGGGCTGCCACAAACATTTTTGCAAGTACAGGTCCCTTTCCCTTCTTTAGTATCTCTTCGGGATATAAGCCCAGTAGTAAACCTGCTGGATCAAAGGGTATGCACAGTTTGATAACTTTTTGAGCATAGTTCCAAATTGCTCTTCAGAATGGTTGGATCTGTTCACAACTCCACCAACAATGCATCAGTGTCTCAGTTTTCCCACATCCCCTCCAACATTCGTTATTATCTTTTCCTGTCATCTTAGCCAATCTGACAGGTGTGTAGGGGTATCTCAGAATTGTCTTAATTTGCATTTCTCTGATCAATAATGATTTGGAGCACCTTTTCATATGAGTAGAAATAGTTTCAATTTCATCATCTGAAAATTGTTCATATCCTTTGACCATTTATCGATTGGAGAAAAGAGTCAAGAGATATTAAGTAGCTTAATGAGATCATAGGTAATAAAGTAGGAGAATCAAGATTCTAGGTAATGGATGACAATAATAATCCATTTTTTAAAAAATCATATAGCTACAATATCAGATATGGCACTAAGTCTTTTAATTCTATGTACAAATGAAGTCATAAGTTAAATCATTAAGGAATCACAGTGCTATTAATCAAATAGTTTGACTTTTTATAAACTTTTACTTTGGAGATCCAGTCAAATGGATTTTTGGTTGTACACAAATACCTAACCTAAGTTACTAATACCTAATACCTAAACCAAGTCAGTTTTTTCCTGGCCTTTTTCAAAACTAAATATGGTTTCCACATTTTTAAAAATGGTATCTTCTTAACTTTATACCACACTGGAGGAAGAATCAGCTTTAGCATAATTTAGTGTTAAATTTAATTTTATTTATTTAAAGATAAAATAGAATAAATAATGTCTCAACTTTATTGTACTTTTAGCAAAAAAAATCTAGTGGATGGCCAACATTAACATTCTCCTTTTCTTCAATCTTCATTCAGGCAATACTTGCTAATTGTGGGTACCACCCAAGGCACTGTTAGGCCTTCTTCTTTTCTTCCTTTATACTAATTTATTTGGTGATCTCATAAGCTCCCATGGATTCAATTAACATCCTTATGTTGGTGAATTTCAGTTCTACTTATAACCTCTCTCTGGACTTCCAGTATTGTATATCCAACTTTCTATTGGGCACTTCAAATTGAATGTATCATAAATATTTTAAACACAGCATGTCCAAAACAAATCATTGTATTTCCTCCTAAGACCCAGAGATATTAAGTGGCATAGTGAGATCACAGATAATAAAGTAGGAGAATCAAGATTGCAGGTAATGACTGATAATAACAATCCATTTTAAAAAATCATGTAACTACAATGTCAAATATGGCACTATGTCTCTAATTCTATTTACAAATGAAATCATAAGTCATTAAGGAATCACAGTGTGGTTACTAAAATAGCTTTTTTTTTAATCAACTTTTACTTTGGGAATCCTGTCAAATGATTTGTGTACAAATAATTATCTAACCTAAGTTTATTTTCCTTCTCTCTTCCTTTTTTCCCCTATTATTGTCAAGGGCACCATCATCAGTCCCTCAGACTTGCAATCCAAGTATCATTCTGAACTTCTCATTCTTTCACACACACTCTCTCCCTCATATCTAATCAGTTGCCAAGTTCTATCAATTTTACCTTTGCTTGTCTCTTGTATATGTTCTTTTTTTTCTGCTGACACTACCATCACCCAGGTGTGGACCTTTATAACCCCATGCATGAACTATTGCTACAAGCTTTTTGTTGATCTCCCAGCCTCAAGTTCTATTCTCCACTCAGCTGTTAAATTGATCTTTCTAAAGAGCAGGTCTAACCATGTTACCCTCCTATTCAATAAACTCAAGTGAATTACTGTGACTTATAGAACATAAAATCTTCTGTTTCATATTCAGAACCGTTCACAACTTGCTTCCTTTCCTCCCCTCCATCACCTCTCCCCCTATATTTTTATTGTCTTCTTATACCTTCTTCCCCATGCTCTTTGTGATCCATAAACACCGGCCTTCTTACTGTTCTTTACATTTAGACACTTTATTTCCAGAATTTAGGCATTTTCATTGACTGTCCTCCATGCCTGGAATTCTCTACTTTCTCATTTCCATCTTTTGGCTTCCCTGGATTCCTTAAAACTAAAATCCCATAGAATTTTAAATTTGTTTGAATTTTTTTAATTTAAAAATTTTAAAACTAAAATTTAATTTTTAAAAAAATTTAAATTAAAAAAATAATTTAATTTAAAATTCTATGGAAAGCTTTTTTAAATGTCCCTTAATACTAATACTAATTTCTTAATGTCCCTTAATACTAATTAATACTAATATCTTGCTTGCACATAGATAGTTACATGTTTCTCCCATATCAGACTGTGAGCTCCTTCAGAGCAGGTTTTGTTTTTTGCCTTTCCTTGTTTCCCCAGCACTTAGCATATCTTAGCACATAGTGGGTGTTTAATAAATGTGCTTGTCAACTGACTGATTAGAATGAGGCAGAAAGCTATAAAGATTATTACCTATGAATTCAAATATTCACAATGTAAACAAAAAAAAAACCATAGGTTTTTTCTCTTTTACTCTATTTCTTCTTTTACAACTATGATCAAGATGGTTTTATATGATACAAATGTATTACTTATATAAAATTACTTATGTATTACTTATATAAAATTACTTGCTATTTAAGGAAGAAAGGAAAGGGTGGGAGACAGGGAGAGAAATTCAGAACTCAACATTTTGTAAAAATGAATGCTAAAAGTTTCTTTATATATAATTTAAAAAATAAAATACTGTTGAAAATTTAAAAAGAAGTGGCACATAACAGTATGCTTACACAAACCAGCCATATTTCCTCAGTCACCATTTCCATAGTGAATGTATACATTTGGACCCATCAACTCTTTGTCAGGAGGTTATCAGCTTTGTCTTCAGCCATCTAAAATCATAGTATATCATTTGTATTGATCAGAGTTCTACAATTTTATTTTATTTGTAAGGTTATTTATTGCTTAAATTGTTATCTTGGTGCTGCTCACTTCATTAGGTCATGTTACATCAATTCATTTAAGTCTTAGGTTTTTTGAAACCTTCCATTTTACCATTTCTTATATTGTAAAATCCCATTATAGTTATATATCATACTTTATTTGGTGATTCCCCAATAGATGAATGAACACTTCATTAATTTCAAGTGTTTTTACTACTGTGAAAATAAATTTGATAAATATTTTTGTACATTTGAGAGTAGTGAAATCTTGAGAAAACAAGTTAGACTGTGGGACACAGTATGAAAAGGCAATGTACAAACAATCTGACCAGAGCTTGTGGGGGAAATCAGGAAACAGGTAGTTGCTCTATCCACTACTTTAAAGGTCACAGTACTTAGGAAAGCAGTCAGAACATCTGTATACAATCTGACCCAAGAATCCCTTTATCTTCTCTCCAGATGTAGATGTGGTGAACCAGCTAAGCTTACATTGTCTAAGATCCCAAATTAGAGCTCTAACTTAGATCTGTCCTACTTTTTTGTTCCAATTAAGATACCAAAAAAAAAATCCTTATGAAAAGAAAAATACCTCAGAATAAATCAAATATCACAATTCATCAGAGAAAGTACTTGAAGCAAGTAGTTATACCTCAGAGTATATATATATATATACATATATATACATATATATGTGTGTATATATATATATATATATATATATATACACACACACACACACATATATGTATGTATGTGTGTGTGTATATATATATACATATATATGTATGTATGTATGTATATTTATATTTATATCTTTGAATCTAAGTGTACCCATTGCCTGAAAGCAGATTTCAAAATATGTGGGAATGCATTTAATGGACTTAAAGTTTCATCCTGCCTTGGCATTATGTGCAGGCTAACTAGTAATTCTGAGAAACCATGGGTGAAAAAGTAGGCACAATTATGGAAACTATGCAGATGCAACAATTAAAATTGTCTAGAAGGATTTTTCTCCACATAAAGCTCTTCTTTGATGTCTCAGTGTAACATAGAGGTGACCTTAGATTCTATGCCAGGGGAACACAAGTTACCTCAGGTCCCGCCTAACTGAAAAAGTTGATTATGTAGTGCAGAAGGGAGTATGTGCTCCAAGGAAGAGCCCAGCTACATTCTGGAAGGCTCAAGATCAGGAGATTGGTGATTTTTGTCTTTGTCCCCATCTGGAAACTGCCCACTCGTGGTGGGAAGTGCATTTTGCACCTGTAGAGGGACTGCCTGCATTGTCAAAATCATGAAGTGCCTAAGTCCTATTTTACCTAGTGTTTGTCTCAGTACAGATTAAAAATGTATATACCACTGTCAAGCATTTGAAGATTACAAAAGGCTTGACAGGTGAGCATTTAAAGGTCAAGGTTTTTAGATATGAGAAAATACTCATGAACTAATTTTAAAAATTGAAGTTACCTTGTAGAATTTTATTAATCATTTTAACAGAGAGAAATTCTGTTTTATCATGTCATGTGCTACAGCAGGTCAAGAATTTAATCTTATTTCTAGGTCCATTAAAGAACTTATTTCTAAAGCATACTGTCAGTTTTTGTTTAGTATTATGATAACCACCTTTACAAAATTGATTGTCCCACAAAATGTTGAAATATTTGACATAGTTAAGAATAGTTCACAGGCTGATAAAAGGACTACCATTTTTTAAAGTTAACTGGTTTAGACTAGATGGTTTTTTTTTTCCCTTGAAATTTCAGTGAAATCCATATCATCATAGTTTTATGGGCAAAATGGGGACATGGGAATCTGATAAAAATAGCTTATCTCTATGTAGTACTTTGGTAATAATAACAACATGTATTTACATTGTACTTTAATTTTACAGAGCATTTTCTATAAACAATACTGTAAAAAAAACTTATTGTAAATATTGTACCTATTTTAGGAATAGGGAATCAAGCAAGCAATGTCTGATTTAGGAGATAAATTTAGGTCTCTGTTGACTCTAGGTAAAGAATTCTTGCCACTATATCCTTCCATTTCAAACTTTCAAGGGCCCTGGTTAGGGATTCTTAACCTTTTTTGTGCAATGGATACTTTTAGCAATCTGGTGAAGTCTAGATCCTTTGTCAAAAAAATATTTTTAAACATATAAAATAAAATACATAGAATTTCAACTACACTGAAATAAAATTACCTAATTTATTATTTTTTACATTCACAGATCCCAGGCTAAAATCCCATGCTAGAGGATGACTTTAAAAATGAAACAAAAACCTCAACATTTCAAAAATACTTTGATTAAAAATAACTTGTAGATGATAGAAATATTATTTTTGTTTTTACAAATTTCCTTTCACATGTAGATAGGAAGTTGAAAGGTTAGGAAATTAATTACTTGTATGGTATGGCAAATGAAATTTAACAAAAAGGTTAGACTGAGGCATGCTTGAGCACATGACTATTAAAAATAATATGGGCTGTTAAGAGAGTTGCAAGAACTAGAGAGCAAAACTATAATAGTGGGAGATCTCAACCTTGCACTTTCAGAATTAGATAACTCAAACCACAAAACAAATAAGAAAGAAATTGAGGTAAACAGAATATTAGAAAAATTAGGTATGATAGATCTTTGGATATAACTGAATGGTGGCAGAAAGGAGTATACTTTCTTCTCAGCAGTCATGGAACCTATACAAAAATTGACCATGTATTACAAAATAAAGACCTCAAAATTAAATGCAGGAAGGCAGAAATAGTAAATGCCTTCTTTTCAGATCACAATGCAATAAAAACTACATTCAACAAAAAGTTAGGGGTAAATAGACCAAAAAGTAATTTGAAATTAAGTAATCTCATCTTAAAGAATAATTGGGTGAAACAGCAAATTATAGACACAATTAATAATTTCATTCAAGATAATGACAATGATGAGACATCATGCCAAAATTTGTGGGATACAGCCAAAGTGGCAATAAAGGGAAATTTTATATCTTTAGAGGCTTACTTGAATAAAATAGAGAAAGAGAAGATCAATGAATTGGGCTTGCAACTTAAAAAGCTAGAAAAAAGACCAAATTAAAAAACCCCAATCAAATACTAAATTTGAGATCCTAAAATTAAAGGAGAAATTAATAATATTGAAAATAAAAAAAACTATTGAATTATTAAATAAAACTAAGAGTTGGTTTTATGAAAAAACCAATAAAATATATAAACCTTTGGTAAATCTGATTAGAAAAAGGAAAGACGAAAATCAAATTGTTAGTCTTAAAAATGAAAAGAGAGAACTTTCCACGAATGAAGAAATTAGAGCAATAATAAGGAGTTACTCTGCCCAACTTTATGCCAATAAATTTGATTATCTAAGTGAAATGGATGGCTACCTCCAAAAATATAGGCTTCCCAGATTGACAGAGGAGGAAGTAAATTGCTTAAATAGTCCCATGTCAGAAAAAAAAAAAAATAGAACAAGCTATTAATCAACTCCCTAAGAAAAAATCCCCAGGACCAGATGGATTTACATGTGAATTCTACCAAACATTTAAAAAACAATTAGCCCCAATGATATATAAACTATTTGAAAAAAATAGGGAATGAAGGAGTCCTACCAAATTCCTTTTATGACATAGACATGGTACTGATATCTAAACCAGGTAGATTGAAAACAGAGAAAGAAAATTATAGATCAATCTCCCTAATGAATATTGATGCTAAAATCTTAAATAATACATTAGCAAAAAGACTACAGAAAATCATCCCCAGGATAATACATGATCAAGTAGAATTTATACCAAGAACATTTGAGAGTATAGGGATAAATGGACTTTTCATTAAAATAATCAGTAGCATCTATTTAAGTTTTCAATTAGCAATAATCGCACCTCAGTTAAACCTCATTGGCTACGATACTGCCACTGCGCAAAGCTAGTAGTAGCAAATATTTTAAACCATCAGTAAGCATCATATGTAACGGGGACAAACTTCAACCATTCCCAATAAGATCAGGAGTGAAACAAGTTGCCCACTATTACCATTACTATTCAATATTGTATTAGAAATGGTAGCTTTGGCAATAAGAGTCGAGAAAGATATTAAAGAAATTAGAGTAGGTAATGAGGAAACCAAATTATCACTCTTTGCAGATGATATGATGGTATACTTAGAGAACCTCAGAGATTCTACTAAAAAGCTATTAGAAATAGTCCACACCTTCAGCAAAGTTTCAGGATACAAAATAAACCCACATAAATCATCAGCATCCTTATATATCACTAACAAAATCCAACAGTTAAAGTTACAAAGAGAAATTCCATTTAAAGTAACTACTGATAGTATAAAATATTTAGGAATCTATCTGCCAAGGGAAAATCAGGAACTATATAAGCAAAACTACATAACACTTTCCACACAAATAAAGTTATATCTAACCAATTGGAAAAATCTTAAATGCTCTTGGATAGGGTGAACAAATATAATAATGATTACAATACTTCCATAAACTAATCTATTTATTTAGCTCTATACCAATCAGACTCCCAAAAAACTACTTTAATGACCTAGAAAAAATAACAAAGTTCATATGGAAAAACAAAAGGTCAAGAATTTCCAGAGAATTAATGAAAAAAAAATCAAATGAAGGTGGCCCAACTATATACCAGATCTATAAAGCAGCAGTCACCAAAACCATTTGATATTGGCTAAGAAATAGACTAGTTGATCAGTGGAATAAGTTAGGTTAAAAGGATAAAATAGTCAATAACTTTAATAATCTAGTCTTTGACAAACCCAAAGACTACAGCTTTGGGGATAAGAACTCACTATTTGACAAAAATTGCTGAGAAAATTGCAAATTAGTATGGCAGAAACTAGGCATTGATCCACCCTTAACACCATACACCAAGATAAAGTCAAAATGGATTCATGACCTAGGCATAAAGAATGAGATTATAAATAAATTAGAAGAACATAGGATAGTTTACCTCTCAGACCTGTAGAAGAGGGAGGAATTTATGACCAAAGAGGAACTAGAGATCATTACTGATCACAAAATAGGAAATTTTGATTATATCAAATTGAAAAGTCTTTATACAAACAAAACTAATGCAGACAAGATTAGAAGAGAGGCAATAAACTGGGAAAACATTTTTACAGTCAAAGGTTCTGATAAAGGACTCATTTCTAAACTATATAAAGAATTGACTCTAATTTATAAGAAATCATGCCATTCTCCAATTGATAAATGGTCAAAGGATATGAAAAGGCAATTCTCAGATGAAGAAAGTGAAACTATTTCTAGCCATATGAAAAGATGCTTCATTATTAATCAGAGAAATGCAAATTAAGACAACTCTGAGATACTACTACACACCTGTCAGACTGGCTAGAATGACAGGGAAAAATAATGCAGAATGTTGGAGGGGATGTGGGAAAACAGGGACACTGATATATTGTTGGTGGAATTGTGAACACATCCAGCCATTCTGGAGAGCGATTTGGAACTATGCTCAAAAAGTTATCAAACTGTGCATACCCTTTGATCCAGCAGTGTTACTACTAGGCTTATATCCCAAAGAGATTTTAAAGAAGGGAAAGGGACCTGTATGTGCCAAAATGTTTGTGGCAGCCTTTGTGTAGTGGCCAGAAACTGGAAACTGAGTGGATGCCCATCAATTGGAGAATGGCTGAATAAATTGTGGTATATGAATATTATGGAATATTATTGTTCTGTAAGAAATGACCAATAGGATGATTTCAGAAAGGCCTGGAGAGACTTACATGAACTGATGCTGAGTGAAATGAGCAGAACCAGGAGATCATTATACACTTTAACAACAATATATAAGATGATCAATTCTGATGGACCTGGCCATCTTCAGCAATGAGATGAACCAAATCAGTTCCAATGGAGCAGTAATGAACTGAACCAGCTACATCCAGCGAAAGAACTCTGGGAGATAACTATGAACCATTACATAGAATTTCCAATTCCTCTAGTTTTGTCTGCCTGCATTTTTTATTTCCTTCACAGGCTAATAGTACACTATTTCAAAGCCTGATTCTTTTTGTACAGCAAAATAACTGTATGGACATGTATACATATACTGTATTTAACTTATACTTCAACATATTTAACATGTATTGGTCAATCTGCCATCTGGGGGAAAGGGTGGGGGGACTTGGAACAAAAAGTTTTGCATTTGTCAATGCTGAAAAATTACACATGCATATATCTTGTAAATAAAAACCTATAATAAAGAAATAATATGGGCTGATGACTGCCTCAGATTCCAGCCAAAGACACAAGCAAAAGAATAGCTCCTCTTTTGTAGATTTTGGGGAGTACATAGTAAAGAATACCACAGGTAAGTGACATTGTAAGGTTGAGGGTAGCATAACTGGTTACGGAGCTAAAGCATAGGGAATAAAACAAATGATTAGCAATAGGGAATGGGTGCTAGCAATAATTCCCTTCTTCCCCTCCTGTTTTAAGAGGTATTTATTGTTTAAGTCCACCTGCAATTTAGTGATCAAGATTTCTTTGAGTAGTAAACCAGACATCCTTGAAGAATGACTTGGAGGTGTAAAGATAGCAGGCTCAACTCTGCTGAATCCGCCAAGATTATCAGAATTTCCTGAGGCATGAATATAATTAACAAGAGAACTGGACTTCTAAACTTAACCCATTGCAGGCCAGCTGGATTATAATAAGTTCAGAGGTACAGAACCATGATTTAGGCAATAATAGGACAAAATCAGTTAACTATAAATAAGTTCAATAGGAAAATGATACAAGATCAATTCTAATTTAGTAAAGTTATATGGGGCAGTCAAGTGGCCACAGTGGATAAAGTATGAGGATTGAAGTCATTTTTCCTGAGTTAAAATATGGCCTCAGATACTTAATAGCTAGAACAAGTCACTTAACACTGTTTGCCTCAGTTTCCTTATCTGTAAATGACCTGGAAAAGGAAATGGTAAATCACTTCAAAATCTTTGCCAAGACAACCCCAAAATGGATCACAAAGGGTTAGCCACTATTGAAATAAATGAATAATTACAACAATAATATGGAGTCATATGTGTTCTAATATAGCTGGGAGTTAAACCCAGTTTTTCCACTTCCAATCTAATGTTTGTTCTACCATATTTTCAGACTTTTGGTACAACAGTCATATCTATTTGGACAACCATACCAAAATTTTATAGATTTATGGATAAGTATATACTTTGGGAGATAGTTTCTAAGACATTCTCATCAACCCTGAAATTGTATTCAATATTTCTTTATCTCTATCAGTGGTGTTACTATTATCCCAGACACCTAGGTTCCAAACCTTGGACCTATTTTTGATTCCTTTGTGTCTACATTCTAGTCACTTATCAACTTGTGTAAATTATACCTCTCCAGTGTTTCTTGTACTCCACACAGGCCTTCATTATTTCTAGTCTGAACTACTGGTCATCACCCAGCCTCTAGTCTTTTCTCCACTGTAATCTATTCCATATCCCAGTATGACATGATTTTTCCTGAAACAAAACTTTTATCATGTCAGCCTCTGCTCAGAAACCTTTAATGAAATAGCCCAAAGATATGTCTTTTTAATTTTTATACTCTACATTCAAGTAAGCTTTGTATTCTTGCACTCAACCTGAGTACTTTTTTTTTAATAGTATAGACACAGAATGAACATTTGTTAAATTAATGGATCTTATTGCAAGTAGGCAGACTCAATATTCTTAATAAAACTGAAAAAATTGAACGAATTACTTTGTGATAATTCTATCACTAAAGTGTTCAAGCAAAACTTGTATGACCAATTTTCAGAGATGTTTTAGAAGTAGGTCCTGAATTGGTTAGACTAGATCCCTTCTCCCCAAGATCCATATTCAGCTCTGAAATGTTTTAAAATCACAGGATCTCAGCATGGAAGGAATCTCAGAGTTAATCTAGCCCAAATTGTAACTGAAAAGACAGTATCTCTCCTTCTCCCCCCTCAAAGCAACCTTCAGTGGTAGTAAGCAAGCTTTTTTACTAAGGCAACTTATTTCCACTTTTAGACAATTCCAATAATTAGGAAAATTTTTCCTTATATTGCGTTCAAATCTGCCACCCTACAACCTCTACTACTTCATCCACTTTTGTTCTTTTCAGCCAAACAAAATAAATGTGATCCTTTTTTCCCCATGACAAACCCTCAGACACTTGAATCATTGAGTCCTAACTCTCTGATCCCCAACTTCCAACCTTTTTCTTCTCCAAATTAAACAACACTATGATATTTCCTTTAAGCAATTCTTATATGGCTATGGTTTCAGTCCTTTCCCCACCCAGATCACCTACTTGATTTTCTCTGGAAAAGCTCCAGTTTGTCAATGGTTTTCCTAAAATGTGGCAAGCAGATTGGCAAGCAGATTTGAACACAGTTGTCAGGATGTAATCTGGTCAATACCCATCAGAGTAATATCTAGCATATAGGTACCACTTTAAAATGTTTATTGAATTAAATTGGCTAGGGAAGACTACAGTAAGATTATCATCTGCCTTTGTGTGATCCCCATATCTTCCTACTCCACAGTTCAACCATGGGTATTGTTTTGTTCTCCTACTATACTTCCTTTTAGTAAGCTCAGCTCCTATGGTTCAAATGTCATCTCTATGCACACGACTCTTAAACTTATACTCCCAGCTTTCACCACACTCCTGATGTATATTTTTCTTTTTCAATTGCCTATTAAGACATGTCCACTTGGAAGTCTCATAAGCATCTCAAGCGCCCAAAATACAAAAGTGTACTCATCATTGTTTCTCCTTAAATCTTTTTCTCTTCCTAACTTCCCTAATTCTGACAAGGACAACAAAGTTCTTCCAGTCATCAAGGTTCACAACCAGGGAATCATCTTTAACATTTCCTTCCACTCACCTCTCTACATCAGTTTTCAAATTTTTGTCAGTTCCATCTTGCGATACATCGTGTTTCTATAACCTCTCTCCATTTCCATGATGGCATGCATCCTAATTCAGGTTTTCATCATCTTTTGGGCACTATTGAAATAACTTCCTAATTAATGTTCATGTATCCAGCTACTTCTCCTTTTCAATACATCATTCACACAGCTCTCAAAATGTATTTCTAAATATTGGACCATGTTACTATCTTGCTCAAGAAGCTTCAATTGCAATCCTGTTTGTCATTGACAGTCACTCAATATCTGGATCCAGCCTATTTTTCTAGGTAGATTACACATTAATTCCCTTCACATATCTATATTTTAGCAAAATTGACTTATTTTCCATTCCCTACACCTGACATTAATTTCCCCATAATTGTACAGACTATTTGAAATGCCTGGAAAGTTCTCCCTTTTCTCTTCTATTTCTTAGATCCCTTCAGGAATTAACTCAAGTGCCATCTTCTTCAAGAGCCAATTCTTGATTCTACTAATTCTTAGTGCCCCATAAAAATGTAACTTTGTATTTATGTTGTATGCATGTAGATAGTAGGATATAATATATATATATGCATATATGTAAATATATGTATATGTGCGTATGTATAATATATATCCATACGTTTGTATAAATTTACACGCAAATAATATTTACCTTTCTGTGTGCATATTGTATTTATCCTACCTTTCTCCTTCATAAACCTCCCCAAACCACCAAAAGAAAAATGTAATCTCTTTGAAGGTGAGGATAATCGTGCTTTTGGCTTTGTATCCCTAGTGCCTAACACAGGTATTTTAAAAGTGCTAATTGATTTATTTCTCATTCTTCATGTTGTGCTGCTATTAATGAAGCCTTCTTTGATGATCTTATCATAGCACTGATTACTATTAAGCTCACAGTGTAATATAGTGGATATTACACAGTGTAATACAGTGTAATATAATAATATAGTGGAGTCTTTTTCGTATTACCTAAGTCTTTTTCGTATAAACCATAGCTACACTTCTCTCATTGTTACAGAATTGATATTCATCATATTAAATTCAGCTTATCATTCTTAACTTAATAATTTTGCGAGATCCCAAGTCTTTCATCTTATATATTAGTTACTTTACCCAAGTTGATGCTATGCAAACTTCATAAGGATGACATCTGAAAAATCATCAAAGCCATCAATTTAAAAACAAAACAAAATACAACAACACCTACAAAAGAAAAGGACAAAGAAAGCCCTCTAGGGTACCTTATCCTGAGGTTCCTCCTTCAGGATGACTTTGAATCATTAATGACTTTCCATTCATGAAGTTCTAAATCCATTTAGTGATAAATTCTAGCCTCCATATTTCTGTTTTATCCATAAGAATATCTTGACAGAATTCATCAGTTACTGAAACTGAGTTATATTATGTCTATGTCATTTGGCGATTCTCTGAAAACTACCTTTTCATTACTTTGTCCAAGCACACAGTACATTCTTCCTAGCAAATCTGAATTTCTGCAATGAAAAGGTTAAATTTAGTTTGTCATCTCATTTTTAATTTAGTCCAAAAATTCAAGCCAAGTAGAACATGACAGCACCTCATGCACATCTGCTTGCTGGTGGAGAGTAGATCCCAGAAAAGGCAATTAAATTGTAGTATTATCCTTGGTATAAGAGTATTGGACTGCAAAGAGCATTTTCTTCCCCAAAAAGATTCAGAGGAGGACTGCCTTCATTAATGTGTAGATAATATTAGAGGAAGAGCAACTGAAGCAAAGCATACACAGATGAGCTGCTTTTAAGGAATTCGTAAATAGCTCAGCATTTTAGAAATGCTGAACTAACCAAGGTGATTACGAATTACCTTTCAAAATGGTAGAAAGAGTGGAACCCTAGAAATAACTTGATATATTTCTCATTGATGTGGAAAAAGTAGGCTTGCTGGATGGTGAATTGTTTTCCTTATTCTAGATGATACTGTTGAAGATGGAGTTATTTAATAATGTGAAATAAAAAGTGTACTTAGTGATGGAGATATGCTGAGTAAGTGGCTACCCAAGGGTGATAGACAATGACATCTATTTTTATTGGTATAGAAACCAGATCTGAGATTTCATTTGTGTATGAGAAGGGAAAGAGAAGAGACAAAGCATTTATATAGTACCTACTATGTGTCTGGCATTGTGCAAAATACTTTCACTTTCATAGTCTCATTTGATCATCACAACAATCCTGTGCAGTAAGTACTGTTATTCCCATTTTATAGTTGAGGAGGCACACAGGTTAATCAAATGACCCAACGTCAAAAAACTAATAAATACCTGAGGCTAGATTTGAACTTGTCTTCCTTATCTTAAAGAAATATGGAATCCCTCCACTCATGCAGGTAAGCACCTTCTCTGAAACTTACAGTCTTACAGAGTTGCTTTTACAACACTAAGATAAATCATTTGTCTGAGATCACAAAATCACTGGGTATCAGAAACAGAATTTGACCCCAGTCTTCTGGCTTAAGATCTGCTCTCTATTCAGTATGCTCTTTCCTCTCATCTGTCTATTTGAATATCCCACAAAAATCCATGAGTAGATTTTTTGACAATGAAAATAATAAACAAATCTAACATTTCGCAAAAATTCCTCAAACCCTACTATTGAATTGCAAAGAGTTAAAAACTATGTTTATAATTTTTAGGTTGAATTGTAGTTACCATTTGTATTTTTAGATACATGTTGTTGGAAAGGTTCTACAAACTCCTAAATAATTTGATTCAAAATAATCAACATCGTTGGTCTACAGAATAGGACAGCTGAACATTCCAGGTTTCTCTACCACAGCCAATTAGCTAGAAGATTAGAAATGGATTGAAAAAATCAAATGGAACAGAAGCCATGGTCATTTCTTGGACTTTTGCAATCTGAAACTTAAGCATAATTAAACTGAAAATTCATTAGCTACTGAAAATTATTAAAAGAAATGTCACAAAACTATTATGGTTGGGGAAAAAATCTTAAGGAATCTAAGAATTGCTCTTAAGTGAGTCATCCTAATAATAGGATTCATTTCAATTCAAACCAACATTTGTTAAGTGATTTAAGTACTGTAGATACAAAAATAAAAAAAATACAATCTGCCCTCAGGTAGATTAGAATCTGCTGGGGAATCAAGTGATGATGTGAAATAAGTGGTCTAGATACACTGGTAAGTACAAAATACAGATATGCATTCAGGATATTGAACTATCAAAAAGCTCAAAAACGTCTCATTGTTCAAGATAGAATAAATGCCAGTAGGAAGAACATAATGACAAATAAAACAGGAGAAAAGTAGAAAGGAACTGTAGATTAAAACACCAAAAGGTAAAGTCTAGACAATGTCAGGTTCAAAAGCAGTTATTTAAAAAGCAAACCAAATTGAGCAAGTGAAAATTTAAAGTAGAGAAATCAACATTTGGAATCTTAAATTTAAGGTAAAAATTTAAATTGGGAGGAAAAAACAAATTATAAATGAAGTAGTAAGATCCTAATTTATTTGGGCCTATCAATAGTTGGATTTTCTTCGACCCCCAAATTCTTTAGGAACATGCTGAAAGTCAGCTCCCAATAACCTGAAATAAAATAATTATGAAACCAGTCTGACATGTACCAAATAAGAATGGAATAATCCTTTTTGATTAAAGACTTATACTACAATATAAGCTTAAGGCAGAGCCAAAAACAGGAACAAGCTTAATGAACAGCAATGAGTTCAAAAGCTTTATCATATGTTATTATATGTTATACACATGTACACTATTATACATTATTATGTGTTATTTAAGGCAGTGTGTTATAGTGTCTGAAAAGCTCGCCTTAGAGTAATAAATAAAAACAAGAAGTCAAATCCTCCTGGCATATATTGTCTTTGTGATCTGGTTAGTCACAACCTTTTAATACCTGTGGACAATTCTCTAAGATTATAAATCACACATAAGTTGACAAGTGATACTAGTAGAGAAAATTTGTTCACTGGGAGTTCTTCACACCAAAAAAAATTTCAGGTCTATCAATTTCTCATTCATGAAGCATTTTCAAAACTTTCAAGCTATATAGTCAGCTAAGCGGTATAATGGTTCGAGCATTGGACATAGAGTCTGGAGGACCTAAGATTGCATCCAACTTGAAACACTTCCCAGCTTTGTGAATGTGGGCAAATCACTTTTTTAAAAATAAGTTTTTATTGATATTTTCTCTTTCTTACATCACCATAGATCCTTATATCACCCTCCCAAAAAGCCATTCTATTTGACAGGTAGTATATTTTTTTAGAGAAGAAAAAAAAAGCACAATTAAATAATACATTGAAAAAGTCTGACAACATATCCAATGTGTAATACCTGTGGACTTCTCACCTCCACAAAAGAGTAGGTTGGAGTTTCTTCTTATATTTTTTCATTTAGTTTCACTTACATTTTGGTTTTGATGTTTTGGTGACATTCTTTTCATTTACATTGTCATAGTTACTGTACATACTGTTTTCTTGGCTCTGCTTGCTTCACTCTGCATTAGGTTCATGGAGAGCTAGTTTCCCATGCTTCTCTGTATTCATCAGTCATATCATTTCTTATAACATAGTAATATTCCATCATATCTGTGTCCTATCTACAATTCTTTTAGCCATTCCCTAACAGATGGCTATCTACTCTGTTTCCAATTTTTAACTCTCCCCAAAATTACTGCTATGAATATTTTGGAGGATATAAGAACTTTTTTCTTGTTGATGACTTTTTTAGAGTATCACCTGGGTAAGTCCGTTAAACTCCTTCTCAGTTTTCCCAATTGTAAAATGAGAATAATAATGGCACTTATCTCTCAGAGTTGACGTAAAAATCAAATAAGATAATATTTGTAAAACATTTAGCACAATATCTGGCACATGGTAGAAACTTGTTAAAGACTTGTTTCCTTCCTTCTTTCTACTCATTCAACAAATATTTCTTATTTACCTACTTTGTGTTGGGCACTGAATTAATCACTGACACTACAAAAATGAAAACAAAACGATCCCTACTATCAAGGAGTTTACATTCGATTGGTACACACAATATGTGCATATAAAAGTAAATACAAAATAAATATAAGATAATTTCAGGGGATATTAACAGCTTAAAGGACTAGGAAAGATCTTGTGTAAAAGATGGCAGCCTGTGATGAAATATGAACAAAACTAAGGATTCTAAGAGTTACAGGTGGGAAGGGGAAATGTGTCCTGAGGCAGAGAGAGAAATGGGAGATGGAATGAAGCAGTCAGCCTGAGCAACAGTATCCTAAACAGCTTTTTCCTGCAGCTGCACCCTAACATTATCCTTGGTAGCTAAAATTATCTTGTGAGAAAACCACTTTAAGACTTAAATAATTAAACCTTTTTATCAGGAATTCTCCTCTTAAGTGAAGATAGTGAGGTGGTGAGACTCCTGTGTGTATGTGTATGCATAGAGGTAAAGATTGCCACAAAGAAGAGCAGAACTGGTTATCATTTTGTCCATACTCCTTGTTTTGGAATTAAGAAGACGGAAGTTCAAGTTGGGAAATTGATAAATTCAACAAGAACATAGAAGTATCATACAAGTATATATACTGTGTATATATTAACTTGTATAATGTTATCAATCATTTCAGTCATGTCTGGCTCTTTGCGACCCTATTTGAAGTTTTCTTAGCCAAGATACTGATATGGTTTGCCATTTCCTTCTCTGGTTCTTTTTATAGATGAAGAAACCTGTCAGGTAAACAGGATTAAATAAATGACTTTCCCAAAGTCGCACAGTCTGAGGCCAGATTTTGAACTCAGTAGATGTCTTCCTGGTTCTGGCCTGAGCACTTCATAATTCTATGTATTTTACCTTATAAAATGCAATGAAAAATTTTATTCACAGAGAGGGTTCCTAGGCTTCACCAAATTGCCAAAGTAGTCCCTCAAAAAGGTTAAGAACTCTTCCTTTATATAGTCACAGTAAAAATATATAGTTTTAAATATCAAGATTGACAAAGAGTATTACTTCCCTCACTCCAGCCAAGCCTGGGTGATTAAAATAGAAATAAATCTTTCCAGAGAAATTCATTAGAGTTCAAAGCTTCTGTGGATTATCCAAAGTTATATAGCATCTAGGTTTAGTTTTGTTTCTTTAGAGCTTGGAATTTCTCTTTTAATTAAATATCTTCCTCTGGGAATTGAGTGTAGTATGCTCAGTTAGGTGTGACTAGCAAAACTCAGTTAATAACCTCAAATTCTGAAAGAAGGAGGTATCTAATACAGCAATGAGGAAATAGACAGCAAAAGGGGTGGAAAAAATGTGCTCTATATGCAAATCTGACTGCTGATGTGGAAAAAAGGAGGATAGGCTAGACTTTAAAAAGAAAACTAACATTAATCAAATAAATTAACCAAAACAATGGCATTTTAAAGCATCTGGGATATTCTGAAGAGATGTGGTCATAATGTTGATAATTACTAAAAACTTTAGATAATATAAACGAAAGGATAGTGACTTGAAACGCCAGAATCAGTTTTAACAAAGAAGTCTATTATTATTACTAAGTGTAATTGTAACTCTTATTACTAAATGTAAATTAACTTCAGAATGCTGGTAATTAGCTAGTAGATGAATGTTACTGGGAAACATACTCAGCTAATGATTTTTTTGTTTGGTTCTCAGAATTTCAGAATTGGAAGGGACCTCAGAGGTAATTTAGTATAACTTGAAGCACAAATCCTTCTAAAACATTTCTGACAAGTCAGAAAGAATATGATGGAGTAGTACAGAATTCCTGATCTGTAAAGTAACTTAGAAATTATCTAAATCAATACCTTTATTTTAATAGATGGAAAAATTGAGGCCAAAGGATTTAAGCAGCTTGCTTAAGCCTCCATTTGGATAGCAGCAGTGACGGACAGCTCACAGTTTCCCAAAGCAAATTATTTCACTTTGGGCCAATACTAATTGTTAGGAAATTTCTCTGTTTTGCTAAGTGAGATTTACCTTCTTATAACCACTTACTGGTCTTAATTCTAACTAATTGCCTTCTGCACCTTATCACTATCCTTCCCTCTTACATAGTTTCATTTTATTGTAATATTCCCTTTATTGTGATGGTCTGGAACTGATTCCACACTAGTTCTGAGGTATACCTGTAATCATAATTGTCAGGTTCATGAGGACTGAGTGAATATTTATTACAAGTATAGCTGTCATATAACAATTATTCTTTCTAACATTGATTACAGGTAATCAGAAATGACTTTTTTCTTCCCCTGGCTTTTATCCCTTCTCTGGCAAGTGAAAAATGAAATGACTAAGGAAAAAAGGGTTTGATTTTGAGCATATCAGTTTATTAAGCAATGCATGACAATTGCCTGACAAACCAGTACCAAGCCTTCTTAGCTTAGGCTTAGACCCCAAATATAGGAAGACACAGATGTATATACATTTTTTAAAAAGTAATCAAACAAGGGGGCAGCTTGATGCCACAGTGGATAGAGCAGCCTCCCTGAAGTCAGGAGGAACTGAGTTCAAATTTGACCTCAGACACTTCACACATTCTGACTGTGTGACTCTGGGCAAATCACTTAACCTCAGTTGCCTCGGGGGGAAAAAATTAAGCAAGATTGATTCATTAAAGGAAACGTTACATTAGGTAATATAATTTCTATTTAGAGGAAAGATTAAGGATATTCCAAATTGGGAGAGATGGTAAACAGATACAATCCCTGAATTCAGAAAAAAAAAGAATGCTCCACTTTTCCAAAGTATCTAAAAACAGTCAAAGTAACATGGAAACAATAAATGATTGATCAGTATAGGGTCAGTTTTCAGATAATACATATGGATAGCTTGAAGTGTACAACTGTGAGAAAACTCTTTGCATTCATTTTTGAATCTGACTGGATTTCTGATCAGCATAACCATGGTCCTCCGTTAAGGAACTCCAAGTGGCAGAAGGGCTGATCCAACTTCCCAGCCATGCAGAGCTAGGTTCAAACAATGAAAAAATTCCCACAATTTAATAGTTTTCTCACAAGATGAAAGTTGGACTAGGCACATAATTGAATAGAAAGGGAACTGAGCTAGCTCCAGAATTGTCACAAGATGGAATCAGTGTGTTTCACCCAATTCCCACAATTAACCACTGGCTGTCTTAATCCCTTCAATTCTTTTTCTCCTTCCACCAGCTTCTACCACTATTAACATTAATTGGTTGAGTGAGAGAAAAGTGGTGAGTGAAAGCAGTCACAATTGAACTGCTCTATAGGAAGCTGGTCCAACTAGATACGTGCTCTCTGTCTTGTCACTTTGCTGTTTATTTTGGATCTTAGGACTTCCAACTTTGCACTACTCTAAGGGAGAAAAAATGGCCTAAGAGAGAGCAAGGAAGTTGACCCCCTGGTACTGATTACTCACTGCCACATTACCCTTTGGTAATAATCTCTGCACCCAAGACCTTAAGCAATTTGGCAGCGTCTCCCTTCTCCTAGAATATAGGTAGCAATAAGAAACATGAACGTGAACACAAATAATAAGCCCTCCAGCCACTCTATGTTCCCCTTGCTTCAATTTGACCACGTCCTTTTTATCATTTTCCTCCTTTTAACAACAATGGTATGATGTGGTTAGCTTTTGAATACATGTCACTTGCTTTTATATGCCAGTTGCAAGCATCCCCAGAATGGGGGCAGGCTAGCTCATCTTCAGGGATATGGGTAACAGCTGCTTCTCTCCTGTCCCCTCCCCTTCCTTATTATAATAACAGATTGGTTCCATAGTGGTAAAGACTTACATTGATTTCATGAGACTTGTTTATATTTCTCTTGCCATTTGCATCATATGAGAACATCTTTTGACAATTATAAGAATATGTCTTTGGTAAGATCCAGGTAGTGAACATTTATAAAGCTCAAAATTTTTTTAAAATCTTGCCCTTTTAATTTACAATTAACTCAATTTAGAAAAGATATATTAAAGCTTTAATGTGTATGTGTATGCAAGATACTGTGTGTATATGTGTGTGTACTAAATATACTATGTGTACATATGTGTATGTAGATACATATATACACAATTTACAACATAATTTAATCAATTTAGCAAATATATTAAACATTTACTGTGTATGTTACTGTGTGTGTGATTATATATATATCTATATGATATATTATGTGTATCTATACATACATATGTATACATAATTTACAATATACAGTTTAATTCAATTTAGCAAATATATATTAAACATTTACCATGTATACTTCAAGACTTCTTTACATTTCTTTTCAATGTGTTTTTATTTTTTTAAGATTGAGGAAAAATTATAAATGTTTTCTTCTTTGTTTCCCTTCAGATTTATGCAGTTCGATCAGTTGTCCCCAACAAAAGCAATAATGAAATAGTGCTGGTGCTACAACAATTTGATAATAATGTAGACAGAGCAGTTCAAGCCTTCATGGATGGTAAGCCTGAATTTTTCATTGAGCCAGAAAGATCAAAAACAGCCTTTATCTTTATCTTGTAAGTTCTTTGAGAAAGAGAATGCCATATTTTCCCCCAGACCTATCACTAAACCTTCCAGAGAGTGGTTGGTTGCCTAATAAATACTTGTTGAATGATTGAAAGTTGAATATTCAATGTTTTTCACTCTCTTAATTTTTCTTCTAACAAATGCTAACCAGACCAAATGTTGCCTAAATTTTTCGTGAATTCCCTTGGGTCCATGGCTCACTTAAAAAAAAAAATAAGAGAAGTGCTAAAAATTACATTTCTCTGCTAGAAAAACTTTAGATATTTACAATAAAAAGTAACAGTTATAATCTTACTAATCATGGGCAATTCATCTTTCCTGAATTCAGACCTGACTAGTATTTTGACAATCAACTCCATTCTTTACTGATGGTCATAGTGTCCTATTGAGAATGACAATGATTTAATTAATTACATTAAATGAATGACATTAAATAATTTATTGGTTTGCTTTTTTTTGTGGGAGGGACATATGCTTCATTCTGGACTATGAAGGTCATTTACCATGTTTGGAATTTAAAGCCAAAGCAAACCAACATATCTGTATTTGTCCTTATGAATAGAGCCCTTGCACTTGGGATTTAAGGGGCTCCATAAGCTTGTCTCTGATTTCTCCTATTCATGAAGTTATCCCTACGTAAGCAAAATTTCTCTTATTTATATCTAGCTCTGTTCCCTACTCATATCTCTAGGCCTTTCCCCTCCCCCCCCCATGGTAACAAAACAAATTTTAACTTTGCTACAATGAATAGAAAACCTTTGAAAGATTGTAACTTTTAAAATGTTGGTAAGTTTGGCTTTTTCATTGGAAAAAAAAAGTTTACATTTATGTAGTCTTAAGGTTTGCGAAGCACTTAATGTATATTATCTCATTTATGCCTCTCAACAACCCTATAAAGTGGGTGCTATTATTATGTCCATTTACAGATGAGGAAACTCAGACCCAGGAAGGTTAAATAACTTTTCCATCATCATTTACTAGTATCTAAGGAAACATTTGAACCAAGCTCTTTGAGATTCCAAGTCCAGCTATCTTAACTAATGTGCCACCTTGAAGCCTCACAAATTGCTCTTAGGAACAAAGGATACCTTTGTTCTGTTTCCTACCCCTCTAGATCCCAATTGTCCAGACCTGCTCCTAGAATGAGATGACTAGGACCAGTCTTCCAGCAAAGTCCAAGTGACCTGGGGCAAAGTGCCTTATATTTAGACAATAAAAAAGTTAGCATGATTCCAGTAAGCACCAATTGGAAGCAGAAGAAGGGAAAATTCCTGAGTTTTCATAGTTTGCATAGATGTAACTAATTACATGCAAGTCAGATGGCAGACACAGTGGAACTGGCACAGTATCTGTCTTGAGTACTATCTGATACTATTCAAATGATTGCTGTTATTTAAGTTCCTTTTTACACCTCAGGTCAAACCTGACCCCACCTCCCTTTTATCTTTAACTCTGGTGACTTCTATCTAGCTTTACATTTCTGTGTTCTTTGCAAGAGAAATTGATGCTTCAAATAGGATCTGTTAAAACACTTTGCATACCTTGGATTGATGTGGTTCCTCACCAATTGGACTCCCACGCTCCCTACAGGAAATGTTTTGAATACAAAATCGTCCTTCTGAAAAGCATAGTAATTGATAGACTGTCACCAAATCAATTTGTATTTAAATAGTCTTCCATGAAAATTTGTCTCCCATGAAAATTTCACCTTGCCAATGTTGTTGCCTCATTAATAAAGTTTTCTGATTGCTAAGAAACCACTATTCACTGGTTGGTAGACCAATAGAAATCCTCTTAAAAACCACAAAGAACCAAGATCATTTGTTACAAGTCCTTTAAGAGGCATTCGATTTGTAGAAGTTTAATAGGCTTCAAGCATTTTGAAATTCATGTGCACAAGTTATTTATGGGTGGTCCGAGTAGCTTTAAACATTCTGAATAGAGTTCAAATTGAATTAGAAGAATTTCGGGACATGATACTTGGCATGTAATAAGCATTTAACAAAAGCTATTTCATCCATTTTTCATTCATTCATGATATTAGTTCTTTTTCTTCTTTGGAATTCCTCTTTTAAAATTCATTGTCCAGATTACTGTTATTTGATCACAAAATCATAGAATTACTAAGTTGCAACAGGCTTCATAGACCACCTAGCTTAATAGGTGTCTGCACAAGAATCCCCAGTAAAATGAAACCAAAAAATGGTCATCCAAACTCCACTTGAAGATTTTCAGGGACAGGGAGCTCATTTACCCTTTTCCAAAGGCCCCTTCCACTGTAGAACAATTCTAATTACTAGGGCAAATGGCAGTAATTTTTACCCTAATTCTGCTGTCTGGAATCAAACAGGAACACATTGAATTCTTCCTTATGACAAACATACAAATATTTGAAGACCTTGATCATTCCCACTCTCAGTATTCTCTTCTTCAGTTTAAACAAGCACAAGTCCTTCTAATTCTCATAAAGTTACCCAAATCTGAATGTTTGGGAGAAAATTTAATGTTGCACAACTAAGCAGAAAATAAGGATCTCTTCTTGCAGATGGAAAATACAAAATTAGGGAAATTGGTTTAAATTATTTCAAGAAAACTACAGATTTGCTCTAAGAATTCTTGGAGGATTGTAAAACATTCTGAGGAGTTTACCAAAAAAGACATAATTTTTTCTTCAAAGGTCTTCAAAATGATTAACCAGGACAATCTTAATAATTTTGGGAAGTTTCAAGAAAAAGTAGCCCAAGTTCATATAAAGTCTGAATTATAAAATATTTTTTAAAATAAGATTTCCTTATGTCAAGTCCTTAAATAATTTATTTGAGGCCAGCATATTGACTGATGGAGTCCCCGCCTTAATGAATAGAAGGATTGTATAATTAGTATGTCAACTCACTAGTCAAAGCAGTAATGACAATGATATTAATGATATTATAATATAAAAAGAGTGACATCTGAGAATTAGGATTCTACTCATTTACCTTAAACACAGTGGTCTGAAATTTTTCTGGTTTTCAAAATTTCCTTTTTCATAAGAATTCTAGAATTTTATAAGTGGAAGCAATGACTTATAAAAAAATCATTGAGGTTGACTCACTTTATAAATGAGGAAACTGAAGCCCAGAAAATTGAAAGGACACATCCAAGGTTACAGTTAGCTGTTGGCAGAATTCAAGCATAGTGCTTTTTCTGCCAGACTACTCTTACAAAGTTTTACTGGAAAAAGATTATATTGGGCATCTGGGTGCTAGACCAAGTTTAAATCTAGCTTCACATACTTAGTAGTGGCGTGATACTGGGCAAGTCATTTAATATTTTTTGGCCTCAGTATGCTATGAGAATAAAATGACATAATATTTTGTAAAATTCTTTGTAAATTTTAAAGTATAAATGCTAGGTTTTTATTAATCCTACCACTACTACTATTGTCATTATTGTTGTTATTATCAAAAGCAGGCGATATAACAAAATTTTCAAGTAGCCTGGAAGATTTGGAGAGTACTAATTTACACAAAAGGCAGCTAGATGTCACCAAGTGCACAGAGTCCCAGCCTGTAGTCAGAAAGATTCATCTCCCCTAGTTCAAATCTGGCTTCAGATACTTACTAGCTGTGTGATCCTGGGCAAGTCACTTCAACAAGTTGCCTCTGTTTCTTCATCTGTAAAATTAGCTGCAGAAGGAAATAACAAACCACTCCAGTATCTCGGCCAAGAAAATCCTGAAAAGTGCCATGAAGACTTGAACATGACTGAAACAACTGAAAAACAACAATTTACACAAAACAGTTTTCTACTAGCAATTATTAACCACTTATTCAATCCATACTACTTGACATGATGAAAAAAGTCTTTCACAACCAAATATGAACAGTGATTGTCTTATGTTCACCATTTTCATTTCTAGCCAAACAATCAGAGTACTGACAATTTCAGTCTCTTGAAAATTTTGACCTAATGGGACCCAATTTTTAAGTTCATAAACAACTGCTAGACCAATTACAATTTAATCCAGTCATTAAAACAGCCTCCTTAAAGTAATGAATAGAAAAATTCATTAATAAATTAATAAAGTTCATTATTCATTAAAATTAGACTTATTCTGAAGATTTACATACTTGAAAATATTTTAATGTATTTTAAAAGTATTCCATAATCTAGAGCTTTTCATTCATTCAAGTTAGCCTTTCCCCAATTAGCATGAGTTGGAGGAGAGTTATATATTGTCTGTATGTAAATGAAATGTGATAATATCTGAAACTAAAACTTACATTACTTCAAAGTGACAGTCTCATAAACAATTACATTATTGTATTATAAAAATCAAGATTATATCTTCTGTTGCATGATATGGCCTCTGTAGTGATCAAAATTTGGAATGATTTTGTTTGTTGGATTTTTTCACTGAAGTTATAGATATACTTTTCCATTCATCAAGTGTGACAAGTTTATTAATATTACCTTTGACAGCATATTTATGAAGAAATGTCATTGTCTCTGAGATAATTTAGTAAAGAAATATAGAGAATATAGTGATAGAAAAGTTGTAGGAATTAATATTTCAGCAAGGCAAAAGTCCCATGATAAGTGACATGAAAATGGAATTTTAGGAACTACAAGAAAATATATTTTGGATTTGTTGGGGGGAAAACAAGATTTCAGCTGTTAAAGCAGAATACTTTAACAAATAAACCAGTTAAAAAATTCTCCTAAGATAGTATAGTGATGATATCTTTTTGATTGTTCTTTTATTTTCTCAGTATGTTGACTGATCTTTTTCTTTGTCTAGGCAGTGCAATTCAGGTACTGAAAGAGTGGAATATGACGGGGAAGAAGAAGGTAAAGTATTCAGTGTTGATTTTAAAACAGTTGCAACCTCATCCAGATTCTTTTGTTTTTATGCTTTAGCATATTGTTTTGTGCTGATTTTATTCATGTCTATATCTGTATTCACAAAACTTACCAAAAAAGTGAGTATTTCCCATTATTAGCCTCTTATACTGTTCTGTGCATTGACAATCTTAGGTTTCGGAAACATCTTCTATCCTCAGGTATCCTTACAGCTTTCTAGTTAAAAAAAAAAATTGTAAAGAGAAGTTAATCCAGAAATTTAAAGGATTCCAGGCCAAATATATCTCAAATTGCCTAGAGCATGAAGGATGAGAGGCATCATATAGCAACTCAGATAGACCAGAAATTTTTAAAGAAACTTCACATGCTTCCTCAAATATAAGAAATCTGGACTAGGTCTGGGTTGCTTTATGAAACTATTTCTGGTAATATATATGAGTATATGGGAGTGCAACTTGTGTAAGTATACATATATTTATATATATGACATATATGTATATATACACATACTTGCATTTATATCATATACATGAATGTATATATTTGCAGGAATATTATATTAATACATTGAACATGCTATTTTTCAATCTATGTGTACATCTATATACACATGTGTATTGTATATTACTGTGTAACACCATGTGTGTTACATGTATCTAGGTGTATACATATATTATATGTGTATATGTGCATATGTATTTTAAATGATGTCTTATAGAAACACACCTATATATCTACACACATGCATTATATACAATATATATATATATATATATATATATAAATATATATAAATATAAATATATATAAATATAAAATACGTGTATATGTGCACAAGTACATTAATGGCATACAGTACTATATTTGATATGTATTTTCTGTGTTCATTATGTATATGTACATATAGGTGTATCTATACATAATCTATATACTCAAGTGCCTATACATTATGTAATGTATGTGTGTGTATACACACACACACACACACACACACACACACACACACACACACGTGCACACCTACGTCAGCCAAAAAAAAAAAAAAACAGGCAAAGAAATTCTCCTATTTTATAAATGTGTGTGTGTGCATGTGTATTTGATGAGGCAATTGGGGTTAAGTGACTTGCCCAGGGTCATACAGCCAGGAAATGTTAAATGTCTGAGGCCAGATTTGAACTTGGGTCCTCCTGACTTCAGGGCTAGTGCTCTACCCACTGCACTACCTAGCTGCCCCCTCCTATTATATACCGAATTTATTGAAAGTTATTCCTCTCACAAGTACCCTATTTAGAGTCTAATCTGCTCACACATGCCTATCCAGAGGGCCCGTACCTGTTGAGTATACTCTGTTATAAAGACAGTGACCTGTTTCAAGACTATAGGCCTGTGTACAAAGAATTTATTTCTCATTCTCTCCACATCCAGAGAAATGTGTATGATCACAGAATTCATAGGATTAAAGTTTTTGAGGCAGAAGCCATTAGTTCAATCTTTTTATTTGATAAGTAAAGGTAAAGCTTGGAGTGGTTAAACGACTTTCCAGAGAAATGCATGAAAGATTTTGTCATATGCATTGCTAAAAATCTAAATAAATTCTATCTTCAGCACTATTACCTCTTTCTAGTGTGGTACCACTATCAAAAAAGGAATTGAAATGACAAGATCATAGATTGAGACTTGAAAAGTACTTCAGAGGCCATTGATTGCAAACCTTAAAATGCTATGTAAATACTAGCTATTATTATTATTAAAGAAACTAATGTTCAAAGAAATCATTGACAGAGTAAAATTTTTAAAGGACATGTACAGAAGATGAAAGCAAAGACTGGGAACAAATTGGAAATACAAAAAGCCTTGCATGGTCCTTTAAGAATAGTGTCAGGAGTGTTAATGTTCTGGCAATCTAGCAAAGAAAATTTAGGACAACAGAAAGGGCTTTTGTGCTGCTTCTATATTGTGGGGGGGGGTCAAGGTCGGGGAGGAAGAAATGAAAGGCTTGGGTTAATCTAGTTTGACCTGTTCTTGATAAAGTCATGTTAGTTCTTAAGGATCATTATTTCTTTTTATACATATTCATTTTCTATTCCTTTATTAATATTTTCTGGAATTTTTCCTGGACTATAGTCTACCTGGACTATAATTTGAACAGCAAGATAACATTTATCCCTTTCCTAGTCCCACAGTCTTCCAAATATCACTGATAGTGATCAGCACTCACAGTTGCCAGTTCTTTCATTACTCTAAGATGTAGTTCATCTGGGTCTGGAGACTTGAACTTATCAAGGGCAACTAGTTACTCTATTACTATTTTCTTATTTATCTTGGGTATCAGTTTTTATTAGCTATTTTTTCCAGTTCTTTCCAGGCCAAAGATCATTCTCCTTGAAAGAGAAAACAAAATTCGAATCAAGCAGCAAACCTTTTTTTAAATGTTGGTTTTTATCCTCTCATCTACCCTAAGCAGAGACTGATATCGCCTTTGATTTTTCTCTTTTCCTTATGAAAACTCTTTCTGTTGTTCTAAATTTAACTTGCCAGTCTAGCTCATTCTGAACATTAACACTCTTGACACTATTCTTAAAGGACCATGCAAGGCTTTTGTATTCAGTCTTTGTTACCTGTTCTTGCCTACATCTTTTGTACATGTCTTTTGAAAATTTAACTCAGTTTACAATTTCTCTGAATATTAATCTTTTTAATAATAATAATAATAATAGCTAGTATTTCTATAATGCTTTAAGGTTTACAAAATGTTGAATATATATATGTGTGTGTGTATGTGTGTGTGTGTGTGACATATATAGCATATGTGTGTGTGTTCTTATTTGATCCTCACAACAACCTTGGGAGAAATGCTATTATTATTCTCATTTTATATTTCAGGAACTGAGGTTGATAGAAGTTAAGTGAATTTTCCATGGTCATAAAGCTGCTAAATATCTTAGTAGGATTTGAAATTGGATCTTCCTGACTCCATGTTCACTCCTCTACCTGCCTTTACTTAAATAATCTCTTTTTACTGTACTTTTTTCTTCCCATTTGAATTATCTTTTTTTCTCTAGGACTGACTGCATCTATATCATTTTAGTCCACAGTTGTGCTACTTATTTATTTGAAGTCATGATATGTTTCATATGGAAGTATATTGGCAATAACTGATGAAAAAATAAAATTAATCCATCAGACTTTTTTATAAAAGAATATAAGGCTCATATTAGCCTATGTATGCCTGGTTTCCTTTTCCTTCTTTATTAGAACTTTGTCATGATTTCTATAATTTCTACTCTCTGTGTTGGTGAGAATAAGATCAAAGATCAAATCACCTCCCTTCTTTGATTGCTTTAGCTTTTAAAAGATGGAATTATTATTGACAAATTAAGAAATTACTAGTTTTTCATTTTTGTCAGAGAGCTTCAGCAGATATCTAAATAATTGAAACTATTCATCACTCTTACAGATCATGGCTTCATATCATGCTTGTTATCTATTTTCCAACATTTTTATTTTTAGAAATTCTCTCTACACTTATTTGGTGATTTCTTTAGTTCCCATGAATTTAGTTATTATTTCTATCTAAATGTTTCCTTAATTTATATTTCCTGCCCTTTACTTAATTCCTGTCCAGATTTACAACCACTTAGTAAATAGTCCATCTATTATCTCCCTTGAGATTACCTAATTGAACATATTCAAAAGCTGAATTCATCTTCTTCCCCTCTAAATCCTTCTCTTCTCCTTCAAAACCCCTCATTTCTGTTGAGGGCAACAAAGTCATTCCAAGGTTCTAGCTTCAGATTCTTGGAATTTACTTGATTCTTTTATTTCTTTCATTCCCATAATTCATCAATTGCTAATTCTTATCAATTTGACTTCCACACCATTCCTGGCAGCCTTCCCCTACTCCCTCACATACACATACATTTAGGTCAGATAGATCATCTTTTGCCCGTACTAGTGCAATTACTTTCAGTCTTTCCCCATCTCTAATCCATGGTTTGAACTTACTGAGATGATCTTATTGCACAAGTATGATTTTGTCTTTGATCAGAACAATAACTATTCATGGATCCTTTTGGTCTATAAGGGTAAAATTGTAACTCGGGTTTAGAAAGCCCTCTGCTATCTGTTTGCACTATAACTTTTTCAACCCTATTTTATTCTACAATGGACTATTTCCCCATTCCCAGAATGCACTCTCCTCACCTCCAACTTTTATATAACTTATTTTTCTTCAAGGTACCAGTCATACCTGTTCTACCTAACTTTCCTTGAACTCCTCTCTTTCCCTCCTCAAATGTTTTAGGATACTTTGCTTGATCTTTCCTTTGCTCCCCACACTTCTTACCTTATATAACACTTATCTATCATCCACATCATATTAACTCTCCACTACTACCCTATCTGTCCCTAGTAAAATATAAGCTCTATAAGGGCAGAAATCATTTAATTTTTTTTCCTTTTAATTCTCAGTACTTGCTCTGACACCTTGCATACAGTAGGTGCCAGTAGGTGCTTATTACATTTTTAAAATTGCATTTCATATGTTGCATTTGGAAGCATGATATTTTGGTCCCTCTGAGCATTTCAGGAGCATTATTTATAAACATTGAATTATATGCTATAAATTTCTCCATTGATTTCTCAGATACTCGATGCATCACCTACCATTCAGTTTTTGGTATTGGTTTGGGGGTATTTTTGGTCTAACATTTTAACACACGTGCATTTATTACTTAAAAATTTTGGTAGGCAGTGAATTATATGTGGCAGGTAATTGTTAAATAATGCAGCTCTACCTCCCCCAGATTCTGTTTGAACAGTTGGAAAATGAATGTGAAAACGCATTTCATTCAGATTATATAATTGTTCTCTTTTATTTCAAGAGTTTACATGGAATAATGTTTCTTTCCCCATTATTTCTTTTTCCAGAACAATAAAAGAAAACGGAGCAAGTCCAAGCAGCACCAAGGCAATAAAGATGCTAAGGATAAGGTGGATAAGACAGAAGCAGCCTCCCTAGTGCCACCAGGAGTGTACAACTGCCACATGAATGGTTGCGACAAGGACAGTTCCTCCACTGAGTCTGCCCAGGAGAAACCAGAAAGGCTCCCTCGGGAAAAAAAACCCTCAGCTACCGAGGAACCACTTCAAGTGCAAGCAGAAGTCACAGGTCAGTGTTCGTCCCTAGGACCACAGACAAGCCAGAGCAAGTACAACTGTTACAAACAAACGATTTGCCATCTGTCTGAGAGGTATTCAGTTGAAATAGAATAGTCATAATATCAGTCATAAAACCTTTCTGTGAACATCCTGAGAGAAAGAATGAATATCCAACCTGTAGCAGAAATTCTGAAGGAAGTTAGGAAAATGCTCGTGGCCATTTATCAAGAAATAGAACATGCACTTAACTGCTGATTTGTAACATCAGCCGGTATGGCACTGTAGCTGTGGCAAAGTGTCTAAGATGCCTTGAGGCAAGCTGCCATATTAACTCCTTGATCAGTAAAAGTTTTTAACTCATAAAAAAATACGATAGAGGATTTTAGAGATGGATTTTTGAGTAAATCATGGAAATTGTCAAAAGAAATAGGATTGTTGGTTTATAGAAATTATTTTTATGGTGTATTTTGCTAAAACATACCAGTTCTGTAAAATGAAGTATACCTATTTTATAAGAAAATATTCCTTTGAATATAACATGACATATTAGACAATTTATGTCTCTAAAATGTGCAGTTTTTTTTAAACTTCTGGACATAGTTTGTTTTCTGTCTTTATCATAGACATAATCACACAAATTAACAGAATTTCTAAATGTCTAAATAATATAGTCATCATTTCAACAAATAACTATATCTACTACCTTGCTATGTTATTTGGAAAATCCTCTGTAAAATATGAAGATTGGATTTGGATGATGAGATCACAGATTTGAAACCAGAAAGGACCTAGATGCCATTATATAGATGAGGAAATTGAGGCTGAGAGCAGTCAAGTGTCTTATCTAAGATCATACAGTGTAGCACTTGAAAAAGCTAGGTTTTGAGCCCAGGTTCTTTGACTCTGGTCTTTGCCTTGTGGTCTTAGTTCTTCTTATTCACAAATCTTTGAGCTAATTATTTCCTTTCTGTTGATCTCCTTTTCTTTTTAAGTAAAATTAATAAGTTGGACTAGCTAATCAAGGGCCCTTTGAACTCTGGGCTTTTACTGTGTACAAGGTTTTATTTCAGGGGATGTGAAGACATATGACACCACAAAGACTAAATTAAATTGTAGAAATATCACACACACACACACACACACACACACCAAAAAATGATTAGCAAAAGATATATAGAAAGAAGAGATCACATTAAACTGGAGTGGACAAGGAAACTGTCGAGGAGAAGATAGGATTATGATTACATCTTGAAAAAAAAGGAAGAATTTTGAAAGTAGAGGAATGACAGTCATTTGATATAACAAAAACAAATGTAGAGAAGCAGAAAATTCACAGAATGTGGTGATTGATGAATTTATATTAAATAGCTAAAATTTATCAATATTGTCCCATAGTGATTTTATAGTCTTAATATGAGCTGAAAACACCAATTTTCTGACATTAAAAAAATGTGTGACAGAATCAAGAACTATACATATAACTTTGATCATAAAATGACTACTTTACAAAAGAAATCACTATTGTCCAGTATCAATCTGGAATTGGTTTGCTTTTTCTTTAGTGTTTTATTATGCTATAAGTTTTACACAGCTTTGATTTATTAAGCTTGAAAAGAAGGAAATTAAATAATTAGGAGTGGCAGAATCCCAACTTGCCTTGGTATTATTTTCATTTGAATCACTTTCAAAATCTAATTGCTCAAGTTATCTTTCTGACATTAATCACAAACCAAAAGCCCATCAGTATAACACATTAGAGGAAATGCATTCCAGGTGTACTGATTGTTCTCTATGGGAGTTTTTTTGGCAAGGTGAATAGAAGGCTGGTCTTTGATTGAGGAAGACCTGGGTTGAGTTCTAACTCTAACCCACACTATTTGACCCTGGGCCAGTCATTTACCCCCTCAGTCTTCCAGGAAACCTTCCAATGTCCTAAGTTACAAAAATTACTGGAGGATCAGGAAAAACAAGTGAACATTAATTGGCATCTTCTGTCTATTTTGCCATATTCCAGGAAGGCAAAAGGAAAATGCTTTCAAGCAGTTCATATTCCTAGAGGTTAAACAACATGTACACATGTAAAGAAACATGACATAGGTCTCCAGGAATGGTTGGTTACAAAAAAGTATTGAAAACATATGCAGAATAATGCAAGGTGATTCGCGGGGAGACATTTGCAGGGTCTGTGTCATGGAGCCCTTTGGCAATCTTTTAAAGTTTTTTGGACCCCTTCTCAGAAGAATTTTTTAAAATGTATAAAATAAAATATATTGTATTCAAAAGAAACCTAATTTTGAAAAACAAATATCAAAATATTCAAAAAACAATATAGTAAAATATCTTGTGGTAGACTATATGAACTATAGTGAATTTGAATAATGAAAATAAAGGGTATTTTAAAGTATCTTTAACAACTCTTAACATAAGAAAAGAAATTGTGATTTCTTTTAATTACAAAGTCACATGCACTGTTAATAACATTGTAGTTTGTTGCTTATATTGATAATTAAAGGAAAAGACAAATTTCAGTTAGAAGTTAATGAAAATAAAGCTTTAATTTTCTTCAAATTCTAGTTCACTGATCTCCATAAGTCTAATTAGAGACTCCTTAGGCAATTAACATAGTGCCTGGAACGTTTTTGTTATTATTCAGTCAGTCAGCCACATCTAATTTTTCATCACTCTGTGGATCATATCATTAGAGGTCCTTCTGTCCTCCACTATCTCTTGAAGTCAGTTCAAGTTCATGTTCATTTTTTCCATGATGCTATCTATACATCTCATATCTACCCATATCCTATGCCATTTTCTTTTCCTTTTGCCTTCAGGCTTTCCCAATGTCAAGGGTCTTTTCCAGTGAATCCCATCTTCTCATTAGGTGCCCAAAGTATTTAAGCCTCAGCTTCAGTACTTGACCTTACAAGGAATATTCTGAATAAGTGCTGAATATATTGAATAAATGGTTGACTGACAGTGGATCCAGGTCCCTGCACTAGGGACACTGCTGACTTTGGACACTTACAGGAGGGTTTTGGGTCTCAGATTCCATTCCAGAGGGGAGAATTGAAGGATCACCCAAGTCCAGAGGCACCATCCCTCCATACCTCAGGATAAGAGGTGATTACACTAATAATCTACTATAATTTTTTTTAATGATTAAAAGAGACAGAACCCAACCATAGAAAGTGATTATGAGAATAGAGAAGATGGGGATTCATCTTCAAAGGAGAATAGGGAAGCAAAAAGGCCTCTCCTATCTTATCCTAAAGAGTAATGTCATATGGTCACCTGCTCAAAAAGAATTCAAAAAAGATTTTTAAAATCAAATGAGAGAAATTGTGGAAAAATAAAAAGATTGTGAAAAGAAAGTCAATCAACGAAAAAAGGAGATCCAGAATCTTAAGGGAAAAAATGAGTCCTTGAAAACTAGAATTGAGCAAAGGGAAGCCAGTGAAGTTATGAGACCAAAAATAATAAAATATAAATAAAGAAAAAATAGAAGAGAATATGAAATATCTCATAAGAAAAATAGCTGACCTGGCAAAGAGATCAAGAAAAGAAAACTCAAAAGTAAACAAACTACCTGAAAACTATGATTAGAAAAAAGAATCTTGATCCAATACTATAAGAAATGATTAAAGAAAATTGTCATGAAATGTGAGAAGAAGAGGGGAAAGTAGAAATAGAAAATATCTAACAATCACCACCTGAAAGAGATCCTATAAGGAAAACCTAGGAACATAATAGTCAAATTCTGAAACCCCCATGATAGGGAGAAAATGTTACAAGCAATAAGGAAAAAAATTGAAATGTGTTGGAATCACAGAATAACATAGCATCTAGCAGCAGCTACATTAAAAGACTATAGTTCTCAGAACATAATATGCAAATATGTAAAGACACAAAAGAATTGGGATTGTGGTCAAAAATATCATACCAAGCAAAATTAAGCATAATCCTGAATGAAAAACAAAATGAACATTCAATGAATTGCCAGATATTGAGGATTTTGATGCAAAAAGACTTGGACTTATAGAAATTTTGACATATAAGAGCCAAGAGAATATAAAGTAAACATCAAAGATTAATTACAAGGGACTAAATAAGGACAAATTTATTTTGTGTACATGGAAATATAATCCATATGTCTAAGATTGCCTTTAATAACTGGGTAGTTTGAAAGAAAGATTGGGGTAGACCTTAGTATGATATGATTCTAAAAAGTATACCTTGTAGGAAAAGGTAAAAATTAATTATGTTATACAAATGATGAATGAGATGAAGAACTGACACAGAAAAATTAAACGGAGGAGGAAGACTAGTTCTGAACCTTTACTCTCATGGGAATGGATTAGAGAGAGAAAATACAAATATATCTAGAAGAGCATAAAAGTCTTCTAAATTTATAAAAAAAAAAGAAGAGGAGGGAATAGTATGGTAAGAGGAAAGTATAGAAGGGTAGTAGAGGAGTAGAATAAAGTATGTAGATTAAGTAGAATGAGATAATAAGAGAGGGAAAGAATGAAGGGAGAAAATAAGGAAGGAATCCTTGGAGGGGAGAGAGGTAGGTTAAGTTAAGCAAGACAAGGTAGTTGGTAGAAGTAAAACAGGGGAGTCAACAGGGATAGGAAATAAGTGATACATGCAAAAATAACAATAATGATCAGAAGCATAATTTTTAAGGAAAGAAAACAAAGCATACAAAATTTAAGCTAAAATAGAATTAATCAAAAGAGAAAATTAGGGAAAGTATATGTCAGCCATAATAATCAGCATTGTTTTCAACTGCTTAAAATAACTATAGAAAATTAAATAATGCTGTGATATAGAAAATGATGAGTTGACAGATTTAGAAAAATATAGACTTAGGCTTATGAAAGATGATATTATCCATCTTTAGAAAAACAGAAGACAAGCAAGCATTAATAGAACCTTATATAGATGTATATGAAAGTATATATGTACAATTATGGATATCTTTATGTATGTGTTTGTGTGCATGTGTGTGTGTGTGTATGTGCATCTGCACTTAATTGTTCTTGGGGAAGATGAGGCGGGGGAAAAGAAGGAAAAAAAGAATAAAGTAAAAAGTACATAGCAGGGAACAAAAGAAAGCAAAGATGGAGAGCTCTGAACAAAATGTGTAGTATTTATTATATAGGCTTTCTTGAAATAGAAATTTTTTTTATTTTGAATTATCTTTTATGTTCTGCTGTGTATATGGCAGTTTTTTCTATTTTGTATTACTTTTAAATAAATAAGTTTTTAAAAGGAAAAACAAACAAACAAACAAACAAAAAATTAACCCTGCACTAGATTGAAGGAAGAAGCTTCCACATCGTGAATTCCCTTGCACTGATGAAATCATTCAAATAATTCCTTCCAAAAAAGTTTTGTGTTCAGATGTATTCTACAAATTCAATTATGTTCCAGAAATGTATTGGAGGAATTGCCAATTTAAAGAAACCCTTCTATAATCCCATAAACAATGATTAAGAACCCTCCTACTATAGGCAAGTAATTCTATAAATCAGCATTTCTGCGATTTATATCTTTTGGTAGCTACTGTCTTCTTAGATTCATTTTTCCTTTCACTCCTGCTATTTCTTTTTGCCAGTGGTTCATTCAGAATATCTTTCATTTATTGAGGCCTTCACAACAAGACAGAAACATGGAACTGCTACATAGGTTTTTGTAGAACAGAAAAAATACCCATTTTGTAATAGCATTACTACCATACTATTGTAACTGTAAAAAAAAAAAAAAGATTTGGTCTTAGCTAATAACAGGCTTATAGGCGTTATTATCTCCCCATCCTCTCTGGAAAATAAATTGACAAGAAAGCTAATATAATTTTCACTGTTTTCATGATTATAATTTTTACTAGGTTTCATGATGCAAATGAATCAGCATATTCCCTGGAAAAACAATGCACAAGAAAGTTTTTCACTCTAGCTAAATTATTGCACTTAGGGAATCATTGACTGGTAGAGCTGAGAGAGATCCACTTTGTAGAGCTTTACTTGTCAAGTGACTTGTCTAAAGTTACACAGGATTAGACTTGAGGTATCATCTGACTCCTGCTTCAGTGGGCCTGTCCTCTCCGCACCCCCCATTTTGTTTCAAGTGTTTTTATATGTTTTTATTGCTAAAGATCAGTTGCAGGAAAAAAAAAAAGGAGGGGCACCTTAGCTCTTGAAAGCATAAAAAATAAATTACATGACTAATAATAACTAGCAATTACCAATAATAACTTAAGAAGCAAAACATAATAGCTTTGTGAAATTCCAAGCAGATGGGGGGATTTTCAACATGACTAAAAGGCAATCTTCAATCTGTTCACGGATGTTCATTTATCAAACTTGCTAGTAATGAAACAGGCTCAAGGAAACTTGCTCTAGATAGCCCATTTGGGCAACAGACTGTGAATCATATGTTTTCTCTTTTTATAACACTTTGACATTCAGCATCTCCCTTTTTTCTAAAGCTTTAACCAGTTAAGCTAGCTTCAAGAGATGCGCAGGTGGTTCAGGGGTGTTAGTGTGACTTGCTAAATGAAAAATATCTACAGAAAGCAGAGGCCAGAATTACAGGGTGTGGTTTTTGATTTTGGTGGTGGTTGTTTTAATCCTCTGTCATTTAAATTCAGAAATACCTATGTGGTCATTGAGCATTACAATGAAAACTCCACAAAGCTGCCAAATTGACATTCCTAAAATACAAGTTCATGTCACTCACTCAAAAAAATCTTCAAAATCTTACTATTACTTCTCAGATAAAATAGAAAATTCTCAGCTGAACATTTAAATCCCTTTACAATCTGGTTCCCACCTACCTCTCCAGTCTTATTTCATTTTAATCCCCTTTCACTCACTTTCTCTTCAGTCAAATTGGCTCAGCAGCTCTTCCCTGAACCCAGTTTTCCATCTGCCTGCTTCCAAGGTCTCCATGTAGTGGCTCCCCAGAAAGCACAGCTCAGAGCAGCTTTCCTATTTGTACTCTCTTTATCTTGAAATTACTTTATATGTATTCTGTGTTCATGTATATATGTGTATATATGCGTGTATGTGTATATATATGTCTATAGGTATGTAAATACACACACATATATATTATAAATGCATGTATATATATTTGTTGTTGATGTTTTTTGATCATTTCAGACTCATTGTGGCACTATACAAAAATGATAGAATAGTTTGCCATTTTCTTTTCCACCTCATTTTACAGATGAGAAACTGAGATAAACTGGGTTTAGTGCCTTGCATAGGGTTACTCTGCTAGTCAGTATAAATAAGTTAGTAAAATTTGAAGTCAACAAGATAAATCTTCCTGATTTCAGGTCTAACACTCTATCTACCGTATTACCTATTTAATTTATGTCTATGTGTGTCTTATGTATGTGTGTGTATATGTATGAATATGTCTATGTCTCTTTCTTGTCCCCTCTGTCATAGAATATTTGAAGATAGAGATTTTCATTTTTGTCTTCATATTCCCAACACCTAGCATAGTGCCACATATATGGTAGTTAACCAAGTGGCAAAGTGGATCAAGTGCTCAACCTAGAGTTCAAATCCTACCTCAGACATTATTAATTATATGACCCTTCATCAGTCACTTGAACTGTCTCAGTTTCCAAAACTATAAAATAAGGACAATGCTAACACCTAACTCCCAGGGTAGTTGTTATGATGATATGAGAATATTTGTAAAGGGCTTTACAAATATTAAAGCTTTCTATAAATATTATTATTATTGGAGAATTAATTTTTTCATCTTGCATTAAATTTAATATGTCAACAGAAAGATTTGAAGTTTAAAGGTTTGTTATAAATTGGTTCTTATACTTAGTACTCAAAACTTCTACATAAAAATTAAATTTCAGCATACAAGTATTACTCTAAAAGTTTTATATATCTTTGTAATATGTACACATACATGTATGTGTGTATATTGCAGAATGTATATTAGCTCAAGCTAAAGCAATTACCTAAGGCAAGGAGCATTATGTTTCTTAGAGAGAGACAGAGAGAGAGGCAAAGAGAGAGAATCAGATATGACCAACAGAAAAAAAAAATTCTTTGCCTTTTCTCTCTTTTCCTGAATCTAAATCAGACTGACTAGTAAATCCCCTCCATTGTAGGACCCCAATGTCTGCTTCTCTCTTTTAGCTCAGAGATAAGTCTTCTATAGATTTATTTTTATCAAAGCATCCAGAGAAATCTGGATTTGGTATTTGATTTTTTGGGGGGAGTGGGGGTGGGTTATTTGTTCCAATCAATAGCTGCCATAATCTGCTTGCTAATATATGCATGATTCCATTTTACAAGCTTTTCTTCAATTTAATCTATGTCTAAAGGAGCATAAAAATTGCTATTTTTCCTGTGAAGTGTATATTTTATGTTTAAAGCAGTGCATTGGCATAGAACAATAATCACATTCTGCAACTGAGAATGAATCAAATTTTACTAGAATTCAGCAAATATATGGAGCCCCTGCAAGAAGGCACCTGCTAAGCAGTGATGGGGATGTAGAACTGAATGACACTGTCCCTACCTTCGGGAAACATGTTCTTCAAGCACACATGATCATGGAGTATCATGGATAGAGCAGTAGCCCGGAAGGCAGGAGGATTTGAGTTCAAATTTGCCCTCAGACACTTAACATTTCCTAGCTGTGTGACCCTGCACAAGTCACTTAACCCCAACTGCCTCAGCGGGGGAAAAAATATATATATATATATATATATATATATATATATATAGTTACTTTGGAGTGTGTGTGATTTTCTCTGTCCATGATTTTCTTAAAGGTAAAGATAATTTAACTTTTAAGGTCTAGTATATGACTATACCTTTATAGCTGGAAGGGACTTTAGCAATAATCCAACTCCTCCATTTTAAGGATGAGGAAATTGAGACTTAGAGATATTAAAACTGTCATGCAGGCAGTAAAGTATTCTAAATCACCATGGCATTCTTTCTATGCTTTCTGATCCATGTACTTGTTTTTCATGGTTTCTTCATGTCTTTTGTATTCAATTTACATATTCTTTGTTGCTGCTCAGTAGATTTTCAGTTGTGTTTGACTCTCTGTGACTTCATTTGGTGTTTTCTTGGCAAAAATACTAGAGAGGTTCGTCATTGCCTTTTGCAGATGAGGAAACTGAGGCAAACAGGGTTAAATGACTTATCCAGGGTCTGACAGCTAGGAAGTATCTGAGGCCAGATTTAAAATCAGGAAGAGTCTTTTTGACCCCCTACTGTCACTCTATCCACTTGCACCACCTAGCTGTCCCCATATATAGTCTACTAAGATCCACACTATACAGACCACATCTTCAGAAAGAATCACACATGTTGATTCTTTTGGATCCAATGTGTAATATTACTATCTTAAATTATTATAAAGACTTTTTTGTTATGTCTGCTTTTTTGATAGGCTGTTGTAAACTGCCATTTTGTAATTGTTTTCCTATCTCCTAAACTAAGTTACATGAGATATAATCATTATAGTATTTAAGAGTGGTAGAGAAGGAAGAACTTATTAACTGAATTATATTGATTTGAAGTGGTCAAGCCTTTATTTGCTACAGAAAATGTAGGATATATATTTGGTAATCTTGAGATCAGTTGCTTAAGATTGGTAGCTATATTAGTTAAAAGATAACACAAAGTGGTCAGAATCTCATGCATTTTTATCTACTTCTAAGTGAATAACTAAAGTATGCTTTGAGCAATATGAAAATTAGGAATTTCAGAAGCAGACACATTTAAACCCAGTAAGTAATTTTGCTAGGCAGTGCCATGTAAACCCCTGTTCTCTTTATCAGTGCTTCATTTAGAAATGCACTTATTAATTTATTTAACATAGAGCACCTTTATAATACTATGTTTTGCTTAGATGTGCTTTTCTGAAATTACATCCACAAAAGTAGTCATTGGCACCATCTTAAGTGAGCATATAAATAGCTGAGAATTAGTTTCAGGATTGCTATGTAGTTGGTATAATCTCTACAAGTTAGGTTTGAATAACTTATTTGTAGACATAAAAAACTTCTTTCAGTAAACCTCAAATACATGTAAATATACAAAACTTGAGGAGGATGGAAATTAGGAACAGAAAAGGAAAAGACATTTGGAAATTTTCAAATGTTCAGGATTTGAAAAAAATGTTTGATTTTTTTTTTAAACATAAACTCAGGGGCACATTTATGGTTCTCCCAAGAAAAAAATGTTTTCATGAGATGTGTTTAAGAAAAAAGCCAACCTCTATAGTTCATCAGTGTGAGAAAAAGTGAATAAAAAAGCATTGAATGTATTCTATGTGTTTCTCTGAAGTCACTGCTTCAAGTATCAAACTTGACTGTAAGTGCAAGAACATTGTTAAGCTTCCTATTTACTTACAAGCTTCTGCCATAATCCTTCTTATGGCATTTAAAATTGGAGACATTTAAGTCAATGGTGGCAGAATTCATTGTGGTACTTGTAGGATATGTAGAAGAATCTTAACCAGAACTGTCAAAGAGCACAAGTATCACAAGCCATTTTTTGTGGAGGAAAACAGAGATGTATATCAAATATTTTTAATTAGATTGATTTCAAATGAGGTGACTGCCTGGACTCAAAGAGTAGTCACTAAATAGTTCCCAGTCAATTTAGAACATGGTCTCCAAGAGATTATTGTCCCTGAGATCTATGCTTGAATCGGTACTATTTAATGTTTTTATCACGGATATGAAGAGTTAGATGTCATTCTTATCAAATATGCACATGACACAAAGCTGGAGAGGTTAGGAAGAGGGATGGGGAGAAGAATGTATGAGGTCACCACTTTTGCTTAAGTATTTGTTGTATATTAAAAGAAGATTTAATCACATCTGCAAGTGAACCATACTACACTCTGGCTACATTTAATTGGGAAAAACAGAGACAGTCAGAGTCTCAAGGTGATATTAATTCTGCCCCTTTCTTCCAACTGGTGGATCAATGAGGGATATATTGTGCCTCATCTAAGCAGTGACAGAAGTTACATCTTCCTTCCTTCTCCTTCTTCTCTCTCCTGATTCAACAACAACAAAAAAGCTGTTGGCAGCAGCCTGAAAATGGATTATATTATCTACCACATCAGATATATCTGAGAAATTTTAGAAACTACCAGATCTTCCCCTTCTCAAGATCTTGCTGGCCACATCTTTTTGGAAGAGGAAAGAAGAAGGAGGACCCAGACATCCCTGGCTGGGGAAGTATCCTCCCAAATCATACAATGTCAATGTAGCCTCTTGTAATATACTTCCAATAATTCATCTCCACAAGCAGGGCCCATTTTCTTGAAGCTTCCAGAGGATCCCTGTAACTGAGGTTGTAGGCAGAAAACTGACCAGCAAGAATTCCTAAGATGCTTTTTTTTTCATATGAGTGGCGTGACTGTTTTTTTTTCTGTTTACAAGATGTTCTTTTTTTTTTAATAACTTTTTATTGCTAGAACGCATGCCAGGGTAATTTTTTACAGCATTATCCCTTGCATTCACTTCTGTTCCGATTTTTCCCCTCCCTCCCTCCACCCCTTCCCCCAGATGGCAAGCAGTGCTTTACATGTTGAATGGGTTGCAGTATATCCTAGATACAATATATGTGTGCAGAACCGAACAGTTTTCTTGTTGCACAGGGAGAATTGAATTCAGAAAGTATAAATAACCCAGGAAGAAAAACAGTTTATATGCAAGCAGTTTATATTCATTTCCCAGTGTTCTTTCTCTGGGTGTAGCTGCTTCTGTCCATCTTTGATCAATTAAGGCTCTCCTTATCGAAGAGATCCACTTCCATCAGAATACATCCTCAAACAGTATCGTTGTTGAGGTATATAATGATCTCCTGGTTCTGCTCATTTCACTCAGCATCAGTTCATGTAAGTCTCGCCAGTCCTCTCTGTATTCATCCTGCTGGTCATTCCTTACAGAACAATAATATTCCATAACATTCATATAGAGTGGCGTGACTGTTAACACTTTCCTCCCATTTTGTGGTAACCAAGTAGTTCTTTCTCCTGTTATTCTGGGATAGAAAAACTGGGTAGTTATCCCTATGGTGCCTGAGGTGAACATCCTTACAATCTTTCTGCTATTTAATTCTAAGATCAATGTAGCAGTAATGGAAAAGGAAATAGTAGCATGATGATAGTTAGCATTAAAGGAAAAGAAGTCCACATAACATTTCAGGATTTTATTGCATGTTATAATTTAAGTTAGTCCAAAGCTAGTCCTCTAAGATTCCTAAAATATTAGAGTTGTTAAATATATAGTAACATTCTAGAATTCAAATTTTCTAACCCTCAAAAATTTTTACTCACAATGAGTCAACTATTGGTAAACGTCAGAAACCTGAAAAAAAAATTGCCAGGGAATCTATTCATATTTCTGCTTGTTCACATCCTAATTCTCTGATAATACCCGCCCTCTCCCCCATGCTAATTAGCATTATGTTACATTTAAGCAGTTTTTGAAGCCCAAGTAATTCTTTTCTTATTCCACAGCTGCTAGCTAGTGTATTAGGTTGTAATTTTAAGCCTTTATTTTCCAAAAATAAAATGTCTGTTCTTTGAAGCTCAAAAGAAACAAGTTTTCTTTATAGTTCTGATTTTAACAATGCCTCACATTTAAAAAAAAATCTCATCTGCTTATCTAAAGAGAGAGAATAGAACAAGAAAAAGTCCAGGAGAACCTGTACCTATGAATGGCAAATTTAAATGGGAACATTTTAACCCTAATTGTAGCATCCACCCTTTATTGAAACGATGGGGTCACTACTTTGATCAGTCACCACATATACATTCTTAGAGTGCTTATTTACATTATTCACACCCCTTGACCAAATATTTCATTGTGTGCTATAATTTTCTCTTAATTAAATTTTAAAGAGTACACAATAAGAAGTTCAAGCTAAACTGTACTTTCTTTGATGTTCAGGCAATTTAATGATGGATTTAGCTTGAATCAAATTTGCCCTCCAAGAGCAGCCTTACTGATGAAGTAAGTGTTAGGTCAGGCAGTCAGTAAGATTTTCCTATCCAAACTACTTTCATGAATATTGTGATCATTACTGTTTATGGCAGTGTAAGGCTGAAGCAAAGAACATTTTCATCTGTCTGTTTTCATGTGTGCAGACATTTCAAGTGGACCATAACGAAAAGGGATGGGCCATGTATTTTCAGCAGGCTGGGCTTATGATTCACAGGTCAAAGAATCATATTAAGAACTGGAAGGGTCCTCTGAGATAATCTACTTTAACACTCTCATACAGAGATGAGAAAAATGAGCCAAGGAAGGTTAAATGCTTTTGTCAAAATCACAGAGTACCAGAGGCAAGATTTGAATCTGGGTCCTTTGACTCATTGTTCAGTTATTTTATTCACAACTCTTCAGGATTCCATTTGGGGTTTTCTTGTCAAAGCTACTAGAGTGATTTTCTGTTTCCTTCTCCAGGTCATTTTACAGATAAGGAAACTCAGACAAACAGGGGTAAGTGACTTGCCCAGGATCACATAGCTAATAAGTGTCTGAGGCCAGATTTAAACCCAAAGAGATGACTTTCCTGTCTCCAGGCATACACTTAGTTGCCCTCTTTGACTAGTTATCCAGAATTATTATACTACTTAAAACAGAGTATCTCTTAATGATGTAAATGTCAAAATTATCCTTAATTTTTCCCAGTTTTAATTTAAAAGTTTGCTTAAAAGCCTACTTAATTTTTCACCTTTCTTTCCTTTTTTTAAAAACTCAGAATAGATACTTGTGAAATTCACACAGATATCCAAAGCATGTGCAGAATAGGTGTAGAATAAATGACCTAAACTACTTAAGAGCTCAGAATGAATTTTTTAACGAATATGTGCTGAATAAATGACCTAAACTACTTGAAAGCTCAGGATAGATATTTTAACAAAACCTATTATGTGATTTTGTTATGAAAGGAGTTTTTATATCCATTACTCTAAACCTTTCAAAGGGTAATTTTCTGTTGTCTCTCATTTTGTAGACCAATAAACTTGAGATGGCATGGTTGTCATTGTACTTAATACTGAGTCAGTGCCAGAGGTGGAGAGCTTTACAACTCAGAACTTCTGGTACTTAGGTTCAGGATCCATTTAGCAGTAAGAAAAAAGGAAATGGTATCTTGACCATGGTAAATATTAAGGGAAGAGTAATTCACATAATAGCTCATAATTATAGGACACATTGTAGTTTAAAGTGTTCTTTCCTGACAACAAGCCTATAATATAAAAAGTGAAAGTGTTATCCCAGTTTTATAAATGAGGAAACTGAGGCTTCTGACTCCTTTTACTATAATACCTTACTTCTCATAAATGTTAGTTGAAGGTTAGTTGAAGAAAATGGTATTAGAAAATTAATAACTTGACATGTTATGATAGCAACAACAATGTTGGAATTGTTATTTTTATTAGCAATATGGAAATTAAGTGAACAAATCCATTTGAAGCCCTTCAGCTAAATCTAGCTTTCAGTAAAATCTTAGTAGAAAATACACTTTGCTCGAAATACACTGTCTTTCAACATGTACAATTAGACAAATATTTTTTCCTGAATTTCTTATACTTGCTACAATATTAACAGAAAGGAAGAAGAGAAAAAGAATGTCTATCTATTCCATTATGGGTTTTAGTATTATTAATTTAGCATATGACTGAACCTGTTCATCTATAAAGTTAGAGTCTTAGACTAAATCAATATTTCTCAAACTATATTGCATGATCCAAGTGTTTCATGTAATACAATTAGAAGTTCTTTGAGAAAACATTGATAATAGCTTCTCTTCTAAATTAATATAAAATTATGTAAGTATCAAAATATTACATATATCATTTACATGAAAGCATAATAATAATAACTACCATTTAGATATATGACTACTATATGCCAGGCATTGTTCTAAATACTTTATGATTTCTTTCTTTCTTCACAACTGGGCACACAGAAATTGAGGCACCTTGAGGTTAAATGACTTGCCCAGAGTCACGCAGCTAGCAGGTGTCTGAGTTTTGATATGAACTCAGGTCTTCCTGACTCTAAGTCAGTACTCTAGTTGCTGTACCACCTAACCACCTTTTATTATTTCTTTTGTGGTCCCAAATTTCCCTAAATCCTAGGAACATGCCATCCCCTCCAAAAAAGTTAATCAAATCAGCACATATGGGGTGTTTTAATATACTTCAAGACCAAGAATGTCCCATGGACAAATTAGTTTGGGGAATGGTTCCTGAGTAAATGTATTGCTCTGAAATTCCATTTTAGGTTCATTGAACATTTCATGTTTAAAACAAGTCTGTTAGTTTGGCAGAACAAGTATTATAATTTCTATTTGACATATGAAAAAAAAAACAGGCCCAGATTGATCTTCAGTGATGAGCCCCATCAGTGTGTTGCTATTTTGATGTCCTTGTAGTAAACTCTTTTTAGTTCTTGAAAAAAGAAAAAAAAAAAAAAAAAAGGAGGGCAGCAGGCTCAGAGAAGTCAAGGAATCTGCTGACGGTCACACTGAGATTCAGTGATTTAGCTGGAACTACAGCCCAAGACTTAGATGTCAGGAACTATGTATCCCTTCCCTTTGTTTCCTCTTGTTCAAAATTAAGGTATATAAGATGTCCATCTCTTGCCTTTATGAAAATACATCAATTTCACTATTGATACTTTATTACCAGATTACTTTCAGGATGTGCTTAATTATACCTTAAGTACAGATTTTAATTTCTTGGAGTTTGTTTTTAAAATTTTTTCTGAGTATAACAGACCCTCCTTTGTCAGTGCCAGTTGAGAGAGGATTACACTAGTTATAAGGAAGAAATGAAAGTGAGAGGGCTCCAGAATAATACTGGCTCCAGGTAGTTCTGCCTCTCAATAAAAACCAGTTTCACAACTTATATCTACTTTACTGACCAAAAAATATGCTGGGCCTGTAAGAAGTTTAGTGAGAGATAATAATCCATGTCTCTAAGGTACTCATTTAATATACCCAGTATCAATATAATTCAATCTCAACCAAGCATTTGGTAAGCATGTATTATACGTACTAATACTGTACAATGTTCAAAGATGGGAAAAGATTTAGTCCCTGCCTTTAAGGAACATTTATTCCAGTAAGCCTATCTAAAAGATACAATTGTTAATATAAAAAGACCCCCCAAAACCAAAGCTTTAAAGATAATCTATTCCTGGCAATGCTAATATTTATAGTACTTTATGGTTTATAAATCATTTTATAAATATTCCTTCATTTATTCCTCTCAACAGCCCTGGGAGGTAGGTATTAAGTTATTATTATCAGTATTTTGTACATGAGGTAACTTAGGCAGACAAAGGTTAAGTGATTTGCCTGGGATCACACAGCTAATAAATGTCTGAGGCAAGGTTTGTTTGAAGGCTCCAGGCTCCTAATGAATCAGAAATGCACAAATCACAGGAAAATTGTAGAGAATGATTAAGTCACAAGATTTAAGCCCTTATTAACCCCAATTAAAAAAAAAAAACTTTTGTTTGACTAGTTTTTTTTTCTTTCCCCCTTTATGCTTTTTTATTTATTTAAGAAAAAAACAAAATTAATTTTTTAAATTTAATTTAAATTTAATTTAAAATTAAAATTTGATTAACTCTTTTTAGTTTGTACTTAATTCAAAACATTTTGCTGAGTTCTAAGGGTAAAAAGATGATCAAATTTTTTTGAGTTTTTTTCCACATGAAATTTACATGGATTATGAAACATATATACAAATAATAATAATAATAATAATAATATATGTACTATATACATGTATATATACACACATATGTGTGTATATGGAGATATGTATTATTTCATCTCAACAATACACTCAGAGACTATCAGTACCTTGCCTAAGGTCTAGTAACTATCAGAGGCAGGAAAATTATAATACAAATCATAATAAGGTAAATGATTAAGAAAATAAACTCCCAGAGGTTAGAAACTATTTCCGTTTTTTGTCTTTGTAGTGGCAGGGTCACACACATAATAATAAAGTGTTAGTTTTTGATTGATTGATGAGGCCAAAGGAGCATGAAACATTTAGAATAGGTGAGATTATTTCTAGCTAGTAGAATCATCTAGACAGCTAGGTGACACAATGGATGGGATACTGGGCTTAGAAGCAGAATGACTACTCTACCTGAATACAAGTCTGGCTTAGGATACTGTTTGATGCTGGGCAAGTGACTTAAATCTGTTTTTCTCAGTTTCCTCACCTGTAAAATGAGCCAGAAAAAGAAATAGAAAACTATTCCACCATCTTCAACACAGATGTGACTGAAAAACTGAACAATAGCAACAAGTGTAGAGATGGGAAAGAAGTCAGGTCACAAGACAAGATTAGTAACTAAAAGATGAGTGGAACAGGGAGTGCAGAAAGGAAAGTTGTATAAAATAAGACTATACAGGTAGGTTGCAGCCATCTAATCATCTCGAATGCACTTTAGTGTTCAAATAGTTGCTGAGGCTTTCAAACAAAGTATCCTTTTTATGGCCTTTAAAGACTTTCATAATCCGGCTCCAGTCTACCTTTCAAGACATTTATTATTCCCCTTGAACTAAATGGGGCTTACTTGCTCACAATAGCACTGAATCCACCATCCCTTGTCTTTGTGGGTTGTTTGTTCCCATTTCATTGTGATTCCTTTGTATTTTGTGTTTCTTTTTAAATTTACTGATAGGAAAATGAGAAGCAGCACAGGAATTCATGAGTTAGAGTCAGGAGACCTAGGGTTCAAGTCTTGTTTAACATGTTCTGATTAGTATGATACTTGAAAGCCGATTTACCTCTGTTTCACCCAAAGAATATAAATTGCCAGATGCGCTAATGTGATATCAAGAATTTCCTCAAAAACAGTTCTCTATCCCACATAAATTCTCAGGTTTGATCCAAAAAAATCCCAATATTTATACATTGTTTCTTTCAATAGAATGTAAGCTCCTGGAGAGCAAGGACTTTTTGTTTTTTTATTTTACATCTCCCTAAGTGACTGGTACATAATGAGATCTTAATCAGTGCTTTTTGATGGATTGAATGTGAGGCTAAATTGCTGTTATTTTCTTCTACAGTTAATGGTAAGTCTTTTAAAAGTTCTTAGATCGGCATGTAACATGATCATCTTTAGAAAAATGGCTTTGACAGGGTGGGGGAAGGGGACTAAAGGCCATTTAGGAGGGTTTTATAATAATCCTGGCAGGAGATAACTGGTGATGGCCTCAATCAGGAAGGTAGTAGCATGAATCCAGATGACAAAAGGAGATTCAAAAGCTTTATGGATCTGTGGAGCAATCAGTCGGATATAGTGACAGAATGCATAAAACAGGATGAAGGAGGAAAAAATGAAAGATGATTGTGAGGTTTCCAGCATAGGTGATTGAGATGATATAGAGAAGAGCAAGAGAAATAGAGATTTAGAGAAATATGGAGAAATTTGTATGAAGTCAAGCCTGTCAAATAATTTATATAACAACAATGTAAAAACAAATAAATTAAAATTACTTAATAACTCTGATCAGTGTAATGACCAGATATAATTCCAGAGGATACATATGATATCTATATGCTATATATCTCCTGACAGACACGTGATTGACTCAAGGTGGAGACTGAGATCATTTTTTTTTTTTTTGGATATTGTCATTTGTGGCAATTTGTTTTGCTTGACTATATAAATTGCTTTTAAAAAGTTTTGTTTTTTATTTTTTTTCCAGAGGGGAATGGGAAAAAGTAGGAGAGAGAAACAATAATGGGTTTTTGTTGTTGAAAAGGAATATATTTAATTTTTTGAAAAACAAAAATAGACACTTTAGAGGGAGGAGTAGTTTCAAAAACTAAGAAAAAGATTCAGGATTCAGTTTTGGATGCGTTAGTGATGATGAATGATGATCATGAACTTGGTGCTTTGAAAAGTTAGTGATGTTTTTGAAAGCTTTATCTTGAAGAAATCCTGCTTAAAACTTCTTAGGCTTTTACTGATTTGGGGAAAAGGGGGATATGCTCAACTACTCCGTTAATGACAATCATTTGCTAGTTATTTTTCTTTTTTGCAGTGACAGGTATCATTGCCCACATTTAAACAAAACAATCTTGCATCTTCATTGCAATATTGGCAATGTTTTTAGCTAGCATTTGGTGTTTTCTTACAGAAGGCAGCAGGCTTCAGCGGCAGAGGCTATCTCCTGATGTGAATCCAAAACCTGTGCCCGGAACAGAGAGGTCAGATGGCCTGCAAGCTTCAGCCCAGCAGTACTGTAACACAAGCAGACCCAAGTCAAAAACACCTATTGTTAAGTCATGTGCCCCTGCAACTCATCCTGAAGTAACAGCAGATGATTTGCTGAAAAAGAGAGGTAAAGTGATTTCTTTCCTGCAAGCAACTCAATATGTTTTATGTATCCACTAAAGAGGTTAGATTACAGGCCTTTGCATCAGCATTAATGTTTATCTAGAAGTGACCTAATATCTTTTAATGAAAAGAGAAGATGCAGTTGTATTTCTTTCTGCAATAAATGTTCATAAATACTAAGTGTTCTTTCTTCCTTATTTATCTGACAGTTTTCTACATTTAAGTAGATCGTCTTCTTCCTAAGTAACCAACCAATAATATGACCATTATTTTCATAAGCTTAAATGCCCGGTTTTACATAGTATTTTACTAAAATTTTCTTTATCCAAATAGCTTATAAAACATAGGTTTCCAAGCAGTAAATTTGAAAAATGTGAAATGAAACTAATCCCTACTTTAGATATGCTGCTATGTCGACATCAGAAAACATTCTAATCCATTTATGTTTAATTCTAAGATGCCCACTTAAAAATAACTCATGAGTAGGAATTGTAGGTAACACACTCTATAATAATATTTTAATATTAAACCATGTTATGCTATTTTTGTGTGTATGTATGACTATACAAAAAAGAAGAGACTTATAAAAATCACAGAATCTCAGAGGTTCACAGGATTTTAGAGAGCATCCCTTGACTTGAATGAACTGCCCCTTCACCTCTGCCTTTCATTCAATGTGCTCCATTCAATGTGCAGATAAAGTATAAATTCCTAGATAACTTTTTTCCCTTCTTCTAGTAATTAGCATTAGTTTCTCCCCCTCCCTAAAAGATTATGTCATATAACAGGGCACAAAGGTTGAATAGGCCGAAATGACCCTAGCAGAGAAGCTTGTTAGTGGCAGACTAGAGACATTCCCATCCTTTTCTACTGGGAGCCTCCAAGAAGCCCAGGGAATCATCTTCCTTGCCCAGCTTAAGTCCTTTAATGAGAAGTTTGTTGTGTGCTTCCAACATCCAAGAAAGGCAGGGCCTTGGCTTTCTTTTTGTACTATAAAATAAGACTCAAAATTCTATTTAGGAATGTTGTTTTTACAGATGAAAAAGTCCTCCAGCTACCTGGTTGCCTTTTGACCATTTTTTTTCTTTTGTTTGACAATTAATCTTAGGTCCTAATATTGAGAAATCAGTGAAGGATTTGCAGCGCTGCACTGTATCTCTGACCAGATATCGAGTAATGATCAAGGAAGAAGTGGATAATTCGGTGAAGAAGATCAAAGCCGCATTTGCTGAGTTACATAGCTGGTAAGTCATTCATTTGACTCAGGAACTAGAAAGTTACTTATAGCAGATAGGGCACTTTTGCAGGTGCCAGAATCAGAGGGGAAATTCCCATTATTTTTTCCATAAAAATCACAAAAAAAAAAAAACCCAACAAGTTGCCAGTCAACCTTTTAAGCAAAGTTGAAGAGTAGATCTGGGAAGAAAAAGAAATAGAGTATATTTCAATGAAAAGAAAACTGATAACACATAATTCTTTGAAGTTTGGAAAGCTAGCACAAAAGAATACAAATAAGATGGAACAAAATACTTTACAAATAGATGAGATATTTTTGACCAATCCATAGAAGCTTAATAGCATGAATTCTATCAGAAAGAAATTTTTTTTTCTAGCCATATCAATCTGAGATAAGGAAATAACCTCTTGTAACAAATTTAAGTTAGGTCTTGAAATTCCTTTCTTCAGCAGCCTTTAAAAACAAAATCAGCAAATACTGGCTTTAGATGATTTGGATTAGTCTTTTTAAAGGGAATGAATTTAACAATAGCTGGACTTTCCTTAAGCCCCTCTGAATCTATGAATGCCAAAATCTAGATTGAAAAGTCTATTATTAGTAAAGGTCAAAGTACAACTGATAACAAGATACTACTTTGATAAGAGAGATAATCTGATGCTGCTTCTGTTCAGGAGGGAAATAAACATTTATATAGTACCTACTATATGTCAGACACTGTGCCAAGTGCTTTTCCAAGAATTATATCATTTAATTCTCAATACAACTCTGTGAGGTAGCTACTATTTTTATTTTTTAATTAAATGATCAATTAATTGTCCATGTATTTACTTATAAACTTAGAAAAACACAAATTAACAATTTCTATGTTGTATCATATTCATTTATTTTGTGAAACATTTCTCTATTAGGTTTTTGTAATTTGTATATTTGTTTTGTAATTTGAACATTTGGTTCAACCACTAAGTTTTATCTACCTCATTCACCATGTTTGATGACTGTTATTTAGACTTCCCTAAGAGCAATGTGGTATAAAAAGAACAACTATAATCAACAGCTACCATTTATATAGTATTTTATGGTTTATAAACTACTTTATATATGTTAGTTACCTCATTTGATCCTCATATCAACTCTGTGAAACAGGTTCTTTTATAATTCCCAATTTATAGATAAGAAAAATGACCCTGTAAGAGGTTAAGTAATTAATAAAATAATATTATATAGCACTTACAATGTGCCAGGCACACTGCTAGGGGCCTTACAATTATAATTATAATTTCACTCGATTCTCACAACACTGGAAGATAAGTACTATTATTATTCTCATTTTACAGATGCAAAGATCTTAACCTTTGACTTAGCCTGCGTTACACAGCCAATAAGTATCTAAGACAGAATTTAAACTGGTCTTACAGACTTGTGGCCTCATACTTTATTTACTGCACCTCCTAGCTGCAGAGCAGAAAGAGATTTGGCAAACCCAAAGGATGTGGTTTCTTCACACCCTGGTTCTGCTATGTAGGTGGCTGTATGACTCATAAAATCAATTAAAGTGATAAATAAAAATCACTGACAGTCACTTTCGAGGTGCTTGTTTCTTCATTTTTAATATAAGGAAAAGTGGAAGATATGATTTCTATGTTCTTTTCCAATTCTAAAGTAAAATTCATGTTCCCTACATATCAGCTAATACCCAGGGTCATTGCTATATGTGAACAACTAACTTGAACTCTACTCATTTCCTAATTTAACATAGCTCTTTCGTATATTAAAAAAATTATTTTCCCCAATTACATGTTTAAATAATTCTTAAATGTTTTTTAAGTTCCAAATTCTATCCCTTCTTTGCTCCTTCCCTGAGATGGTTTAAATAATCCAATATATTTTATACATAACACTGCTATTCTTATGGAAGAAGTAAAATATGAGTACCTTAAATACAGAAATTGTTGTCATTTTCATCTTTGTAGCCCCAAACTAACTTAATATTTTATACATAGTTGATGCTTAGTAAATGTTTGTTCAACTTAATTCAGCCACAATAATGATACATGCCATTTGGGATTAATCTAACACTGACTGATGGCTTTTAGAACCTAGCAATTATTTCATTTCACAGAAAGGCTAAATTAAGAAGCAGAAGAGAACACAACATATTGAATTAGGAAAGATTCAGTGCAGAACAATCCCACAAAAATAAGGAGCTCTTGCACCACTCTCTAACCTCCTTCCAAACTTTTTTCAAGCTAGATTACCCTTTCTGTTGTCTATAGTCTTCTCTGAAGAATTGTCCACTGATGGTGGTTACTGGTATCAGGGAATATCTAGTTCAACTCACTTATTGTATAGATTAAAATAATACTCTCCTGAGGCTCAAGGAACTTAAGCCTGTGACTCATCCAAGTTCCCACAGTTAGGAAAAGCTTAGTTCACCTGACTTTAGAGCCAGTACATTTCCCCCTGTGTTATGCCATTAGTATCAGATGAAGAAGACAGCCTTACATTTTAAGAATGCATTGGACAGCATGTGATTAGCAATTTTGAATAATCTGAAGCACTAGAAATGTGGTTTCATTATTGCTGTTATCATCAGTATGATCTCTCTAGACTGATGGAGAGTGGCTGAATAATAAAATCTTACAATTTCTAACCCTGTTTTCTGCTAGAATTATTCAACTACTTAGAGCAAGTATTAGAGAGGAAATTAAAGAATTTTAGTCCTAAAAGGGATTGGACTGTAAACCAATGAAAGTTCAATGTTTTCATTTCATTATGATTAACATAACAATAGCTCACATTTACAGGGTGCTTACTACTTATAAAGCTTTTCAAATACATTACATTCCCATTTGTCCCCCAATAGACCTGAGAGGTAGGAATTATAAAGTAACTTATCATCTTCTCATTTTTAGGTGAGGAAACAACTCAGAAAAGTTAATTTAACCCAAGGTCAAGGTCACATAGGTATTAAATGGCATTGCTGAGACCTTCTCCTTCCTTTTGTGAGAATTTTGTAAGATCAAGACCCAGAAGAAGGATCTCCCTCAAGTTCTCATAGTTTAGTGGTTGAGATCTAGGATTAAAATCAAGTTTGCTTAATGAATAGCTCAATTCTCCACTCTTCCAGATCTGCCTTTGGTAAAGTGGAGGCTTTTGAGCTGTCAATTTGAAGTCCTTGTACCAAACAAGATCCTGTTCTGTTTTCCCTCCTCAATGCCCTACTCATGAAGCAGTTCAGCCATGACCTCAAGTCCCCTCAGTTTCTCCTAGATCATGGGAATACCTTTCTTCCCTTGCAGGACATGACACAACACCATATGTGTCATGAGATATCTTAGGATTTACAACATATTCTTTGAATCTTTCTTCAGTCCTTAGCAGCTGAAAGCACAGAGCCAGAAAAAGCAGTTATCCGAGGAAGCTATAGCTCAAGAGAGTTTTCGCTGTAAATCACAAAATATTTTTAATGGAAGGGAAGTGTAACTTCTAAATGAGCTCTGCACAGCAGCCCTGCTGTTAACACAGTGACAAAAAAAGTCATGGACTTGGCAAAGGGATACTCAGTCTTCATCAGGTGGGGATAAGATCAAATATATACTATATGCTATTATTATGAAATAAGCATGGTACTTTTTTTTCCTGATTTAACTTTTAACCAACTTCATCCAAAAATAATTCTTTCTTAAATGCAATACATTTATAACTGCCAGGATACATGGGATTGCAACAATTTATTTCAATTCTATTATTAAGTGCCTAATACATGCAAGATACTGTGCTAGGCACTGGGAGTATAAAGACAAAAATGATAATCCCTGGCCTCTAGTAGTTGACTTTCTATCTTTATTCAGTTATCTATGTGCTGTTTTTCTACATGGAGTAGAGTAGAAATGGAATTCAATTAGAAGTTAGCAACTATGGCTCCTAGTCCTATATCTGCCACTAATTAATTCACTGTATGACCCTAGAAAAGTTTCTCTATTTCTATGGGACTCAGTTTCTCATGTGTAAATTAAGAGGCTTGACTTAGATAATCTCTTAGACCTCTTCCATCCCTGACTACCTGTGTTATCTTTCAGGACCTCAAATCAATTAACATTTGTTGTGTACCTACTATGTAGAAAGCATTATCCTTTGTTCCTGGGGGAATAAAAGCTTAGTTTGAAATATATTTTCTGTCTCATGAAACTTTTAGACTTCACATAGTTATAACACAAAATCATATGTGTTAAGTTCATGAGAAAGAAACCAAGTAAGATAAAATGAGAGAAAATGCTGAGGGATCTTTTTGCCAACTAAGTGGGTCAGAAAAAAACAATGCAAAGATTTCCATTGGCTCTTTATGTACCCATTAATAAACCTCTTTTAGGGATAACTAAGTGGTGCAGTGGATAGACTGTCAGGATGATTGGATTTCAAATTCAGCCTCAGATACTTAGTTGTTATGTGACCCTGAATAAGTGACTTCACCTATGTCTGACACAGTTTCCTTATCTGTTAGATGAAAATAATAATAACACCTACCCTGCAGGGTTATTTTTAAGAGTAAATGAAATAATATTTGTAAATCACTTAGCACAGTGCCTGGAAAATAGTAATTTTTATAATAAATGTTTGTTCCTTCTTTCTTACATTGAATAGCTGTAGTCTGTGATCTCTTCCAACCTTGGTTACTTATGTAGGTGTTTAAATCAATCTTTTTTTCTTATACTGTTATCAACTCCTTGGGTAATCCAGTCCTTTCATAAAGACATATTTATTTTGTGATCTCATAGCACTCTCTAGACTTGGAACTTATTCAAAGATAAATGAAAACTTTGCTTACAGGATTCTGAAATTCATTGTTTCTTTAGTTGTGGGAATAAACTGGTCCAGTTTTTCTAAAATAATGTAGCTTAAATCCATGGAAATTAAGAATTTATCTAGTGGGAGAGGGGAACATGTGTTTTTATACTAATGGAATATGCTTGCATCAGCTTGCAGTGAATCTATTCTTCATTTTTCCCCATTAATCATATGAGGAATATATCATTAAGTAAACAGAATTATTTTAAGGAGTTGGAATTAAAAAAAAAAAACAGTCTGGAATTTGGTATAGTTCTGACAATTAGAGCTTTCTATAGAATATTCTCATTTTTCCTGGAAGAAATGAGAAGTTATTGACACATGATGGTTGAATATTCAAAAGAATGCATAATGTTCTAACATCTCTTTAATTTATAAAATAAATTTTACAATGTGAGCATCTGTGTGAAAAGTCACAAAGGAATGAGTAAAGTTGGTTCTTTTGTCTAAGTAGAGTCAGGTGGAGGCACGCTGGATAGAGTATTAGGCCTGGAGTCAGGGATTCCTAAATTCAAATCTAGGTTCAGATGTTTACTGACTGGGTGATATTGGGCATTTCACTTTACTCCTGTGTGCTTCTGTTTCTTCATCTGTAAAATGGGACTGATAATACTTTTCCCCTTCACCCCGACTAGAGTTATTATAAGACTCAACTGGGCTAATATTTATAAAGTGCTTAGTACAGTGCCTGCCACATAGTAAGCACTTATATAAATGTTAACTATTGTTATTTGTAAAGCATTTTGCAAACCTTAAAGCACTAGATAAATATTATCTATTTTTAGAGTTCTGGATCTGGAGGACCTGGGTTCATATTTGACTCCAACACTGAAATTCTCTAGACCTTAATTATATCAACTGTAAAATCAGAGTATCCAATTAGATAATTATAGCTAGCATTTATATAGTGATTACTGAACACCAAGCACAATTTTATCTTTGGAACCTCACAACAATCCTGGGAGGAAGATGTTGTTATTCCCATTTTGCAGATGAAGAAACAGAAGCAAATAGAGCCTAAGGGACTTGCCCAGAGGCACTAAGGCAGTAAATGTATGAGGCAGGATTTTTAACTCAACTCTTCTTGACTCCAGGACTGGTGCTCTATCCACTGCCCCACTGTTTCCTCCAGCCCACATGCCCCAAGCTCTAAATCTATGATCCCTTGAAAACAATTACTGTCAGGTTTAAATGTTTCTTGGCTGAATCAATCCCACATTTTTTGGTTTGTCCAAGTTGATTCTAATGGCTTAACATGGACAAAAAAAAAATTCATTATATTTGGAAAAAATGTAAAGAAAGGACATATTTGATAATGCTGTCATATCCTGAGGGAGAAAAGGTATTCCAATATAGAGATGGAAAGATTATGTTTGGTTCCATTATCAATTTGGCTTCTAATTAAAAGCAGTCTTGGAGGAGATGTAAGAGTATAATAAACCTGTGTATGTAAGATTTGGTAATGGCACATTTTTAGTCACTTTTGCTTACAGAGAGAAAAGGAATATTGGTTTGAAAGAATATTTCTGTCTAAAAAACAAGACATATTTATATACCTTCTTCTCATTAAAACACTGTCAGGGCCAATTCTGGGCAAAAAAAAAAAAATTATAAATAGGTATTTTTCTCCCAATACTAACTAACTAACTCCCAATAACTAACTTTGTATAGGTCATCTTATCTTTTTAAGACCAGTTCATTCATAAGTAAAATGAGCTTTATGAACTATGAACCTGCACCAGGCCTCCCTTTTTAAATTTGTAAAATGAAGGGTTTGGATTAGTTGACGGGCAGGGAGCCTTCCAGCTCTGCCATTGCTATAGTTCTAACTGTGTCTTTTTAATGGCATCCTCTCCCTGAAGTACTCCTTGCTGCAACCCAAATCTTTCTCTGTGTTGCCCATTAAGATTTGTCCCCATTTTTTGAACCTCTCCTTTTCTTCTTTCCCCTCATCTAAAGTTTGTCTATGCTGTATGAAAATAATCTCTGGCTCCCCAATACCCCTCTTGGTAAGAAATCCTCAGATGCATAGGAGGCTGTGAAAGGAAGGAGACACAGTGCTTTAAACCAAAGGGTGAGTCAAAAGTAAACACTGACTCCTTTGACTCCTTCTTCTAAGGGAACCCAAATGAGAACTAGCCAGTGATAGATTGACTTCAGAACCCATGCAATATTCTCTAGTGGCTGAAATAAGTAAGAAATTCAAGTAGTATATGCATTTTTTTGCATCTATCATCACTTTAGTTTTGATTCAAATCAGATTGTTTTCCTTTTTTCGTCAGATTTAATTATTCATAATTTGTTTTATAGACAGAGGTTTGTAACTTTTGCTCATATTTTTCATCTTACAGCTGCAAACTATATTGTAGTTTTTGTGTTCTCTTCTAGTGTATTCCCATCTTTTGTTCCTTTCCTGTTCTTCTTTCCCCTCATTCAAAGTTTGTCTGTGCTAGGTGCCAAAAAATAAACTCTTGCCTCTCCTCCCCAATATCCTTCTTGTTAAGAAATCCTCATGTTCATGGTGGTTCAGTTATTTTTCAGTCATTCCAAATCTCTATGACCCCATTTGGGATTTTCATAGCAAAAATACTAAAATGATTGCACCATTTTCTTCTCATTTTATAGGAAAATACCATTTTCTTCTCATTTTACAGGAAAAGACCATTTTCTTCTCATTTTACAGGAAAACACAGTTAAATGATTAGCCCAGGGTCACACAATTTCTAAGGCCAGATTTGAACTCAGGAATATGGGCTTTCCTGACTCCAGGAGCAGCACTCTATCTACTGCACCACCCAGCTGTTGTCCTAAATCTAAGATTACTTGGGGGAATTAAGATCCTAGATGTAGAACTATTTTTAAAAAATACCTTAAATGTCATCTGGACTCCCTAGGAAAATCAGAGTCATAGGTTGAGAACTTTAGAGGTAAAAGGAACTCTAGAGGACCTGAGGCTAGCCCAGAGAGGTTAAACAATTTGCCAAGGTAGCAGAGCTTATGTCACATTGTTCAGTTATTTTCAGTTGTGCCCAACTCAATGTAAATTCATTTGACTTGAAGTTTTCTTGGGCACAGATATTGGAATGGTTTGCCATTTCCTTCTTCTACTTGACTCTAGTGCAATTTCTATTTAAAAAAAAGATTTTGGGGGTTTCCCTGAACTTCAAACTTAATATGAAGAAACAGCTAAATAAACAACTGGAACCACTCAGAGAAGCAGCAGGGACCCTCAGTGTAGTATTCCTGACTAAGTCTCAGATATAAAAAATGGAGAATGGGAATTCCTTGCCATTGACTAGAGTGATGAAAAGGGATATATGAAAATGCTTTACATTTTTAAAAATATTTTGCCATTAGATGAAATGTGATCCATCTGTAAATATTAAAGGTCAAATTACATTCTAGTTATCTTGAAAGACAATTATTTTTATTGATAAGGAGAAAATAGAGAATTTCAATTTTTATAGCTCAATTCTGCTATAAAACCAAAAGGAAAAATAAAAAACCAGAGACATAATCTAACTAACTCTTATTGTTCTTTCTGATTTTACTTTCTCTTTAAAAAAAAATTCTCATTTTTCAATGCATAAAGGGAGCCATTGGAATTGAGGTGCCTATCAGCGCTTTGATTAAAGGTGTTCAAAAAAATTTGCTATGAGAAATAGATACTAGGTTATTCTATTCTTGGACAAGAAGCATGGCATTCAGTCAATGTTCAGTCTCAGGGCTATAAAGATTGTTCCATTCTGAAACAAGAAGCATAGCATTTCATCTCTAATAACAGAGGTTAACAGGCCAGTTAGGAAGGTTCCATTCAAAACCCAGAATAGTAACTACTATATACAGCTGAGTGTCTCAGCTGGCATCTTACATAAATTAAGAGCCAGAATATTTGGAACAATATAGTTGGAATAAAAATAAAACAATGCTTTTCTCTGAACAATTCAACATCTTTAGCATAAGGGCAATTATAATGGATTTAGCATAAGTGTAGTCCACATACAAGTATTATTTTTTCTGACTGATGTTGTAAAACATGAAATTATCCATTAAGATCAAAAGATTGCATTCATTTATTTCCAAATCAGACCAGGTCTTTGGATTAAATAGGCATTAAACACAAAATCCATGTAAAATAAACATATAATAAGAACATTCAATCCCAGTCAGCTCAGGAAGTGTGCCAATTCTACAAGGTAGAATTACAGAAAAGACAAAAAGTCTTGACTAGCTCTGCTATTCTATGACCTTAGGCAAGTCCCTTAACTGCTCTGGGTTTCTATTTCTCAAGTATTAAATTAGGTTGTTGAACTAGAAAATCTTCATTTCTAACAGCCTATCATTCTCCAGTGGACACAATCTGTATAAATAAGCCTTTCCCAATTAATCCTATTTCTTTTTATCAATTCTTGGTTTTATGAAGGGCCCATTTATTTATTATTTTGTGCTAAACATTATACAAAACACATTAAGCAAACTAGATCTCTGTCCCCCTAAAATCGACTTTCTCCTTAGTTGTACGCTAGAAGAAACTATACTTATCAATGCACACTTGCAAAGAATGCCATCAGAATAATGCCCCAGCAAAAGAAGGACTGATAAATATTGATGCTTTGAGAATGCCTCATCCCCACCAGACCAATAAACAGAAGTAAATTCCAAGATTCATTCTGGAATTGCAAAAAGGCAAATACCACAAAGATGGAGATGCTCAAGGTTTCCACGACTTTGAGACTAAGGCAGCTCCCTGTGGTATAGTGTATTTTAAATCCCACCTCCACACAGTGTCTCACTTGTGAAAATGTGTCATTTTGAAGCTAGCAGCAGCTTGCTCTTTGGAGTTGAGAACTTCTCATTTGCTATTTCCTTTCCTCCCAGAGGTTTGCAATACTGCAAACATTTCCCTGGGGGCATAGTAAAGACTCAACAAATCAGTTGACATGAAGGAAGAAGTGGTTGATAAATACCAAAAATACAAAAATACCCTTCTCCTCCCCTCCATGTTGAATACAGTTCCCAGGAAACCGTCATAAAAAGCACCTTGTATTAAGAGCTTTCCTGAACTACATTCATGGATTAACTCACATTGTGTCAGTAGCACACTTACTATTACAAGTCAGCTTTTTCTTTTTCCTCACTGAGAATCTTTGGGGAATATTAGGAGAACAATAATGGATATAGGATCCGGAGTAGATTTTGATAAGCTCTGGACCTTGGAGTCTTCCAGACCTCACTAGTAAATGAAGGCTCCCAGACAGCCCACCTAATACCATGGTTTTTAGAGGGGGCACTGGAAATTATCAAGGTAGGAAAAAGAATCTTGGGAATAAAAGAATATAACTTTACAGTTTTTCTTTTTCATTCTCCCATAGGAAAGTGCTATCATTTTTCTTATCTATCTTATCCAAAGTTTGAGTGGAAAACTGGGGGGAAGGGGAGATGAATTTGCTCCTACATATGTTTATATAAATGCAAAATAGATGGCAATACTAAAAAGTAAAAGATGATGCCTGTCATCCTAATTTAGCAATAAGAGGGCAGAACAGCACTGCAAGTCATAAGAGAAGTGTCTTGTATTTATGCTGCATTTCTTCCAAAGGCAGTAAACCACTTTGCTCCAATTGAGCCTTATCCTAATGGAAACACAGCTGCTTTCAAGGGTTTGTTAACTCCTTCATGGCACCAGACAAGCATTAAGTAAATTCTGCCCCTCAACAGTAAGATATCTATGTATATGTGTAACATATACATATACATATATAATTTTGTAACTGTGGAATGCTCTACCAAAATAAGTTATTTATATTTACTGTATTTACTGTGATCATAATTATAAGAGACATCAAAGCAATAAATCTGAGGATTCTATGTTTCTCAGCTTTTTTCACTGTATGAAATTTAGACAAGTACAACAATTGTGTCTCAATGATAAAACAGAAAAAAATAATTTCTATCTGGGGGAGGAAGGGAGGAAGGGATAGAGAGAAAGAGTCAGAGATAGGAGAGAGAGACAGAGAAAAAGAGAGAGAAGGGAGGGAGAGAAGGGAGGGAGGGAGGAAGGAAAGAAAGAAGGAAGGAAGGAGGAAAGAAGAGAAGGAAAGAGGGAGGGAGGGAAAGAGAGAGGGAAGGAGGGAAGAGGGAAAGGGGGAGAGAAAGAGAGATGTTTAGGCTTAAGGTAAGGAGGGGTGAAGGGAAGAGAGATGATCATATTTCTAGAGGGAAAACCCATATCTCTAGTTCTAAATAATTATGAGCCATTTCAGAGGCTCTCAGCAATTCAGAGGTCTATCTACTAAAATATGATAGGTTTTCATTTGTACCAATTGAGGACTTTCTTTCTACAAGCCCTTGAAAATCATAGATCAACTGGTCTGAAACATTAATATCTAGCAGCCCTCTAGGGTGTTCAGGTGTTGTCCACTCTTTTTAGCATAACTGACCCAACTCTTTCCAGTCACATGTATTAGATTGCATCTTTTATCTTTGATAAAAGCTTACAAGTCTATTTGCACCCACCATAGGTCTTTCTGTTATTCTATTTTATACCTACAATTTCAAGTTTTCTGACAACCTGATTGTGATTCAAAACTATATATGATCCCTGATACTTGAGTAATTTTTATAATTGGGAATATTTTTTACAACAATGTAATTACTACACCATATCTGCCCATTTTGTCTTCCCATACATTCATTTAGCATACTGGTGTTAAATAAACAAAACAAAAAAATCTAAGTATGGTGTTTTCTGATAGGGAGCTATGAAACTTCCCATTGCAGCTTATCCTACCTGCTCACTTTTTCAATTTTATGGCCCATTCGAGGTGTATTCACTGATGGATTAAATCTTTGGACTGTTTTTCTGAACCTGTGTGATCATCTGAACAATGTGCATTCTTCATCCACTCTACTATTCTTCTGTGAATGACACTCTCTTGAGTGGCCATGGATCTCATTTTTAGGAGGCTCTGTAATGTCTAATGCAAATTGATGGATCATCTGCATCTGGAGAACTTAGCCATGTATAGCAAATCCTTTCTTTTGGCCTTTGTAGAGGCTATGACACTTAAATGCTTGTTGACTATTAACTCTTATTATTTTTTCCTGAACGATATGTGACACTTAACAAATAGAATCAAATTATCAGTATGGATAGTCAGCAAAAATTTATTAAATGACTACTATGTGCCAGTCACTGTGCTTAGTGCTAGAGATAAAAAAGAAAGATAATCCTTGCCCTCAAGGAATTTACAATCTTAGTGAGGATAAGGATATCCTATTTTTATATCCTTTAAAGGAGACTGATGATCCTCTGGTATTTGAAATTTATTTACAGTGCTTTTCATTTCCTTAGTTCATATGTTTTAAGCTCATTGTTTCCAATCTAAACCTTTGGATAATGGATATTTCATAATATCCAAGGAATCAGAAAAATGTGGCTCATAAATGTGTATGTGTGTGTGTGTGTGTGTATAAAATGTATAAATAAGTAAATAAATGTTCAAATAAAATGGTTTATTTGAGCACAAATCCAACATGAGATACCATAGAAGCTAGGGTGATCTGAGGTTATATTATAGAAATTTAGCATCCAGAATATATGTATATAATTTATATTTTATATAATATTTATTATAATGCTTTAAAGTTTCCAAAACACTTTTCATTTACTGTCTCATTTAAGCCACACAAAAAGCTTGCGATATTGGTACTATAGTTATTATTTCCATTTTACAGATTAAGAGACTAAAGTTGAGAAAAAGTGAACAACTTACCCAAAGTTGCATAACTCAGACATAAAATAGAGGATTCAAATTTGAGTCTTCCTGACTCTGTGTCTAACAACGAACCACAATGGCTTTCATAAAGATAGTATCAACCTCACTGTATTCTTTGCTGACCTTATTATAGCCAGCTAAAGTTCCAAAAGCGTATTATTCAGCTCTGAGAAGCATATATTAAGAGAGGCATGAGGCTGATTTCAGAGAAGTTTGGAAAGATTTATGTGAACTGATGCTGAGTTGTGAAGTAAACAAAGCCAAGAGAACATTGTACAGAGTAACAACAAGATTATTTGATGATAAACTATGATAGACTTGTTTTTTTTTGTTTTGTTTTGTTTTGTTTTGTTTTTCAAAAAAGTGGTGATTCAAGGCAATTCCAATACTGTTTTCACATGTTGTTATTATTGTTGTTGGTTTGCTTGTGTTTTTTTTTTCTCATGGTTTTTTCCCTCAATCTACTTTGTTTTGCACATGACAAAAATAGAAATATGTTTTCAACCATTCTGCATATTTAATTTCTATCACATTGTTTGTTGTCTTGGGGAGAGTGGAAGAAAAATTTGGAACACAAAAGTTTTACAAAATTTAATATTGAAAACTATCTTTACATGTATTGGGAGAAAATAAAATACTATTTAAAAAAAGAAATCAAAGCGCCTATAGTCATATAAAGGGGGGGGGGGTGTACTACATGTTACAGTATGTTGCATACTCAATTTAGAGTGAGGAAGACCAGAATTCAGATTCTTCCTCTGACACATACTAATTATGTCTCTGGGTAAGTCTCAGAGCTTCAGTTTTCTAATCTGTCTGTGCTCCACTCCCCTTCTACCTTTAGCTCTTAGAACAGCAACCAAATCAATATACCACCATTTGGAAGAAGACATTTTAATCAATTTTCTAATGTCTCCACTGACTCTCCCTGTGATTTCCCCAACCTAAGCACTCCTTCCTAATACATATTGTCTTACTAGAACATAAGTTCCTTAAGAGAAGGGACTGTCTTATTTATTGTATTTGTTTCCCCATCATTTTGTACAGTTTTTAAACAGAGTAAGTACTTAATAATGTGTTTTCATTTATTCATTCATCTATAAAATGGAAATAATAACATCCATTGTCCATATGCTCAAATGAAATATTTCATATAAGAGTTCAAATAGCTAGCATTTATATAGCTCCTTAAAGTTTGCAAAGTAGTTTGCAAATATTTTATTTTATTCTCACCAATTTTAGGAGATTGGGGAAATTAATATACCCATTTTGTAAAGACAGCTGAGACTGAGAAGAGATTAAGTAATTTGTCCAGAGCCACATTGAATTCAGATTGAATTTAGATCTTCTTAATTCAGATTAAACGCAGGACTTCTTAATTCTAGATTTAGGGATTTATCTACTGGGCCATTTAGTCTCATTAACAGATGCATGGACATAATCAGGATGGTAAAGGAATTTGAAATCATTCCAAATAAGGAAAAATAAAAGGAAATTGTAATACTAAACCTGGATAAGAGGACATTTGGAAAATAGCATTTTTTTCAAATATTTTTAAAAAGAGATTTGATTCTGTGAGGCTTCAAAGATTAAAACTAAGACCCTTAGAACATTTCTTTTCTCTAGGGTTCAATTTTCTTATCTGTAAAATGGTCATCATAGTATTAACACTTCAGAAGGTTATTGTGAAGAACAAATGAGATTGAGTATATGAAAGCACTTTATTACCAAAGAGCATCTTTTAAAATGCTATTGTTGTCACTATTAACAATTAGAGCTTCTAAAAATGAAACATAAATACTTGAATATGTGTCACTGGAAATACTTAAGTAGAATCCAGGAACCCAGTGGTCAGGGATTGGTAGATAGAGTTTTCATTGAATGGAAAGTCATACCAAATTTACCCCCTAAAGGTCTTTTACAACTCTTTAAGTTCTTTGAGTCTCTATTTTCATTTTAGCAGGGAATTAGTGCTTAAATTAACTGCATGTTTAATTAGGTAGGGGATAGCTAAGTGGCAAGTGGCAAAGTAGATAAAGTACTGGACCTGGTATCAAAAAGACTCCATCTTCCTAGTTCAAATTTAGCCTCAGACACATACTACCTGTGTGACCCTGGGTAAGTTAGTTAATCCCATTTGTCTCAGTTTCCTTAGCTACAAAATGAATTGGATAAGTAAATGGCAAAAAAAACCCATAAAATAAATAACCTAATATCATTGCCAAGAAAACCCCAAATGGGGTCACTAAGAGTTGAACATGATAGAAGCAACTGAACAACAACATAATTTAAAAGTAAAAAAAGCTTTGCCTCCTTATTATATGGATAAATGCCTATTGTGACTTTCTAGGGGAGAGAGGGACAAGCCTATCCAGGAGAAAGGGATTTTAGTTTGGAGAGAAACAATTAAATGTTGAACAAAACACACACTACTCCCTTGCATGAAAGGCCATGAGCTGTATAGAGATTAGTTTCCCCTAAGACTCAGAAGAACATAAGTGCTAGAATATAGTTGATATTCCTTCAGCTAACGGGAGGAAGCAATAGCTTGCCCAGAAGCACTTGGGCAAACAAGGGCAGAGTGCACTACATGCCCACTTGGGAGGTGATTTGCTTGAGTGACAGAAATGACTCATCATGAGCACAGAGGTAGTAATGGACAATGATCTGGAATGAGAATATATAACTTTGGTAACAGTAATCTGGCTTTTCTGGGCCTCAATTTCCTCAAAAGAAACTCGCAGTTCAGAGAAAAGTGTGTGTTTAAACAGAAAATGACTCCCTGCCAAATACTCTTAATTCACTGCATAAAGGAGTCAAATTTTATTTTCCCATCCGGACTTGTGAGTTCATTAAGTGTAGGGAAGTCCTGGAGAGGACATGTGTCAATGAAGATGAACACCAGCTTAGCAACTTACGGTCATAGAGGAATATAGTTTTACTCACACTTTAACTGTTTTCAAGAATATCAGAAATGAAAGAAGCCTCAAAGGCCATCTATTAAACAGAAGCCCCCCCCCCCATTTTCCCAGTCTCCTCTGCTCCAGTGATCAAGGTCCTTTCTAAACTGAGCCACTCAGAACTGAACCCAGTAGTTTAGCTGTGAAGGGACCTGCAGGGGAAGGTTCAGAAGGACTCTCCCTCATTCTAAACCCCAGGCTTCAGTTAATGCAGCCTCAGCTTGTACAAGGAGTGAGGAGGCACAGTGGATAAAATGCCTGGAGTCAATAAGACATCTTCCCAAGTTCAAATCTGATTTTAGATATTTATCAGCTATAGAACTCTGGGCAAGTCACTTAATCCTGTTTGTCTCAGTTTCCTCATCTGTAAAATGAGCTGGAGAAGGAAATGACAAATCAGTCCAGTGTCTCTGACAAGAAAAACCCCCAAACAGGATCATGAAGACATGACTGAAACAACTCCACAACAAAGCTTTACTTGGTTTTCAGGCTTCTTTGTCTTACTGTTTCTTCATATTAAGTTTGAGGTTCAGTGAAACCCCCCAATTTTTTAGTAGAAATTGCCCTATGGTCAAGCCTCCTTCAGACTCTACCTGTGAGGATTGATTTTTTTTAATATACTCCAATGGAAGAATTGGTATCTGTTCCTATTACATCTTAGGAGATTTATTTCATCATTCTAAGATAAAATGAGACCTTGATTCTATTTATCCACATGTTCATATATTCACAGCTTTCTATCTTCATCTTTGTAAGAAGCATATTCAGGATGTTACATTTGATATATGTATTCATCCAAATCTTTAATTTTTAAAATGTTGAACAGTCTAAGATCAAGCACAAATCACTACTAAGGCAACCAATTCAACAAACACCTAAGTGCCTACTCTGTGCAAAGAATTGAGAGATGTGCAGAGAATATAAGAACCCAAAAAAGTAAAAACTCCTTCCTGCCCCCAAAGAGCTTCCACAATGGAGATCTCCTTCCACATTACAGGTCAACACTAATCAGTTACTTGGTTAATAACATTCAATTGTGCTCATCTCTCTGCCTCACAGAGTTTCTGGCTTCTTCTTATGCTCATCTCAAGTGCCAACTCATACATAAGTCCTGATTAGCCCCACTACTAATGCCATCCTCACTGGAAATTATGTCTACTTATTATAATTTTTCATTTACTTTAATGTGTACATATTTCTCCTAATCCCCCCCTCCAACAGAATATCCTGGAGCTCAGGAAACTTAGTAGTTTTTGTCATTATATACCCTCAGCGTAGTGTGGTATCTGCAACTTTGCTAGTATTTACTGAAAAAAAAAAAAAAAAGAATCAGTTTTAAACCTACATAACTTTACAACTTCATACAGCTATCATTTATATAATACTTCAGAGACCATCAGAGGTAGTTACTATTATTATCCCCATTTTACAGATGAAGAAATCAGGGCCAATTGAGATAGAATGACTTGTCCAGAGTCACATAGCTAGGACGAGTCTAAAGCTAGGAGCAGCTAAGTAGTACAGTAGATAGAGCACCATCCCTGAAGTCAAGAGGACCTCAGTTCAAATCTGGCCTCAGACACTTATCCCAAGTCGCTTAACCCTAATTCTCTCAAAAAAAAAAAAAAAAAAAAAGTCTAAATCTGCATTTAAATTTCAATCTTTCTAACTCTGGATCCTGTTTTCTACCCACTATGCCATTTAGCTGTCCCTGATAAGTAATGTCATCTAGCCCATTTTCTCTGCCTTTGTCTTAACATTGTAATTAGTTTCCTAGTTTTTCCCCCTTCTCTTTCAGTGTGTATATATAGTACACTCAGTCATATATGTGTGCATACATACACACACACACACATACACACACACACACACACACACACACACACACAAATCCCTTTAATTGTGAACTCTAAATTCTGGCTTTTTATTTCTGACAAGTCTCTAAAATCAAGTTGATTCCTTTTATAGCTATAACCCACTTATATAGTACACCAAGTGTTTCATTTCTGTGAGGGTTTGTATTTGGAAGAGAAAGAAGCTGAAGCTTTTAATCTGTGTGGCTGAGTCATGCAGTATTACTAACACATGCTTCTCTGGTGTCATTATTTGATCTGAAAAAATGCTATTCAACAGATTGAGTCCCTGCGAAAATGACTTTTTGGTCAGTTTATAAGCTTTTATTGTATCTGGTTGAACTGAATATGGCTTTGATATCACCAGAGTGTTCCTAAAGGTGATGAATATTTTGGAATGAATCCAAAAGAACTTGATCACACAGGGTCTTCCAATGTGATTGCAAAAGTTAAGCTCCTTAACTGTCTTCTTTTCATTATATTTTTGGTTGGATGACTTACCTGCCAAAGAAAGACAGAGTGCATTTTCTATACTAGCAACAGATGAACTTCCTTTCTAAAGTTAATGAAATTCTAAAACATGAAATGTTAAACCAAATTTTCTGAGTTTCCCTCCCACCTTTTTCATGAATACAGATCTTTTTATTTTCCCTTTTGTACCTCCTTATCCATGCTCACTAGTCCACTCAACTATTTACTAGCACAGCTCACTCATCTTCCTTCTAATGTTTTGTGAATTGTTTTTGAAACAACAACAACAACAACAAAAAGATATCACCGTACAACTCACCATTGGGTTTCTCAGGTAAACCTGATGAATGTCGTCTTTGTTCTTTTATCCTGTTATTACTTCCAGGACTTGTCTCTAAGGCAGCCTACACTTGGAACCCACTTCTCTACTTACAAACTACCACACTATCTCAGGCCTACATTTGAAGTAATTTAGGTAATTGCTACCTCCCCTATGATGCCAGGCCCTACCCTTATTAGTGGGAAGAGTTGTTTGATGTTGTTTATTCTATGTCCCAAATATCCCCCCCCCCCCAGATCTAGACTGGAACTTCTCAAAAGAAGCTCTGATTCAGTGATTTGAGAACAAAGTAGGGGTGGTGTGTGAAGGAGAACAAGCAGAAGAGCCAGTAAAAAGCATCCATTGTTGATTGACCTCAGAATGTGTCTGTGATCTCATTTCTGTCAATGATCTAAGATCCAAGGAATTAAAAAAAAATTAGTAGAAAGCATGTGGGTTTGAATATCAGAATAAAGAGAGTTCTAAACATGAAGCAGCCCAAGTCTTTGAAGCTCAAGGAAAGAAGCATTGTTGGCCTAAATTCCATAATGTAAAATGGCCTCCAGTTACCTATCTAAGGCAGTCACTTAGAAATGCCGTTTCACCAATAAGAACTAGCCATTCTGATGAACTGTCAGAACTCTGAAACCTGTAGGAAGGTTAAACCTGGAGCAACAATGAGGAAAATTTTTAAGGACATATTAGGAAGGGTTGTTCTTATCCAAGGACCCAGTTCTCCTCCCCACTTCCCCACACTGATCCATGCGTAGGAAATCTAGGATAAGATGAGTCTGAGGGAAGTGGGGTCAAAAAAAGTGACTATCACAAGCCTAAAATGACCATGGCCAGAGTTATGATCAGTGCATATCCTAACAGGATTAAGATACCTACAGTTTTCAGAAACCATCTTTACTAACTAAAAACCTAAAACTTTATATGATATCCAGCCTAGGCAGAATGAGACCAATTGACTCTTAGCAATAAAATCTAGAAGAAAAAATAGGAAATGGCAGGATGGAGAGGGAGCTGGCAGAAGGTAGCAAGAGGATCAGTCCAGCAAAGAGAAAGAACAAGAAGGATACAAAGCCCACTTGTCCATAAGTGTTAATTTCCACTCAAGCAAAGGACTGCAAGAGAAATTATTAACAACTAATGATTTGGGGACAGCTAGTTGGTGTTGTGGATAGAGCACCAGCCCCAAAGACAGGAGGACCTGAGTTCAAATCTGGCCACAGACCCTTAACACTTTCTAGTTGTATGACACTGGGCAAGTCACTTAACCCCAATTGTCTCACTTTTTGAAGAGTGAGCTTCCCTGTGGGTCTTTAGCATTCAAAAATGCCACTGACCTCTTTTATTAATAAAATGTCAGCATTATTAATAGATATGATTAATTATCCAGACACTATGTCTCTCAAACTCTTAAATGTCAGAGTTGCTCCCATGTATTTCCACAGCTCAGACTGCTATAATCTGCCTTTGTATCTTTCTCTCCCACCTCCTAGGAAAACCTTGTTTAATATGTCTCTTCTGAGAATCTCTAAAACTAGTTAAACAGGCAGGCAGTATGATGGTCAGCATTCTCTCAGCCAATTGGGAGCAATACCTCCCATCAAACCAGCATGACAAAAGTGTTCCATCTGGGGTAGAAACAGGTTTATCTTTTCTTTCTATTTTTGACCCTTGTGTAATTCCTAGTTGTATAATAAGACGGGGTAAAAACTTTTACCCAAAAGAATGATTAAGTATTTTTTTGTGTGTGTATAGAATAGATTAGTAACAAAAGGGCAGGTAAAACTTGTGTGAAACAAGAATCAGGCTCCGTAGGAAGAGGCAGCAACTTTGAGATAATAGTAAAGAACAAGGAAATTAAATTAAGCTTCCTAATGAAGAATAGTAATAGTACATCTACCATGATATTTTCCTAGACTGTATGAGAAATGGGATGCTCCTTCCCAATCATATCACTTCTATAGCCTTCTTAAAGGGGCTCTTTACTATCTTCAGTCTTAGAAAAGGAAGTAAATGGGTAAAGGACAGGAACAGCCACTGGAACAGTAACCTCAATATTCCTGGCATTGTAGACACATTGATCATACTGCAAAAGAGGATCAAAGAGCCCTTGGTCATACATACTAATACTTGATGTCCACCCTGAAATTACAGGTCAGAGTCAGACATACAGTGTCATAGGTCTGCACAAGACTGACACATTAGATCTTACTGAGGTTCTGTGCTGCATTCCTGCCTCCCAGTGAGAGGTGTCAAGATAAAGAGTAGAGGGTGTAGGGACAATGTCAGGAATTAAGGAGGGGACCCTCTCTCAGCCTTCATCCAAGGTAGGTCCCTAGTAGGGAAACTATACAGCCACACACTGGTTCACTTTTATGCATTCACCGAAACAAATACATTTACCAAAAGCTGTCAGAAATCAAACCATCATTCCTCTGTGTTTGCACAGTTCCTAATCTCAATGTGATAATAAGGAGCAAGACCCAAGGTGAAGGAAAATGCTTTTTCATTACCTCTGTTGTCTTCACTGATGGAAATGGAAATTATTTATGCTGGGAACCCTAACTATGCAGCTTCTCACTCATTTAAATGATTTATACCACTTGAGGGAGCCAGAAGGACTCAAAAACCGCATTTATATTCATTTGGATTCATTCTCCCCATGAAGTCCCACCCCCTTATTATCTTCCCTATTTTCTTATTCTGTACAGTGACTGCAGGGAAGGAGATGTGCTTTCATTTCCTGGATTCTTCTCCCTGCCAATTCTCACCCCTTCTTTCTATTTTCCTTCTGATTTCTGATATTATCTCCCCATTCTGTTTCCACTTGATAGGTGATGAGTTGAGGGAGGCTGACACAAAAGTCACTTTCTCCGCTGGAAGGTACTGATGAAATTGCTTGGGACAGGATGATCTCAGACAATTTCACTCACTACAAACCTACTTCCTGAGAAAAAACCCATCAGGGAGAGAATGTGGCCCTGGTTTAGCTCTAACAGGGAGATATTAGTTGATGTGCTGCTTTATTTTAAACCCCCTTTAAATTCCTCATTCTCTACCCCAAATCCATAAATGTAATGTGTCCTTCAGACTAGTAACCGTTGTAGTCCATCTGTCTCAAGGAATCAATCCTCATTTATATTTTGGGAGAGTAGATTCTAGGGGGCCCACCCAGTACACTATTACCAATTCTTTTTAGTGCATCACAGTTTTATTATATGTATCCATTATGTTCAGGTTGTAGGTAAAGGCCTTGATCAGAGTGAGTTTATTTTGTTTCCACCAAAGTGTCTCTTCAGTAGTCAGGCTGCATCGTATAGTAGAAAGAGCACTGATCTGGAGGCAGAGGACTTGGATTCAAATGACTTACATGTTATTCCAAGCAAATTATTTGATTTCCTTGGATCATAATTTCCACTTCTTTGAAGAAGTTGGACTATATGATTCTAAAGCACCTTCTACTTCAGATCTATTATCTTATGTGACATAGGATTGGATGGGCTCTCTTCTAGATCCCAATTGGTTTTTAAAAATCTATTCTATGGGAAGGATCCAGAAAAAAAGAACCATTTTTATAAAATAATCTTTTCATAGTGTTTAACTATATAAGACCCAGAAGAGAAGGCATGGCATTCCTTTTTTCCTTAGGCCTTGTTGTTTTGGTAATAAACACTTTTCTTTTACAGCACCAAAATAAAACTTTACCGCTCAAACAGGTTAGATGAAATTAGAAGATTTTGTTTGGAAGTGAAAAAGGGAAGCCATCAGAAAAGTAAGGTCAATATATCAGCCCTGCAGGTTTTGTTTATTAAAATATGTGTTATTGGATATCCTCCAAAATCATCAATTTTGTATTTTGATCTTGAACCCTTGTGCTATAATTGGTGAATATTTAACATTATTGAACTTCGAAGATCTTTTAATGTTAAATTAATGCTTCAGATTATTTGATCATTTCTATATCCATAGAAAAATAAATTCCTCATCTTCTTTCATTGCCATGTGGTTGGGGGATAAAACCCTGCAGTGAGCAGGGGGCATAAAGGAATAGGAATCGCTTTCATATCATCCATGGACGATGTGACCAATAGTCCCAAAGCTTTGAGAAACAGCTGCAATAACATTTCTGGCTAAAGGATTAAGAGAATCAGATGATGGAATTCATGTCCCTCATAGAGAAATTCAGCCTATATTTTGGTGGTAAGAAAACATGAGAGGTAGCTGTAAAGCCTAGAGACAGAGGAGACAGGCTTTCAGATTCATGAAGCTGTATAAAACTCATTGAATAGTCAAGAAAATCTGAATTCAGCTTTGGTTTCAGAAATTTACTAGCTGTGTGATCTTGGACAAGTCACTTACTCCATTTTCGTCAGTTTCTTCATCTATAAAATGCAAATAAAAATAACACTTTCAACTCAAGGTTGTAGTAAAGATAAAGTGAAATTTGTGAAGCACTTAGCACAGTGCCTGGCACTCTGGGTTTAATGAAAATCACTTTGTTGTAGTATGGAGGGTAAGCTGGAGTAGGAAGAGACTTGGGACCAGGAGACAAATTGAAAGCTATTGCACGCCTAAGCAAGAGGTGTCAGGTACTAGCTTTGGGAGTAAAAAGAAGGGATCAGGTGAGAGCAGTGTTAGGAAGGTAGAATTAGTAAGATTTGGCAATTGATTGAATAAATGAGGTGAGAAAGTTTAAGGAGTCAAGGATAATGTTGAGGTTATGAACTTAGAGGATCAGAACAATAATGAATCACTGGTAACCTTGGAGAGATTTTTAGTCAGGTGATGGAGTCAGAAGCCAAGATTGAAAAGAATTAAGAAAAATGGGTAGGGAGGAAACCCAGGAGGAGTCGGGGTGGGGGAATGAGTACAAGCCTATAATTGGATCGTATGCTGCCTAGATAGCGAAATTCAGTGACAGCTTTCAGTTGTATATTGCTAATGAAACTCTTCAGTCTGATGCTATAAGGTTTCTTTGCAATAGGCTCGTCTTTTTAGGGCTTATCAGTTCCTAGCACTCCACTGACTCAGCAAAATCATACCTTCTTACCCAAGAGCTTTGAAAACAGTTATCTGTGTGTATAGCTCTTGGATTGCAAAAACTTTTAAAGCTGTTCAAGGTCTGTTGAATTTTCTAGAGGACTGGAAAAGTGTAATTTAACACCAAGTTCCATGACTTCATTTGCTTCCTCAAGTGTGCATAAAACATATCAACACTTCCCTAACTAATGCCATCTTGTACTCTACTGATAACAGGCAATGGGTCACATATCACATCATCAACTATAACATGATTTGCAATACTATCAAGAGACTGTGCTTGGGTAGGAAGTAGATTGCCCATTTTGGAGTCAAGTATCAATGTACAAGAGTTTATTAAGCTCTATGCATCAGGAATTGCCCTGGTATTAGAAATAAAAACAAAAATGAAAGTATCTTGCCCTCAGAGGGTTCACATTATATCTGTGAAGATCCAAATTTAAATCATTTCTCTGACACTTCTTAGCTGCTAATTCTTAGCATGGCTAATTCTCTCAGCCTCAGGGCCCTCATATGTAAAGTAAAAATAATAATACCTATTGTAACTACTTCACAGGTTAGGTATGATACTCCAGTAGAAAGTATATCCAAAATGCATTACAGACTTTAAAATGATATATAAATATAAGTTACTAGGATCTTAGGACAATAGTTCTAAAGCTAGAATGGAACTTAGAAGGCATCCAGTCCAATCCCTTCATTTTACAGATGAGGAAACAGAACCAGAGAAGTTTAATATATTCCCCAAGTCATCAGAAAGTAAGTGGCAGAGCTCAGGTGTGATGCAAAACCAGAACTCTTGCCCACTGTACTTTTGTCATTTTCATCATCATCATCATCAAATGAATAAATATTATTAATAACTAGGCAATCTTAGATGTGACTATCTCAAGGCAACCATGTATATCTAAAATGGATAGAGTCAGTGTTTTCTTGTGAGATAGATAAGCATAGTATTAACATGTTAACATTGTTCTCCATATTGTTCTTTTGGTCACAGCAATGATTGTATCTAGTCCACCATGTTTTTACATTAAGCTGTGCTATATTTCTGAGTAATTGATGGCATCCTATAGTTGTCATGCAAGGTATCGACTAGCTTTTAACAGCTCTCCAGGAGAATTCATCACAATTCATATTAATTCTGGGACTTCTTAAGTGGAAACAGCTTCCAAAACAGCATTTCCAAGTCACTTGCTGCAACGCCCCTACAGATGTCTTCATTCTCCAGGTGGTTCATGTTTAGTTTTCCCTATCAATCAGTTATCATTCTCAATGACTCCCAACCATGCTTTCGTGATATCCCACAGAGGCACCAATTACTGCAATGAGCTCTGCAAAATTCTCAAGAGAAAATTAATTTGAATTGACTTTAATTTTCAAAAGTAAATAGGTCATGTAGCACTTGTTTCAGAAAAATGAAATATCACCAAATCAGACCTTAGAAAGCTGCAATGTGAAGAAAGTTGAGGATTCATTAAGTGACTTAGATGATCTGGAAGCCAGGTACCAAGGTATCAGTTGTATTTTTAATAAAAACCAGATTTTCAATGGGTGCAATTATTCATCTTTGTATCTTCCACCCTTAACACACAATGCCTTATGTGTATAGTATGTGATCAATAAATTCCTATTGAATTAAGTTCTGGTAGTATTGATAAAATAAATATCATTTAGAGCTTACCTTCTTTCATTGGAGCAAGTAAAATAGTGTGATAACCTAACACAAGCATTTGTAATAGCTTTTTTGTTAATCCTTAAATTTTCTTTAAAAACATATTTCTCTTTCACTCATTGTTTATCAAATTGTTTCTTTCCCTCAGAGTAACATAAGCTTCTTGAGGGCATGGAATTTTCCCTTTTTGATCCCAGGAGCAAGTACAATGCCTAGCAATACTAGCTGATTAAAAATGTTTGGTCAGTCTTTCATTAATGATTTGTCTTTTTCTTTCAGCATCATTGACAAAGAAGTTTCATTAATGGCAGAAATGGATAAAGTTAAAGAAGAAGCAAGTAAGTAATGGATGAGTACCTAATGTGGACTTTTGGGTTAGGAAGGCAGATGGGGAATTTCTAGATTGAATTACAGTGGTCCTTCTTACTCCAAACAAAGCAAGGTGGCAGATCATGAGAAAGTGCCAATAGAATTGTAAATGTTTTTTCTTCACCGGTTCTGATGACATGTAGGAGGCATGTTAGCATGGTTTCACAGCTTCTGTAGTTATGACACGGTTGCATTTTCATGGAACATCATCTTTCTTCAGTAAAAGTGGATGAGCACAGTTTTTGCATTTCTCAGCCTTGGCTTGTTTTCCTCATCACTTTCATAACCTTTCAGAAAGAGTGGTAACAGTGGATTTTACTGTATATAGTCTCTGGCAATGCTTTCTCATCACAATGCTAGGGCAATATCACATCATTTTCTCAGAGGAAAAAAAAAGCCCTCGGGTTCTTTTCTGACTTTCTTTTCTTCCCCATGCATTCATATCAGAAGCCAAAAAGTATTGAAGTTTGAAGGATTTCTGAAGAGTATTTCTCTCCTAGAATGGTTTGGGACTATGAACACAGTCCATTCTCACATAATTGAAGCAGTTATATCAACTGAATCCATCCTCCATGCGTATAACAGAACATCAAATTGATCTTTCCCTTTTTCCGAATTCCTGCTTCACTACTATATGTGGAGTGAATAGACAGTATCTTGAAATCGCCTGGATATTATCTTCAAATTGTTCTCCAGTTGTTTCATGCATCTTGTTTCCTCTGCTTCTTCAGAAAAGAGATTGTATCTTCCCACACAGTACCTAGCATAGTGTTGAGCATAGGCTCATATGCAGAGAAGTAAAAAGGCTGGGATTTTCCCAGAGAAAACAAATACTGGTGTGGAAATTCCATCATGATCCTTCTATAAAATCCTTAATCATAGGATCTGAGAATCGTAGGTAGAACCTTAGAGTCCACCCCCTCATTTTTCAGATGATGAAACTGAGGTCCAAAGGAATTAAGTCACAAGCTTAAGATTGCTTAGGTAGTAATTGTCAGAAGTGAAATGTGATCTAATATACTTTCCATTACACCATTCTGCCATTTTTAGGAAGTTGTCTGGAACACATAGAGAAGGGATTTGCTCAGAGTCATATAGTAAATAAGTACCAGGTGTAAGATCTGAACCCACATTTTACTAACTTCAAGCTAAACTCTCTATCCACTGTACCACACCGATTCTATATATTGAGCATTCTTCTGGCTTATTTTTTGATGTCAAAAATTTTATCCCATGGAAACTTTCTGCTCATGCAGATAAGCAATTTGTAGCCTGGGGTATAGAGAGCTTAAGTGACTAGTTTTTGATCATAAAAGTAGTATGAGTCTTTAGGAGGACTTTAACTAGGTTCCTGATTCCAAAATCTTTTGTTTCCCTCTTCCTTTCCCTAAAACTGTTTTCTGTTTTGCCTGCCAAAAAAAAAAAAAAAAAGAAGAAGAAGAAGATGAAGAAGAAGCAAATACCCTTTCAAGGGGAGTCATTCTCAATATATTGAATGTAGGTTAAAAAAAAAAAGAGAAAATCTCAACTCAAGAAATATCATAACAAAGTTTCTCTAGTATTTCTGGTAATTAACTTCCCTAAAAGAGATCTAAAATAATTTATCTTTATAAGAAATCCTGAATCAATATGGTTCATTTTATAAACAACAAACATTAACTGTCTATTAATACATATCACATACTATTAGACACTAATCATAAAAAGAAAAAAACAAAACAGAATAGTCCTTGATCTCAAAAAGTGTACATTATCAAAGAAAACAAGAGTGCCACATAAATATAAACAAAGTAAATTTCAGGCACAGAATTGGAGGATATACGAGCACTTTGGGAGATAAGAAAAGGCTTCATATAATAGGTGGTATTTGAGTTATTTTGAAATTAACTAGGGATTTTAAAAGGTGGAAGTGAAGGTGATACATTGAAAAAAATACAGTACTGAGAAAAGGAAATACTCAATTCATGTCCCAATTCTGAAATTGACTAGTTGTATGACTATGGACAATAATCTGGACCTATTTTCTCATCTGTAACATAAGGAAGTTGAACTCAATGATTTCTAAATGAATTTTCACCTCTTGAAGTCTATGATTCTTGTATTCCAGTGTATTCCTAAAATTCTAAGGGACTTTATTTATCCAACAGAGAAAATACATTTCAGCACTCTAGAGACGTTTAAAAAATGTAAGTAATAATATAATATTAATATATCAGGTCCTGAATACAATAATGGATAAGGTTTCTCATTCAATAGTTCCTCTCTTTCATATTTCTGGGGAGAAAATGATAGTTTCAAAACTTCCTTATAATTCTATTTATACTGATATGATCAAATGAAACTCAGATTCAGTCCTGAATCTTGACTGATGTCTTTGAGGTGATAATACTGGCCCCAAAAGAAGTACTGCTTTAGATCTGAAGTTTTAAGGCTTTTTCATAATGAATATCTTTGAAATGTTAATGTAGAATATATGTAAAATGCTTCCAAAGACTTGCTGATGCATGTCTTCATGTCTTCATTTACATGCACATTTACATTAACTTGAGAGTGGAAGGAATTGGCTGGAAACTCTGCACCTGCAATCTTATTTTGGGGCCCATTCATGTATTTTTGCATGGAGTCTTTGGTTTTTGACTGTCACTGTGGTGGATGCTAAAGTCTTACTGTCTCAAAAAAAAGAGCAATGATATCTAATTGTCAGTTACCCCAAAATCACATATTAAAAAAAGTCAGAAAGCATTACTAGTTCTCTTTGGGATCACTTTGGGATTTTGGGAATCACTGACAATGCTTGGATTAAGAATGTTTCACTTGTAAATCAAGCTTCATGACCCTGAATGAGCTGTTTTAATTTCTCTAGGTCTCAGTTTCCTCATCTGGAAAGTGAGGAAAATGGACTAGATATACTCTGTTGCGCTTTACAGTTAATACTTTATGTTTTTATTATTCTAGCAGTATACCTAGTTTCATCTTGAATATTCAGGACCATCTCTTTCCTCTTCTATGATTCTGAAAGCCTATCAGTTAATCTTATTATGCTTTCTATTTCGCAAAAATTGCTTCAAAACTATTTGACAATATAATATGCCTTCTGGGTCTCTGGACTTCCAATCCTACATTTTTCAAGTTGAATTGGTAAGAGAATTTTGGATCCCAGACACTTTTCTTTTTAAATTTTAAAATTTGTATTGATAGCTTTTGTTTTTTTTTATTTATTTTTATTTATGAACATATCCCTTCCAGTTACTACATAGTGAATTATTCTTTGTGATAAAGAAGAGAAAGATGGGGGGAAGGGAGAAGCAGTTCAGCAAAATATTGACCAATTCTTAAAATGTATGTAATTTGCTGTCTTTCACTTCTACAAAATCTTCCACAGTTCTTCACCTCTACAAAAGAAAAAGGGAGCTGAATTTTCTCAATATTTTCATCAACCAATACATGGCATTCATTTGTCCATAGGATTGTAGGTTTAGAGCTGAAGAGAAATTAGAGGCCACCTATCCAATCCTCTCATTTCATAGACCTCAGGAAACTGGCATAAGATAATGAAATTTGTCAAAGATGACAGACCTAGTAAGCATTATCATCAGGATTTGAACCCAAGTCCTTTGACTTGATGCTCTTCTCTCCACTTACATAGTTGTAGTTCATGTAAATAATTGTTTTGCCCTTCCTGTATCAGTTCATATTACCCCCCCCCCGCCCGCCTGCCCCCCATGCTTCTCTGAATACTGTACTTCAAATCCATCTTCTCTCATGATTCAGTAATATTCCATGACATTTATGTATCAATTTATGGGCATCTATTTTATCTCTAGTTCTTTTCCACCATAAAAGTGCTGCTATTGAGCACCAGTCCTGAAATGTATGGCGAGAAATAGGCCTGTTAGGATTTGGATTACTAGGCAGACTCCCAATAAGGATCCAAATTTTCATCAGGCAGAAATGTTAGAAGGTGCAGGGAGGTCAATCAATGAGTAGTTAATGATTTTTATCAGTGGGTGCGTATCTATCCACTGTACCACAATGATTCCATATATTGAGCATTCTTCTGGCTTCGTTTTTGAAAGAGGACCTGAGTACTTCATTCTTGAAGAGAACACTTAACACTTCCTGGCTGTGTGACCCTGGGCAAGTCACTTAACCCCAATTGCCTCAGCAAAAAAAAAAAGTAGTGTTATGAATACATATACATATGTGCACACATATACATACACATGTAAACCTTTCTTTCCATTTAAGTTCTTTTTGAGATATATGCGTAATCATTGCTTTGATCTCTGAGTGAAAGGAATTGGGGCATTTTAGAAAAAAGTTTTTTTTTAGCATAATTCCAAATTGTTTTCCAGAGTCACTAATCTCAAGAACTTTCAAGTGATCATTTTGGTTAAAAACAACAAAATACCACACCCAAAAATAACTATCACTTTCCTCTAATTCCATCCTGGTAATAATCCAATCACCCCAAACATCATCCTTTCTCACATCTTTCATATAAATGTCTACCACTGCCACCACCCCCACTCTTACCATCCCCATAACCAAAGGGAAAAGTACAAAAAAATTTGAATATTTTAGCAGGTTTCTACATATTCTGAGAGGCTGTACAGCACAGATCAATCCCTCCTTGGATATATGCTTTGGTAAATCAGGGGAGGGAGGGTAAGTAATCAAAAAGGAATTATAGCAGCCCGACATTCAATTGGGCTACATGATTTATGGTTTGATTATTTTATTAATATCACAACATCACTATCACTGTTAAGTTTTATGAAAAGATATGTCTATCACAGTCTAATGATATGGTATATGGTATAGTAAGGCATTTTAACTCCTTATTCATTCTTTTCTTTGTTTCATGCAGGTATTTAAATGCCTCTTTTTGATAGTTTCTATTTTAAGCTCTCTTATAATCAGATATCATGTTATTTGATCCTGTAGTCCTAGGGGTAAACCTAAGAATTTAAAATGATTGACTGTACATACATTCTCATTTATATATTTTCTTATGATAGTGTTTGTCTAATTGAAAGGGGCCCAATGATTGTAGAACTTAAATGAGATATGAAAGTTTGTTAAAAGATAATATTGAAAATGCAGTCTTACAGTATGTGTTTTTATTCACTGTTTTATGGGCTCTAATGTATTTTAGGAACTGTCACAATTCACATGAAATGCCTGTGGGCTACTAAGTCTATTTGGATCTGGAATTTAGCTGACAGATGCATGAAAATATAGAGGCTAAGAACTCCCTAGTGTCTTCTCCACATGTGCAGATGCTGAAGAATACTCTTCTTGGACCATTCCAGTTCAAGTTGGCATTGACTTACTCTAGCAAATGTGCCTTTTGGGACATTTACGATACAGACATGAAATGCTTAGATTTGGAATTTGACTCCTTCTGTAGAATGGAAGCATATCATCAGCAGAGGCGTCTGGGAATCTTTTAGATCCCTCAAAGTACTTGGTATCACGTCAAATATGGGTGTGTGACTCAAATAGCAGTTAATTGTCCTAAGTGAATCTGGATTGATAAAATATAGAATATACCCATCAATCAATTCTATTTTATTATTTGATGTTTCATTTATTTTAATACGTATCATGAATACCAGATATTTTCTAGGTATTTTTCAGAATATAGAACAAAATATTTTCTTCTTCACAGTGAATTCCTATGCATCACACAGTGATCTAGATTTACATGAAATTTAAAGTTGCTTTTAAACAATTTGCAATTTTTCACAATCTCTATTTTAAGATATTTGTTTCTCTTTTTAAAAATATTTGTTTTCTCATTTGAAATTTGAGATCTTCAAAAAAGATTAGGTGAAATGCCTTTTTGGATTTTTGACAGAAAATGGAGAAGGTAAAAAGGTAGGGAGGAAAATTGTTAATTAAGAAGAAGAGGAGGAATAGTTTGTGAGAATAAAACATAGGGAAGTTTATATAGCAATCAATAATAGTTTGCATAGGGAACCAGCTTTAGTGATCAGATCAGAAAACAGCATGAATATGTATTCAAAAGTCAATATAAAAAAGGAAAATTGATTTTAAAATATGTCCTTTGATGTTTAAATTTCTGCTCTTAATATATTATTTTTCCTTCTTTGGCAGTGGAAATTCTGACTGCTCGTCAGAAAAAAGCTGAAGAATTAAAGAGACTTACTGATCTATCCAGTCAGATGGCTGAGGCGCAGCTGGCTGAACTTCGGGCGGAAATTAAGGTAAGTTTTGAAATGTCAAAGCCTGAATGCTGAGCCTGAGATAAGATCACCATTATTTTTGTTTTGCACTCATAGTGTTTTTCTTCTAAGAATTTGACATAATATGCTAGGTTGAAATGGAGACTAGAGATGAGTAAAAGTCACTAAATAACAGTATTTAAGTATAAGAAAGTATGGAAGGATTTATTATCATAAAGGAGAAGGAATAAACTTTTTGTTATATTTACTGAGAACATGACCAGAGGAAGTGGGCTAGTAGAGGGGTATGTGTTTGTCTGTGTGTGTGTTATTGTAGCAAAAGAGATGGTGACAGAAACAGAACTTTTTATGACTGAGAATTTTAAATTCAAATGTTTGAACAGAGCAAGGGTTGGTGTAGAAGGGTTTGGTTTTTTTTTTAATAGCTTTTCATTTTCAAAATATATGCAAAAGAGAGTTTTCAACATTCACCCTTGCAAAACTTTGTGTTTCAGATTTCTTTTCTTTCCCCAATCCATCCCCTAGAAAACAAGCAGTCCATTGTGTGCTAAACATGTGCAATTCTAGTATATTCACGTGTATTCTATAAATACATTATTAATACATTACCCAGCCCCATGTCCAAAATACTTTCTTAAAATAGGAAAACAGTCTAAACATCTTGGAGTCAATGTTGTTCAAATCTCAGACGCAAGTTTTAAATCCCAGCTCTGACTCGGCAATTTTGACCAAATAATCTAATTTGTGTACATCTTAATGTTGTCATCTTAAAAATGATGGAATCAAATGAACTGAGGTCCCATCTAGTCCTAAATCTCTGATCCTCCTTTCTACCTTACCTCTGCTTATGCTTCCCCCCTCTCCATCCAAAAAATCTCCAGAGTAGTCTTCTAGTGACTGAAGGAGTACAGGATTGGAATAAGCTCAAGCAAGGCAGATGAGTTGCCATCTTCAGAAGAGCTCATCTCTGCTTAGTTTATCATAATCCTAGTTTGAGAGGAGACTCTGAGAGGAATAAGAAAGTAATAGTTTTCTTCCTCCTTCTTTGAATAGGAGAGTCAGGACCTACTCACATAAGGTCATTTGGGGAGCATCAGACAGAGAACATCACCAAAAACATATCACCTAGAGCCTGTAAAAATTCTTGAAAGTCTTCTGTTAGAGAGTCATCCCACAGAGTGCAGAAAGCTTTCAGAACTTCCAGAATTCCTAATTAAAATGCACATTCTCCTATAATGGGTAGTAACACCATAGGATCAGCTGATCTCAGCTGAGGGTAGAACATCATAAAATGCTAGTTAGGGACCAGGAGTTCAAGAAGGAACTGAAAGCATAAGGAATAAGGTCGGGGCAGGGGACAGGGGAAATTCAAGGAAATTCAAAATTAATGTTTTTGTGGCATTTTATTACAAATGAGTTAGAGCTGATTAATCATTGATGACTTGACTATTCCTGTATTTAGAGACACTGATGAATATTTTCACTAACTTTTTTTTTTTACTTTAATGTCTAATTGTCCTTCTCTTAAGCACTTTGTCAGTGAACGCAAATATGATGAAGAACTAGGAAGATCTGCCAGGTTCTCCTGTGACATCGAACAGCTAAAGACCCAAATCATGCTCTGTGGAGAAAGTGAGTCTTGTACACTTTATGAGTTCTGTGAACATATTTTATGATTTTCAATTATCTATAACATGCACAGTCCTCTTCCTATCAACTCTAAAACATAGATCAGTATTTTAATCATCCTTTTATCAAATTGTAATTGGTGGTAGGGAATATTTGTATATGATTATCTATGTATAAAGAAACTTACATGCTAGGTACTCATTTAATTCAGACCATCCTCTAAATGCAAAATAAAATAGATTTAAGAGTATTTCTATAGGAGTCTCTTAAGGTAAGTGAAACACACAATCACATTTGGTCTCAAACATTCCTAACATACATGGTGTTAAATGATAAAGTAAAAATTACATAGAAGAAGATGAAGTCAGGAGGAGCAGCTGCTGGACCTGATCATGTACTTACAGAAGAAATCAATCCTGAAGGGATCAGTTTTTTAAATTCCCACAAAAGGGAGGAAAAATCATGGACTGTTGCCCCCAAAAAGGTGACTGAAAAGACATTAGCAACTACTAAGTGTTGTGTCTATTTTCTCACCCTTGTGAATTCAATCTGTATAAGAGTGTTCTACATACATATTGATGACATATGAAAAGGGAAAAGAGAAATTTTTGGTTTCCCATTGCATGCTACATCTTCAGTCACTGGATTGACATATACATATATACATACATACATACATACACATATATATATAATATACAAGATCTGAATGAATTTATTGTTTGTAGATTTTATATCTGTTCACTAGAGAATACAACTAATCTTTTTTTTCACAAGATGTCTCCTATGCATATATTACACACCTACAATATTTCTTGATAGATGTAACAACAACACACATAACTGTTCAACAGGCCTCTGATATTCAGAAATATCAAGTGAGGCATAAAATATTCTGCACAAACACCAAATAGAAAAGGGATACTCTATAATTGGTAAGATCCTTTAGATGCTCCTATTTGTAACTTACAATGGGCTGACTGTTTTAAGCCCCAGAATACTTATTGGGATGTGCCACAAATACTCAGAAGGAATCAGCCTGATAAAGCACATAGGAGAAATTAAGTGGAAGAAAAATGCGTGTTGCCCAGATCATGTCATGCAGTTAGATAAGTAGTTCAAGGAGTTAATCCATCTGGAAATACCTGGAAATATACTGAAGATAGATGAGTTGGGCCCATAATTGAATAACATGAAGAAAGCTAGCTGGACCACATTTTGGAAATTGAGTATTCTAGGCTGCGCGTGTGTACACACACATACTTACACACGGTCTTTTAAGCACAAACATTTACTTGGTGATAGTAAATGGCTATCAAAAATGATTGCCACAGCGTCCAGAGAACTAAACTGCTGCTGATCCATTAGACAATAGAGAAAAAAACATGGTCAGTTTATATAGAGTTATCATGTTACCAACAATGATTTGTGTGCTAGAAATGATATAAAATATTTTCAAAATGTATAATCAAGAAAAGCTGATCCTGTAATATAGCAGGAGTAAGGAAGAACTACCTACATAGCAGGGGATCTTGACTTGGGGTCTGTGAACCTGCTTCATATGTATGTATATGTGCACATATGTATTATACTATCATATATATATATACACACACATATATATATATTTATAAACATCTGTGTATATATAAAAAAAATCCATGTATTTTGATAACTTACTTAAATTTTTCCTTTAAATCCTATGTATTTTATTTTCTACATTTAAAATCATTATTCTAAGCAAGAGTTCTGAGGTTTCTGAAGCCAGATTGCCAAAAGGGTTCATGATACCTACTCTAGAAGAGCACATGGTAGATAATAGCTAAACTATTCTTCTGACTTAAAACAGCTGTGATTCTACATTAGCCTTCCTAAATCTGATAATAGTCACTTGTGTTTTAAAGTGTTCCAGCTGCTATCTGTTCAGTGTGTCCTTGAGCTTAGAGTCTACTCTTTTCTTTGGTCAAAGGCAAAGTACAACTTCATGGTTGTAAATAAAGACTTCATTACAGATAATTAGCCTATTTTATCCCCCATTAAACCTTAACTTGACCTAACAGTCAAACTTCATACACTACTTTCCCAATTTCAAGCCACTTTCCAGTTGGAAATGGGGGAACGAACAATACAGTAGATCAAAGACAGCAGAAGGAGGGAAAAGGGAAAGCCAATGGCCTGGAAGATCTACAAACTAGTAGATTTAAACCTGGATAACAGAATTGATCGCACCTTCAAGAGGTTATCTTTTCTTTACACTCTCAATTTCTTTCAGAAGAAATCTGCCCAGCCTCTCCATTCTCTTCCTGGCTTTTTTTCTTGAAAGGGAGAGCAAAGGGTATAATTTCTAATAGAAAGCCTGACGGACTGTCGTAGTTTCTGCCTGGGCTTTCTGGACAAAAACAAAGTGAATGCTCAGTGACTGTCTTCAACCTTCCGAATCTCCAGAGATGATTCACAGCTCTGCCTGAGGCATGGTCTTCATTCCAGTGCCATCTAGCGGGGAGATACATACCTTTGCCAAGTAGTCAAGACAAGAAGCAACCCTCAGTGGATTGTTCCTTTCTTTCCTCAGAACTAATGAGAGAAAGCCCAGCAATCGCAGACTAACAATGGGGTTGTAAAGCTCTTACATTGTACATAACACGGACTGCTAAGAAATGCCGATTTTAGAAAGAAGCAAAGAAAAGTAACCAACATGGAATGGAATAATTAGCGCAGCCCATGAATTTTTGTTGGTGGTATTTCCAGCCCCCAGGATTCAATCCAAATTGGTGATTATCAGTCCCATGGGAAAATCCGAAGTCATGCCATTCCTCATTGAAATCAAGAGAAGAGCTCTCTTCTAAGAATGAAAGAGAAAGCTGGTATCTTAGGGTGTAGTAAAAAATATCCAGCATAGTTAATAAAAACTCAAGTGAATTCTGAATTGTAAAGTCCTGCTTTTCTTTTTTTTTTTTTTTTTTCCCTTGAGGCAACTGGGTTTAAATGACTTGGCCAGGATCACATAGCTAGGATGTATTAAGTGTCAGATCACATTTGAACTCAGGCCCTACTGACTTAAGGGCTGGTACTCTATCCACTGTGCCACCTAGCTGCCAAGTCCTGTTTTTCTTGCTCTCTTTTCTAGGACCTATAATAAAAGTCATCATCTGTCAGAAAAGTTACATTTTGGAAAAACAACAGGAACTACAAGTATTAGTTGTCTAGTAACTTAACTCCAAAGAGTGTACCAGCTTAGTTTCTATTCTACTTAAGTGACCTTTGGAATCACCTGTGGTTACTGGTCAGAAGCTTTATTGTGAGAAGTACATAAAAAAGGGATTCTCTTTAATAAAGTGCCAGATAACACAGCATTAATAAATACAGAACATATTAGAAATACTGATCAGTCTGAACTTTAGCATCTAGAAAGGGAAGGGGTGCTGAAGGTTGAAAATGAACCTATCAACTGACAAGTTTCCTCATCTACAAAATAAGCAAGGAAAATATATAATTCACTGGTGAGTTATTGAGGTACCAATGTTAATTTCACACCCTCTAACACTGTTATTTGTTGTTGTCATTTTTCAGTTTCACATCCAAAAAACAATTATTCCTCAAGAACACCCTGTAGCTCTCTGCTGCCTGTGGTGACTTCACACACCGCCACATCTGGAAAACAGAACACCTATAACCGAAAACCACCAAGTCATAAGACCTCTGACAACAAAGCAGCTATCACTAAAATGCCAAGTAATCTTCCAAATACCAATGAAACCTCTCCCCAAGTCATACCAGCTACTAAACAGGTAAGGCAAATCTAGTCAAGGTCAGTGGTAGTGTTCAGTCATATCTGGCTCTTCATGCCTCAATTTGGGATTTTCTTGGCAAAGATACTGGAATGGTTTGCCATTTCCTTCTCCAGCTCACTTCACAGAGGAGGAAACAGAGGCATACAAGGTTAAGTGACTGAGAGTCACATGGCCAGAATGTATCTGAGGTCAGATTTGAACTCAGCTCTTCCAAACATTAGGTCTAGCATTCTAACTACTATTGCTGTATCAAGGTCATGAGGGACTGCAAGTTTTCTAGTATCATCTAGTCATTTACCTAACATCCAGTGGACTAGCTCATTTTTTTTCTAGTTGTAGGAGGAGAAGAGACCATTAAGACACTTAAATTCTATCTCTCCCTGCCTCTTTAACTCACCCTTTAAATAATATGACCAATTCCCATTATTCCGGTCTCCTTGAAGTTTCATGCTTTTGGATTACCATCATGAGAAAATATGTTACATAGAATATAGAACCCTATATTCGAAAGTTCTAACTTTACATGTGTTTTGACAAAGAGTGATGGTGAGCAGAGAAAATATGCATAGAGTTGAAAAAAAACTACTAGTAAAGAATCCATTCAAATATATTTTAATTAATTCCCAGTTACCACCTTTTTTTTTTTTTTTTTTTTGCTGAGGCAACTGAGGTTAAGTGACTTGCCCAGGGTCACACAATTAGGAATTGTTAAGTGTCTGAGGTCAAATTTGAACTCAGGTCTTTCTGACTTCAAGGCTGGTGCTCTATCTACTGTGACACCTCACTGTCTGTCCCTACCATCATAATTTATTTCCAATAACTTTTTCATAGATGAAAGTGGTTTGTGCAAATCCAGAATGAGAGTTAGAACTAGGACTACATGAACCTTATTTTATTTTACTGTATGTCTAGTTTATAGATAAGCCGTATCTGTTTTTCCTTTTGTTGGATATGAATTTTCAAAGAGGATCACATGTTAAAACAGCATGAGCTGTTCATATGATTACTTTTTCACTATATAAGCAAATGGTCACCCCTTCCCCATACCTTTCCAACACAACATAGAAGCCTTAAATACTGGTTCTAAGGGGCTGTTTTCTTAACTTTCCTACTGTTCCTCTAATGCATCCTTAAAAGATGTGTCTCTTACTTTCACAGAATATTAAATGTAATTAATTAATCAAGTTCAGTCAAAAGAATCTTTCTTATAGCTGCATAACATGGTATCTCTTACATCTGCTAAAATGACTTTTTAGTGCACCTAGAATTACAGAATCTTATTAACACTGAAAACAGTTCCTTTTTTTCTTAAATTTTTTTTACAAGTTTTAAACCAGCATAATGACCTGGAACATTTCATTTATTCATTTCAATTGATACAAATCTTTATTTAAATGTCTGATTTGTGCTTTAAATACAGCTAAAAGAAGTTTTATCCTTTGAGATCCAAGATTTTGTAAGCTGTCATATTCTTCTGGGGGTGGGAGGGAAACATGTTGACTTAGAGACATCATAACTAATAATATTCCTGGTTTGGGTTTTTCCCTGCAGTCTTAAAGCTAACACAAAGTCAAAACTGTCTAACAGCTAATTGTTTTCCTTCTTGGTAGAATGGCCCTTCTAATCAGAGACGAAGATTTAATCCACAGTATCATAACAACAGGCTGAATGGGGCTGCCAAGTCACAAGGCAACATTAATGAAGCAGATTATCCCATAAAGGGCAATCCAAGACATGATCATAGAAGACAACAGCACAATAACTTCCGGCCAAAAAATAAGGGCATCACCAAAAACCAAGAGTCACCCATGGCAACCAAGGCCCCTGAAAACCAGGCTCATTCAGAAAAGCCCAGGCGAAAGCAGCATGCAGTAGATACCCCTGAGGCCAGGCCTTTCCGTGGGAGTGTTGCTAGGGTTACTCAGTGTAATCTCTGTCCCACAAGAATTGAAGTATCAGCAGATGCTGCAGTTCTCTCTGTGCCAGCTGTGACTTTGGTGGCCTAAACTATCATTCCTAAAAAAAGAGAAAAGCAGCTTTCACCCAGTTTTGGTTCCCTGCCCAAGGTGCTGATCTAATTGCTGCCAAGAGAGTTGATCAGAGTATGCAAATCCTATATCGTCAAGACATCTTCTCTTGATAATTTGTACCCATTCTAATAATCAGCTATAGCTTGCTTCATACCTTTCATGGCTTTGCTTGATGCGTTGAAGCTTCTTTTCATCAAGACATTGCATTTTAGCCAAGCAGTATTTACTCATTCATTAGACGAATCAAGATGTAAACTAAAGATCAAATGCCCAGTAGCAACTTTATTATGTCGTAGCAGTTGTATCAGTCTGTTGGTTGTTTTTAGAGAAGTTAATGTTGCAAAACAAATCCTGAAGATCAGGCAAAAGTGATCTATGATATGCGCTTTTGTAGAATTGAACATCTGGTGTTTTCTGAAAAATTATATACATATATTGCTTTATTAAAATTGCTACATTTGACATTTGCTTGGGTCTTATGTGGATATTCTTAGTTCGAGCTTAATTTTTATTGAATGCACTATATACATTGTGCTTTTTCGGCAATCTATTAATCATTTGAGACACCACACAGTTACATATGATATTGTTTGGGTAAGTACACTTAGTTTCTGCAAAATAAACTCCTCTTTCATGTATACCAGGATAATTTCACACATAGAAATACATCTCTATGCATATTATCTTGGCCACCCTACCAGGTATGAAGAGGGGAAGCTGATCTAAGCTCAATGATTTATTGATTTCTGTAGTCTTAACAAACCTAATTAATTAAGTTCATTTAATTAGACCTTCCTCTCATTATTCCCCAACTCTGACTGCTGTTTGTGATACTGCTTCAGTTAGGCTTCAGTGCATCAGAGGACTTACTGGTCAGCTCCCTTGCACAATTGCTAGCTTTCAGTTCCTAGTGTTCTACAAGTGTTTTAGCACCCCAAATTCACCAGCTCTCTTCACAGAATCATCCTGCATTGAGTACAGCATCAGTATCCTTGCTTTGCCAAGCACAAGATGTTTGTTCTCTCTAGTAAGTTTTGAGAAGTCTCTGGGACACCCATGCAATTAAAAGAAATTAAAATGTCAGAACACACTCAAGGAATGAAGAATTGGTTCTTCAAACATAGAAGAAAAACAGCTAGCACTTCAATTGGTGTTTTCCCATATTAACTTCCAGACTCATGTTTACAGGTTGCAATGTATACCAGTGTTCTTTGCCAACACCTTAAGTGCCACTGTTTCTTAGATTAAAAGCAAAAGCTGACTCATAACAATAATAAAATACACAGATACACACATACAAATGTGTATATGGGTATGCACACACATATATAGAGGAGAGATATTGAAAAGTAGCAAGATTTATTACATTTATTCTAAGATATGATTTCTTAATCAATAGCTTGTAAATATTTGCTAATTTGTTTATAGTCAATAATTTAATGCAAAAGTTAATTAAAATGTCATTAAATGACATCAACTAGTAAAAATAATATGATTCTGGGAGCCTCTGCATTGTATTAGAAACTTTCATCCACAAAAATCAGTTTAAGGATTGCTTACATTTTTTTTTTCTAGTTCACTAAGGGTTAAAAATTCCTTCCAAAAATACCTATGAAGATAAAAAAAATACATATTAAATACCTTTTGTAAGCTGAATACTATCTTAGGCATTTGAAAATAATAATCAGCTAGAATGCTGGACTTTAAAAGTTGGGAAGACTTCTAAATCCAAATCCTGACTGACTTTTACTAACCATATGACCATAGAGGCAAGTCATTCAACACCTTTGTCTCAATTATTTCCTCAGACATAAAATGGTGATAATAATAAAATGGTGATAATGAAAAAGAATTATCGTGAAGATCAAATTCTTGCCAAATGCTTTGCAAAGTTTTAAGCTATTATTATTACAATGACATTTTAAATTTTGTATAATTTGTGTTATATTACCTTCATCCTTATAACAAGTCTGAAATGAAAGTGCTTTATTACCTTCATTTTACATATGGAAACTGAGGCAGACAAATTAAATGACTTGCCTAGGATCAGATGCCTTGTAATTATATGAGGCAGGATTAATATCCAATTCATCCTGATTCCAAGACTAGCACTGAACTGATCAGCTGCCTAGATTTAAAATTTACATAAAATGTGATCCTTGTTTGATGGAATTTGTGGTCTAGAAGAATCAAATAACCAGTACTAATTGCTAAAATATGCAATATTACATAATAAGTGCATGTGAGAGTTACAAAACAAAGTGTAGTTTGAGATCTGGAACAGAGGAACAGGAAAAACTGAAACTGAAACCTTCAAAATATTATAATTCCCCTGCAATTTAACAGATTTTTTTTTTTAATCCCAACTACACCTGTGAAATTTAGGGGTCTTTTGAACTTCAAGTTAGTTTTAAAGTGAAATTACAATGAATTGGAGAATCAAAATTTTCACTCATGTTCCTGTTAAGCCAAAGCCTGAAAACCTCAATACACTAAGTTTCAACAAACTAATTAAATATTCACTGACTGCCCTTAGAAGACAATAGTGTAGAGAAGAAAATGCAAATAAATCCAAGAATATATGTAAATGATTCTGTTTACATGTCAATTACCCCTGCTAATATCAGCAGAAAAAAAAAAAAAACATTTGTCCATGAGGTGCCCGTAGATAAGATCCAATGAGATTAAGTGAAAGCTACCAAATAAGAGAATAAAAGTAATCAAACATCTTGACCAGGATGTCTCATTTGTGTGATTCTTGACTACAAAAGTTTAGGGTTGATCTAAGTAAAATCATGAGAAGTCAAAAGTGGGCACCTGGGCAGCTTTTTTACCTAGATCATGGATCATCAAGGGTAACAGCCAGGATTCATCAATAAAATATTGTAAAAACAATTAACAAAAATTTTAAAACTTTAATAATTTAACAATTCTACTGAATAGAATGCTGGTTACAGTCCCATTCGTATGCTGCTAATGCTAGAATGTTAAATTGTTTGTATGATTTGTGAAGATAATTTTTTTTTCCTTTTACACTTGTTTCCAAAGCAACATGGAGCTTTAAAAAGTCATATATGGCTCAAGAGTAGCAGATTTTATATCTCATTGCTTAATTTTGGTATTAAGGGCATATACCTAAGAACTATGATAGCAAACATAAAAGGAAAATAGTGTTAAATAGAGGTAAACCAAAATTAAAATATTCTACAAGGGAAAATACAATTTCACAAACAGTAAGCACCCTCTTCCTATTTGTAATACACTTAACTAAGTGCTGGGGAAAGAGGAATAAGATGTGACATAAGACAGATATGACTAAGACAAAATCCCTGTTCTGATGGAGCTTCCAGTCTTAACTACAGTCTACATAAACGAAGACTTAAATTCGTAAACTATTAACCCTCACTTGTTGCTTCACCAATAGGTTGAAATTACTCACATTTTAACATTATAAGGACATTTCCCCATCTTCTTTCTCAAGCTACTTATCTCACTGACACACTAAAGACGTGAGGAACTCACAGATCTTAGTTATGGTCTTAGATCATTCTACTGAAGCAGCACTCCAGATAACGGCTCTTTTGAGAGGACTCCTGGAATTATTTTTTCCTGAGAAAACCCTTCACATAAATTTTATTACAACTTATTTTTAAAAAAATAAATTAGTTCTTTCACAACATATTTTCATCATATTTTTTTGAAAAATTCATTTTCATGAGCAATTCATGATTTGTAATTTGGATTGTAAGCACTAATCATTATTAAAACATAGGAATATTCTTTTTATGTGGTAAAATAGTACTCCAAAGAAAGTAAATTTTAATATCAAGTGAATTTCAAAAGAGAAAATGCCACCATTTGACTGGCTTATCATATAATCACTGGAGAGGGGCTGTGGCTTTAAAGATCCTCTAGAACAACCTCTTGGGAATAATTAAGTGAAATGAAACAAATTAGTTTGAGAGAGCAAGTACATACATTTCTGCAATAAATTTTATTTCATTGTAGATGATTACTACACTAAACAAAATCAGTACTACTGTACATGATTTCCACAGAAAATTAGGACACAAAAATCACTTCTTGGTAACAGAATATATACATTAATGTTTTTCAAGCCTCAATGAGACAAGGCTTTTTTCTTGGATTTCTGACATTTTAAAATTCTTGCCAAAAATCACAAATGGAAGAAATCAACTAGCCCACTTTCAAATTCCAGCTTTTCAAAAACCTTTATGAAAGACTTTGAAGACTTGTACAAAGTTAAAACTCCAGAGATGAGAGACCTGCATCCATCCAATCCAACAGATATTAAGCATCTTCTGTGTTTAATGAAGAGTGCCATGAATCAAGGATTCAAATGAAGTTTGATAACAGTTCCTTCCCTTGTTTACAATGTGAGTAAATTATGACATACAGAAAAAGCTATGAGGCATGGTTGTGCTAAGAACAGTGCTAGGAGAAAGTGGAGGAGAAAAGGTTTTTGATAGGACCTGCCTTTTTTAAAAGGCAAGGGGAGAAAGAAGAGGAAGAAAGATTACCCTAAGTCCTCTCTAGCTCATATTTAAGAAGTGATACAGATGAAGAGCATATCTGTGTAGCATCTGTGCCACAGATATTCATGAAATAATGTCTAATGTGTTAGTGAAGGCAGAGATGTTAAGTTCAGCCTCAAACAATATTAAAGCTCTAAGACTTCTCTCTCTCCCTTTTTACATGACTCCTATTTTCATCTTTAAAATACCAACCTTACCTGAAACTATATGGTCTCTTCCCTCTCATTCACTTAATGAATCCGAGGAAGCAGTGGGTTGGGAAAGGAAGGTACTAAGATTGCTTTACTTAAAAAAATTTTATCCAACAAGCCTTGGGCATTTGATTGGGAACAATCCAGGAGATGGAGAAAGGGATAAGAACCTTCAGGAACAGAAACAGAGCCTCTGGGAACAATGGCAAGCAAATAGGACAGGTAATCAAGATAACAATCCAAGACTGTTTTGTTATTTTTCAATCATAACCTGATGACCTATTGAAAAAGACCACATCTCAGATTTATAGCAGGAAAGGTTCTTAGAAGCTGAGTAGTCCAGTCTTCTTCATCTTATATATGATGATGGAAGCTGAAAGAGGTTAAGGGCCTAGCCCAAGGTCACATAAGTTGTATGGGTCAACGGAAAGGCATGTACCAAAGTCTGCTAGTGCTACTTCATTACATCACTACAATCATGAACATTTGAATTCAACAACATAGTTAACCTATTTATATTTCATTTTTCAAGTCACCATCTGGGATGCTAGAGGAAAACAAAGGCCAAAACTTCTCAAAGAGCATACATTCTACTGGATGAGTTTCCTTCTCTGACTCCTTTACTAGAAAAACTTATTTCCAGAATGTTTTAGCTGCACTGATTAAAATAACAGATGCTGCATATTAATATTTTTTTTTCCCTATGTGATAGAAATAAATTGCCATTTAAAAAAAAATTCTTTTCTGATACCTCAACATATTATGGCAACCCTTGGTTCTCAAGTTATGCCAAGAAAACACAAGATTTGGAAAAAAGTTATGGATTATGGACTATCATCTAAGAACCTAGCAAGTTAAATTTTCAGAATGTCATTACTATACGGCTGGTCATGCCCACAACAATTATGAACCTACCAATGGGCAAGAAAAGGTTGTTATCCACATAAGTGGAATCAACATTTATAATGGCTCATTATATCTTTGATGTATGGTATAAAAAGTTTATTCAGTATGTATCTAAAAAATTCCTCTCTCCTAAGACATTGTGCTCATTAGTTTTACATACCTAAGGGTCCATTTCCAAAAGGAAATGGAGATATGTAAAATAAAACTATAAAATAAAAGGTTATTATTAGGCAGGTGGCATACAACACTTAACAGTTTCTTTAAAAAAATTACTGGCTTAAAATGCAGCTGCCAGCATCAATTTTCAATATAGAAAATTGTAAACATATATGGTCTGTTTGGGGCAACATTTTGGATAACGAAGAAAAATTAGGTTCTCTGTAGCAATAGATACAGGAATTTGCCAAGAATTCAACTGACAATGTAGCCTTCATTTTACTAAAGACTGTACCATCATCCAAATTCTATGAACATGGAACTCTGGAAGCAGCTGGAAACAAAACAATTTTTTACATTAGGTATTCTGGTTTCCTTTAGTCTACACTGAATAAATGTTCAATATTCTGTGTACTAACTGCAAAGCCAATTTAAAAGAATCATTCATTCATTATTAAAGAATACATAGCATTTAATTGATGATTCTTAATGGATAGTTTCGGTATAATACATATGGAAAAGCCTTGCCATCATCATTAAAAGTTTTTAGACAATTAAAATACATCATCTGGAATAGAGTTCAATACTTAGAAGCATGGAAATACATATGAAAATCTCTCACCATCACCTTTAAAAATTCTTGGTTACTTGATAAGCACAATGCCTGGAATAGATAACCCATTTAAAATATTTTTCATATTTTGTAATAGTTTTTCTCCCCTTGCTTCACTAAGTACAAATTTGCAGAATATGGTATTCTGATCAAGATCACGTACTAAATGTTTCAACATAAACGATATACCATGAATCCCACAATATATCCCTTTGCCAAGTGATTCACCAATGAATTCACTGATGTCCACATAGTACAGTTAATATGTAATTTTACAATCTCTCCAAATTTTTATTTAAATAGAACCTGGGAAATACATAAATCTTTCTTGAGTATGAGAACAAGGCAAATTGGTTAAACTTCTGGTGAATAAATTGCCTCCATGGGAAGACTACTAAGAGCCTGAACTTCTATAATTATCATAGGGAATGCGACACATTTAATGGTCTGGAGGCAAATCCCCAGCAGGCTCAAAACTCAGTGTCTGATCAGTATATCAGGCTTATATGTCACCTACCTACTTCATTGAGATGTAGTGATGAAGCTTTAGCGGTCTCCATATGGCTTTAAACAAAATGGGGGGGGAAAGATGACATCTAAGTATGAGTTATGTATCAGTTTTTACTAGTAGTAATTATAATAATTGGCAAAATTATTTTAAAAGCACACTATAAATGCCATTGGTCCTTAACAATTATTTATATATTATCAACTGCCTTACCACAATCCCAATCTAACCACAGCACATTCATTCTCAAAACTCATTTTCATCATTTTTCTGCCTACAAAATAAAGTCCAAACTTCTCTGCCTGACATTCAAGACCTTCTATTTCTGGCCATAATCTACTTTTCCAAACTTATTGTTTATCACTCAAAGCCTTTGCATCAGTACTACTTACCTTTCTCTGAATAAAGCTCATGTCTTTCCAGCTAGGAGCTTTCACTGCTACTGCCATTTCCCCAAAAGAAATGTTCTTCCTCTCCTTTGTTTCTAAAAATCTTTTCAACCCTCTAAGGCCCAGCTAAAATTTCACCTCTTCAATGAAACCTTCCCAAATTACCTGTAGGTAAAAGTGATTTTTTCCTTACTATTAATCCCTATAAGAATGAGTGTTCAAACTAATCATTTGAAATTTCCTTTTTGCCTGTCTTTAACTTTTTAATTGTCGTCTTCCCTAGCCATATTGTAAACTTTTTTCATTGTATTCCCTTTTGCAGAAAAGACACTCAAACAAGTAACTAATACCCATTTAACAAATGGAAACTGCACTTTACAGGATATCAAAGTACTAGAATTCTAGTATCCTAAAAATCCTTACCCAATGCTCTAGACAATGAGTCTGAAATTAGAATGTTTTTACTCCATGAGATACTGTTGTATTGACCTAACTGGTCCAAACACCATCTTGAATCAACATAATTCACTGGGAACAACTAGAAGTTAGTGAAAACTCTCGTTAAAAAGACAGTCTGATTCTAACCCCTTTATATTTAGTTTATACTGGGCCCAGCATTTCTTTTTTAAACTATTAATAGCTATTTGCTGTGATTACTTAAAGAAACTTTTATTTATAAAGATCAATTTGAGGACCATGTTGGTAATAATTTGCAATTTTTTTCATGACTTAAAAATGAATTTTTCAATCATTTTAACTGAACTGATATAATAAATGTTAAATCCATTTACCACCAGACCTCAATGTACCAAAAATCTTTGTGGTTTTCTAAATTTTTTTTCTTTTTTTTGGCTAACTCCAAATCCTCTCCTCTAATGGCTAGATGGAAGAGATCTTTATCTATGTAAATCATTATTCAAGAAGAAAACAAGGTAAATTAAGATTATATAGTCTGAAGGATACTGACAAATGTATGTCATTGTTATAGATTCAACACCTATCCAACTGGAAAGCTACTGGATACTAATATCAAGGTATCTAGTATCTACTGCATATTTTGGAATATGCAAAACAAAATATCATTGACCCACAATCTATAAGATATGCTTTCAGGTCATTTCATCAGCAATGGTAGACTGTCTTAAACCAATCACACACCCAATTTTCCTTAGGAAAGTATTTACATTTGTTATATCACATTTAATTAAATCTTTGTACTTTGCTGTTCCGGGAATTTTATTTTATGAAACTAATGATTGTGTCAACATAGGAAAAAAGTTTAGTAAGACCAACACCCTCCATTTGACTTTGTTTTCTGGCAGCAATTTTAACTTTCTCTCCCCACCTTTGGTTTCTTCAGTCTCCTTTACATTCTGCCCAAACCAAATTTAGAGAAATCCAAATGAAATATTGTTAAACTAAATTGGTTTCACTTCATATGTTAAACAAAAAAGGCACAGGACTGTTAGACAATTCAAATAATTTTTGTCCTTTAAAGCAAATGATCTATACAAGCTAAAGTATATAACATATACTGTCAACTTTTCAGCAATACAATCTACCTTATACCAGTGGTTCCATGGGATAAATATGATAATTGTATATATTCTTTATATTTCTGAATACCTATATTATGATTATTATTTTTAATAGTATTGAAGCCAAAAGTATTTTTTCAAAGCCTGAATATTTTAAACATATGTGTTTAAAAAATTCTATAGAATGTGGTAGAATGTTATTTTGTGACAGCACTGTCATAAAGCTTCAATATTCCATACCTACTAAAAATTCTAGCCAAAGAAAACTTCAATTGAAAGGCTTTGCCATATGTAAATATATTGTGATAGCATATTTCTCTATTCATGTTTAATTATTTTATGTATTATTCGTCAAAAGAAAAGTTCCCAATCTACACAGCTGCAAATGTGATTACTACCAAAGGGCAGTGAGACCTAAGAAAATGCACATTCACAAAAAATCATCACAATTTCTTTTTCTGGAAAAGTTTTATTTTATTTTTTGTAAAATTAGTCCTCTTAAGGATCTTTAGCTTACTCTTTCAGATCGATCCAAGTATTCTGATGAGTAGTGAAGTAGAAAGTATTCTTTTATGAAATTAGTTGTAAAAACACAAAAGGCATACTATTCCTTGAAGATAGAAAGAGTTCAGATATAAAATAAAAAAGGTAAAATATATGCAACTGAATATTCATGGAAAAATAGATGATTAATCCAAATATTCTGTAAAAAAAAATCTTAAATTCATCTTCCCATGTGGAAAGTTATATGCATACAAATTATGCTGTGTAATGAATGTCTTCCTTTACTATTTGGTCATTTTTGAAAAATATTAGCTTTATTTTAACTGTGTAATGAATGTCTTCCTTTACTATTTGGTCATTTTTGAAAAATATTAGCTTTATTTTAAAAGATAGTTAAACTTTCAACTTCCATTGTTTCAAAGAGCCTTCAAAATGTAAAAAAAAAAAAAAAAAAAAAAAAAAATCCTGTTAACCAAAATAATAAAAAACAACTTATCAAATCATTCTAAAGAAGTACCCTAAAATTTATGCCCTAATGATCCCCTTTACATTAAATCCAAATAGATTTGCAAAAGGAAAGTATTAAGAAAGGCCAACTCTGTGTGTGTGTGTGTGTCTGTGTGTGTGTCTGTGTGAGAAAGAGAAAGAGACAGACAAACAGAAAGAGAGAAAGAACACTTCTTTTAAATTTTAAGAGTCAAGGTATGATCTCAAAGTATTGTCTTATATGTCTTCCCTTCCTATATTTTCCTGTCATAAGGCCAAGACTGGATGAGGGATATCTCCACTTAATCATTTTCAACATTTTACTTTCCATTCTTTTAACACAGGATATATTAATACAAATACCAACTGCTGTCCGTCAAGGTTGACATACTCCAATCCCTGGCCTTCAATAAATAGGAAAATATGAAAGTGCTCTAGTCCCGATCAAAGTTTAGATTATTATTTTTTTTTTGCCTGAAAGTAGTTAGGAAAATCATCTGATGACTAGTTTTCTAAGCTGCTTTCTTACCTTTATGCCATAAAAAATTAAAAGAAATCCAGCACTTCTTTTAAAACTTGAGGTTCTTAACTGTGCCTATATAAAAACTAAATGCTGCAAAATTTTAAAAACAATAAATCAGTCCTAACTATTTAATCTTTCAGCCAAAACTCCCATTGCCCACAAACTCCCCAGTAACTCTCCAATTTGCAGTTTCCATGACTACTGTATCAAAAGATACTTATTAACTTCATTGTACCATATGGATTAGAAGTTCTATGAAACAGACAAAGAAATTTTAATTCCACCACTGGTTACTTCTAGTTATTCTCATTCTTCACATTTTGAGCCCACACACTAGAAGTATTGGGCATTTCAGCAGAAGAGGTTTCGGGGTGGTTTGTTTTATTTATTCCTGGAGAGGATAGCTGAGAAGGTGTTACGGTACACAGTGGAGTCCGCTTCAGTTTGATCACTCGAGTTGGCGTAGGCTTCTTTTCTGAGAGGGAAACCTTCACTGGGGATGTATGTGTTTCACCATTTTCTGCACTTTCAGTTCCACAGGATGCCTGTGAATTCACAGACACTGAAATGCCAGGGTCAGGTATGGTTTTTGACACAGTATGGCATCGACCTAAATGACTGCCACTACTAGGCCGCTTAATTGTCATTTGAGAAGAGGTTTTTGAAGTATTAGATGTAATCACCTTTACTGAAGCAGAATTCTTAACTTTGATATGTGTGCTTGTTGAAGGACCCAAAAATCTAATGGGTTTAGGTCCTGCTTTACAGTTCACACCATCCTCTTCCTCTTCATTCAAGGCTATCAAGCGCCTGTAAATATAAAGGACTGTCATTTTCAAAATTTTACACAATCCATAATAATAAAATAGTGTTTTCAAAGTCAATTTCAGATTAATCAAAAAGATTTCTTTCAAGTTCAAAAATTTAAAAAAAATTAGCAAAGCTATTCTCCCATATAAAACTAAACCCACTAGATAAAGTTAACAATCTCATAAATAGATCTGTCATCTTTATAAGAAGAAGAAACTTGTCTATATGACAAGTTTCACACAATAAACAACTGAATTATGAAATTGGCATAGGAGAACAAATAAGTCTACTCAGTCTATTGTTCAACTGAAGGAACTACAATATAGATTACTATATACCTAAAACAGGATTTGATTCACAATTGAACCAAGTCCATGGAATGGTGAGATATTTTACAGAATTACACATTATGGTGAGTCAAGAATTGGAGGAGCCTTAGAAAACATTTGAAAATCACTGAAGAATACAGTATAAGTTAAAGAACATTAGTCTCAGGTAAAGAAAAACCCCAGTTCAATTTCTAATCTCTGATAGTGACAAGCAGCCAGACTATTTACTGACTTTAGAGCTGTTATAAGGAAAGAGCTTCATAAATTTTGGAGTGCTATACACTCCAATAAGAATCTCTAAGAAATGGGAGATATCATACATAAAAAAGAAAAGTAACATCTGTAGGTCTAGAATAAATCCTTTCTGAACACCAGTGAAAGATACAGGGAACACATGTTTTAAAAAACAGAAAAAAATCTTAAAAGGTACTAGAAAAAATATACTGTACTAAGTGATCAAGAAATTAGGAGATCTAAAGGAGAACCAGCATGCACAGAACCAGATGACATCTAGCCTAGAACCAGAGGGAAAACACATAAATAAAAATTTTGTTTAGAATTCAGTTGAATTCAGAGCTGTGTGAGAGTAGACCTAATGCTAATTTTTAAATGGATAATTTATTCACTCAAAAAATCATACAAAATTTTGTCATTATAAATTTCCAACATTTCAGATGCAAAAATTGTTTTATATTTGCATAATTCAAGAGACATGACCAGACTTTTCATGTGTACATGTATCTAAACTTCCACTGTGTCAGAATCCTTAATATATAAAAAAAAAAAAAATCTTCTATTAAAAATATATTGTAAACCTGGTTAAAATAAATCAAACACCATTTCCATAAAGTTATATAGCCTCTTTTGAGTAGTTTTATATCTGCTTCCAAACCTATGATTCAACTGTGTGGGAAACTTCCTCCATCAATTCAGATAAGCAACTACTATTCATGATAATTTGTAAGGGAGCCAGAGTCAAGAAGATCCGAGTTTACATGCTGCCTCACATGCTTATTAGCTGTGTGACCATGAACAAGTCATTCAATCTGTCTTGGTTTGGTTTGCCTTTTCCCCATCTATAAAGTGAGGATAACAATAATATCTACCTCACGGAGTTGTTGTGAGGATCAAATGAGGTAACATTTGTAAAAAATTTTGAGAACCTGGAAGTACTACAAAAGTAATAGTAGCTATCACAGGATATGAAACTGAAGAGTCTTAGAGTTGCTTAGGGCACTGAGAGTTGAAGTGACAAGGATACACAACTCATGTTTGTCAAAGGTGGAACCTGAATCTCATCTTACTAGCAGCAAAATAGCCTTCTATCCACTAAGACAACATGGATGCTCATTATTTCAAAGATAAATGGATGGAGTATATACTGTTTAGATAGTTGCTCTATTTACAAAGCATATACTGATAAATACATACATATATATATGTGTGTATATATATGTATATGTGTATATATATGTATATATATACACACACACACACACACAAACATATATATATTAAAGTAAGTATCAGCTTATGTCCCTCTAAAAGAATGGTATTAAAAATTTAAGACAGACCAAGGCAGTTCCAAAAGACTCATGTTGGAAAATCCTATCTATATTTAGAGAAAGAACTATGAATCTGAATGTAGATTAAAGTAAACATTTTATTTTTAAAAAAATTTTTTTGCTTTTCATGCCTTTTCTCTTTTGTTTTGCTTCTTCTTTCACGACATGACTAATGTCAAAATATGTATACATGACTGCACATGTATAATCTATATCAGATTGTTGTTTTAAGGAGGGTATAGGGTAGGAATGAAGGGAAGAAGAAAAATCTTATAAAAATGAATGTTATAAACTATCTTTATAATTAATTGGGAAAAAAAATACTATTTATTCAAAAAAGCTTCATCACTTTAAGATAGAAATCTTATTAGTAAAGCAGGAGAAGAGAGGATATAGGAATGAGTACCCAATTCTATGTCTTAATAGCTTTGTGACATTGAGCAAATCACTTAAGTCTTCTGAGCTTTTCATCTATAACATGAGAAATGATAGTTTTGTAATCTACATTTACCAAGATTATTATTATACATGCCAGATTATACAAAACTATGCACTATAAAAACACTCCATAAAGATGCAATTATAGGGATATAACTTAAACCAACTGAATTAACAGTATCTTTCAAAACAATAGCCAACATTTATATAGCACCTTAAGAGTTACAAAGTACTTAACATATATTATCTTATTTGATTTTTGAATCTCTCTTTAAATCCAAGCTTTAAATTTCTTAAATCATTTTTAATACTCTTCTTTTCTCTTTCCTGATCTTTAATGGAAGTGGATCCTATTTTGTTCAATCAAAATTCAAATGAATGTGACGTAAGTAATTTAAAAATAAATACCAAAAATTCTAAAAGATAATAAACATAAATTATATTTCAGTCATCTCTGAACTTATCCAAAGAGAAGCAAGGATTATTTTCTCTTTTTAAAAACAACACAAACAAAAACAATATAGATCCTTGACTAGGCTAGTGAAGTATAATCAATGAAACAAATAACCTTTTTCTAATTGGAGCCATATGACGGAGATTTCCCTGTAAAGGTCTCTCTTCAAGAGTCCAGCATTCTATTAATTCCTGTGGAACACGCCAGTAGCTAACACCTACAATGCAAAAGAAAACATTAGAATGATATCCTATATTGAAATATTTAGCCACTAAGAAGCCATATAAGATCAAGAAGAAGAACTGTTAATTTCTAAATAACATTCCACATAAGAGAGGTACAAATATATAAATGTAAATCTCACAAGAGATTTATAACCAAATCATTAATGAAAGAAAGTCTGGCATAGCAGAAAGGGTATTGGAATAGGATTATGAAGATTTAAGTTCAAGTTCCACTTTTGACACTTGACTATTTAAAGCCACTTTGAACAAATTACTTACCTTCTCTAGGCCTCAGTCTATTCTACAAAATGAGAAACCTGACCTATAGGATCTTTAAGGTCCTTTTCATAAAAGAGACTTCCAGAAGATATTATTGTCAATTTCTTTCTAAAAGAAAAATACTATAAATGTTATTTTACAGTCATCAATGAAGAAAAGGAATAGGAATTAAACATAAAACATGTAGCCTCCATGAAAATACTTGAATATTTCCAAAGAGTAAGGAATATGAGACATAGCATGGCAGAGAAAATAGAAAGCTGGCCTCCGAATCTGGTACATAATGGCTGTAGGACACTAGGCAAATTTTCTAAGACTGTAAATTATACAGAAAGTGCCAACCTACATAAATAGAGAAAATTTCCTCATCCAATAGTTCCACATACAATGAAAATGAAGTTCTAGTTTCTTTTCCTAGGAAATATGATCTAAAAATAGTTATATGAAAAGGATACATAGAACCCTTTTTTTATTCACAGAAATGGGCAGGAAGAACCACTAATATACTTGTTTCATTTTCTATGGACATACATGTAACAGTTAAGATTCAATTATACTGCATATTGTAAAAGTAGTATCTTTTATTCATTAATGATGCCCCTTGATTATGATGTCCACTGTTTCCCAATTATTAAAAGAGAAAATAAGGCCAGAATTCTTTTCAGAATTCTAAATCTTAAATGGTCAAGCAGGATTAAGAAACAGTTTTTAAAAGCATTGTAAACTAAGAACAATCATATAAAGATTATTCCAATTCATCATAAAAAGGGAAATCAAAATCACTCTGAAGTTTTATTTCACACACAGTCAACTGGTAAAGATAATAAAATACAGGAATAGTTAATATTAGAGCAGCTACAAAAAGACAAGAATACTAATAATATTGTTTGAGCTGTGGACTGCTCCAATTATTTTAGAAAGCAAGTGGGATTTCCACTTTAAAAAGGATTAAAATGTCTGTGCCCTTTAATCTAGAGATTTCATTGGTAGGCATACATTCCAAAGAGGTCAAAAGCTGAAAGAAAAGTTCAATAAATATTTAAATATTTATAGCAGCACTTTCTCTAGTAACTGAGAAATAAAAATAAAGAGATTGCACAAATTGGGAAATGGCTAAACAAGTAAACCAAAAATGTAATATTTATTGCACCACAAAAAATGATAAATATGAAGAATTCAGAGAAACATGAGATGTATATGAACTGATGCACAGTAAAGTAAGCAATCTGATATGAATCAGATTTTCAGATGAAGAAATTAAAACCATTTCTAGTCATATGAAAAAATACTCTAAATCACTATTGATTAGACATTCAAATTAGGATAATTCTAAGGTACATCTCACTTCTCAGATTGGCTAAGATGAAAAAAAAAAGATAAATGTTGGAGAGGATGTGGGAAAACTGGAATACTAAAACATTTTTGGTGGAATTGTGCAGTTTAACTGCCACAATGGGGGAGGGGGAAGAATCATTGATATCATACCTTCACCTTCCCAAGTATCAAATGCATCCATCATCTTCTTCAATTCAGCTACTGAATAATAGCTCCAAATGTACTGAACATTATTTCCAGCCTCTCTAGAAATATTTTTAAAGGTGAGAAAAATAATACATTTAGTACACTGTACATATATCAGCCTACAATTTACATCTATATCTACCTTAGTGGTTCCCTACAAGAGGGCTGAGAAATTATTGGAAGAAGCCCTCAAATCAGTATATAGGCCCAAAGCATTATTATCACTTTGGTCATTATTTAGTGCCCCAAAAAATGTGGTACTGATCATTAATTTGTTTCATTCAGTACCATAATGATCAGTACCCCTTCTGTGAATGTTAATAATGCCATAGTTCTAAATCTGACATCAAAAGAAAAAAGAGCTAAAAATTTTCATGTGATGATTCTTTAAAATATGTCTTCATGGAAGAGGCAAAGGCAAGATGTCAAAGTAGCAGGAAGTAGTACAATAAGCTCCATCATCTTCACTCCAAGAAAAAACTTCCTCTAAAAAGACTTAGAAAATGCACCTGACAATCCTCATGGTGAAATCCAAGACAAAGTCACAGTGAATCATGATCCCAGAACAGGTTGGCATAAAGGCACAGAAAGTTTTGCAAATACTGAGAGTGGTGTATAGCCAGGAACTGTGCAGAACATTCCAGCACCCAGCCAAAGACTACAGCAGGGCAAAAAGAAGTCCCAGACCTGTCCTGGGGCTATATGTATGATGAATATGGAAACATATTTAGAAGAATTACATGTTTAACCTATATGGGATTGCTTGGTGTTTTTTTGCGGAGGAGGAGAGGGAGAAAAATTTGGAACACAAGATTTTGCAAAGGTGAATGTTAAAAATTATCTTTACCTGTATTTTGTGTTTTGGAAAAATAAAATGCTATTTTTTAAAAAGCATTATGAGAAAAAAGATTAGAAAAAGAATTAACATCTTGACCCTTGAAAAAAGTATAAAAGCCTGCTAAAACCAAAAACTCTCTGAAAATCAGAATGGGGCAAATAAGTCAACAGCTCTATGAGGCAACAAGAAACATTAAAATAAAGTTAAAACACTGAAAAAAAATAGAAGAAAACATAGGGTATATCTCATGTTTTTTTTTTTTTTTTTTTAAATGACCTGGAAAATTGGCTGAGCAAACAAACTATTTTAATGTCATGATTAAAACAAGAATTTAGACATCTTACTTCAAGAAATCTTAACAAGAAAACTGCCTAGATCTCTTACAAGTAGAGGACAAAGCAAAAATAGAAAGAATCCAGCAATCACCTCCCAAAAGAAACTCCCCCAAATGAAAATTCCCAAGAAAATTAACCAAATCAAAAGCTCAAAGACCAAAAAACAAAAAAAACAAAAAAAACCCAAAGCCACTGAAAGTAGCCAAAAAGAAAGAAATCAAGTAGCCACAGTCAAGATCATACACAATTTAAGTTTACAGAAGACTATAAAGAAATGGAACTCGTGGCACACCATATTTCAGAAGTCAAAGAATATATAGGCCTAAAGCCAAGAATTACTTTTCCAACGAAACTGAATATAAATCCTACAAGAGGAAAAAATAGACTTTTAAATGAAATAGAGGATGTTCAAGTGTTAATGATAAAAAGAAACTACAGAAAATTCTAAAGTTCAAACACAGGAGTTAAAAGAAACAGCGAAAGGTAAAACTGAATAAACAAGAATAAACTAATTTTTTAATATAAAGAGATAATACATATGTTCTCTGAGAACCCTATCATCATCAGGGCTCATTGAGTAAGATGAATTATAGAGAACGCTTGGGAATAGTTCTATTATGTGCTAAGATCTTAAAAGCACAGAAATGAAATTTAAAAAAAGAATATACTTTTATTGACAAGAGGACAAGGGGAAAAAAAAGATTATGGGACATTCTCTCACATAATCACGGTATGCAAGTAGACATCAATTCAAACAAGGATGAAAGAGTAGAAGGGAAGAAGATAATGCTTGAACCTCACACTCATCCAACTAGCCAAAGGAGGGATAGAAAATACACACAAATGAATACAGAAATAAATTTCATTCAAGAGAAATAGGAGGGAAAAAAGAAAGCAGAAGGAGAAAGTAGAGGGAGGGTAGGCTAATAAGAAGGGAATTAGTCCTAGCCAAAACAAAGCATGAAAATCTACCAAAAAAGTATTGCTCTTTTTGAACTCGTAAAAAGTAGGAATCTGAGGGGTGCCCATATAGACAATTAAAAAAGACTAAAATGCCAATATATTTTAATGGGGAAAAAAATAGCAAAATATTTATAATAAAATACCTAACTATAATGCCAACTTCCCATTCTGGTATATGTCATAGGATACAAAAAAAAAAAAAAATGCAAAAGAATGTCTTTTAATAAAGGGCTTTGACCTAGTTAGAGATTGCTTTAGGCTTATGATGTCATTAAACCTCTCTACCAGTGCAAACCAGCAACACCTTCATAACTTAGGGTCTTAGGGCATTAAGGGATTAAGTGACCTTTCTAGAAATTGACAAGTGTATGTGACTGACAGGATTCCAACTCAGGTCTTCCTGACTCTAAAATAGCTCTCTACACATTATGCCACACTACCTTTAATTGTATTATCTCCAAGAAGGTTGCTAAGCAAATCAGTAATGCAGATGGTAAAGGAGTTGGACAACTGTTCAGAAGATCATAGGAATTCCTTTTCTTGGCACTGACTATACTCAGATAGTGTCAGTCTCAGAGTAAAGAGAAGCACCAGCATACTAGAGCTTATGGCTCCAAGTGAGCAGGGACACTGGTCGTAACATTTTGTGCTGTACAGAATACTTGTGGTCACTCAAAAACTAAAGCACAGGTCAGAAGAGTAGTAAACACACCTATCCTCTCCTTGAAAGAACTGAAAGCTTACAGACCTCCAAAAGTCATGAAGCACAAAAAACATGGAACTTGAGACAATGCCTATAACACCCAGGAAGTCAAGCCCAACGTTAACATAATGTTAAAAGTTAAAAATAGGCTGGGGAAAGTGAGCAAACAACACAAAAAGATCCTAAGCACAGACAGTTACCATCCTAACAAGAAAGATCAAAACTTCCCTGTGCAACAAGAAAACTATTCGGTTCTGCACACATATATTGTATCTAGGATATACTGTAACCTATTTAACATGTAAAGGACTGCTTGCCATCTAGGGAAGGGGGTGGAGGGAGGGAGGGGAAAAATCGGAACAGAAGTGAATGCAAGAGATAATGCTGTAAAAAATTACCCTGGCATGGATTCTATCAATAAAAAGTTATTTTAAAAAAATTTTTAAAAAAGAGAGGAAAAAAAAAAAGAAAGATCAAAACACAAACTCAGAAGAAGATAAACAAAATCAAAAGTACTATGTAATGGGCTGAGGCTCGGGTTGATGCACTGAGGTCCCAAGCACATGAGGCTAAATAGTAATTGGACCATACTCTATTAATATATAAGCTTGGAGAAGAATGGCCCCCACCCACTCTTTGTGCAAGTCCTGATGTGTTGTATAGGAAATGACGATTTTGGTGGGTGGAGGCAGGGGAGTGGAAAAGGACGGGGAAGGAGAGACTGCTTGCATTGCCATTGCGAAGGCCTTTCAGCTCAGGTCTCTCTCTGTTAGCTGGCTTCCTGTCGCAGCTGCCCATATTGCTGTCGCAATCCTTCTTGCCCATATTGCTATCGCAATCTTTTTTCACCTCTTCACTTCAATAAAGATTGAAGATTTTTCCCTTAACCTGAATTCCTGACTCCGGCTGATTTTAAATACACGGTCATTACAGTACTACATTCAAAGCCTCAAAGAAAAATGTGAATTAGTCTCAGGCTCAAAAAGAATTCCTCTAAGAGTTCAAAAAAAAATTTTAAAAATCAAATAAGAGAGGCAAAGGAAAAATTGGGAAAAGAAATTACAGTTAATGTAAGAAAATCATGAAAAACAAGTCTTGGTAAAAGAGACACAAGAAATAAATCACACTTTAAAAAACAAAATAAGCCAAGGGTAAAAAAGAGGCACAAAAATCCAGTGAAGAAAAAAAAATCATAAAAAGTAGATCTGATTAAATAGAAAAGGAGATACAAAAGCAGAAGCTAAGAACTCCATGAGACATAAAGAGTAAAATAAAATAAAAAGAATATATTTTTTAAAGTGAAATACTCTTTGAAAAAACAATTGACCTGGAAAATAGATTGAGGAGAGATAATTTAAGAATTATTGAATTACCTGAAAGACTTAATCAAAAAAAGAGAAATTGCAAAAAACCCATTGATTCCCTTCTGAAAGATATCCTAAAATGAAAATTCCGAGGAATGTTACAGCAAATTCCAAGAGCTCCTTTGTCAAAAAAAAAAAAAAATATTACAAGCAGCTAGAAATGAATAATTCAAATATAGTATCACAATCAGGATAACAAAAGATGTAGAAGCTCCTATATTAACAGAGGGCTTGGAATATGATCTTCTGGAGGGCAAAAGAGCTATGATGCAACAAAACTAAATATAATCCTTCAGAGGAAAAATGGATAATTTACAAAATAGAGGACTTTCAAGAATTCCAGGTGAAAAGTCCAGAGTTGAATAGAAATTATGAATTTCAAATATAAGTCTCAAAAACAAAAAAGTAAACCTGAAAAATCATAAAAAATTCAATAAAGTTGAAAACTATCTTCCTACATGGGAAGATGATGCTTATAATTCTTAAGAACTTTCTTATTATTAGGGAAGTTAGAAGGAGTACCCAAAGATACAAAGCATGGGTAAAAGTTAAATATGATGGAATGATTATCTAAAAAAATAAAATTATGGGTGAGAAAGAAATATACTGGGAGAAGGGGAAAAGAAGAAGTGGAATGAGGGGAATTACATAAAAGATGCACAAAATAGCTTTTATAGTAGAAGAAAAATGGGGGAGGTGGGAGGAACAGATGAGTTTTACTTTCATTAGAACTGGCTCAGAGGCAATAACATACACACTCAGTTAAGTATAAAAAACTATCTTACCCTATAGGAAAGTAGACGATGAAAGGGAAAAAAGATCAAGGAAGGGATTGATAGAAGGGAAGGAGGATTGGGGAATATGATAGAAGCAAAACATTTTTGAGGATGGAAGGGGTGAAAGGAGAAAGAGAAAGAAAAAGAGAGGAGAGAGAGAAGGATTAAATGAGAGGGGAAATACAGTTAGCAATCAAACATGAAAAAAATTTAAGTGCAAATTTCTTTGATAAAGGTCTCATTTCTCAAATATATAGATAAATGATTCAAATGTATAAAAATAAGAACAATTTCCCTGTCAATAAATGGTCAAAAAATATGAACAGGCAACTTTCAGATAAAATAATCAAAACTATCTATAGTAATATATAAAAAAATGTTCTAAATCACTATTGATAAGAGAAATGCAACTTAAAACAACTCTGAGATATCATCCTTTATCTGTACATTGGCTAATATAACAGCAAAGGAAAATTGACAAATGTTGGAGGAGATGTGGGAAAATGAAGACATTAATGCGCTATTGTTGGCATGATGAACTGATCCAAACATTTTGTAATCAATTTGAAACTAAGCCTTACAAAACCATGCTTACAAAACCATGCATATACACCCTTTAATGCTGAAATACTACTACTAGGTCTGTATCCCAAAGAAATAAAAAACAAAATGGAAAAGGACTAATGTATACAAAAATATAATGGCAAAGAATTAGAAATTTAGAGGATGTTCATGAATTGGGAAACAGATAACCAAATTATGGTATATGATTGTGATGGAATACTATGGTTTTTTAATAAATGATGAGCAGGGTTCTCAAGAAAAACTTGGAAAGACTTACATGAACTGATAGAAAGTAAAATGAGCATGAGAACATTGCATATAGTACTGTGAATGACCTGACTATTCTCAGGAATACAATAATCCAAGACATTCCAAAGAACTTTTGATGAAAACTGCTTTCTGTCTCCAGGGAAAAAACTGATGGATTTTGAATGCCTATTTAAAGCTTTTTTTTTTTTTTTAACTTTATTTTTCTTTATTAGGTTTTTTTTTTTTATTCTGTGTTTTCTTTCAAAACATAACTAATATGGAAATGTTTTACCTGATTCATATATATAAAACCCATACAAATTTCTTGCCTTCTCAATGAGGGGAATGATGAAAGGAAGGAGAGAATTTAAAACTAAAATTTTTAAAAATGAAGGGTAAAAATTGTTTTTTTAGAAATTAGAAAAAGAAACATTAATTTTCTAAAAAATCTGAGTGCCAAGAATACTGCTAAGCAAAACAGATGATATGAAACAAAAATCCCTGTTTTCATGAAGCTTATGTTCTAGAAGAGGGATAAGATGCCCATAGTAAAGTGGAAAGAAAAGTAGATTTGGAACTGAGTTCAAATCACAGTTCTGCTGACTGGTTGACTTTGAACAAGTCACTTAGCTAAACTGGGTCTTGGTTTCCTTACTTCTAGCTACAAATTTATATAGTGATTTAACACAAACACAGATAACCATAATACATAACATTACATGACAAGTACATTACATTCGCAAACAACGAGGTTCTAAGCGGAAGATTTGGAACCTAAAATAGAAATTGTTTGCAACTGTAATAGTAAAATAAGGTAAGGTACCACAGAAAGTTTTATTTGAGCTGTGTTCTAAAAAATGGGTAAGAATTCAATGGAACAAGATAGAGAGGAGTGAACATTTGAGACAAATAGAATAGTCTGAGGAAAGACACAGACATGGAGAGGATCACAAAGAATGTGAATGAGAATGTGTGTAGAGAGGAAAAATATGACAAAATGCAGCACCAGATTAAGACAGCCCTCAAGATCTGAACAGATGATATCCACAGGATTTTTATCAGAAGAATAATATGGTCAGAATAAGACAATAGAAATGTAATTCTGATAGCATGTATTAGAACTGAAGCGGGAGGAAAATAAGAGTTGATAGTTGATAAGGAGGCTATAAAAAGTCACAGGATGGCAATGAGGACTTATAATAGGATAAGGAAGTAGGAAAAGGGAGTTAGATACCAGATGTAATATGAAGGTAGAATTGAAAGGATTTAATAACTAACTAAATATGAGAAATGGGAAAGGGAAAAAGACTTCAAAAGACAGATTCAGTAAATAAATGATGGTAAGTAAAAAGAATAAAATCAGAAAAGAGATAAATTTAGGTGGAAATATAATCTTGATCTTGGACATGCCAAGTTTGAGAGGTCCATGGGAATTCAAGTAGAGATTTCTGAAGGCAGTTGGAAATCTAAGTCTAAAGGTCCCAGAAAGAGTTAAGAGAAGAAATACAAAATGATTGAATCAGTTTATCACTCCAACATAAGAAAAAAGATAGTATATTATACCTTGCCTATGAAACTATGAAACTCATCTAGGACAAATTTTGTTTACAGCCAGTCAAAAGATAGCTGTGATTATCTAAATTTCCTAATTTTTATCCTTATACACCATGTGGCCACCTTGAGATAAAACTCGGTACCAATCACACACTCAGTTTTTTTCTCTTTTGGAAGAGGGGGGCTGGGGGTGGGGGAAGATCACATGACCTGAGGCTTATTCTCCCTCTAATGATTTCCAAAAACATAAAAAATGTAAGGCTAAAGACAAAGCATTTACAAAAAATACATTTCTTTCTTTCTTTTCTTTTCTTTTCTTTTTTTGCTGAGGCAATTGGGATTAAGTGACTTGCCCAGGGTCACACAGTTAGAAGTGTTAAGTGTCTGAGGCCAGATTTGAACTCAGGTTTTCCTGACTTCAGGGTTGGTGCTCTATCCACTGTGCCACCTAGCTGCCCCAACATTTCTTAAAAATATTCAGATAGAAACCCTATCTCATCTCAAATTATAATCAAACTCCTTTAATTTAAAAATAGAATTTTTAATGTTTTTCATGTATGTGGTAAAAATACAAACTTTAAATAGTCTGATGTCATTTATGATTAATGTCATTTTTTGGTAGCATACATTGAAAGCATTTAATCTTATGTAAATCTTAATTATTTTTTCATATTCAAATATGTACTTACCTTTTATATATGCTACGAATTCTTCCTCCTAGCTGTTTATCAATAGCATCAGTTCCATCTGCTTTTGTGGCATATACTCCAATAATTCTACTTTCACAGCTTGCACCAGATGTGCTGAGATAGTGTAGAACCCAAACAGTAGGTTTGTTGCAGGATAACCCATAAGAATCACAAAAGTCTGTCAAAGCCTAAAATGGAAATCAGAAAATTTGAATTTAATTCAGTGAGAATGATTTTGCCATATGGATTTTTCTCTTCAGAAAGCAATATGGTACAGTCAACAGGGAACTGGACTTGGAGTCAGGAGAGACTTGGAGCTAAATGCAGCTTCTAACACTTAATGCGGAATTGTAATATGGACATCCAACAGTCTAACCCACTGAAGCTCAGAATTTTGGAGCTAAAGGGTTCCAACAGCTTCAACTACCACAATAATAGGAATTATAAGCCACAATGCTAGGTTGTCTACATTAAAAAGATTTTTTTTCATCTGTTCATGTCTTGTCTATTTCAAACCATACTGAAAGGTCCTGGACCAAGGGTCTATATATGTCAATATGAGTCTATGTGTATTTATTTATATGTGTGTGTCTCTCTACATATGTATGTATACATACACAAACACATAAGACACAGTCCAGATAGATAAGAAATACTTCTCTAGTTCCTAATATTGTATTATCAATATAGTAAATGCTAAATAAATGTGTATTATATGAATTTGTATGTAGATATTTCTTTACTAATTATCAATTAAAAAAAATCATGGAATATAAATCTAGAGTTCTAGATGTATCTTAAAAGGTTTTGTTTTCCATCAGTTGGCTTTCAAACAGATAGGGTTTTTATTCCCATTTTATAGAAAAAAACAACTGATGCCCATGGAGGTTAATTCACTTAACTAAATCAATTCCTAAAACAAATTCAGTAGCAAAATAAGAACAGCAAGTAAAAGGTCCCAAGAGCATTAGTTAAAAGACAATTCAGATGTCCTTTTTGGGTATTATGGCCTGAGCCTACAGCTCCTATAACATTCCTTCAATAATACCATACTATGAGAAGGACTATTAACTTAAGAGTCTCTGATGCATAAGCTAAATAAAGTAGACTAAAGGAATTAATCTTACTCAATTTTAACTGATGCCAAATTCCCGTGTAACATCTATTACTAGAATGAAAAGCAACTAACAAAGCTCAGTGAGTCATGTTAAGGGCTATAAACAAGGTTAAAAAAAAAAAATTACCCCCCCCAAAAAAAAACCCAACAACATGAAGTTATAATGATCACATTATAACATGAAGTTATAATGGTCATACAATAACATAAATTAATCTTCAAATTTACTGTTACATTCATTAAATGGGGTAAGATTAGGGTTTTTATTCAAGATGGCAATTCTCCTAATATAAGGAGAGATTACAGTAAAGTGATTGCTCTTTCACATGCTACATTATGTCACTGTTAATTCATAAGCAAAACATTCCTAAAAAGAAGTAATCAAGGAATACTGTACCTTCAATGAGGAAAAATATTAAACACACCTACACACAGGTACATTTGAATGTTAAACTAAATTTTCTCAAATTAAAAAGAAAAATCTTTAATCTCATGAGAGGTTCCCTTTAAAAACAAGTTTATATGTTTTTTGTTACAGAGAGTGGTATTTTCATCAAATGCATAAAATATGCATGAATTCTAAAATTAGGAAAATGATATATCTTCACAATTTTTATATAAAACATGCTATTAAAAATATGTGCTTTCACTGTTCTGTCCTGACTGATACAAGTTAATAAATATTTTAAAAGAAACTTAAGAAAATGCCAAGACCTTTTTAAGTTCTATATTTGACCTTAAAGCATATGTCTCCATTTCATTGGCCAAGTGGTCAGATAAACTATAAGGGTAAGGGATGCCAAAGTAATCAGCCTCCTCCTGCAGTGCGATTCGAGTTTGCTCATCTTTAGGAATCCGAACTTCCCCATGAAGATAATCCAAAAGGTATTTAAACAGATTTCCATCACGATCAATTAGACAAGCCCCTAGAAATACACATAATACATAAAATAATTAGACAGATAAATCAGACCTTCAACAAAATTTTGCCAAGTCAAATATGTACCTAGCCAGTCCATGGATCTTTCATAATCATTTAGTACTTTTGCTATTTTTTCTTAATGGGCACTTTTTACAACAGCAGTTATTTGCTTTTTTTTTTTTAATTTTATCTGCTAATTATTTCATCTAGAGAGGGAAAAAACTCAAAAGATTCATAAAATATAATGGATAAAATCTTTCTTATTCTAATGATGGGAAAATGGGAGGCGGGGAAGGGGGAGAAATCTACTTGCTCAAATTCACAAAGCAAGTTAACTTGAAGTAGGAATTGCTTTATAAGATAAAAAGAAAATACAGCAAATACACAGTCCCCAATTTACAAGTGGGTATTATTAAAATTCATTTTAAAGTCAGTTATTTGATGTAGTGGCATTGCAACTCAGCTAGATTATGGGTTAAATAGATTTTTTTTTGAGATGGCCTTGGAATCTAACCACTTTTTATAACATCATTTCTATGGGAAGATGTAGTCCAATTTTCAACCTGATACTGGGGACACTGAACACATTTCACCACCAGATCCAGCCAAAGAAACCTCTAGTTGCTGCTGTTCTCCAAGGGAACTTGTCCTTCACCTTAGGTGGAGAAGGAAAGGTGTAAGAATAGATAATAGTTTTGTAGCACAAGGAAGGAAGGAAGGATCTTCTCTAGCCATAAGGCAGAAATATTCACCTCATAACTCTAAGATAAAACACCCACTATGGTAATGATTTATATGCAAGGGACATTTTATGTTGAATACTCAAGGAACATCTGTATTTTAAATTTAAGTCCAACCATTTTTGCTGCTTATACTGAAAAATGTAGACAAATATTGCTCTTAAATATTATATAGTTTGAAACATCAACCAAAAAAAAATCATTTTCCTCACCCAATTTATACCAGCTATCATTCAGCTGGGAAAGTAATTTTTTTAAGACTTCACTAGCATTAGCACCAGGAATATCTCTATTTTTCAGAATCATCCAATTTCTTTGATCTAACAGGAAACATGAAACTGGTTCCATGAGCCCCAAAGGCAAATCAAGATGGTAAGAATAGCATCAGAGCCCTAGAATTTTTTTTTTTTTTAAGTTTATTTCTGTATCTAGCAGTAAACTTTTGCATCTTTCTATTCTTCTGGATACATCACTGTATTGAAATGTTTCCTTAAACATATGTCAGATCATGTAACAAGACTATGTAACAAGTCTAACACTAAGTCTACACTTACATTAGTTGCTCTTTGTCAGTTGTGCGTCAGACAGCTGCTCTCTCCACAGAAATAAGCGCTCTACTGTGAAGAACACAGGGAGAGACTAATACATCTAATCATCCTAAATACCTTTATCCATGAAGTTGCTCTAATGTAAACTGAGTTTCCAAATAAAATAAATCACATTTTTAGGTGTCTATTGGTCCTGATGCTTTCTCGTTTCTTCCCTAACTGAGCCAAAACAACACAGATTTTGGATATTGGCCTAAACTGAATAAAGGTGCACTTCTTTCATTTTCAGATAAAATAACAAGAAAGAAAATGCCAAATAGCATTATATTCAATGACATTATTAACCAATATATTTTATTATTATTAGCTAGCATTTATATAGTCCCTTAAGGTTTGCAAAACATTTTACAAATATTAACTCATTTTTAATCCTTACAACCACCCTAGAAAGTAGTTCTTTTTGTTATCATCCCTATTTTATAGGTAACTGCTGGGGCAGACAGCAGTTAAATGACTTGCTCAGGATCACAGAACGAAGAAGTGTCTAAGGCTGGATTTGAATTCAGGTCTTCCTGACTCCAGGACCAGCACTCTATCCACTACATCATCTAATTTCAGAAAGTTGAAGTGAACCCACTTTAAATGAAGATTTATAACAATATTTATAACTTTAATACATTTACCAGATTCATCCACCTTTAGAGGAAATCGTCCACTGAACATAGATGCAAGCATCGATTCCTTAAAGCGGCACAAGGACTCACGCCTGGCTGTATAAATACAGCCTCCCACATTAAGTCTGAGAATATCCAGCACCTCTTCTGCCTTGCTGCCTTCCATTGCTCCCACCAACTGTCCTAATTATTAGGCCACAGTACTATCCAAATCTGCAAAACAGTTGTGCTCATATGAATTTCCATGAGTGAATAAAAAAGAAATATACAACTACTATTTCCTATAATACAAGAGATGCAATCTATTTCTAGAGCTTCAAAATCCATCTTAAGTGACAGCAACACTGAATTAAAATGCTTTAACACATAAGACAATTCAATGTATGCTAAAAGGTGTAATATCATAAGGGTTTTTATTTATTACTGATTTTTATGCCAAGTATATTATGACTAAAAGGCTCATATTATAAAACTAAATTGAAATAAAAACAGTGAACGATGGAATCATTTTATTTTCATAGGTATTCTAAAGTACAATAACTGAAAGTTAACCTTGACAGAACTAAAAGCTACAATTTAACTTAATAAATATTTACTAAAGCACTATGGCTAAAACAAATAAATAAATAAACCAAACACAGTGAAAACTGTGTGAAAACGTGTGTGTGTGTGTGTGTGTGTGTGTGTGTGTGTGTGTGTATGCAAAGAACTCAAGAACGTCTTCCTTCCACCATGGTAGATTTATGGGACAACATAAATAAACAGAATGTAGAAGAATTGAATGGGCTACACTTTATATCATTGAAAGAAGTACCTACCCTCCCATATCAATGAGATCATATCTCAAAACACAGTTTTGGACAATATATGATGGTTAAACACTTGTGATAGAAAAAACGAAAAACTGCATAATCTCTGCTTCAAGGGATTGAGGTCCTTATATTTTAAGAGGTAAGTAAATGAGTTTTATATATATAAATAAGTACTAAAACTTACAATATAATTAAATACACATTAAAAATCAAGCAGAGGTAAGAGAGAAACAAAACAGGACAACATAAATAAGCAGAAAGAGAATAAGAGAAAGCTTCATGAAGAAAATGGCACTTAGTCTCCTAGGAAGAGAATTATTTTAATGAGTAGAGATATTTATTTAAGGAAAAGGGAAAGAGCAAAACTAGACTGGAGAATGGAAAGAACTCCACCTGAGGACAGTAAATAGAATGAAATGAGGCTTTAAATATATTAGTAATTAGCTTCCAAGAGTTTGCTTGTCGAAAAAATTTAAACAAGAAAATAAAATATTCAGTTAAGTAGCTTATAATTATTGCTAAACAGATAAGGTTAACAGTGGTAACCATCATTTAAATTTCATTAACTTAGGCCTTTTCTACTAAAACTCTACTTTGATGGCTAGCTCCAACACAGAAGTGCCACCAGAGCATCAAAAAACTATGCCAATATTTTGCAAGCTTTGGCAAGTCCTAGCAAGCTGGAAAGGCTTCAGGTACAGAACCCAATGATGGCTGTCTATGCTTAACACACAGAAATTAGCTTTAATACCAGAACTGGCTCATTACCAGTTTACCACCAAGTAATGAATGCTTTCAGTCGCAGCAACTGATGAAAATGATCTTTTTTCTAAAACTAGTAATCAGTGAGAAAACATTTACACCAATTTAAGTATTAAAATAAGAAAGACCTAACCCTACATCCTATCTCACCAGATCAAAATTCTGAGTATGATGGCTGACAACACATCCTCCAAATCCTATTAAAAAATATCTTTAAGTCTGCTTCATTCTTCACTGTACAAATTTTCAGGATGGTATTAAGGGTCAACACTTTTAAAAACCATTTTTAAAAGGATCAAATGTAAGAAACTAATAAAATATCACTGATAGTGGTAAATTTATGGAACCTAAAAGATTCCTTCATGGAAGTCATTCCTGGTTCCAATAATTAGATCACCTAAAATTAGACTAAATTTGAAATTTCTACTACTAAGAGGTTCAAAATACTTTTTTTCTTTATACTTTACTTTTTTTTTTTTTTTTTGTTTAACTATAAATTGCTTTTGGATTCTAAGCAAAATCAAAGAGAAGCATGAAGAATAACCATATTGATTAAAACAAACTAAACCATCATGTCCCAAATTAAAAAAAAAAAAAAAAGATAGGATCTGTGATTTCATTCTTATAGAACTACCTAAGTGAGGAAACACTCTCTACCAATCCATTTAGGTCAGTACGGACTCAGCAAATTATACTCTTAAAGAGTTGTCTAAAACACTGAAAGATAGAGGTACAAGTCCAATATGTGATTAGAGGCAGAACTTGAACCCAAATACTCCTGGCTTCCAAAATGTATCTCCCCAAATATCCATATAGAAAACACACACACACACATATTCCCTCTTCTGTATGTGTCTTTTCCTCTCCCTCTTCTTCTTTCTCCCTTCTCCCTCTGTCTGTATCTTGTCTCTACCTCTCTCCAGAAAGCAGTTAGTCTGCAAAGGCACCCTTCCTGTCCCTCTACCCCCATATAAAACCACCTCTGAGCCAAAAGAACATCCCAATAAAACTTTTAGGCCATTTGGTAGCAGGATGATAAGAGAGTAAAAGGACATTTACTTCTAAACAACTTACGCAGAACATGTCTCTTCCAGAAACCTTCCTTGGTTTCTCTCCCTAGTTAATTTTGTTCTCTATCTCCTCAAATTTTTCTACAGCAGTTTGTCAGTCCTCTCCAGGGCAGTTTCTTAACCCAGAGTTTATGAACTTATTTGTGCACTGTTTTTTGCTGTTGGGTTTGTTTTGATGATTCTTTCTTTATCAATTTTTGTTATAAACCTATGCTTTTATTTTATGCACTTAAAAACATTAATCAGAGAAGTCCATAAGCTTTGCCATACCAAGAGGAGTCTATTGGACTAAAACGATTAAAAAACCTTTGCTCTATGGAGCTCTGTCACAGTTAAGTTATATACTCTTTTCTCCACTTCTATTCCCAGGAGAAAGTAAGCCCTAGGAGGAAAAGAGAAACTAATTTATGTCTGACTTTGCATGCTCACCTAGCAGGCGTTTAATATTTTCTGAATTGAACTGATAGCTTGAATCAATACCGGAAAGCTTCCCAAAGATGGAGTCCATCAATCAATCCGTCTGTCTGTCTGTTCGTCCATCCATAAGCATTCATTAAGCACTTGCTATAAACGCATACTACATGCCAAGCCGGAGATACAAAGAAACCATTCCTACCCAAGAAGCTCAACTCCCCCATCCTTCCTAAAGTCACACTGGGGATCGTCATTTCTAACCCATTCAAATTACCATTGCAGGTCAGCGTAAACACCTCTGGCCACAAGCACTCCGCGGGGCGGTGTGGGGTCAGGGGCTGGGGAGGAGTTGCGCTCGCCTACGGGGCGGGGGCGGGGATATTGTGCTTGCTCGCGCCCCCGCAACATGGGCGGGAGGGGCTGGCCCTGAGAACTTTCCCTATCACGCAGGGTTCCCCCCGCAGACAGGCTCCGGAGGCTCCCTGACCTCCGAGTCGGGAGGTCGAGAGGGAATCAGTCTCCTCGCATACCTCAGCGCGCTCCGGCCTCACCCCATCACCCTCTTGGAGTTCTCATCCCTCCTTCTCTCTCCCACCCCCCGTCGTCGCCCCAACCTTCCTTACCTGCGTCCCCGCCTCTCCCGGGACGCCTACCTCGGCCCGGAACCGAGGCCCCTACCGACTTAATAACTGGGGGCCCAACAGGGCGTGAAAGGGTAAGCCGAGGCGGGGCAGCCCGGGCCGAGGCTTCCCTCCCTCTCTCTCCCTCCCCTACGTCGACCTCAGGCCGGCGGCACAAAGCCGGCCCAGACACGGAAGTGGAAGCTGCGGCGGCAGTGGCTTCGGCGGCAGCGGCTTCAGCAGCGCCTCCTATTCCTTCTACGATCTACGGGCTGCGCCCCCGTGCGGCCCCCGCGGGCCACTGCGGGCCACCTAGGGCAGCAGCGTATAGGCGGGAGCGGGGGCGGAGACCGAAGTCTGCAGTCCCACCCCCTGGCCGCGCGCCTTCCCCTCCTTTCAGCTGTACCGGAGGCTGCTGGGACTGCGACCCGGTTTCAGGAGAAATGTCTTCGCTAAAAACGCTATTAAAGGAAGAGAAGGAACATGCTGGAACCCTGCAGCCCCAGCTCATCCAGCTTTTCCTGATCAGGCCGACTCATCTTGCACTCAGGTGTATAAAGCGTAGCCATGACTTTGGCCCTGCCCTTCTGGGCTATGTCCAAGACTTTCTTTGGGCTGTCACACAAACTACTCATTAGACATACTCATCTTGAAAAACTGGTCCCATTATATATCTTTTCCAGCTGTATCTCCCCACTAATCTCTTAAAAGTAGAGTTTCCAGCATTATTTCCTGGTGAGTCTTTTTTAAGATGAACAATAATCAGCTCAGATCATTAAGATTTAGATCTGGAAGCAACCTCAAACGTCATTTTCATCAAGGCCAACTTTATTTTACAAATGAGGAAATTTAGGCTCACTGACTTGATCAAGATTACAAAGGTAATAATAAACTAATATCTGGGATTCCAATTCAGCGGGTCCAACTCTAGATCCTTAGTAACAAGAAAGCAGTTCCTCCAATAAAATATTGACTGTCTGCCATGCTTATCTCAAGGACAGAATAGTCACAGTAACATAAGATGTCAGAGCTGGAAAGAATTCCCAGAGTCCTTCGCTTTCTAAGAATGCTCTCTTCACTAAGTTGGAAAGATGAATTTTCTCTAGCAGGAGAGAAAAATGAGGGCCCAAAGACTGGAAAAAAAAGAAGTAATGACATTATATAAAGAGAGCAGGGAGAACACAGAGCAAACCCTGGGCTAATGAAAGCAAATGGAGCACAGAAAGCAAATCAATGCAAAAAGACCCTCCAGACTCCACCTGGGCTTTTTGACTCCATATATAACTTGTGATTTCTCTCCACACACACATTTACCTGTCCCTATAATCAATTACCCATCTTTCAAGGCATAATTCAAATCTATCTTTTTTTCTGAATTTTTTCTGGTCACCCCAGTCAGCAGTGATAAATCCCTCCTTTAACCTTCTCTGTTACTTTATTTGCACTACACTTAGGGTACATGCCTACTTTGCATTATGGATTAGCCTACTTTTTCACTCTTAACAACTAGCCAAGCTGGCATTCTTGCTATTTCTTACATACAGAAATTCATCTTCCAAACAACTGCCTTGGCAAAGATATTCCCCATGTCTACAATTCCCTCCTTCCTTATTCCCCAATTCATAGAATATTTTACTTCTTCCAAAATTCATCTCAAGTGCCGGTTCCTACATAAATCCTTCCTGACTGCTCCCTCAACTTCTAATATCCTCCCATCCTAAACTACATTTATTTTGTAATTGTTCTATGTAGACATATGTGTGCACATTGTCTCCCCTGTATGCACATTGTCTCCCAGTAAGCTTACTGAATACTGGGGACTGTTTATTTTTTGTCTTTGTTTTTCTAATAACTGACATAGGTCCTGGCACATAGTAATCTCTTAATAAATATTTGACTAATTATTAGTATATAATATATTTACAAGCCATTCTCCAATTGATAAATGGTCAAAGGATATGAACAGACAATTTTCAGATGATGAAACTATTTCCACTCATATGAAAGTCTTCCAAATCACTATTGATCAGAGAATGCAAATTAAGACAACTCTGAGATACCCCTACACACCTGTCAGATTGGCTAAGATGACAGGAAAAAATAATGATGAATGTTGGAGAGGATGCAGGAAAACTGGGATACTGATGCATTGTTGGTGGAGTTGTGAATGAATCCAATCATTCTGGAGAGCATTCTGGAATTATGCCCAAAAAGTTATCAAACTGTGCATACCCTTTGATCCAGCAGTGCTACTATTGGCTTATATCCCAAAGAGATACTAAAGAAAGGAAGGGGATCTGTATGTGCCAAAAATGTCTGTGGCAGCCCTGTATGTAGTAGTTAGAAACTAGAAAATGAATGGATGCCCATCAACTGGAGAATGATTGGATAAATTGAGGTATATGAATGTTATGGAATATTATTGTTCTGTAAGAAATGATCAGCAGGATGAATACAGAGAGGCTTAGAAAGACTTACATGAACTGATGCTAAGTGAAATGAGCAGAACCAGGAGATCATTATATATCTCAACAACAATACTATATGAGGAGGTGGATTTCTTCAACAAAGAGAAGATCTAACTCAGTTTCAATTGATCAATGATGGACAGAAGCAGTTACACCCAAAGAAAGAACACTGGGAAATGAATGTAAACTGTTTGCATTTTTGTTTTTCTTCCCGGGTTATTTTTACCTTCTGAATCCAATTCTTCCTGTGAAACAAGGGAACTGTTTGGTTCTACACACATATTATACCTAGGATATACTGTGACATATTTAACATGTATAGGACTGCTTGCCATCTGGGGGAGGGGATGGAGGGAGGGAGAGGAAAAGTCGGAAAGAAGTGAGTGCAAGGGATAATATTGTAAAAAAAAATTACCCAGGCATAGGTTCTGTCGATAAAAAGTTATAAAAAAAAAAAAAAGAATATAATAGATTTTACAGCATTTCATGGATGTCAGAGCCAGAACAAAACTTAAAAATTTGGTAGATTCAAACTGAAAAGGAAATTATACTATTAAAGAGTAATTTAAATTTCCCTGAAGGCACATCTTGACTTAGAAAATCACGTTACCATTATGTTATTGTATTTTTATGTTTTTTGTTAAATATTTCCCAATTACATTTTAATCTCCTTATGGTTGTGTTCAGGAATATTCCAGACAATATTGTTGTTCTCAAATCCAATGACTTCTTTTTCAAAAAGAGAAAACTGAGGTCCAGAGAAGTAAAGCAACTTTTGTCCAAGTGACAAAGCAAAGACACTAATGCACTTTCAAAAAAAAAAAAAAAAAAGTCTAATCTAGCACATTGGACATAGTGCCATCTCCCCATCTATAATGAAAGTGTTTTTTGATACATCTTACTATTATTCATCTTTAGACACTGATTGACCATGTTTCATGGTATTACCTCCATAAACCAAAATTGTCAAAATAACTATTTGATTAGTAACTTATAAACAATACTCTTTTATACTTCATTCTCCTCCTAAACTATGCCACTGAAGAAGGGATTACAATCCAGTGAATTGTAATTACTTGAAAAAAATTAAGATAGCTCATGAACAAATAAGCCCTGTCCTCTAATTTCTTTTCTGAAAGTATAATCTAGAATTCAGTGAATTAACTTTTACAACAAAATACAAAATCCTATTTTTTATTCCTAGTGGGTTCCTTGTTGTTCAGTCATTTCAGTCCTATCTAATTTGTAACGATTCTTATTTGCGGTTTTCTTGTCAAAGATATGGCAGTGGTTTGCCATATCCTTCTCTAGATCATTTACAGATGAGGAAATTGAAGCAAATGGGGTTAATTGACTTATCCAGAGTCACACAGTAAGTGTGTGAGACCAGATTTGAACTCAAAAAGATGAATCTTCTAACTCTAGGCCTGGCACTCTATTCATTGTATTACCTAACTGGGTTTAATGTTTGGGGTGGGGAGGCAGTCCCCTATGTACAAAGGTCCTTATGCTAACTCCACAACTTTGTTTTGAAGAAAGTAAAAGAAAGATCTGGATTAGATCACAGTGCAGTTAGACAGATTCACAATTTCTTTAATGATTTGACTCAATCCATAAGCATTGAGGAGTCAATGTTGATTTAAAGAAAAGGGAGTCTCTAATAAATCCAGAGATCTGTCCTTGGTCCTAAATTAATATTTTTTTTTTATCAATGTCTCAGATGAAAGCATGACATGCTTGTCAAAGCTGCATTGAATAAGATTTTTTCAAAAAGATTTCAACAAACTAGAATGCTATTGTTCTAACAAAAAATAAAATCTATAGAGATCAATATGAAATTCTATATTTTTTAAAAGATCAATTACTTAAATACAAGATGAGAAAACAAGAGCTAAACAATAATTCATATTTTAAAAATCAAGGGCTTTTGGTGAACAGTAGAATGCAAACCCAAGGAACTGATCATGTAACATGGCAGCAAAAAGAAAAAAAATTAAAGCTAACCTTTCCCTTGGAAAGCATAGTTCTCAGAATGTGGGAAATAATAAACTTGAAGTATTCTGTTCTAGTCATATCATATCAGTGATGTTCTATCTGAATCTGAGTGCAATCTAGACATATTTAAGAAGAGCATTGAAAGTTTGAATATGTTCAAAAGATGATAGGATGGTGAAGGAATTGGAAACCATGCTTTTGCAACTATATGTTGCAGTTTTATGTGTGCAACTAAAAGTTGCAGATAGTTGTATATGCATGAACATAGCCCTTGTTGTTTTGGTTTTTTTTTTGGAACTCCAATCCCACATCACCAATTGCCCAACAGATATTTCAAATGGAATATATCATATTTCAAAAAACAATAACTTTATCTTTCCCGTGAATAATATACTCTTTATTGAGCTTTGTAATTTCTATGAAGGCAAAATCATCCTTTTAGCATCCCATAATCACAAGAATTTGTTTAGCTCAGAGCAGTAAGTAGCACATATAAAGAAGTAGATTTTGGAGTTTGCCCAATGCTATCAATCAACCAACAAGCATTTAGTACCTCCTATGTGCCAGTCATTACATGAGGCACAAGGATACAAAAACAAAAATGAAATAATCCCTGTCTTCAAGTTTATATTCTATGTCGAATGGGTTACTTTGGGAGACAGTGGGTTCCTTCTCTTTCCAGTATTTCAGAGAGGGATTAACTAATGTCTCAGTCCTCAGTTTCCTCAGATCTCATGATTTATTCCTTTGTTCCACCTCGGAGGAATGGTCATACCCCAGGTAGGACTGAAATAAGTAAATGGTTAATCTAGTTGTACTCTGGCAAGGCAAGAAAAGCACCAATAAAACAAAAGGGCAAGAAATTTAAAAGTAGAAGACAGTGTGGCATTGGATTGTTAAATGTAGGAGTGAAACTGAGAATGAAGAAATGTGACATTAAAGCAGTGATAATAGCCTGAGAAAATACTGAGGGGTAGAGGACTTGAAATTATAATGAAGCCAAAGAAAGAATTGAGGAGGGATAAGGCTTAGAGATAATTGGAAGAACTTGTTATGATCAGAAAGAAGAAAGCCAGAATTTTTTATTATGGAAATGAAATATTTGTAAGATAGGCAAGACCTATCTAATTGTAGTATCCAATGAATTATGTCCAAATTCAGAGTTTCCGTTATCAAGACTGATGAAAGCAGCATACTATAGAATTACCAGTTCTGTTCCATTTCATGATTGTACTGCTAATTTCATCCAAAAAGATTTTTTTTTTAAATGGATAAGTGAAAAATGGCATCTGCCCTGAAATCAGGAGGTCAAATCTGACCTCAATTACTTAACACTTCCTGGCTGTGTGACCCTAGACAAGTCACTAAACCCAAATTGCCTCAGCAAAAAAAAAAAAAAAAAAAAAAAAAGAAAAAGAAAAAGAAAAAGAAAAGAAAAATGACATCTTAAATATCAAATTCCTCCATGACATATATGTTATGTTATTTGTTATTGAGTCTTTCTCCATATATATAAATAATTTTGTCCACTTTGTAACTTGCCCTTTATGCGTAAAATTTGCATTCCTAAGAAAATAATTTTAATGTATATAAAAATGTGTGTGTACATATATGTGTGTATATATATAATCTAGTCATCTTAACAAAAATATTTAATGTGATGCTGAAGAAGATAAAGATTTAAAGATATCTTTTAAAAGATAAAAATTATCAAAAAAAACTGTTAAAGGGTAAACAAACCTAAACTTACTTAAACTGGGATTTTTTTGGCTGAATTTTCAAGCTTGTTTCAACAACTATGCTTTTTTGTTGTAGTTACTCATAGCCTTATTCCTTCCATCATTGCTTTCTCCCTCTTTCCCTTCCTTTTCTTCCTTCTTTGTTTCTTTTTTCCTTCATTTCCTCCTTTCTTTTACTTTTCAAATAAACATTTTTACAGGGTTTATTTTATTTTTTCTCTACTCAGACTTGTAGCACTAATTACTATATGTTGCCATAACTTTGGTCAATATACATCATCATTTTAAACTACTGCTTTATATTTCCTTTCAAAATCAGTTGATGCTTAAGGGGCAATTCAGCTACCAGTAGTAATTGATATAATGATGACTGCTGAAAGATTTCAGAAATAATTTCAGGAGATATGTTTTGAGTCTATGTTTAAATGTCCTTGACCTATATAATCAAGTTAAATTGAATTTTTTCCCTCCTTATCACTAATCATTTTTAAAAAGAATGACATTTAAGGCCTTTTTTCAAGATATTTAAAATAGCATTTTGGCAAAAAAAAATTATTAACATTAGTAGATTTTACTACTACATATTTAATTTACTATTCTGAAGTATCTGCCAAAAAGTCTGATCAAGCTTAACTCCTTCACTACTGTCACTGATGTCCTCTCAGGGTATAAAGTCTCATAAATATAGATAATCCCAAATCAAGTGAACTAGTTCTGCTCTCTTTGTGTAACCCCTTTTCTCTCTCTTTTTCGAGCATAACTTTCTGGAGTGTTTTTTTTTTTTTTTTTTTTTTTTTTTAAGGGAGCTTCAATTTAGTACTAACACCATGATAACAGGTTATTAAGGAAATTCAAACTTACTTTAAAGTTAGGTTAACTTCCAACAACTCTGAATGTTTTCTCCTAGCAGGAGAGAGAGGATCTCAATTCTATAACACTAGTTATCTATAGGACTACATAGGATGTCCCAAAAGTCTTAATGAAGCTTAAGTTAATAAAGCTTTAATAATCTATTAAAACTTCAAACTTTGCTAGGACTTTAGGGACACCCCATATGGATTCTGTTGGTAGTAGGGGAAGGCAAAGTTTCATTTGAGAAGGAAGGAGAATTGTCTTTATTCTGAATGGATTCAAGTACAAGTCAGGTTTTTCTAAAATCTGCCTTTTCATCATTTCTCATTGCACAATAGTATTCCAATACATTCATATATCACAGTTTGTCCAGCCATCCCCCAAATGATGGACATCCTTTCAATTTCCAATATTTTGCCAGCACAAAAAGGACTGTTATATTTTTGCACATGGAGATCCTTCCTCCCCATATGATCTATTTGGTATATAGACCTAGTAGTGGTATTGATGGATAAGATATACACAGTCTGGTTGCCTTTGGGACATAGTTTTAAACTGCTCTCTAAAATGCTTGGATCAATTCACAACTCCATAATAGTGCGTTAGTGTCCCAACTTTCCCATATCTTCTCCGTTTGTCATTTTCCTTTTTTTTTTTTTTTTTTTTGGTCATATTAGCCAATTTGTTAGGCAGTACCTCAGTTTTAATTTCTAGCTTTGTGTATCTCTTTGCTTTGAGTGTGTTTCTTAGAAACATATTGTAGGATGCTGGTTTTTGATTCACTATGCTATCTACTTATGTTTTATGGGAGAGTTTATTCCATTTGCATTCATAGAGTTATTTTTACTACATGTATGTTTCCTTCCACCCTATTTTCCCTCTTGTCTTCTCTCTCTTTTCACCCTTTCCTTACTCATCAGTGTTTTCTTCTATTTATCACCTCCCTTCTGTCAGTCCCTTTTCCCTCTCCACCCCATTACTTAATCTCCTCTCTTCTCACTTCCCTGTTTGGGGAATATAGATTTGTATATTGAACTGATTGTGTATTTTATTCCCACTTTGTGCTAATATTGAAGAGAATAAGGTTCATGTGATGCTCACTGCTCACCTTCCCATCTTTTCTTCCACTGTAATAGGTTTTTTGTGCTTCTTCATGTAAAATAATTTACACCGTTCTACTTCTTTCCTTTTGCACCCAGTGGACTCCTTTTTAATCATCCCTCATTTTTATGTTATTCCCTCAAATTCACCTTATATTCATATCCTCTGTGTATATTTCTTCCAGCTGTACTATCAGTGGTACAGTTTTTAATTACAAGTATCACCTTCCCATATAGGAATTTAAATACTTCAGTTCCACTGAGTCTCTTGTGTTTTCTTTTCCCTTTTTACCTCTGTAGACTTCTTTTGGGTCTTGATATTGGAGAGCAAATTTTTGTGTGTGTTCAGTTTTGGTTTTTTCCTTATAAAATTTTTTCCTTTGAAGTGTTATGTTCAATTTTACCACATAAGATGATTCATGTTGTAGTCCTAGTGTCTTTGCCTTCTGGAATACTATGTCCTATGACCTTTGATCTTTTAATGTTGCAGCTGCTAAATGCTAGTCAGATTGTGACTTCTTGATAATCTGGATCATTTCTTTCTAGTCACTTGTATTTTTTTTTTTTCGGATGATCATATTGGTTGGAGTTTTTATTTTGGGATTTCTTTGCTGAGGTGATCAATTTTTTTCAATATCTAGTTTGCTCTCTGGTTCCAGGATATCAGGGCCATTTCCCATGAAAATGTCTTGCTGTCCAGGTTCTCCTTTTGATTATGACTTTCAGGTAGTCCAACGATTCTGATATTGTCTCTCCTAGATCTATTTTCCAGGGCAGTTATTTTTCCAATGAGGTATTTTACCATTTTTAAAATTCTTTTGAATTTAATTCTTGATGTTTCTAGTTTCCACTTGCCCAATTCTAATCTTTTAGGAGTTGTTTTCCTCAACTTTTGTACTTCATTTTTCATTTAAGTAATTGTTTTCTTCAGTGGATTTTTAAATCTCCCTTTCCATTTGTCCAGTTCTCCTTTTAAGCAATTGTCTTCTTTTTCAAAGCTGTTTACTTTTTCCATGATTCTCTTGTATCACGCATTTCTTTCCACAGTTTTTCTTCTTTGTTATGATTTTTCAGCTCCTTTTTTGAGTTGTTCCAATGGTTCTTTCTAGAGTCAAGACCACTTCCCATTTTTCTTTAGGGTTTTGCCCATAGGTGTTTTGACATCTGTTGTCCTCTAAGTATGTGTCTTGAGTTTCCCTATCATTATAATAACTTTCTACAGTCAGATTTTTGTTGTTTTGCTTACCTTTTTTGGTCTTTTTTCTTTCTTTTAAATTTGAACTCCCAGGATTGAAGAAGCCCTGCCTTAGATTTTTTTTTGTGCTGGGGCTTCAGGCCCTGGATCTTTTATTTGGTGCTACACTGATATTGCCCTGAAACCCACAAGGGACTCTCATGTAGAGTATGAAGGTGCTACTGACAGCTTACCTGGTGCTGACCTGGGGTCCTAGTGCTGGTATCTAATGTGTGCTGAATGAAGTCAGTGGGGTGTTTCTGAATTCCGTTGGATATTCCTGCTACACTGAAGCATGTGGCTGTCTAGCCATTGGATGTTGCCCATTTGGCTAAAGCTATGCATTTTTGGAGTCTTCCTGTTCCCCTGGCTATGCTGAGGCATGTGGAGAATGGGGGTCCTGATGTTGGGTTTTGCCTGCTCTACCAGCCTGGGGTTCAGGATTTCCCACTGGTTGCTGATGTGGAACTTGCTGCTAACTTACTGGGTCCTTTCCTGAACTTCTTTCCCTTTTGCCTGAGAATCTGATCTTTCTTTGGGCTAAAAAATTATTTTACCCCATCTTTTTGCTGGTTTTGCTGTTCTAGCTTGCTGTTTTATATTTGTTATTGAATGTAGTAAAGTTACAGTGATTTAGGACTTCCTCCACAATTTTGGCTCTCAGAAGTGATTTGTTTTTTTTTAAATAAAATAGTTTTTCCTTGAATTAAGTGTGTCCTACAGCTGACTACTGACTAATAGACAAATCTATTAAGAACTACCAAATTAGATCAATAGAAATCTAATTTTGAAGGTGTTAGTTCACCATGTGCTTTAATACTTTTGTTTCTGCAATGCAGATATGAGCATAAGGGAAGCTAAATGGTACAGTAGTTAAGAGTACTGAGACTAGAGTCAGGAAGACTGGAGTTCAGATTTTGTCTCAGATTATTACTATCTGTGTGACACTGACCAAGTCATTTAGTGTCTGCCTCTGTTTCTCTCTGTTTCAGTAAATAGGGATAATAATAGCACCTTCCTTCCAGGGTTGTGGTGAGGATCAGTCAAGATATTAGTAAAACACTTAGCACAGTGCCTTGAACACAATAGGTGCTTAATAAATGCTAGCTATAATTTTTTTGCAAAAATGTGCTGAAAAAATATTCAAAAGTTTGATAATTAGCTTTGTGGATAAATACTTAAATCATAAGTGATTTTGTTTGGGTGAGGTCTACCCCAATGAGTATTAAAATTACATTGCTGTAGCTGAAAAAATCATCAAACTTGATTGTAAGTTTCTCTGAACTTAACTAGGCTGATTTTTATACCATAAAGTCCATTATCCAATTCACTCCTGAAATATTTCCAGCTTAGTAGGACTTGGCAAAACTTAAACTTTTCAAATAAAGTGCTGGCTATCTAGAACAGAGGATCAGGTCCAGATCATGTTGAGTTATTGGAATCACATTATATTGGGGGGGGGGGAGATAATCATTATTCTTTTCTACTGAAAGATATTAGTTTACACATGTACAAAGCCAGTAATATCTTTTATGATACATATAGTACTTATCATGTTTCCTTACAAATCATGGCTATTCAATACAAGTTTGCTGAATTAATGTCTTCAGGATGAATTATTTTCACAATGTAAGTTGGAAAAACAAGATTCTATACTGGAAAGCAAAGTTGTTAGGGATGACAGGCCTTTGTCTTTCTAACAGAGATTTTTTTATGTCCTACTTCCTTTTAGAATTGCTTTTCACAGGAGAAAATACTGCTATTTGAGAAATACGAATTATTATTTCAGTAAAATTAGATGATACTATATCACATTTTCCAATAAAATAAATATATTACTTTTATCTAATAGAAGAATATATTCTTTGGATGATTTTTATTTAAGTCCTGTTTCTTTTTAATGATTTAAAAGTTAACACAAAGGAGGAATTTATGTAGCATTTATATATTTTATTTATCTATTTGCACAACAAAAACTTTCATTAACTAATGCCCAAGTAAATTAATTTTTTTTTTTTTACTAAGAACCTACTATATATTAGTCGTAACATGTATACTTGAATAGAGTTTTAATCTCACTGGCATGTTTTCTCCAGCCTTGTACTACCCTTGTGCATGTACTAACACCTTTAGCATGAATCTGCTTATCCATCTGTGGTGTCCAACTTCACCCAAATCTCACCTGTGGTTCTAAGAAGTTGTAGCAAGTGTGGATTTTTAAATCTTGTTTACACTGTGGTAAACAAGAGATGGGCTAAAGCAAGTTGAGGTAAACAAGAAGATTCAAATCCACTGAGGTAGAGGTATGTGTATTCCAAGCATGTGAAAACTTTACCACAGCAGAATGTACAAACGAAAATAATTTATTCCAGTGGCTATGAAGGCAATTAAAGCAAGCACTATGGAATCCTTAGAGCCTGATCAGACATGGAAGACTTCAAAGTCATCCACTGTTTCTAAGGCCAGTGCCAATTGTTTTGATTTTTATCCTGCTACTGGACTTGAATGACACTCAGGAAGAAAGAATTAGGCTGACAACTTCATATAAATCTATTTCCCTTGGAAGTCAATACAATATCCATGAGATCACTGGGTTCCTTTGTAAAACAAAGGACAAAGAACAACAACAATGATGACAAGGAGAGCAACCACTGTACTTGACAAGTAGACAAACTGATATAATTCAAGATAGAATATAATAGGGATTAAAACAGAGAACAAAGTATTATTAAATTAAGAAGTATACACTTTTCATTGGAGGATCAAGAAAGGCTTTAAAGGAAAAGTAGTGCTTGATTTGAACTTTGAAGAAATAGAATTCTGTAATATAGAGATGAGTAGAGAAATAGTCTATTTACACATGAAGAACAGTCTGTACAATAAGAGGAGGCAGGGTATGACATTTAGTTCAGAAAATGTCTATGGGCATATTCACTTCATCTGAAATATAGTCTATACGAGGGAGAGGGGAACCTGTGAAATAAAACTAAGAATATAGACTGGAATTAAGATTTAAGAAGGCATTAAATGCCAGGATAAACATATAATGAGGAGCCACTCTTAAATGCAAGTAAATTAATGTTAATAGAAAGTAGCTGAGGCAAATTAGAATAGAGTACAAAACTCTTACTATTATATAGCATTCGTGGTAGTAATAGTTAACATTTGTAAAGGGCTCTGTAGTTTTCAAAATACTTTACACTGTTACATCATATAGATCAACCAGTTCAACTTCCCCATCCTAAGGATAAGAAAGACATCCAACTAAGGACTAACTCCCAGGTCTTTTTAATTGTAATCCATTGTCCTTTCTAATTCAGCATATCAAAAAGACAAACGACAAGAAAACAAATTATTATCAGGGGTTAAAAAAATAACTAATATGGTATCTCTTGGGCTGAGTTTAGAGGTATAAGATTTAGTTCCTAAATCTATAGTATTGTACAATGACAACTGATGATCACATTAATGATATTGAAGCCTTGTTTCCTCCTGGATCATTAAAAAAAAAAAAATCAATTGTATTCAGTAGGGAAGAGAAGTGTAGTATTAACCTTTAGAAAAATTTTTCCATAGCAAAGATTAAAAAAAGAAAGAAAAAATGGATTCCACAGGATTCATCTTCACTTATGTCCAGGATATCTCATCCCCAAACCATTCTGATTAACCAAAGTTTTATTTTATTCTAATTTAGTTGCTGATTATCAAAAATATTTTTAAAAGAAATATATTCAACTAGGAGTAGTCTGGCATTTATCTTGAAATTTCTTTAAAGAATAAAAGTTCTTAACAGACCTGTTTCATTTCTGTAGGTAACTACAGGATGAATCATGCATAATTCTTGGTCTATTTCTACTTGCATAAAAAACTAATGGGATTTTTGTTGAGTGTATCAATAAATCAAAGTTAACTAATGATATTTAATTCAAATAGTCATAAAAAAGGGAATACAGTTTTTTTTAATTGATATTCCTCATCCGTTATAACAAGAAATGTTTAAAAAGAGAAAAAAAAAAAAGCTCAGTAAGATTCATAGTTTTATATCTGTAGTTCTACACCTCTGCAAAGCACACAGTAAGTACTATTCTCATTTCTCTTCTAGAACCCAAAGTTAGTCATTATGATTCCAAAGTATTCAGTTTTGGTTTTATTGGTGGTGTTGATCTTTCCCCATTAATACTGTAGTAATCACTGTGTATATTGTTTTCTTGTTCTACTTTATATTTATTTTGCATAACTTTTCTATTTGTCTGTATTCATATTCATTGCTCCTTTCATTATAATATTCAATAATATCCACATATCTCAATTTGTTTAGCCATTCAACTAATCAATTTGCCTTTACTTTATTTCCAATTCTTTACCACAAATGTTATTCCACTTTATGCTATTTTATTAAAGCTATTTGTATCAGGAAGCTAAACTGAGTTGGAACATAAAAAAACTAATTTTTTTATGGGATACAAAAAAAAAAAAAAAAAGCAATAGTTTTTGCCTTCTCGATCCAAATTTTGCCTATAGGCTATAAGACTAATACTTAGATTACAAAAAACTATTCCAGAAGGTAAAAAATATTAGACAAGTGAGGAAAGCTAAGAATCTAGTAATGAGGAAATTAATAGATGCAAACATATTTGTATTCTTTCCAAAACAGCTAAAGGTCTTTTCATTTTTTTCAGTAGTACAATAAAGGGTCCTTATTCACATGCACACAACTTTTAGTATTTTATGACTGCCTATACATTCGCACATCTACATATATTCACCAGGTAAATCTACCTTTCAGATCAAATCAGACTGTCCAAAATAAAACAGGTTATTTAGGGAGGTAATGGACTTCTCATCAGAGATCTTTTAAAATAAGCCTGGTGATTACTTGTCAGAATAGACAAGAAGATAAAATAAGTGAAATTTCTTTTTAAATATATATATATATATATATACCACGCGCGCGCATACACACACATTTGTATAATATATAAAGCATAACAAACATCCTTTAAAGCTGTAAGTTCCTTTTGGGTTGAGGTTGTTTCATTAATTGTGTTTATTATTGTTAATAATAATAATACTAACATTTACCTGCCATTAACAAAAGTTTTTTTGCAAAAGTTATGCAGCTATTATTATCCTTATTTTCTCATCTATAAAATGGGGATAATAGCACCTACCTCTCAGCGCTGTTGGGAGAGATAATGAGAGAACAATTGTAAAGCGCTCAGCACAGTGTAAGAACTATTTATGAGGAAACTGTGGTAAAGCGAGGCTGACTTGCACACCTAGTGTCACAGGCCCATAAACATCACATTTAAAAGCAGATCTTCCAGGCCACAAATGTAGCAACGTCTTCTTTAGGCCACAATGCCCCTCTGGTAAGCTACTGTTATTATTAAATAGCTTTCTCTTGGTTTCATCTCTCTTAACTGGTCTTCCCTTTTCTTTGTTTCACCACAGAACATTCAGGCCTCATAGCCGAGTGCTAGCTTCACACAAAGAAACTTTCAAACAGACCCAAATACAAACACTCTGACGCGACCTCACTCATCCACGCACGCCCTCCCAGCCTCTGAGCCCCGCCCCATCTCAACAGCTGGCTTCACTCAGGTTCCCAGCTTCCCGACGCTGCGGGAGGGCATTCGGAGGTTCTTCCGCCCCACGCAGACGCTGACACTTACGCAGCACCCTTATCCCCGCCCCAAGTCCCTTCTCCGGAATGTGATTGGTTGACTTCCCAGTGACTATTAACGGTTGGAAGGTTTGAAAATCCAAAAAAGGCCCTTGACCCCGAACTGCGGAGGCAGGCTGGAGCCGCTGCTACTGTTGGAGTGGTTTCCTCTGCCTGGACGCAGGAGCCGCAGAATAGATACTCAAGGATAGGTAAGCGAGCTCCTGCAGCAGAGACCGCGAACGTCCGGGGGGCGTCCTTCTCTCCCCAAGCGCAGGGCCAGGTCCTGGGTCGTGAGCCCTGGGCCCCCTAGTTTCGGTGCCCCGGAGCAGCGTTCCTCCGTCCTGCGCATGGGGGCAGCTCCCTTGCAGCAGTTGACCTCTCATCCCTACCCTTTTAATGTCGGCTCGAGCAGGGAGCTGAGGGAGGAGAATGCTAGTGTAGCTGGGCTGCTGCGGGCGTGGCGGGTAGACGACGTGGGGATGGGAGTCGGAGCAGAACTCCTCTTCTGCTACTTAACGAGTCCTGAAATCTCGGGCTCTTGGAGTTGAAGGACTTGGTCTTGAAGTCTGGGCCCAAATGTCAGAAGCTGGGTTAGTGCTTACAAACCATTCAGCTTCCCAGAGCCAGGCATATTCACTTCTCAAATGGGGGTCACGCGCCTTCGCAGAATTGTTAAGTGGAAGTGGCTTTAGTAAAATCGAGTCTCACAAATGTGAGAAGTAGCGTAGAGTAGTGTATATAGAAGAAGATGGGGCTTCAACAAGGAATGATTCTCTGGAAAGACAGTAGCTCTGCAAGACTGCAATTTGAGATAAGATTTTTATTGGGTGGAGAGAGCTTCTACAATGAGGTGAACTCCAACCCATTAAAATTCCTGGTCTTAATCCCCTCTCCCCAAAGATAAATCTTTTGAATGTGAATAGATTGAAGCTCTAGGAAGAGAGATGATATGACCTTGTCTTGCACACCCTATAACCACTTAATTACAGACCCCAGTTAATCAACTCAGTTCTGTAGGTTTACTACCAGAAATCACTGAAATGAATGGAAACTTTTTTGGCATTTAAGCTCATGAGGACACAGGATCACATGTCACAGAGTTGTGTCTAGTGTTGTTGATACTTCATAAATACAGACAATATCAGTAATTGAACGATTGGGCATATTGATAGATTATGATTTATGGGTGATTTAGCAGTAACAGTGGTGGATAGGATCTGCACATCAGATTTACACAGTGAACTGGGAATTTGGATACCTACGTACAGCCTCTGTCACCAAAAATAGTGATCTTGAATATGTCACGTCTTTAAACTCTGTTTCTGTATTTATAAAATGAGGAGGTGGGATACAATGTGCAATTTATAAGGTTGTGTTGAACTGGGAAATTAAATATCTTTGTCCAAATGCAAGTCTAAAAATGATTTTCTATCAGTGCTTAAATTTGGAAATAGATAAAACAATTTCCTTCTAGGACATCAGCTTTAAAACCTGATAAGTGATTCCAAATTTTTTGGAGTTGTGACATTCTCTAATTATTTCATTTCTGGTTTTCACTTTCTAAAAGTAATGTATGACATGCTTTTTTTTTTTAAGTTAAAAAGTTTTGTGGACATTTATATAATTTCATCTTTGAGATAACTACAACAAGTGATGGGGGCATGGACGATGATTACTGTAGGTGCCTTTTATTAGGAATTTGGCTGTGAAAAGAGAAGATAATTCCTGGATGGGATATCAGGGCCAAGTGAAGGGTTTTGTTTTTGTTTTTGTTTTTAATAGGGACTGTATAAATTTTTAAGTATCTGAGAAAGAGTTGACTGATAGACTCAAGATTGGGAAGAGAAATGACTTGAAGGGACTAACCACTGCACAGCACAGGAAAGAGTGGGATCAAAAGTACAAATATAGCAATTTCTTAAAGAGATTACCTTTTATTCTGATATTGTCACAAGGAAGAGAGAATGGTGCATGATGATGAAGGGAATTTGAAGTGTAGAACTGGGAAGCTTATATTTTCTTGATAAAATTTGGGGTGAGATCCTTTACTGAGAAGGAGAAAGGAAGATATGGTGTAAGTGGCTTGGAGAAGACAAGGGTTGGAGCAGCAACTGTGGGAGAGTGTGATAGGTATTCAAAAGAATTGGTTATATTAGCAAGAGCACTGTTAAAATTAGGTAATAAAAATTTTAAAGAGTACAGAGGTTTTGTGGTTTCTTCTACTGGCGTTCATCAGCACTTGAGGGAGCAAAGAGAAGGTAACTGTTGAAGGTAATCCTGAACTGGAGTTTGGAAAGCCTTACCTTTGTTAGTACAACTCAACTGTCTGGATTGTTATACTTAAGCTACCTTACCTTTCCAAGTATGAGTGTAAGTCCTTGTTGCCCTGGATCTCCATTTCTTGAGAATCTCTTCCCCTTTCTTGTTCCATTTATGTATTGACTAGGGATCATTATATTTTTCTTCTATTTGATAAATGTTCTAATTCTCTATTTAATTCAACTTCATTTTTTTTGTTGTTGTTCCTTTTTGGTTTTTTGTTTTGTTTTGTTTTTGTTTTTTTTACTGACTTTTATGTGTTCATTTGCTTTCAGGCAATCTTCTCAGAGAACTTAGAATCTGGGCCTGAAAGTTGTTAAAACTAAGCCTTGCCCAAAGGCAAAGCTCAAATTCTGTCTAGATGCAGCCTCCTGGTGATTTCTGACTGTTGACATGCTTTCTTGGTTATCTAGAGGCATAACAAATTCCATCCTTTTATAAAAGGTGTGGTATACTCCACACTTGGTGGATGCCTGAAGACCATGTATGAGTTGCTACATCCCCTTTGACTGACCAGATATTTCCATACAGAAACTAGAGGGGACCTGTCAGCCATAGTTCTGTGCTATTATATCTCCTTGTTCTGTAGGAGTAAGTAAACCTTTTAAGTGAACTGTTTATTAACCTATGATTGCCTTGATTTCCTCCCAACATCAAACCTGAACTACCAGGCAGTTGACATTAGGTAAACAAGGTATAAATATTTATTTGGAGGGAACTAATCTTGTCTTTTCCTTCCATTTTCAGTAACCAGCAGTGCAATGTTTGCTTCAGAAATGGAAGATCTAGGTGCTTCTGGAACTTCCTTGCTTTTCAATCAAAGAATTAAGAGACATGTAAAAGACAAGAAAACTTCAAAAGTCAATAAGTTAAATACTTCTCTTGCCTCAAAAATAAAAAACAAAATAATAAGTAAGTTCGTTGCTTCTTATATCAGCAATAAAAAATAAAGTGTTAGCAATATTTAAATGTAAGCACATTGTTGTTTTCACTGCCATTCATCTACTTGTGATGTTTTTCTTTATTTTGTGAAGTACAAAAAGTCCTTATGTATATATATGTTTTTAATTCATATACCTTAAACCATTTTTAATTTCTCCTCTTCTAACTCTAGCCTTACTTAATAGGAAATTTTGTGTAATATTGTCTATACTAGAAAAAGGGGAATTAACAACAATAAAACAGACATCCAGATTATCTCAGAGTAACCATTCTCAATACTGAAAAATAATTCAGGATTAATTTTAAAGGAGAAATTGGCATCATTTCAGAAGCAGGCTGCCACTTTTCTTCAGACATGCAATTATTTAAGGATAATTTTGGAGCATTTGTTTCTTCAGAAGAAAGCAGTCCTAAATGGAGTACAGCATTACTGGATTCATTTAGCATGAGGCCTATGGGAGTTTTGGGGGAGAATAAAGAAGGATGGTGCTGATTAAAAGTTAGGAAAGGTCCAAAAGCAAATTTTAACTATTCAACACTTTTGACTTCAAATTTGCCTGCCAAAGGGAAAACCTTTGGATTTGCTTTCCAATCCTGATAGAAACAGCTTTCTCCAAGTGACAATGAAAATTATTTCCATAAATTGTTAATTAAAGTCTGTTTTAGAAGCTAAGGGAAAGTATCCTGGGAGCATCCAAGCCTTGACTCTTTAGCATAGCCTTTAACTTTGGATGAATGAAGCAAATTTTGTGTCTGAAGTCTATTAATAACCGATAACTCAGCCCCTTATTGTGGTTAAAAGCTTCATGTCACTAATTAACTCCAATCCCTAGGTAGCTTTATTTAATTCCAAATAGCTTTGTGGAGCAGCAGGAGTTATACTGTGATATAGTAGAAAGGATGCTGAATGTTAAATTCAAATTCTACCTGCTGGTGTATGAATGGTCACTTCCCTTTTCAGAACCTTAGTTATGTTATACTTAGGCTACAGATGATATATACTTTTATTCCAGCTTTATACTACTATTGTGAAAAAAAGCACTCTATAAGCCTAAAGATGCTATAGAAATATGAATTACTACTTGGAACCTTAAGGACTGCACTGGAAAAATATCTCATTCTAGCTTCCATTAATTTTAGATTGCCTATTTTAGATGCCTGTTGGCTACAACTTCCAAGAGTGCTCTAGATTTATCCAAGTTTTCTAGTGTGTTTCACAGAATTGTTCGATTTTCATGAGGTGGCTCAATTTATAAAAGTCCTGATTTACTTGATTAAAATTAGATTTAACCACAATGTAACTCATCTTAAATAATTTATGTGTTCTTGAATAAATTGCCTATAAATAAGAAATCATAAATCTAGTTATACTTTGAATTCATTGCAACAGTGCAATTTAAGGGAAACTTTACAAAGGATTCATACTATTAAAGCAATCCTACTAAAATAATTCAGAATTTATTTATAATGTTATTGGTAACTATAAATGACAAGTTCAAGGTTAGAATGCCATGAATCCCTAGAAATAGCTGCTAGGATATTTGGTAAAGGTAAAGTATCCCATGAGATTTAGATAGTCTGCCAACTTTGAAGTGAATACCCAAAACTCATCTCAACTAATGGTAGTATAATCGCTTAAATTAATTTTAAGATTCAATTTTCCTTGGATTTTCATTCTATGAAATAACAATTCTTACTCTTGATTAATTTGTAACTTCTTCCCCCAAACCATGTGGAAGGATAACTCCAGTATTGAAAAAAGTGTTCTCTACATGACCTGCATTTCTGAATTATCACACATGAAGTCTATCTTCTGGTGTCTCCATTCTGTTTTCACACACATTATTTCTCTTTGTGTGAATGCTTTCCCCTGTTGATTATCTTCAAATTATTCTGTTATATATGTCTTATATATACATAGTTCTTTACTTATTTTCTTGCCTATTAGACTATGATCTCCTTGAGAACAGAATTGTTAAGAATTTTTTTTTTTGTCTTTCTTTGCTTCTTCAGCACTTAGCACAATACTTGGTACATATAATAGGTGCTTAATTAATGCTTGTTGACAATCAGAACATAAGTTGAGAACTTATGTGTTCTTGAGAGAAATGGTCTCAATTTAGTGATCCATCTTTTTTCTTCAGGCTTCACCTCTAGACTGCTTTTTTAAATTCATATAGTTACCCACTCTTTTTGACATTTAAATGTCATTGGACATAAATGGCAATAGTATATGAAAGAAATTTTAAAGGATAACATTAACTATTTTCTTCTCTCCTTACATAGACAATTCCTCTATCGTTAAGATTTCTTTAAAACACAACAACAGGGCATTGGCTCATGCTCTGAGTATAGAAAAAGAAAATTCTCGAAAACTGACAACTGAAAAAATGTTGTTGCACAAAGAAGTGGAGAAATTGAGTTTTCGAAATGCTTTTCTTCGTCAAAAGCTAAATCGTCTGGTATGGTATCTATGCTGTATTATTTTTGAATTTATGTGGTCACTCAAAACCATTTACCTGGATTTTGTAGGAAAAAAAAGTGAGGCTTCTAAAAATATTATGGAAATTTCCTTCCTATACATTGCTGAAATTTATGATGCCATGATAATTCTAGGAAAAGAGAGAAAGTTGCTATATAGATTTCTTTTAATTTTGTGTATTGTAAATATATATATATGTGTGTGTGTGTATATATATTTGCCACAGATTATCATCAGCACCACTTTACTATTTAGTATAAATAGTATACTTTCCTAAGGCTGTAAAGAATTTAAAAGAAAAGATCTCAATTGAGTTTAATCAATGTGAGAAGGAAGGAGGATTCCCAGACTACTATTTAAATGAATGCAAATCAAATAGAATGAAGGTTTTTATGATTGATTTCTCAATCCTCCATTTAGTCCCCAATATAGAAGGAACTTGTTTGGGGGAATATTTTGGAAAGACTCATGATTAAAAAAAAAAAAAAAAACTAACTTTAATTAAACTGAACTATCAGATGAGGGCATTCCTTCTGCTAATGTAGATTGGCATCTTTTCTGCAACTTAATTTTTGAGAATTGTCTAAAGTTTAATTTTACACATTTAGACTTGTTTATGGCTTCTGATACTTGTGCTATGTTATGATAGAAGAAAGGCTGATGAATAGTTTGTGATTTCACTCTATAAAGCTACTTTTGTGAAAAGAGCACTGAACTTGTACTAAGTAGTCTCAGGTTTACATCTAGGCTCTTAAATCTAATGGTTATGTGGGCTGGACAAGTTACCTGCCTCAGGGTCCCCTCATCTATAAAACAAGAATAATGATTCATAGGATTTTGAGGGAACTTTATAAACCTTAGCTCTGTAATCATTAGACCCTTCAAATGCCTTAGTGACATGTGTGATATTGAATAAATCACTTAATCTCTGTGAAATTCAGTTTTTCTCATCTCTCAAAGTAAGGAGACTGGACTAGAGGGTTTTTAAGGCCCTTGTAAGCTCCACATCTCTAATTCTTGAGCATAGATTTAGGGATTGAAGCTGTGATTTCATTGATTGAGGTAACTACCAGATGAAGAAGCTCCCTTTGCCACTGCTGCCTAGCACCTTTTCTGCAACTTAGGTCTTAGAGAATTGCTTAAAGTTCTGAAAAGCGCCTTGCATGGGGTCACACAGCCAGTTTGAGTTCTTGAATCCAACTCTTTGATTAGAAGCCAGCTCTCTACTTAACTATACCAGTAGTGTATAACTCAAAAATATCCTCATAGACCCGATTGACTTAGAAAATTATAATTAAACATTATCTATATTTATATTGGATTTTTATTTATATGAGTTTGACATTTGTGTACTATACCATATTGTCTCGATCCCAAAAGTGCTATAACAATATTAGTTGCTAATAATATTTCATTCTGGGTTATTGTTTATCACACCGTTTAATTAGTACATAACACTAAAAGTAATCTTGTAAATCTTCCACAGACTACAAAGACATACATATACATATATCACCACTAACTTTGAATTTTGTTTGACTAAAAAGTCTATTTTATATCTATAGCATAAAACTCTTATAGAAACAGAAGCCTTTGTCAGCAGTAACTTGATATCTGCAATCGAAATGACAAGTCAACCTGAAGTAAGTATCAGTCTTATAAATGCTATATTACTAAAACTAATAGCAAATAATTTTTAAGACTTTCTGGTCTATTCATCTTCACAATTCAGAAAGACTTAAGTTCTTAATTGTTTTCTAGTATTCTTAAAAACTTTGAAGTGTTGTATATTTCTTACCAGAACAAGTGTGTTTTACTTCTTTTTCTCTTTTGCATTCTTAATGATGTATGTAAGTTAAGGATTCTAGTTGGGATTCTAACAATGACAAATCATTAATTTTTGAATATTTTGAGAAATTTTTTTCTTTTTTTTTTTAAACTCATTACAAGATTACTCCATTGTTTTACTTGTAAAATTTATATTCCATTTCTATCTTGACACTTTTTTTAATGTTACTACATATTCAGCTCTTTCTGATTTTGTATTTTTCAGTTATAGTTTCATTATATGTTACAAATTGTTTTTTTTGAAGGTGGTGTGGTATAGAGTGAATAGAATTTAGGGTCAGAGTATCTGAGTTCAAATCCTGCCATTTGCTTCTTTTGTGACCCTAAACAAATTGTCTTTTTCTTAGATTGTCCTCTATAAAATGAGGGAGATTGAATTATTTTGGGGTAATAGGTGCTGTAATATATAGAATGCTAGACCTGGAATCTGGAAGACTCTTCTTCTTGAGTTCAACTCTGGCCTAAGACACTTACTAATTGTGTGACCCAGAGCAAGTCACTTAACTATGCTTCAGTTTCATCATCTGTAGCATGAGCTGGAGAAGGAAATGACAAACTGTTCCAGTATTTTTGCCAAATCTCAAATGGGGCCAAAAAGAGTCAGACACAAGTGATTTGACTGAGCAGTAATAGCAGAATTAGGTCACTGTTAAGGTATCTTTTACTTATAAATCTCCAATCCCATTAAAAAAAAAAAAAGAATGGGTTAAAAGGTAATATATTTCCAGTTTACAGAACATAGCTGAAATGGAGCCAGAAAGAAATCCATTTGTTTTCTTATTGAAACAATGCCATTTGCAATTAAAAAAAAAAGTATTTAGAATTTTTAATATTAAAAAAGGAAGAAAGGCTATAAAAATTAAAATTTTTTTCATGGGACCTCTCTTTGCAATGTGGAATATAAAGGCTCGGTATTGCTCAGTGGAATACTTTTTTTTAGAAACAGCAGTTTAGTCCTATTTTCTTTCTTCCTTTTTTTTGGGGGGAGTTGGGATTAACTGACTTGCCTAGGTTCACACAGGCAGGAAGTGCTAAGTGTCTGGGCCAGATTTGATTCCAGGGCTGGGACTGGTCTTTTATCCATTGTGCCATTTAGCTGTCAGATTCATGTATTAAAAATAATAACAATATATAATCCTATATGATTTCATTAATATTTAATTATTTTAAAAATTAATATTACCAATTTGAAATGGTAGTCTTCAGATTTTAACTTTTTGTTATAGAAATATAGATATAAAAATTCTTATTCTCTAAGCTCTCTTTATGTAAAGTAAGGGCAGGAAATATTACAGATTGCACTGCCAGCACGTAATCCTGGATACAAAATTTACTTTAGAGATGTTAGACTTTGGGCCTAACTCTTTATGACATAAGCTCTTAAAGCAAATTATCTTTGTAGATGCTGCTATAAGCTAATGATATATTCATAATTGCCATAATCATGGAATTGTAATAATTATCCCTACCAAAAAATATCAGCTTCTTTACAAATTAAACAAAACTTACCCTCCACCTTAATAAATCAGTCTAATTTTAATTGATGGCAAACATCATAGCAGATAAGTTAGCAAAAGTATTAAGTTTCTTTTATATTTATTTGTTTGAAGATCCTTTTATCTTCATTAAAATATTATTCAGAAAATGATGCATTTTAATTTTCTGGATGTCACTATTTTTCCAGTGATACTTGAGTTCTAAGAAAATGTCCTTCAAATTTTGTGTACGTTCCTTTCAGTACAATATGTTTTAAGTTTGAACATATACTGCGCGCTCCCTCGCTCTCTCTCTCTCTCTGTGTATGTATAAAAATGTTTATGTATAAAATGTTTTATTTTTTCCTAGATTTACAGACCTTGTTTATGTTCTCCCTGAACCTAATAACAACAATAAAAGAAGAAAAATAATTTTTTTCCTTAAAAAAGATTCACTGTGAACTCCATCAGAATTTCCCAGTGAATCTGCTTATACCACATTTTTCCCCCTCAGTCAACTGAAGCTGACCCTATGTGACTTCAATGAGAATTGAACAAATAGGAAAGAAGTTGACCCTTGCATTTAAGGGGCAGTTTTCTGCAATGGGCAAATATAACTTTGTGTAGATAACAGAAAAGATAAAGTAAAAAGAAAAGTTGTACTCTTTGTCTTCTCTCCTACACCATTTGAAATTTCTAAATATATTTGTATTATAGAAGAGTAATGGGTGGTATAGTCTGTCAAAATAATTCTAGTTTGGATTAGACCAAAATGTAATGTTCAGTTATGCCATTAATTGTGGTCCCTCAGTAGTAAAAGTGGTATGAACAGTCTCTTTTGTGATCGTGGACAAATTACTTAATCTTTAGTTACTTCGGTTTCTTTATCTATAAAATGATGAGTTTGAATTAAATTGCTTCAATGGTCTATTCCAGTTTTAATATTCCTTAAGGAAATCTTAAATTCCTATTGGATTTCCATTTTAAGAGTAGGTGACTTTAGTACTCATGGGAGTTTATTAAAATTCTTTTAGAAGTAATATTCTCCCTCTCCTTCTCTGTTTTTCTTTATCTCTTCTATCCATACCTTTGAGTAATTTTTCAATTGTATATACATTATTGTAGCGAACATTTAATATTAAAACTTCATTGAATTCTTAGTGACTTTTTATCATTTTAAAATTAATTGTATTTACTATTTTATAAATCCATTTTAAAATTTATTTTCAGAAAGAATCTTAAAAATTGAAAATGGTTGGAAACTATTATACTACTAAATAAATTATCTTCTATCCTCTCATTTTCTTTTTGTTCTCTTTTCTATAATAGGATTTTCAAAGTCCTTCTCTATTGCTGACCAGCCAGAAGAAGAAAGGTATTGGCAATCAGCGGGATTTATTACACCATTCATTTGGGAGGTAATTTTTTCATAAGTTAAGTGGATATTGAAATTTGACCACCTGAACAAAATTAAATGTGGAACTAGTATTTATTTCAGTTGTTTATATGTTGAGATCTTTCCACTTTCCTTTGTTCTGTTTCTATTTGTCAACTTCATTGTGCTTTCAATTTCCATTTGACTATCTGTATTTAACTCAGTTAAATGTTTTCCTTCTTTATGTTGTTCAAAGGAAAACAATGAAAACATTTGCAGTATTATGTGACTAAACATAAGAATATATATTTTTTATTTTCGTATAACTGTTTCATGTAATGTTTGATCCTATCATCCTTTACATAATGATGGGTTTTTACATAAATATAATTTATCCACAACAAGGGGGGGAGGAGGGGGAAGGTACATTTCATAAAAACACCCATCTAATTGCAAATCATGTTGTTGTTTTCATGTCTGAAAAATTTAGGGATGAGGACTTTAATAAGTATAGGTTAAATATTGTTCGTATTAAGTAAATTCTTGTTGTTTTTCCTTTATTCTCGAGGAGGCCATGACATTAGCGAAGTGATGCCATGACAAGCAAGTGAATTGGATTTAAGTGAGGGAGGGCTGGGCAAGGTCACCTGCCTCACTTTGCCCTCCAAAGCCACCTGAGTCCAGTGGCCAGATATAGATTAAAAGGACTGGAGGTAGTCCTCGATACACTGGGGAGACCTTGGCTTTTACAGATCTCAGTTTGATTGAGAGAGCACCTATCCAGTGATTCAGGCTCAGAAGGAATTTAGGCAAAGAATGGACAAGAGGCATCCAGTCAACCTTGTTTGAAGAACCCCTAGAAAAGGAATACTTTGATCCTGACACAACCCAGAGTCAGTTCTGACTCATCATTAGTTAAGTTTTTCCCAGTTTTTCCTCCTGGCCTCCCTCCTAATAAAATACTTTATATGAAAATAGCAGTGTAAACACATAATCTATGTGGTTCTAAAAATGTTTTCCTATTTTCAATAGGAATATTGAATAGAATATTCTATTCTATCAATAGAATAAGGAGAAGTAAAAGGTTTATTTTGAAACTGATATTAGTTTCTCTAGAAATCATATTTCTCTTAATTGTTTTTCTCTTTTTCTTCCCTCTGCCTTAACTTTTCCCCCATCACTTCTCAAATCCTAGAATAGATAAGACCCTTTTACTTTTAAGTCCAGTTATTGTTTAATTGCTCAATTGATAAAGAAATCATGAGCTTCCGGAATCATCAAGCTTGTAAAAATGGGACATGTTTGTTGAAGGTGGATAAAGAACATGAAAACTGAAACTCTGAAGCTGTTTCTGATCCATAATTATCTCTAGAAAACTTTTAAGGGGACATAGAAAAGAATACAGAATAGGTTATAATTTACTTCATTAGAGGGAATACCCACATTAATGTGATCATAGATCCATTTGAGTTATCTCTTTAGCAATTCTCTGGTCCTAAGTAAATGGCTCTTTTGAATACCATCTATGAAACATACTAAACAATAATCTCATTTTTAAAATAGAGAAATTCCTCACATCAGACCTACCCATTTGGCTATGAGAGTTCTGCTTACATCAGCAGATGATGATGATGATGGTGATGATAAAGAGACATTTCATGGCAACAGTTTCACAACCAAGAAAGTACCTGATTCTCTCACTCCAGTAGCATCCAAAGTATCTTTATCTAATGAGTTCCATTTGGAATTATTGCAAAGTCCTGGAAAAAATGATCAGGAGATAAATGCCCAAGATAATCCAGGGAGAAATTTTTCTACGACCAGTGTGCTTTCCACAGGTAAGACCTTTTTAAAACAATTATATTAAAGTTTATATGTGTGTTTTTTTCTTGAAGTTATGGTTTTCCTTTAGGATCAAAGGAAATTTTATAACTGTCATTTCAACATGTTGACCAAGTATCTTTTTTCCAATACTGCCACTTGTTGGGGAAATGCTATAAGTGGCATACTGGCAATGGTGATAATGCCTATCCTTACAGTTCTGTTCAGAAATAGTTTTGACATGTCTCAGTATCATCCCTGTAAAGTTGAATGATCAGTTTTTATTTATATTATTGATAATACTTAAAGTAATTTGTATTTATTTTAGCCATAGATTGGAGGAATTAAGATAATTGACGCAAACTGTGTCATCCTGGATCTGGAGTTTACATTTGATTGCTTTCCTTCCTACCCTTGCCCCCCAAGAAAAGCTTTAAAAGGAAATGAAGTTCTAGTTAGTTTCCCATCTGTAACTATTTTTGTTACTGTTATTGGTAGGAGTTATTTAAATGTCTGAAAATAAAAAAGTAAAGATTTTATTAGTGATTTCGGAAGTGAAATGTTTATGGGCTTTTTAAACTAAACTATTTAGTTTCAACTTCCTCATTTTTAAAAATAAAGGGAAGAGAATTAGGGTACCCCCTAATCACACAGAAAACATTAATTCAGGCTCAGAAAGTGAATACAGATTGGATAAGATCCACAAGTATGTTATTTTCTTTTAACCATTACAGAAATCTAAAATATCTACTTTTAGAAAAGAAAGTCTGACTTTTCACGAAGCAAAAACCTGTTTTTTGTAAGGCTGAACAAACTTTCTCAAATTATTTTAATTAGTACTACCAAAAAACCCCAAAACTTATAATTAATTTTTTAAATGGCTTTGTTTTTAATGAAGTAGAAGAAGGAAACAGGTATTTAATAAACACTTCACATATATTGTTTGATCCTTACCACATTCTGGGGGATGAGTACTTTCATTATCCCTATTTTATTGAAAAAATTGAGTCAAACAGAGGTGGATTTCCCCAGGATCACATAACTAGGAAGTTTCTGAGGGTGGATTTTATCTGAGTTCTAAGCCCTGTGTTCTATCTACTTGCTCTATCTAACCAAATATCTTATACATATTTCATGTCAGATTAAAAATTAGTAAACTTAACACAGTAAAACATTGCCTTTTATTATGGAGACAATTTGAATCCCAGTTCTGCTAGTTATTTCTCCCCAACTGTGTATGGCCTTGGTTGTATTCTATCGCCTATCTGGTTTTCTGTTTCTTCATTCATAAGATGAGGAGCTTGTATTAGATCTCTAAAGCTTGATATGTTGTGATTGTTATAAAAGACTAGCTCATAATTTATATTTACCTTGTGATCATGTAGGAATGTAGCACTGTAGTTAGGAAGCCCAGTCATTTCTCTGCATCCACATAGACTTCTCTGTTGTACGTCATGGTGATGACTCTTCTCTAGGGGTCTTTAGGTTTTTGAAACATGCACCTTTCCTATTGGAGCATGCACAAGTAAAGAAGATTTGCAGAGAGTGCAGGAAAACATCAAAAACTCAAGTCAAATCAAGAATTCAAGTGTGTACTGTAAGCGAGTTGCTTCAGATTTCAAAGTTCCAGGCAATTTTCTAACACTAGAAATTGTAGAGCAGGTATCTGTCTTTTGGCAGAGACTTTTTTTCACTAGTAACTTATTCCTCATTCCAGTGAAATCACCAATTTGATCCAAAAAAGTTCAGTAGGCAAGGCATGTCCAAAAATATCTCTCGTGTTAGCATCTTTCCCTATCTTGTAGACCTTGGAGATTAGCTTGCTTAGGAAAACCTGCTTTGGCCTTCAGGGTATCAGATTAAAACCAGCAAAAATATTCCTGAGAAATAAGGAACGGAGCCATAGTTGGCCACTAAGGCCTCTTCTCAAAGTTTCAGAAACTTGTGGCAATGGCTCAATACAATTTAGAATTAGGACAAGGTTAGTCTCCTGATTCTTGACAACCCAGGCCATTGGTCATTGTTTATCTCTATAGACACCATTATAAACATTTTGAGTAAACCTTTTTGTAATTTAATTTTTGTTTAAGCCAGTGGTCATAAGCCCATGGGGTTTTAAGAAAGTTTCAACTGATTATAGAATGAGAGGTCATGCTGTGCTTAGGAAGTAATTTGCAATCAGCTGTAAATGCAATAACTCTTCTATTACTGAAATAAATTTATTTCCATTTATTTTATAGAACATCAGTCCCATCCAGAAGAAAGTTCTAAATGTTCCTCAGGTGAACTAAATGTTCAATATGTTGGGCAAGAGAAAAAGAAAAGATCTCGTAGTAGTAGTCAGTCTGGAAATGTGACTGAAAGAAAAAAGCGTCTTCCTTCTTGGGAATCTAATAATTTTTCTGCATCAATTCCCCTTGCAGTGGATTTTGAACAAAAAGTAGTTTCAAATAACATATTAAATCAGAGCAGCAAGATAAATAACTCTGTGGATACAGATACTAAAACACAACAAAATGGATTATGTCATCTTAACTCACAGAATCAATCTGAAAGTAAACTTAATGGAGAACTCTCCACTATGGTGCTCCCCAATGATGAGCAGCAGCTTCAGAAAACAGTATATGAAGCTGATATGGATATAACTGCAGGTGAAATTAGCAAAATTATTACAATTGAAACAGCTGCCAAAAATAAAAGTAATCATAAAACTAAAGCTTCTGGGAAAAAAGTTTTTAGAAAAGTGAAAGATTCAAGCACTGAAAAGAATAGAGAGAAGGCAAAAGTACAATCAAAAACTAGTTCATCTTTACACAGTGAAGCAAGGGATAAAGTTACAGAAGAAAGCAGTTCTCTTACTTTGGCTGATGATAAATCAGAAGATCAGACACTCACTTTGGATTCTAAACAGCTTGATCAGTTGAACACCTTGAAGAATATGTTTCAGAAAAGTAGTGAACAAAATGTAGTACAAATTTCACAGCATCATGGCAAAAAGAACAAAGCAAGAAAAACCTATGTTGTAAGTGATGAAGAAAGAGTTTCTCTTTTCCCTCCCATGTCAAATAAATCCTCCCAGGACAACAATTGTGGTATGGGATGTAGTTTCCAAACTTTTGATAAAGGCAAAGACTTTAGAAGGACATTTGTGGTAGATAATTCAAAGAAAGATGCATGCTTTCCAAGTCAAAAGGATAATGAAACAGACCCTGGAATATTAGAAAACTTGGAAAATGAGCTACAAACAATTCTTCATTGTACCAAAGGTAGCCAAAGCTCCTCTGATTGTAGGACCCAAGATTCATTAAGTATAGAAAAGCAGATCACTTACGTGCAGCCTTCCAAACAAAGGACAACAAATTTAAGCAGAATGTCTTCAAAACATAGCAGGAAAGAGAGAACATATGAAATATTTTCTGAAATTAACCAGCTACACGAAAATAATGACAGAGTTGTGTACCACAAAGAGAGCCATGTGGAAGACCTTAATTCAGAAACAAACAAATCGGAAAAAAGCACTAAATACCAAGTGAACAGCATTAAAAATGCATCTTGTGTAGAAGTCAGTAAGAAAATGGAAAATTATAATCAATGCTCAGATCTTCAAAAACTAGATAAAAAATATAGCAAGAATTCATTGGGCAAACCAATGAGTTTATTGATAAAATCTAAACCCAAAACCCTTATGCAGGCAACAGATCTCACTCAACATTCTGTCCTCTTGGAATCAGGTTCAAAATATTTGAGAGAGCTGAATAATTATCCTGAAAGCCAGAATGAGCATCAGAAGGGTCAGACACAAAGTACAACTACAACTCTGAATAGAAAAAAATCTCTCAATTCTTTCATGAACGTGACTACAGGAAATGAATTACATGTTAATGTATCAAATAAAAGAAGAGAATCCAAATCAAAAAAGAGCCGAAAGACTTATGTAGTTGCTCCAATTGAGCAAAATGAAGTTGAGGAGAAAATACCTGAAACTATTGAGGAAAGGTTAAGATTATGTGATTCTGAGCAAGTTAATCAGGAACAAAATTTGGAAAATGAGAAAATAAGCAAAACAAAACCAGATCAGTCCATTTGTAATCCAGTAATGGAGTCCAGTTCTTGTCATTTGAAGTCTTTAACTCAGATGGATGGTTCATTTAATACAAGGCAGTGTTCTCCTTATACCACCTTGAAAGAGGATTTATTAAACTCTGGCATTCTAATAGCTAGAGATCAGAAACTTTCAGACAATGTTACTCTGAAGGAACCCATCTTTCAAGTGTCTGACACTGAGCAAAAGCATGCTTTCCAAGAGAAAACAGAAGGGACGATATTTCTAGTTGACAGAAGAACAGAAACAACTGGAAAAGGTAAGCATTAAGACACTTAAAGTAATAATCAACAAGATAAGAACCTTCTATTCACTTGGAAGGTTAGTGTTTAGCTATGTCTCTGTCAACAAGCATTTATTAACAACCTTTTATGTGTGTCTGTCCTTGACAGACAAAATCAGAATGAATCTGTGCTTTACAAACTTGATTTTGAAAGACATCTGGACTTAACCAGTGCTTTGCATATTCAACACTTGATAGCTTTGGGGCCTTTATCCCCAGTTCTTTTTTTTAACTCATTCTCACTTTCTCTAAGTTATCTCATAATCCTTCCTACTTGTTTAGGTTTATTGAGGCTATTAAATAGACTCTTTCCCCACCCCAGAGTATTTTTTCTTCAATTTCATGTAAAGGTAGTTTTCAACATTCACTTTTTTAAGATTTAGAATTGCAGGTTTTCTTATCGTCTACTCCCCTCCCTGAGACAGCAAGCAATCTAATATAGGTTACATATGTACAATCATTTTAAACATTTCCATATTAGTAATGTTGTGAAAGAAAAATTTTTAGAAAGGGAAAAACTATAAGAAAGAAAAAACTAACACCAATCTGCATTTTCTCTATAGTTCTTTCACTGGATCTGATGGCATTTTTCATCACAAGTCTATTGGAATTTTCTTGAATCACTGTATTGCAGAGAAGTGCAAAGTCTATCATAGGTGATCATATAAAGCACAGATTCCTTTACTTTCCAATTCCTTGTCACCACAAAAAAAGCTGCTACAAACAGTATTGTACATGTGGTCCTTTCCCCTTTTTATTGTTTTTTTTTGGGGGGGGGTACAGACCCAATAGTGGTGCCACTGGATCAAAGGGTATGCACAGTTTTACACAAGTACAAATTGCTCTACAGATTGGTTGTATCAACTTACAACTCCAACAATACATTAGTGTCCCAGTTTTCCCACAGTTCTTCCAAAATTTATCATTTTCTTTTTCTGTCATCTTAGCCAATCTGATAGGTGTGAGATGATACCTCAGAATTATTTTTATTTGCATATAATAGACTTTTTTTGGTAGTAGAGTTCTACTACTGAGAATGCATTTTTGAGACCAAGAATCTAGAAAAGAATGCTCTTTTCTTGAGTACTTTCCAGGCTGAGAATCTAGAAAAGGGTTGGGGTTTTTTTTGTTGTTGTTTTTTTTTTTTTTTTTTTTTTTCTGGAGTGAGGGTCTGAAAAAGAGTGCTTTCTAGATTGGAAAGCTGGAACTAAAGAATGCTTCCTAGAATGCTTTCATAGACTCTAGAAAAAGTTGCTTTTTCTAGACAGAATGTAGAACCAAAGAGTGCTTTCTAGCGTGCTCGTATAGAACTAGAAAAGGGTTGCTCTTCTAGACTGAGAATGTCAAAAAGGGTTGTTTTTTAGACTGCTTTGTCTTCCCTATTCTTTCCTTCATAGTGCTGTCAGATTAGTCTAGGTATGTCACTCTTTGCTTAAAACCTTCAAAGATCTGTTGTCACAAAGCCTAGTTCCAACTCCTTGTAGATCTTGTAGATCCCTACAATCTGCCACCACCCAGCTAACTTGGAAATCGAGTACTGTTTCTTTTTTGCTTGTATCCTCAGAACTTAGCACAAAGCTTAGCACTTAATTGAATAGACTTTTCAGCTTTATCTCATCACACTTATCTCCTTGTGCTTGGGGCTTCAAACAAGCCCAGTACTTTCCCATAATTTTGCCTTTGTGCTCTTTATGCCTGGAATGCCTTCCTTGCTTCTTTTGTACCTGTGAAAAATCTACCCATTTTTTAAAAACTCAGCTCAGATTCCTCTACATCTGTTAAGGTTCCCTGATTTCCCTCTCTTGTCCAAAACAGTAATGAGTTTCCCTTTTCCCTTATTTTGCAACTTTTTCACACTTCTCATTCATTTATTGTGTATTATATGGTATTGGCAGGGGATGGGGGGGGGTAAGTCTTAATTTTTTTCTGTATTTAGGGTAATAGTCTTCTACTAGGTAAAAGGTCAATATCTGTTTAATTAGATAAGACCTGCTTTGTGATCAAAATAAATTAATCAACTTTGTTTTCATTTACCTTTAAATGGAAGTAACATTAAGCTGCATCAGTATTATTCAAAGTATTAGATCATGCATTTGATTATGATTATTAGATTCTGAGCATCTACCATGTTTCCCCGATAATAAGACATTGTCTTATTAATTTTTTTTTGGACAGAAAAACACCAGAGGGCTTATTTTCAGGGAAGGGCTTATTTTAATGAACATTGACAGCAATTTTAATAAACAGGTAAATGTGAACAAAAAAAAGTACCTTTATTCAATAATGATCATGTCATCTTCTTCAACAACATCATCATAAGTGTCCATACCCTGAATTCCATCCTGGATGTCTTGTGCCTCTATTTCCTTCAGAAGAAGTGGACCCAATCTGTCATGTCCAGCAATATAGCTCTCTTTAAATGAACATGTCTTGTCCAGGTAACCTGCTCGTAGTGCCTTGGCGACACAGCTGTCAGTAATTTTATCCCATGACTTCTTCATCCAAGTCACGACTTCTTGCAGACAGGGCTTCACAAAGTTTCCACGCTGATTTCTTTCCATTCTATTTTCAATGTAGTCATTGACTTCCATGCGCAAATGGTCCTTGAATGGCTTGTTTATTGCAATATCAGGGGTCTGGAGATAGACAGTCATTCCTGCAGGAATCATTACTTGATCTATTCTTCTCTCTGCAAGGAAGTTCTTCATTTCTTTAAGTGGTGAGTGCTGGCTGAATCCCAGATTATCAGACCTCTGGTTACCTCGCATAACAAGTGGCAGCATTAAATCAACCCACTTTCTTATGGCTTGTGTACATCAGGCTTTTTCGGTTTCAAGAATGTAAATGCCTAATACACGTTCAATCTTATCTTTCTTGCCCTTACTGATGATTAGAGGTGTGGCTTTCTTTCCATCCAAACGAATTGCCAAAACACAGGTGACCCGTGCAGACAGAACAATAAAATTATGACCATCAGTCCTTCTTTTCACTCCATCATGCTCCTCAATAATGTTTTAACCCCATCATGCTCCCTGAGTGCTCCTTCTATCCTCCATGATATCCCCTGAGTGCTCCTTCTATCCTCCATCATGCCCCCTGAGTTCTTCTTTTATCCTCCATCATGCCCCCTCACTCCTGCTTACATACCTGTTTTTTATGTTGTCCTGCCTCAGCTCTCCTCCGCGGCACTGCTCTCAATGGCGCCAGCAAGCAAATCACTGGGGAAGAACAGGATGACGCGCTCACTGCTGCAGCTCTGATTGGATGCAGCTTGGAGCGCAGCGTGCGTTTCACCTGCAGGGGGGAGGGGAGATGGTGCATACAGAGGGTACTGTAATGTAGCGTGTAGCGCAGGAGATCACCTTCACTACAGTAGCAATCTCAATAGGGCTTATTTTCGGGGGAGGGCTTATTTTAGAGGAATCTTACACAGTAAGGGGAGGGCTTATTTTCGGGATAGGTCTTATTATCGGGGAAACACGGTAGTATATTATGTTGCACATAGTAAATAGGTGTATAGAACTGATTAACCTTATAAATTTTTATAATTGTCAGATGATTAAATTGATACAGAATTTATGAAAGCTTTTACAAGTACATTGTGAAAAATAATTTAGAGCCTTCCAAAGCTTTATATTTTTCAGCCTTTAAATATGTTACTTCAGACTAGTTAATGTTGAAGACTAGTGTGCTGGTTTGTGCTTCAAATTTATTTTTTTCTTCTCTGGTAGTATTGAAGTTTTTTTTTTAAGTAGCTATATAGCTCATTATTAAACATTCTATAAAATATAATATTTTCTTTATTTTCAGATCCCAAAGTACTACAGGATTTGAGAAACATTAGTTTTGTTTCTTCTCCTAAGTCTCAGAGCACATCATCTAATGATGTTTCTTCAATTTTGCCAACTAAAAGAAGGCGAGCTGCTGTTTGTTATAAAGAACCAAGTCTTGCAAGGTAAATATCAGTGTTGTTTGTTTGTTTTTTAATGTCTTAAGAGTAAAGTTTTTTCCCCATTATTATTTTTCAAGTCTGTTCAAATTAAATTTCAGCATAGATGAGCCAAAAATCTAATTATCAGTTATATGTCCTGATTATTATTTTAATATAAAGTTTCTTAAACTGTGGGTTGTGACTCCCGTATTGGATTGCATGATTGAATGTGGGAGTTGAAAAATTATGGTTTGTTTCAGTAAATATTTGATTTATATGCCTATTTTAAATAGCTATGCACTTGGGGTCACATAAAAATTTCTCAGGCAAAAAAGGATTGCGAGTTAAAAAAAAAAAACTGAAGTCCTCAAATAGATTCCCTGTTTCAGGTACTCATTAATTCTATCTGAACTATTAGAATAATCTTTTAATTTGGTCATCTTGCCTCTTTTCCTTCTCTTTTTCATTTTCTCCCCCATACAGTTGTCAGACTGTTCTTAAAACATAAATCTTAATGTTTAACATTCACACATTCAAAATTTCTAACTGTTCTTTAATGTCTTTGAGATCATATACAAACGCCTCTGTTTGACAGTTAGGTCTCTCTATAGTCTGGTTGGCACCTACCTTTCCAGTGTTATTTCACATTACTTGACATCAGTTACTCATTGTTCCAGTCAGGGTGGCTCTCTAGGCATTTCAAGATGTGACATCTTTCTCCCACCTTCTTCATATTTTTACACAAAAGCGCTTCTGAGATGTACTAAGAATAGAATTCTTACCTTCTTTCAAGGCAGAGCTCAGGAACCACCTCTTTCATCAATGCTTTTCTGATTTTCCCCATCTCTACCACCTCTACCCTTAATAGCTATTAGTACTCACCTGCTTGAAATTACTTTGGATTTCTTTGATGTACTTTTGCATTTTCTTATAATGTACAGATTGTATCCCCTAGTAGAATCCCAACCCCATCATATTGCTGTGCACCTAGGCTTTGGATTGTCGTCATTGTTTGGGTGGTTTTTTTTTGTTGTTGTTGGGTTTTTTTTGGTCTGGACTATGATTTCATCCTTGTAGGAAAAAACATTTAGAAGTGAAGAAATTCTCTCAAGGTATGCAGATTAGCAAATATTCTATGATGTATTGTCTTAAGATTACATCCACTGAGAAGTTAAGAGACTTGCCTCATTTCATATGATTAGTATGTACCAGAGTCCGGACTTGATTCTGACTCTAAGAAAGTCAAAGAATGTTTAGTGAGAAGGGGCCCAAATGACCACTAAGTCCAGTCTATACCTGAAAAGACTTCCCCACTGGACCAGGGGACAAAGAGATGGCTTTCCTTTGTCTGAAGGCCTCCAATTAGAGAAACAGACTCTGTTCATAGTTCAAAGTCTGAACAAAGTACCTCTTGTTCCACTAGATGTCTAATTATCAGAAAGATTTACTGATAACAAGTCTTACTTTGCTTTTTTGCAGTGTTGGAGTTAGTGCGATTCCAGCATGTGATAATGAGATCTAACATGTGACCATCTTGGTCTGTGAAATATATGGGAGAAGAAGGGCAGGCTTTTGCATTTGAGGCTGAGAAATTGAGAAGTCAGTTTGTTAGAGAAGTCCCTGGGGGAGTGAGGAAGGTAGGAAGGCAATGGAGAAAATCTAAGATGACTGAGCAAAGTGTGAAAATAACTACAGAGGTTTGCTTCTCTTGTATTTATAAACTGGGCACTTAAATTTGTTTAGTGCAAAATTTCAAATGTTGACATTTTGAAAGTGCAATTTCAATGAAGATTTAAAGAAATGTATTCTTTTAGTCATAGATTTGGCTCCTCTAAATGGCTTTACTCATTTGATTTGTTCTAAAACACGTATGTAACATCTCATTTATATCATACTTCAAAGTTTTTCACTTTCTCCTGTGAGATAGAAAACACAAGTGTTGTTATACAGCTAGACTTTGGGTAGAGCATGACTGGGAGGAGCTAAGTCACTCAGATCCAGCTAATACTTGGGGATTGTATTTCTTCACCCTGACACTATATGTAACATCACTCTCCCCTCATCCATCTCTTGGCTCTTGAATTGTAATGGAGCCAACATTAGAATTACATTGGAAAGGGCATGTCCATTTGACGGTTCCCGTCCTCCTCCTTGTGACTGCCCAAGCCAAAGCACTCTTCACTGACCCCCCACTTCACTATATTGTCTCCCTCTGTTAGAATATAAGCTTTTGTATCTCCAGGCTCAGAGGCAGTGTTCAACACATAGTAAGTACTTAATGAATACTAATTCATTCATCTTTTTTACAAACCAGGAAATCAAATCAGAGATAGTAACTGAGTTTGATAAATAATAAATAATTGTCCTATACTTTAGCTATCATATCAAAATTGAAAGGATTTATTCTTCATATAAAATATATATCCTATCCTGTTAGCATAAAAGAGTGCTTCCTGTTAAAAGATGAAAAGTAGTCTGTTTTTAGAGAATCTTGTCATATTTTAGAGAATATTTAAAGATATTTTTCTGTTGGAATCTTTACAAACTGCTAACTAATTAGAGTTGATCTAATCTTACAAGAAGATGTTTTGGGCAGAACCCGAAACAAGGTACTAAGTAGAACTAATTAATACAAGGCTTGTGTTCACACCTTTACTCATTGGAGTTCACAAGTATGCCAGCTTCACAAAGTAAACTTTGTAACTTCAAGGGAGTTCACACCTCCCTTGAAGCTCTTTGGGCCAGAAGAGCACTATGGGAGAAAACCCACAACCCCTCTCTTGAAGGAGCATAAATAGAGCTTCAATGGGCCAGTCAAAGAAGTTCTTCAGAGTGAAGAAGCTACAAATCGAGATTTCAGCAGAGTTACACCAGAAGCCCTCTCTCCGAGGCAAGGCAAGAGAGAATATATATTCCACTTGGCTGGCTGGTCGCAGAAGAGAGTTCAGCTGCATTGGAGAGGAGTTGGTGGCTGGGCTCCTGCACGCCCCCCACTGAGACCAAGCTGGTCTGAAAGACTCACCAGAAAGCTAGCCGAGCCCCAAGTGAAGGAGACAAGAGATTCATTCCATCTCTGTGCTGGTTGGAGGCAGAAGAAAGCAGAGGCAGAGGCTGAAGGACCAGACCTTTGGATTTGGCGACATTCGGAGGGAGCTCTTGGAACCAAGCAGAGAGATAGACCTCTAAGCTAACCGGGCTATATTGGAGATAATAAAAGATCTGAACTTTTATCACCTGGCTGCATTTTGGGAAGAAAAAGATCACCACATTTTGGCGCCTGAACAGGGACCGACAAAATCCTGATTCCAGGGAAGGCACTCAGAGAGAACTTTTATAATATTTTAAAGAAGAACATTTGAACTCACAACATTTTTCTATACTTAAATCAATCATATCTCAAAGGACTAATTAAAAAAACTTTAAATTTACTACTTTTAGTTTCTTGCTTCTCTGGTCTAATCACACAGAATAAACATAATATTTTAATCAAGATCCAGTTGTGATAGCTAAGTAGAAAATTACTAAACCAGCAGATGGCAGCAAAACTAGAGAAAATAAAATAAGCTTAGTCATTGACTTCAAGCTTTTAAATTTGTGAACTTGGAACTTTCCTTATTTGGGGTAATTATGTTAGCATATAATTGTTTTTCTTAAAGTCATATATTTATTTGTTTGTTTTTAAAAAACATTCTGAGAAGAGTTCTATAAGTTTCACTAGACTGCTAAAGGGGGATTCATAACCCAAAAAAGTTTAAAATCCTCTGAATTAAAGTTTATATTTCTCAGCTTATATTTTTATTATAGAAGATAAAGCTCTTAAAATGGTTTGTTCAATTTAATTTTGAATTTTTTGTTAATAATTGTTTTATATTAGAGTTGTTTCTTGATTTTTTTTCTTTCATTTTTAGATAAGTTTTGTTTTTATATGACATGATTTCTAAAAATACCCCTCCTCTGTTCCCCTATCTAGGTAACTGTTCTTCATTTACAAAAATTAACAAAGAAAGGAAAAAAGCTGGGTAGTAAAGCCAACCAATTACGTTACTTATATCTGGCCATATATATAATAGTACATATCCATTATGGAATAAGACAATTATGGATTCTCTACTCTTTTCTCAATTTGCTTAGTCATTATAAATACATAATACTCAGGGTTTTGTTTTGTTTTTTTACTTATTCATATTTACATTGTTATTATTGCATGCACATTTTTTCTTTTGGTTTCTTTTTATCTTTTCTGCTAAGTAGAAGAACTAAATCTTCTCATTTTATAGATGAGGAAACTTTAGATCCAGAAGAGTTAAATTATTTGTTCATAGGTAGGCATTTTTTCTTTGTATTTCCCACCTTAGTAGTAGATGTATGCTTATAAAATGCTTAAGTTGAATTTCTTTATTACATATATATCTGAAATACCTAGATCAATTTTGCATTTTGAGTGACTAACTTGAAATGTGTGTGATATTGTCTTTTTCCCATGCTTCCATAGTAGCAAGTATTAGATTTGAATTTTTAGATCATATGTATTAATTTAATTCTTTGTTCTGCAGAAAATTGAGACGAGAAGAGGAATTTACAAATTCTGATTTTGCGGATACCAGACCTAAAAAGTCAAAAGGAAGAAAAAAGAAAGAAAATAAGGAAAACCCTCAAGAAATATTTTAAACAGCCACATTCATTTATTTTTTGTTTTTTTTTTTTTTTTAACATAGAATGATGCATTTTCCATTCTTAAGATTAAGCAAATGTATATAAAGTAGCTGTTTTCTGATTTTGCTATTTATAAAATGGTTTTGATCAAGACAATTCATGATATATAATTTCATGTTTTTGCTATAAGTTTCTCTAAATAAAATCAGATTATTATATAAATACGAGATCCAGTGAAAGATTTTTGTGTTTTTACAGCTGACATAGAAAATGTTCTGTTTTAATAAACTTAATTTTGTATTGATTGTTTATAATCAATTGATTTGCTATGGCAGAGGAGTACAGTCTCAATGAGCTCCTAAAAAGAAAGAGAAGACTATAAATCGGATGTCTGGGCAAATCATTTAATTCCCTAGGCCTTTGTTTTGTCATCTGTAAAATTAGAAATGTTGGAATGATGATGACCTCTTAAGGTTCCTTCCAGCTAAAGATCTAGGATTCTATGAAGCATTATAGCATGATGGGCCAAAGGACAGACCTTATCTGCTGTGAGAGAATCAATTGAACAAAAAAAAAGTTCATTATTAGAAAATTAGAAGTGACCTTTTTTTTAAACAATGATTTATGTGACTTTTGTGCCCCACCTTCCCATTTGAGGTGCATCTGATGTGTGATTTCCATATTTGCTATATATTTCTCTTTTTTTTTAATTATAGCTTTTTATTTATAAGTTATATGCATGGGTAATTTTACAGTATTGACAATTGCCAAACCTTTTCTTCCAATTTTTCCCCTCCTTCCCCCCATCCCCTCCCCCTGATGGCAGGTTGACCAATACATGTTTAATATGTTAAAGTATAAATTAAATACAATATAAGTATACATGTCCTAACAGTTGTTTTGCTGTACAAAAAGAATCGGACTTTGAAATAGTGTACTATTAACCTGTGAAGGAAATCAAAAATACAGGCGGACAAAAATATAGGTATTGGGAATTCAATGTAATGGTTCATAGTTATCTCCCAGAGTTCTTTTGCTGGGTGTAGCTGGTTCAATTCATTACTGCTATATATTTCTAATTATAGGGAAAGGAATAAGGCTAAATGATGGACCAGTCTTCTGTATAGAACTGGATCTTTTGTTGTTTAATATATATTCAAGCTGCAAATACAATTTCCTTTTTGTGCCGTGAGTATAGAAGTTTCGACTCTGCTTGTGTTTTAAATTAGAAGTTCATCTTCCCCTCTGTGCTTTTTTTTTTTTTTTTTTTTTTTGAGGCAATGGGGTTAAATGACTTGCCCAGCCTCTGTGCTTTTTAAAAATAAAACATTCTGCTACCACCATCAGATGGAGTACTTCATGTACTTTACAACTTCTCTTAAGCCACTGATCTCCAAAATGAAATATGTGTACTCTAGGAATTGCATAAGACAATCCACTTGGAAGAAAATATTAGTACTTCTATTTATTTTGATCTAAAAAAAAATCTTTAATATTTAATATAGAAATTTAACACTAGCATCCTTATTTCATATGTCATAAAGTGTCATATCACATAAACCATACACATGGAGAGCTTAACGGTACCCTCAGTTGTTCATTTATTGTCAGTGTTCCATATTGAGCACGTTACAGTTTGTGTGGCCAGTTAAGCAATCTTACAGATTCTTGTGTCTTAACTAACCTTCATAAAATGGATATGTGACTTTAAAAGATTCCTATAAAAATAACTATGAATTGGAGAAAATACTTTTGTGAATTTAAACAGACAAAACAGCAGCACTGACACTCCTTTTCCTAAATTATTCTCTTCATTAGACACAACACAAGATAAAACAGTGAAGATTTAATATGAGAATTTGACCAAAAATAATTACGTTATCAAAAATATATTAAATATGAGTTTGTATCCACTCATTAACCTATGATAGAATAAAGACATTATCATGAATTATCCTATAATGTAACTTGTTTGTACATAGTTTTTTTTGCCTTCTCAATTAGATTATAAGGAAGAACATTTGTATCTTCAGTTTTAAGCATATCTCCTGGCACATAACATTTAATGTTTATTGACTGACTGTGGGAACAAGGGAGCAGGCCAAGCAGCAGCCTGAAGACTTGAATGCCAGCACTATTTCTTGTAGTGTTTATGAATTTCTTAACCATATAACATGCATAACCATCTTTATTAGATTTCTCATTGACAAAAGCTTTAAGTGTGATGCTCCCAGCCCCATTCTTTCTTTAAGCCCTGGAGTTTTTATTGCGTAATTTTGTATAGCACAGTGATTTTTAGGAGCTCATATGTACAAGAAAAAAGAAAGGCAATTCAAGGCTATATTCCAAATAGGAAAGACAGTGCATAAAATGGAACTGTAAAGCAGGAATTGGGCAGAATGAGAAACTATCTTCACAAGATGGAAAAGTCCAGATATTCTAAGAATAAAATCTAGAAAGAAGTGAATCATAGCTGTCCTAGGTACTTCCCCACTGGAGGTTCTGGTCAGTAAATCAACATTAGGAGGAAAGGTGGAGCCATTTCTAGCTTAAGAAGACAACTGAGGCAGAAGTAGAAAAGCTCAGAATGATGAGTGGAGCTTAGAAATGGAATACTATCCAAGAGTATAGCACTAGTAATACATTCTTGAACTCTGTCTTATTTTTCTATTAGTGTCCATTTGAGTGTTTTGGAATTTCTTTTGTGTTTAGATAAATTCTTGTCCTATGCTTTGTTTAATAAAAACTAGCATTTATAAAGCACCTTAAGTTTGTAAAGTACTTATGTTACTTCATTCAATCCCTACAATAACCTTGGGAGATAGGTGTCATTAATTTTTTTCACTAAAAAAAATTTTTTCTAGTTATTCATGCACATTTTTTAAATAACTTTTTTTTGTAAATCATATTAGGAATAAAAATCATAACAAAAGGGAAAAACTTCTTGAACAAAGCTCTCCAAAATGGACATTATGCCTCAAAGATAAAGCAACTTAGAGGACAGCCAAAAGAAGGTTAAAAAAAAAAAAAAGGCCATGAACTGAATACATTGAGCACATCTCCCTCACCTCCCAGATACCAACAACTTAGCCAACCAAATAATCTGATCCAAAGATACTCAGAGCACCCCCAAAATACTCAAGCCTATGCCCTAGTCCTCTCTCCAGTGCAATGAAGATCCCAGATCCAGATTGTAGAAGTTTACTAGGTCCAACAGACAAGTAAGCAATGTGGCCATATTCGAGGGGCAGAAACTTGTTAAATAATATGAGAAGAAAGAGTGAAGAAGTAGTTTTTGCTGCAAAGGATCTCTATAGGATGGCCAGGAACAATGGGAAAGTACATGGAAGTGGGAGTGGGCCTATACAGCATTTCACTAAACCTGAGGGAAAGAGCTCAACAAGCAAAACAAAGGAAAATGATGAGACAGTGGACCCTGGAGAATTAGAGAACAACCTGGACACACAGAATGCTATTCTGAGTGATTTAAAAGAGAAATGAGAATAGAGCACAGTTTACAATCTGTAAAATTCTTGTTGGTTAATCTTTAATTAGGGCTTTCACCAGAAATATTTCATTAGGGTCCATGTATTTATGAACAGTTAACAAAAAGATAATTGAAAATACAAGATCTTGTTCTGCACTTTAAACAATTTAAGAATTCTAAATAAAATGACCAGTCATGTCTTCAGAGGACTGATAATGAAGTATGCTATCCATCTGACAGGTGATAGCATCAATGTACAGAATAAGAGTTGTAATTTTTTTATATGAACAATATAGGAGTATGTTTTGCTTGATTATACATATTTATTGCAAGTTTGTTTTGTTTTAATGAGAGTGCAAGGCTAGAAGAGAACAGATTTTTCTTTATTAGAAAAAAAATTACTGTGTTATTTGTTGGCTATTAAAAAAAGCTTTTCATTTTGGTAAAGCAAAACCTATTTTTAAGGATTCTTACAACGTGTCATGTAAATGTCAAAATTTCATATGATCACTTGAAAAATATAACTTTTTTTTTTTTTTTTTAATCCAGATCATTACTAGCCCTCAAGTACTTTGGATGCAACTCAGGTATTACCTTCTGCAAAAGGCCATTCCTGATTTCCAACTTAGGTATTATTAAAAAGTCAAATTAAATACAAAGAAACTGAAGGAAGATGCTACCTGAATTTTGAAAAAGAGCTGATAAATAGATGGATAGGATGATTTCATACACACACATACACATCTAAATGTGTTCATATGTATTTTATTACAATCTGTATTTGTGCGTGTGTATTTATATGTCTATTAATGTGTGTTTATATACATATATATAAACACACACATATTTGTGTCTAATTGTAGCCATCTCTAGAGTATTGGTAGAAAGGAAATACAACTTTAATCTATATTTAAAAGGAATAGAAAGTTGTACACGATTTATAGTTTCATGTGCAATCTATTTTCTACTATGTAAAAGAAATACTTGTTTTATTTCTTAAGTTCTGGACAAAAATAAAATAAAATCTAAACTACCTTAGAGTTATTATATGTGTGTATATTAATTTACTTATATTTTTCTGAATATTTTTATATACTTATTACCTCCTTCCATTTGAACATAAGATCCTTGAAAGGAGGAATTGTTTCCTTCATTATATTTATATCCACATCACCTAATATAACATCAGCATATTGTAAGTATTTAATGATTATTTATTGATTAATCCTAACCAAGCTATAATATATGCTCACAAAGTATTTCCCACTGCCATGGAGATATGATACAATATACTGTCCAAGTTAGAGAGGGATTGGGATGGGTGGAAAGATCCTTCAAATGATTTTACTTTTAGATGACATTGGACTAGGTACATTATAATCATATGTTTTAGAGTGTCCTAAATAAAATCCATAATCCATCAAATGAGTTTGGCCTAAGAGTTCACCCAGGAAATCCAAATGGTTGAAGAATATTGTTCTGAATATGATCTATAATTATATATACATATATATGTGTAACTATATAGATTGTGTGTATATATGTATGTATATATGTGTGTGTGTGTGTAAAAAAAATCCATTATTATAAACAAACAAATATAAAGGCCAGAAGTTAGCTAAGCAACACTGAAGTCACAGGGACGAATAACTTTTACCACCATCTGTCCTTTACTTAGCCTGGATTCATTGCTTTGAGTTTTCTCAACAAAGAAACTAGATTCTCAGTGCTTCAGTTCTACTCCTACCTCTGAATCTTGAGGAGCAAATGAATGCTCTGAAGTTTTTTTGTGGTGGAGGAGGGCCAAGTAAGAAAGGGAAGAGAAAATTTAAAAAGTACTCAGAGTTCAAACATGAATTAGATACAGGACATTTTATTCCCACACAGAAAAGAGAATATTAAGTCATAAAGAATCATAGAATGATTATAATCTATGAAAAAATCATATTCATGCCTCAAAAAGTAATTTGTGAATAAAAGGCCTTCTCATACTTTACCTCTACTTGTTGTAGCTCAATATCAACTGGGCTCTTTCCTCCTCCTCTTTGGTTTGCTTCTTCTCAGTCTGCATATAGTTTTATCCCAAGCATTGCTTTATTAACCAATGCCCTAACGCATGAATGCTGAGGAACAAGAATATGTTGGCTACCTTTCAAAATCTCTCAAGGGTCTTTGCCAAAGCAGAGAAGACAAACAGGTTTCCAACCCAAATCAGGCTTGCCTATGCCTAGGTCTTGATAGAATTTAATAAATGTTAATCAATATACAGAATTTTTATCAGTTTTTTAGCAGGGCAAAAACTTGTTAATAAATTGGGTCAAATGGCTATCTCAAGCCAATGATCCAGAGGAGGAGTTGCAACTCCTTTTTTTATGCGCATAGAACAAAGAACAGAACTGGATAGATGAGGAATTCAATGTAATTGGCCCCAGGGCTAGCAGCATCTCACCCCATCTTGGGGGTGAGATGATATGACTGATTAAATTGGGAATGAAGGGCTAGCAACAACCTCCTCTCCTATGGCTAAGAAATGTTCATTGTTTGAGTCCACCTGCAGGAATAGAGAGAGTGGACCAGGCTTCTTTGTATAACAAATCAGACGTCCTAGAAAAATGATTTGGTGGTATAAAGATACTAGACCAGACTCGAAGGAGTCTATCTTTCAAGGATAACAGATTTTCTTGAGGCAAGAATAGAACAAGAAGTGAACTTCTAAACTTATCTAATAGATTAAAAAAGACAAAGAAATGTGGTTTGAGCAATCTTATGAAGTGGGGAAGTAATAGAGAATAGGATTAATTATAGAATAGAATCAATTATAAAATGATGCAAAATCAATTTAATTTCTTCACCCAGGAGACTCTGTTTTATACTTCAAGGCTTAGAGGAAGATAACATCTGAGGGACATAAATTGCCTTTTTAGTATATCCACTGATTTCCAGTTCCACCACGAAATGTCATAATTGACAGAAGGAAGTCAGAGGGATTGGATAGTGGGGTTGGGGAAGGAAAGACCCCTTCATCAGTCCTATCTAACAGCAGGCTGACCCCAAATTTCCATGTAGCTGACTGGAATGTTGATTGAGCATAGTTTAAGACATGGGATAGACAGTATTACATATATGTAAACATGCCACATGCATATGTGTGTATATCTTGAATAAACATTTGCATAGTTTGGCTCAAAATTGAATAGGAAAAAAGTAGACAATTTCCTTTAGCAAATTACAAAACTCCTTTAATGACTTTAAACTTCCTTTAAAAGGGCCATTGATAAAAATTAAGTCCCCATATTTACCAGAATATTTATACAAACACTTTTTTTCTTGGGATAGCAAAGAATTGAAAACAAAATAGATGCACATTGATTGGGGAATGGCTAAAAATGTGGTACATGAATGTAATGGAATATTTGTTTTATAAAAATAATGTAATGAATACAGAGAAATATGAAAAATTTGCATGAATGATGAGGCATAATGAAGAAAAGCCAAGAAAACAATATACATATCGACATAAAAACAATGTAAATGGAAAACAGCCACACTAAATTAAAAAACAGTATTACAAAATTATAAAGATTAAATAAAACTAGAAAGAAGAGAAATGAGAAGATATTCCTGACCCTCTGCAGAGATGGGAGATCTACAAGTGTTGCACATTCCAAATACTTTCAAATTTTTTAAAAATATTGATCAATTATGATTTTTCTTCCTTTTCATTATTATTTTTTTATGAGGTGATTTTCTGGGAGGTGTTAGGCAATAATTTTCCAGAAGGAAATCGGTACTGGGGTAAACTGGTGATACAAAAAAAGTAGCAAAAGACATCAATAATACCTTACTTTAAAAAAGAAAAATACATAGGTCAGCCCAAAGCCTGGGAAATGTTATTGCTGACAATGTGATGATTATAAAAGTAGCAAAAGAAGCAAGACAATATTTAATGATCTTTCATTCTTTATTAATCTATTAACTTTACGTTTGTTCAGATTCTAGTCATATGACAGACTGAAAGGATCTTGGGAACTAGGAAAAACCATGAGGCACTAACCCCCACGCCCCCATTTTTTCATAGTTTCTTGGGCATCAGATTTTATGTGACTTGAAAGGCATGTGGGGACTGGTAATCAGGAATTAATAAAGAAGTCTTTCTAACTGTAAGTCATTGTCAGGTAGACGCTAGAAATAATTAATAAACATTTAACTTCTATGAACCTGACATTATGCTAATAACTGGATTTACAAAGACAAAAGTGATATAATCCTTGCTTTCAAGGAGCTTATGATGTAAATGGGGGAGAAAATAATAATAATATAAAATAATATAATATATATACAAATACAAGGTGGTTTTGAGAGCGAGACACTAACGACTGAGAGGTTGGGGTTTTTGTAGCAGTTGACATGGGCTAAGTCTTGAAAGTGAGGAAAAATTGTCCAATTAGCAAGATGATATATATAATTGATTTACTAATAATTTACGTCTTTCAGAGCTGCCTTTTATGGCAAGGGCTTGCAGCTTAAAATGATCAATCAATTCTTGACAACACTCTCCTGTGGATGTTAAGTGAAATGAATCAAAGATTATAAAATCTGTTTCTATCATAAAATTTTGTTCTTGTCCTCCCTCTCCACTACCCCATTCCCATAGTGTTTTGAAACAATCACTAATTATATCTACAGAACTGGAGAACACCTATATTGTCCTGCATTCGTGGGCTTATCCTGAGGAATCACTCAGATTCTGAAAATGCATTGTAATCCATCTTCTCCTTTGCTTCCCACTTATGATTTGTGTATAAAATCTCTCTACCTTTCCTGAAACAGCAGGAAGTCTTTTGGCCAGGAGAATTTCCAGTTTGCAAACTCTATTCCTTACTCTGAAAGTGTTAAATTACTACTTGATTTCTAAAACCTGTCTCTGCCTTGTGTAATTCCAGCTACCCACAGTTTAGAGACCAAGACAGTAAAATTAGATTAACAAAGGCAATTTGAGATTCCAAGAGATGGAGGTGAGGAATAAATATATTACAGGGATGGAGATGGCCGTCTTTATATTGTGGAATGGAGAATGTCATTAAAATGTATGAGGAAAAAAAGAGGGATAGCACATGAAGATGGCAAAAGTCAAATGGCAAGGCTGAGGGATAAATGATTGACAATTCACATAATCTTTTGGTTTCATTGTGTTGTCAAGAGAAGATGGAGAATTCTGGGACAAGATGGCAGAATGGAAGGAAAGAATAAAACTGAGCTCTATCCCACCATTAAACAACCTGATTATTAAACAATTTACCTCCTAAACAAACAATAAATTTGGTCTAGAAAATTCTTCATCGGTAGAAATTCTCTGTGAGGGAAGCAAAAGTAAATGACTAAAATCCTCTATTGATAGTTGAATCTCTGATGGACTGATATCAAACTGAGACTTGGGAATGAAATGAAAAGAAAAACATACACTAGGAAAAAAGGAAATATCTTAGTGTGAAGAGAAGAAAACTTTAATTCAGGCTGACAACTGATTTAAAAAAATCCTCAAGTGCTTCAGCAAAGAAAAATCTGAGAGACTATAGTTAAAGTGATAGATTTTGGATACTAAGGAAGGGCTTCAAGTAGGTCTTGCATAGCAGTGGAGGGCATTTTCTGATTTAACTAAGGATTAAATAAAGGATTTCACTTCCACTTCTTGGCTAAATGAAAGAACTCCAACTTAGGATAATTATAGGAAAAGAGAATTCTGGTGTCTGAATTGATTTTTTTAAAAAAGGCCTAAAGAAAACTCACTAAGGTAAAAGGTTTTCAGCTTAGTTTGATGCCTCCAGAATTAAGGAGACCTAGAACTTAATTCCTGAGGCCTCAGTAACAAAAATCAATAAAACAAAATAAAAAAGGGGATTTTTATGATTCCAGGGATGATCAAGGCACAAATTCAAAAGTGGAAAATAACTAAAAAAATACCTATAATAAAAACAAACAAACAAAAAAACTTCTCTACAAGAACAATCAGGTTTCTTTGAAAAAAATGATGGAAGGTTTTAAAAACATAAAGGAAATGAGAGCTGTGGAAGAGAAAAACGTGGGGGGGAAAGTATCAATTGTTTAATTGAAGAGTTACAAACTCTTATCTTAGTACACAAACTCCATAAAACCCAAAAAAGACAAAATAGAAATTAGGGACTCAAGAATATTAAGTTAAAAGAATCAGAAAATAGAAAAAAAATGTAAGGTACTTCATATATGAAACAACAGGCTTTAAAAATAACTTAAAAATCTTAGGATTTCCTGAAACCTTTGACCACAAAAAAAGTATATATTATATTTCAAGAAATCATTTTTAAAAAAATTGTCTGAATATATTAAACAGAAAGCCAATATGAAAATAGAATTCACTATTATCTCCTGAAATTGAAAGTAAGAATTACTAGAAATACCTTTGCCAAAATCCAGAGCCTCTCTACAAAAGAAAGAATACTAGAAATATCCAGAAAGAGTGAATTCAAGTATCAACGAATCACAATCAGGATAACACGAGATTTAGCAGCTATACTTTTAAAGGAGAGAGAAATATAGAACAAAATATTCAAAAGTGCAAATTAGAGAAGTCTATAACCAAGAATGATTTAATTAGGAAAATTGAATTTCATATTACAAGATGAAAAATATATAGCAAATGAAATAGAGAATTTTCAAATATTCTTCATGAAAAAACTGAAGTTGAAAAGTACTTTGAAATATAAATATGAAAGTAAAAAGGAGAATGAAAGAAATAATTTTAAGTGAACAGTTAGAAGAGATTGTTAAAAAGTGAACATTCCAATGGAGAAAGAAGATACTAAAGCATTTCTTTAAAAATCTTATTGTCAGGAAGGGTCATAGAAGTAGTCAGTTGAAATAAAAGACCTATAAGAATTTTTTTTGGCTGTGTTTTGAAGATATAAGGGGAAAAATGTAAAATGGGAGAACATATAGGAAACTTGTTAAATCCCATAATTGAGTTATATAAATAGAATAATATTCAAACATGAAAGGATTTGGGGAGCAGGCATTACTAGCGCTTTGATTTAAACTGGTCAAAACAGAATAGATCAAATACATATACACATATAGTTATTATAAAAATATATTCAACTGAAGAATACAGATAGAACAGGAAAGGGGAAATTAAAACATTAGAGAGAGGGTAGATTTAGAGAGGGATTTGTTATAAACAAAATAAATATTAAGCTTTTAGAGCAGTTAGTGAAGAAAAAATTAAAAAGTTTAGGTAAAGAAAAGGGAATAATGAAATAAATGGGGAGAGAAAAAAGTATAGGGAAGAAGAAGTGTTATAAAATAGATTTGAAGGAAATAGACAATTATAATAATAGTTGAATGGGAGTATAAATGAGGATGAATTCACAGATAAAGTAGAAAAGGTTAGTCATTCAGTCAATAAGATTTTATTAAACACTTGATATTCACCAGGCACTATACTAAGTAATGGGCATAAATATGTAAGTAGAAAGAAAAACAGTCTCTGTCCTCAAAAAGTTGCATTCTAATGAAGTGGGAAGGAGACAACATATTAAAAAGAAGTTGAAAAATCAGGGCAATAAGATCAATACTTGGAAGGAAAGCAGAGAAAGTAGGATGTGCAACTTGGAGAAGAGTGAGATTGGCCTGACTCTCCCTAAATGAAGTCCCGGGTGAATCCCAGTGAGAGGGAGATGCTGCAAGGTAAGAGGATACTTATATTGTGTGAATTCCAGGGCTAGAGTGAACTTCCAAGATGAGGTTTCTGGGGCATAGTAAAGAAAGTCTGGAGTATATAATGAAAAGAAAAAAGAGATTAACAGACTGGATTAGAAAGCAAAATTCAACAATCTATTGCTTACAAGAACATAAAAAGGAAAGGGTTGGAATAAAATCTATTATGCCTCAGTGCAACAACAAAAGCAGGGTTAAAAATTATGATTTCAGCCAAGGAAATAGCAAAAAATAGTCTTCATTGGTCCATTCAGCTGTTAGCATCTTTCCTTCTGAGTTCAGCTTTTTTTTATTCTATATTTATCTTCTATCATCTGTCTAGCTATCTGTCTGTACAAATATACACACATATCTGTGCATATGTATACCTATATATGTGTGTGAATATAGAGAAAGAATTATGACCTTGGAGTCAAAAAGGCCTGAGTCCAAATCTTGTCTCAAACACTTAGACCATTTTAAACTGTCCAAAGAATTGGGATTGATTTTAAAATAAGATGAATCATAAACTTACAAAAATCCCTTTGACTAAAGAATTCAATCGAAAGCATAAACCTAGTTTCCTAAGATATTTCACATTTTGAGAGGCATTTATAACAAGAACTACACTCTTTATTTTTAAAATAATAACTGGAATCCTCAATTGTTGAATCATTTCAGTCGTGTTTAACTCTTTGCCACCCCATTTAGCAAAGATCCTTAGCAAAGCTACTGGAATGATTTACCATTTCTTTCTGCAGCTCATTTTACAGAGAAGACACGGAGACAAACAGGGTTAAGTGACTTGCCCACACACAGCCAGTGTTTGAGTCCATTTTTGAATTTAGAAAGATGAGTCTTCCAGAATCCAGATCAGGCACTCTCTCTTCTGTGCCATCTAGTTGCCCCAGTACTTATTACACACCTTATGAGCCTAACACTTTTCTAGCTGGGGTATTTCTCTTTCTTTCTCTGTCTGTCTTTGTCTCTCTTTTTCTCTTATCTGTCTCTCTCTCTTTCTCTCCGTCTGTCTGTCTCTGTCTCTATCTCTTTTTCTCTGCCTCTCTGTCTCTGTGTGTGTATCTCTCTGTCTCTGTCTCGCTGTGTCTTTTTCTCACACACAAAGATCATCCATCCGCCGGTCTGTCGGTGGGTCTGTCTATCTTGATGAAATAATCCCCTGTCCCACCCAAGGAGTTATATTCCTTATCCCAGATTGCTAGTTTAGACCATAAGCGCTGTGTCTTTCGAAGAAAGAGTATTTTGGGGTAAAAGTAATTAGACAAGTTTCTTAAAGATCTCATTATATATACTACGGCGAAAATATTCACACAATGTTATATTGCAAAGGAGGTGACGCGCAACTCGGGACCATTTTTGGTTTGCATTGGTTTGAGTTTTTAAAAGCAGGTTTGATTCTCTTAGACTTAAATCTGTGTCGCAGCTGAAAATCTTCTTGGAGAGAAAGTAAAATTTCGGCGTTAGGCTAAGGGGAGCCAGAGACGGAGAAGGAAGAAAGAGGAGGAAGAAGCAGGGAAACGAGTGGGAAGTGAGAGAGAAGGAGGAGAGGAGAAAAGGGAGGAGGGAAAGAAAATCTCATCGAAACGACTTGGGGGGAAAAAAAGCGGGGGGAAACAGAAAAGGAGAAAGGAGGGAGGAAGAGGGGGAAAAATGGAGGCTTTTTGTTCTAAAATGCTACTGGGAGAAAGCGAAGGGGGCGGGGGCGGGCATTGGAAGTCTCCCTGCCCCAGCCTAGGTCAGAGGAGATTGGGGCGGGGCGGACAGTCAGAGCTTCACCCCTTGTTCTGGTCCTCAGTGGCAAACTGGAGTCTGCCTGGGGTAACCGTGCTGAGCTGTACTCGGCTGACTGCACCCTCCCCTGAGGCTTAAGCCCCCTCCTGCGCCAAAGTTTCTGTGAATCAGCCCTAACTGACCACTGCACTCATTTGCCATCATGTCTTTTGCCTTAAACGGACCATCAGAGCTGCTTTTCTATGTGAATGGTAGAAAGGTGAGTTAACTGGACGAAGGTGGATTTGAAGGTGGGTTTGACTAAAAGCTTGGGAAGGAAAGACAGAGGTAACAAATATTTATTAAATGTCTATTATGTGCCAGGCACTCTAGAAATGTCTCATCCTCCTGACAGTTGAGGAAACTGAGGCACACAGATGTTCAATGATTTGCTCAGGCAGCTGGGCTAGTAAGTGTTTCAGACTGGATTTGAACTGGTTTTCCAGACTCCAGAGCCAGTGCTCTAACTAGCGAGCGACCAAGCTATCTATTAAATCTGAATCTATTGAAGTGGAAAGAGAACTAGATCCATATAGATGCATTGATAAATTGCTAAATTTATTTTAATATAATTCATTTCCTTGTGATCCTGTGTTTTATTTTATGCATTTGAAAACATTATTCAGAGAAAGGTTTCATCGCCTTCACTAGATTGTTAAAGGGGTCTGTGAACAAGAAAAAAATTAAGAATCTTTGATTTTGTCCCTTCCTTTGAAATTACATTTCTCTGCATTTTTCCTTAAATTCCTATCTCAAAGACATATTGGGAACTGAACAGCCTACTTGAACAGATTCATAAGAAAGTAGTCTATTGACTATAGTTATTTATTAGAGTGGTATCCTTAATCCCTGCAAAAGGTCAATCCTTTTATTTAATAAGTACTATTTATTTTTGATTCCCTCTGATTGAAGAGCACTTAGCAAGTTTTAGTGGCAAGAGCAACTGAACCCTGAATAAAATCCCACTTCCACATTTATGTATTCTTCGACAAGTAATAGCCTCACCAAGCCTTAGTTTTCTCATAAAGTGGCTACAAAATGTTATGTTGTATAGCTAGCTATATTCAGAGTGAGGAAGACTTGGGTTATAGCTGAGCCTCTGGTACATGGTTCTATGACCACAAGCAAATTCCTTGACCTCTCAGTTCTCCAGGCAACTCTCTTAATATTGTTAGTTTCAGAGTAAATCTTTGTGTTCCCAGGCAACTTTCCAAGACTGTTAAATTGGGGGAAAAAAATTTCTTCACTTCTGAAGTGAGAATAATAATAATAACAAATGTACTTATTTTCTTCCAAGCTTGCCAGGAGGATCAAGTGAGATGATGGATATAAAATATTACATAATTTTGAGTTATGATTATGTGATTATGTAACATTTAATTTCAAATAAGTTGAACCAAAAGAGTTTTAAAATATAGTTCCTCACAACTTTGCAAAATTATAAGAATGGTCTTTAGTTCTTTCTTTTTGATCTCAGTTACTTCACTGATAAAATTAAAGCATTAAAGTGACATGTTTAGAGCCACATAGGTAGTAAGAAGCTGAGTTGGGATTTAAATTCTGGATTTTCTAGACTGTGGGTCCAGGAATCTTGAACTGTTGCTTTTTCTCTGTCTTCTGCAGGTATCTTTTTAAGACATGAAAAGGATTATATAACCAGATAGTCTGAACAAGATGGCTGTGGTTACCTAATTCGCCATTAAATCACATTTCTCTCAGATTCTCCTTGCCCCACTGTTGGTCTGAAAAATTAGAATGCTATTATTACTTTTATTAACAGCATGATTAAATAGAGACTTGGCCTTGGAGTCAGTGAAATCAAGGTTCATGCCTAGCCTTTAATATACTTTGTCTATGTGACCCTGGCCAATTAATTTATCTTTCAGTGCTTTAGGAATAAAAGGGAGCAGAGAAGGTTCTAACTTGCATTAGCAAAAGGAACTTCCTCTTCCCGGAGATCCAAGTCTATAGGAATATATTTATTTTCCCTTATATTCTATTTAATTTATACTCATTTATTTTTGTTAAGTGCTTTCCTCACAGCCTTTTTTAGATGGCAAGAGTACTATCCCCATTTAACAAGTAAATAAACCGAGTCTTAGAAAGTTGATAAACAAATTAGAATTAAAATCCAGAAAGTAGGTGATAGAGTATTTAAATACACCCCCTTTAAAACCAAAACATGTAATATATTTTGAAAGTGCCTGATATATATATCATTTCTTCTGCCCTTTCTTATGACACAAGTGCTGGATAAATAGTAGTAGACTAAATAATGAGATATATAAAAATAAAATATTCATAAAGTAAGTGCAGTTTACCAAGAGAAATAGTCTACTTAGTTGATTAAAAATAGTGAGTGAATATTGATAGAATTTTACTATTCAATTCCCTGCTTTTCATTAAGCTGCTATAGAAATATTATGATTGACATTTTAGCACTTTTATAAATGTAATTTCTTCAAAACCCAAAGTCTATTGCAGAAATTCTTTCAAAACCAACAATACTAAAATATTTCAGCAGCTATAATAAACTTCCATATGTCATTGGTCCTTTCTATCTTTGACTTCCTTGGAGTGTATGTCTAAGTAGGGGGATAAAAAGGGTAAAAATGCATGAACATTTTGGCAACTTTCTTAATGTAATTTCAAATTGCTTACCAGAATGGTTGACAGCTCAAGCAACAGTAGCTGTCTTTGTGTACTGCTTCAAACATTGAACTCTTCCAGTTTTTGTCATATTTGCCAATTTGTTATCTGCCCATTTAAAAGGAGCCTTCTTATCTATCTATCTATCTATCTGTCCATCTATCTATCTATCTATTGCTGAGACAATTGGGGTTAAGTGATTTGCCCAGGGTCACATAGCTAAAAGAACCTTCTTATTAATTAGCTCAACCAGATTTTTGATTGTTGGGTACTTCAGACAATATAATTAAGTGAAATGAACACTTTCAGGCAGTGCAGGGAAGATATCAGTAGAAGGGTCAACATTTACTGAACATTTACTGTGTTCAAGATAAGCCTCAGGAATTATTGTTCTACTTTGTGGAGGGGAAACTGAGTCACAGAAAGGTTTAAATGACTCCTCTACATCAACTATCAAATCTTTAACTAATAGTCTGATTTATCATATAATATTCTACTATATTATTCTGTAGTTTTATTTCTTTATAAGCAATTTCCTTCCCCAAAAAACTGTTCTTCCAGGACATTGTATTGCATTTAGGTTACAAACTGTTTAATGTTGACTTCCAAAATAAATATATGGAGTGAATTCAGGACTAATAATAACTAATAATAATAGCTCATTTCATATGACATTTTAAAGTTTGCAATTAATTCTCTAAATATTATTTCGTTTTATCCTCACAACCTCACTGTTAGGTAGGTGCTATTATTATGTCTCCTTTACAGAGGAGGAAATTCAGATAGACAAAGGTTTAGTAAATTTTCAAAGGTCACACAGTGATTTTCAGGTGTCAGATATGAATTCAGTTTTTCCTGATTTCTAGTCCAAAGCTCTATCAACCGTCTTCTCTCCTATACCTAGCTGCTTCAATCTCCCGTTATTTAATCAAAATATACTTATCTGAAAAGAAAAAGATTGTCTTATTTATTCTATTATAAAGATAAATTTTGTCTTTTAAGATTATAAATATCCTTATTAAAACTGATTTTTAAAAATTAGTTATCATTCCCATTGATTAAATTGGCAAGTGCAGTTTTTAACACAAATTCCTACCTCCATGTTGATTGTCATTGCTAGATACAATATCATTGATATAGAAACCCCACTAATGGCAGAAATCTCCTCTTTAATAGAGTCAATAATTCTTAAGGGGAGGAGTTATTAATTTCTTTTTGTGTCATGGACCCTTTTGGAAATCTGGTGAAACCCATGAATCCCTTCTCAGAATAATGTAAGTTTTTTAAAACTGATAATTGAAAGAAATACTAAATTTTACCTAGAAGTTAGTGGTAATAAAGATATAATTTTCCTCCCTCTAAGTTAATAGACTTTCTGAAATCTACTGATGGATTTGAAGTCAAGAATCCCCATCTTAGAGAATCACTGGAGATTCAGACTGATTAATTGTTCCAAATAGTCACAGACTAAAATAAGTGTCAAAGGCAAGATTGAGCCCAGATTTTCCAATAGGCTGTCAACTTTTCCTAAATGTTAAAGTAAAATATAAATATGAGTTATTTTGGGAGAGCAGATTTCAAAGTATTCAAAGAAGGATAAATAAAATCCATGAACTAATATTCAGCAAATCAACCCAGGAGAAATGGGAGGTTTCAAGAATAAAATTCTGAAATCAAAAAAGGAAAAATTGTAGTATGAAGGAAAAGAGAATGGGGTAGATGCTAACTGGATGCGTGAGAAATATTATCTATATAATTAAATATAATGTTTTACATATTATTTAACTAAATCAATACTTGCAAATCCCTTCAATGTCCTAACTATCTAGTTGCAACACATATGGTCTCCTTGCCCAAATGAAACTTTGATTTGGACTTTTGCTCCTCTAGGACAGATGCCAAAGTGGGCAATAATTGCTTCCCTTGAAAATTTGTTTCTCAGAATAACTTTCTTCTGGCAAGTATTGATTTATCAATCTGTGACCCTGGATCAGTGTTTTAATATAAATCTCTACATTTTTCTCCTTGGTGTAGGTAAGAGAGAAGAATGCAGACCCTGAAACAATGTTGTTGTCATATTTGAGGAAGAAACGTATCCTTTCATTACATCTGTGTGTCTCTGTGTAGTTGTAATATAAGTAACTCATTTTATATAGTTTTATATCAAGTGCTTTAAAGTTAGCTTACTCAGATTTGCAGGTTGGGAACCTTATATTAAGTTTTACAATCAAACATTCTGGCTCATATACTTAAAGTACATCTTCCCAAAGACATGCATATGATCACTGGAGAGGATGAAACAAGGACAGAGATAGAGCATGATGGGTTTACATATGGATAACATACTTACTATGTTTCAGGTCTTTAATGTCTTCTCCTGAATGGAGTTTGAATTGTGAACCAAATACTTAATACTTATATGTCTCTGGGTAAGCCACTTAACTTCTCTAGGGGTCTGTTTCCTTATCTATGAAATGAAAAGATTATATCAGACCTCCAACATTTCTTTCATTCTAGGTCTAAAACCCTATGATGTTCTAAACAACAACCCAGTATCAGGCTATAAACTTTCTCTTCTCTTGAGGACTCTTGTCATCTCATCAATTCCCCATTTATAAATTTAGTGACTCCATTTCATCCACATAAGTACATGGTTGTAAAAGTCCAAAGGCAAATCCCTGAGCCAATTCTCAGCAATTTTCCTTACACTTTCAAAAGTACTTCGAAAAGGTCTTCTAGTCAGATTCATTTCAATTTGACATATGTTTATATTTTTATTTTCAAAATATATGAATAATTTTCAACATTTACCTTTGCAAAACCTTCCAAATTTTTTCCCTTTTCCTCCCATTCCCTCCTTTAGACAGCAAATAATCTAATATATGTTAAATATGTGCAATTCTTTTATACATATTTCCACAATTATCATGCTGCACAAGAAAAATCAGATCAAAAAAGGAAAAAATGAGAAAGAAAACAAAAAGCAAGCAAACAACAGCATAAAAGGTGATCAACATTCAGTCTCCCCCCAGTCCTCTGTCTGGATACAGATGACTCTCTCCATCATAAGTCTCTTAGAATTGATCTGAATCACCTCATTGCTGAAAAGAGTCATATCAATCAGAATTGATCATCGCATAATCTTGTTGCTGTGTACAATTTGACATACATTTATTAACCACCTACTTTATTTAGAGCATTATCTTGGAATTTTGGAAGACACAATGTTTAAATAAGAGACTTTTCCATATGAAGATTAGAGTTGTATAGAGAGATATGACTTATAATGTAAAATAATACAGAATAAATGTAAAATGGTAATACAAAATGAAAATCTTATGTGTACACTGGAGCTTTGATTTAGAACTGGAGGAGGACCTCAGAAATAAGATAATCCAAGGCTCTTATTTTATAGATGAGGAAACTGAGACAGAGAAATGTTGAGTTGCCTGCATTCATACAGGTGTTAAGTAGCAGAGTTATGATTTGAACTCAGGTACTTTGTGACGCTCAAAAGGGGAGAGGATATTACTAATTGAGAAGATAAAGGGAGGCTTCATATAGGACATTTGAATTGGGCTTTAAAGGATAAGGAGTTTTAAAAATCTTTTAAGGATTTCTTCCTGGGTTGATGGAGGGATAATGTGTAAAGAGGAAGAACACAGACACCTATCAACAAAAAAATGACATCTATACTCATCATTCAACAAAAAGTGACATCTACCCACTTGCTATATGATTTTGCAAGTTATTGGTATAAGGGGATTGGACTTGGATTAAAAGACCATAGATTTATAGCCAGAAAGGTTCTAGATACCATTGTAAAGATGAGAAAACTGAGGCCCAGATAGGTCAAATCTCTTATTCAAGGCCATACAGAGTAGTAAGTGGAAAGCCCAGGATTCAATCTCAGGTACTCTGACTCTCTAAAATAGGTTCTATTTTTAACCATATTAATGATCTTGAGAGCTGAGTGGAAGATGCTGGATTTGGCATCAAAGGACTTGGGTCTGAACCCCACTTTAGAAATTTATTAACAGTAATTTCTTATTAATCTTATTACTTACTGTTAATTTTATTAACAGTAGATCACTGTAGATAAGATGACTAGCAAGTCACTTAAATTCTGAAAAGCTTAGTTTCTTCTTCTGTAAAATGGGGATAAAAGAACTTATACTATTTGCCTTACAAAGCTGTTTATGAAAAAAATGCTAGGCAAATTTTATTCTCATTTTAAAATTGTAATTCATAGAAATACTTATGGGACAAGTCTCCACTTCACAATTAGGTCTTTGGAGATAGCTAGGTGACACAGTAAATAGAAGAGAAGGCTTGAAGTCAGTAATACTTAAATTCAAAACTGGCAAATATTTATTGGTTGTGTGATCCCACATAAATAATTTTATCCTCATATGCCTTAATTGTAAAATTAGAGTAATAATTGCACCTATCATCTCACATGAGCTGATGTTTGTAAAATGCTTAGCACGCTTCCTGTTAAGTAGCAAGAAGTGATTATTAAATTTTTGTTTCATCCATCCATCCATAATCATCCATCAACCATTACCAATGTTCCAGTCCTGTCTTTGTTCTTACTCAGAATGCATGGAATGGAACAACAAAAGGATATAAATATTTGAGTTAATTAGTGGTATGAGAATTAAAGCAATGAATTATAAAAGATACACTAATCAATATTTTAGAATTGAGAAACATCATTTAAGAAATGTTTAGGAGAACTCTTCATGGAAATGAGACCACCAATAGAGCAAAACATCCTCATAAAGGAAAGGGGGAACAAAATTGAGGGAAGAAGAAAATAAGATTTGTATTTCCAGTTATTGTTTGATACAAAATATTCTCACTTAAAACAAAAAAAAAAACTATTGATAAACTAAAAAAATTATAATGACCAAGTTTGATCCTGAAGAGTTAAAAAAATGCACCTCCTTTCATATTTTTAGAATTGATGGATGATGGGTGTGTGTTGGAGCCCTAATTGGTGAAAGCCATACTATTGGGGTAAAAGCCAGTCCAAGCGGTGAGGAGAAAAAGCTATTACAAGAACACTGTGCTTAGCAAATAACTTTGTGTGTGTCTAGGAACTTACTCAAATTGACCAGCATAAGGTCTTGTGAGGTACTATTCAGTTGAAAAAAAGCCATAACAAAGATATGTAACCAAATATAAGCTGTAAGATATAATAAGGATACGGTGACCAGAGCATAACTTTCACTCTGTCCGCCACATAACCTTGGGTGTCTAGGAATTGATCCAAAGGTGCTGGTATGATGCCCAAGCCCTGCGACCCAAGCCCAAAATTAGAACTGCTTGCCAAACATATTCCAAAGTCTTAATGATATATGTAATTTCACTTTGCATTTTCTCCTCCCTTTGCTTGATTTTTATAATTACCATGGGACTTTTGGATCTTTGTGGTGATCCACTGAATAGTTTGGCCAGACTGCATCTGCATCTCAGACTTCATAGTGGGCATCTGAGATCCAGTGAATTGTCTGACACTGGCCTTCAGATCATGAAAGTAACCCATTAAGATTATTAAATCACTTATAGAGTCATAACAGAGCTCCCTGTCTCTTTCTTTAGTACAATTAGTGTGCCCTTGGTTGGGAGTGTAGAGGAAGAGGTATTCAATTCTCCTTGGTTGGAGAATTCCAGACTCCCATGTGCAATATTGCATTTCCTCTCAGACACTACTATTGATTGGGTATGGCGAGCTACTTCTGCCTAGCCAGATATTTTAAAATTTTTTGTGTTAAAGAGCTCATTGGATAGAGAATATGGAAGGATCTATTTGGAAAAACCAAAAATATGACCAAAAAAGATTTTTAAAAAGAAAATAGAATAAATAAGAAAGTAAGAAAGGATTGCTTTTTATTTAATGACATGAGTTTAAAGTTTTTAAATTACTCTATATTCTCATGTCGTTTTAAAAATTATCTTTGGTGAAACTACTCTATGAATACATAAATTTATTTGAAAGCCCTTGAACTTTTTTTTTTAAATAAAGCACTCAGTCAGTTCTCATCTACCAGTTACACCAGATAATACTGTACATCAGAAATATTCTAGGTAATTGAATTGATCTGAATTCATTGGGCATTTATTATTTATCTGTGAAGTGTATCTATGTAAGGTATTAAGGGTAAAGGTATAGATTATGAGTAAGGAGGAGAATAGACTGTAAGATGAGGATGTTTGAGGAGACAATAACATATATTGAAATACTTATATAGAAATGGAATTGAGATAGTCTGGAAAACTGTGAGTTAAGGTGTTGAACTTGAAAAAGAGGGCTTGGTGGATAAAAGCAGCTAGACTCTGGATTGGGTGATAGAAATGGATGGAGAGGAGAGATTGCTGAGTGAGGTTGCAACCAAATATGGGTCTGGAAGTCGTAATGAGGAAGAAGGATTATACTTACTCCTTCCCCTGCTCTTTTATTTCCCCTATCTATCATAGGGGGAAGTGATAGATGTTAGAAAGTACATCCACTCTTGGAGAAGGTGTCTAGGAATACGGTATCTTCTTTTTTTATTTTCTCAAATACATGTAAGGACAGTTTTCAACATTTATTTTTGTAAAACCTTGTATTCCAAATCCTCCCTCCCTTCCTTCCCTTCCATTCCCTTCCCCAAGATACTAAGCAATCTGACATGGGTTTAATATGTGCAATCCTTTTAAACATTAGGTCTTGTGAGTGCAAGGACATTAAAGGACTTTTATAGGAAGAGGTCTAAAACAAAAAGAAGTTGGTTAATATTAAAGGAGGATTCTAGAGGGTACAATGAGATTCTGAAGGAGTAAGGTTGATAGGAATGGGACCAAGAGAGTCTGGAAGGGAGTTGTTTCCACCCAGCATCCCTTGACTATGTGAACAGGAGAGAGGACATTAGGTTGTTGCTCCTCCCTAGACAATAATGATATCTTTCTTTTTAGACTCCTGGTTGAAATGTTGACTTTATTTCCTACCTCTGGGGATTGAGATAAATGGCAAAAAATAAATTCATTTATATTTATTTGTCTTTGGGACAAAGTTACATTCATAAAGCTTAATATTCAAGCAAATCCAAACTCAAATGATCAAATATCACAGGCTCCTCCCTCTTTCAGTCTAATATTTTAAATTGCTGGCTGTTTGGGACTGAACTGCAAAGGAAGGGAAGGAGACTAGATTAATCAGAAAGATAATCAGAAGTTTATTATCTAGTCTGTTGTACGTAACAGCGTTTTTTTCCTCCAAAATTAAGCCTCTTGAATTTTAGCTATAGAAATGGATATAAAAACTTGTTTTAGTCAGAATATAGTGAATAATTCAAAGAGAAAACATCAGAAAAGGATTTTCTTTGACTACTGCCCTTCAAGTTCGTTTGACAGGGACAAAATATGGCTGTGGAGGAGGTGGCTGTGGAGCTTGCACAGTGATGATATCAAGATATGACCCAGGGACTAAGAAGATAAGGTATCTTTCCTTAGAGTCTTGAAAATGATGTATTAACTTTTATAATTTGGAACTTTTACCTTTTTATTTTGGATATTATTTTCCAAATAATAGCAGAAATGATAAAAATGACATTGTATAATATTTAAAGTTTTTAAGCAGGTAGGTGGCCCAGTGGATAGAGTGCCCTACCTGGAGTCAGGAAGACATCATCTTGAGTTCCTCACTCAGACACTTACTAACTATGTGACTGAGCAAGTCATTTAAATCCCTGTTTTACTTGGCTGCAGAAGGAATGGCAAACCACTTCACTATCAATGCTAAGAAAATCCCAAATGGGGTCATGAAATACCAGATATTACTGAAAATTATTGAAAAATAATAAATTAAGACATAAGATCATCTACTGTAGGCTCTCTGAAAACTTCCTCCGTCCAACTTCAGTAGCAAACAGGATAACCCTAAAAACCTCATCCTGCTTCCAGATTTTTTATTGCTAGGTCACGTTTTTGACTAATATTGCTTCAAAACTATGAATATTTGTAATAGTGATATCTATTAAAACCAATATTCTTAAGTTTTTATGATTCAATGTCTTATTTAGGCAATTGTAAACAATAGTTTATCTGAAATAATAGTTGATTCCTGTCAAATTAGTTGGATGTTTTTCTGGGATGTTTTCAGGTCTATGATTGTAATCTGGTGATATCTTCCATGGCTGTTCCTGAAAGATAGCACATTTCTGATGTCTATGTCTGACTATTAGGTCATATTTTGCTAGGTATTAAGTAACTATTCATTTTTTGTAGCCTACAATAATTTTATATTCTCATTCATTGTCTTGCATAATCTACTCTGATTACTAAATATTCTCTTTAAGGATAACTTTTCTATAATTTTTGGTGGCAATGACCTAGTCTCAAATTGCTATCACCAACCCCTCTAGTTGCACAAACACATCTATATAACTTACTCCTTTTAAAGACTGGCTCAACCTTTTGTTGACTGAGTTTATGCAAATATTATTCCGTGGAGGGCCTTTTGATTCCACTCTTGGATTGTGTTATACCACTTGTGATTATATTTGAGAAATTTAATGATTAATGTCTATTCTAAAACTTTTTTTTACAAGTTTTTGACCTATTTATCATATCTATCAATAATTTTCATCTCTTTTAGCTGGAAACATTCATGTTTCTATATCTACATCATTGTTGTTCTTGTCAGTGTTGAGCTTGTTAAATTAGATATATCAGTTCATCTACAGCAAGGAGAATAATATCCAAATTATGTTATTGACCTATTTTTCCCTACCTAGTCCTCTGACTAGAAATTGGAGTTAAAATTGTGCTAAAGTAATGAATGTGCAAGGTTGACTAAATTAGAAATTTGCATCATAGTAAGTTATTTATAATATGATGATATCTGAGTATCTGTTTAAAGGGTAAATGAAATAAATAAAGGTAGAGGAAATAGTACTTGAAGTTAGCAACTTCGTTCAGACAAAGCAATTAAAATTATATCTAGTTCATAGAAGGATAATTGATTTACTTTTCCTTTTTGTGTTCTGAAGACACTATTCAGCCAATGCCTGTCTGCTTTCCATATGCTCTCTGTATGGGACTGCTGTCACCACAGTAGAAGGTATAGGAAACACCAAAACCAGGATTCATCCAGTGCAGGTGAGAGGATATTTTGATAGAAGATATTTCTTGCTTCTTCTTCCACCACTAATGCTTTGATATTTCACAAAGTCAGTTTTGTTACTCCAGATACTATTTTCATTGAAACCCTACAATGCTTTCTTTATCCTTGTGATTCTTGTCTATTTCATTTCTACAAATTTTCCATGGATGATCTACCCAATTCATCAGAGACCTTCCTTTTTTTTCCTTCCAAATACTGAGTGATTCGATGTACCACCTGATTAGTCCATCTTTTCTCTTTTATTTTCAACATATCACTGGTCTACTCATTTTACCATTCACATATATTGTGACCTGGATTAAAATATTGTCTGTGACTTATTATCTGTGTGACCTGAGGCAAGAAGCAGGATTTGAACTTGGATCTTTCTGCCTTCAAGTCCAGCACACAAACTACTCCATTGTCTATTTACATATAAGCCAAATAATTCTGTACAGGAAAAAGACCCACCACAAGATTGAGTTGCTGATCCTGCCCAAAAAAGAAGAATAAATCAAAGTTTACTTCTCACAGATACTGATTCAATACCAGAATATTTCTGTGTGAAGGATGTTGCAACTATCTTGATTAAATTCCTTGCATTGTATTGTGACTATTGTAGTACTACTAGATTGTTTATATTGGTGAGTATTTGTGAACTAGGAATTACACTCCCAGGTCTGTAAGTCAGTGGTAGAAAAGGGGGAATCAATGAATATTATAGGTTTTAAATATGAGTCATTGTTGTCTGTTATTCTAGGAAAGAATTGCCAAATGCCATGGGACTCAGTGTGGATTCTGTAGCCCTGGAATGGTGATGTCTTTGTACTCTCTTTTGAGAAACATTCCGAAACCCTCCATGGATCAGTTAATGGAAGCTCTTGGAGGTAAGTATGAATTCAGATTTTTTCAAGACTGGTTTTATAAATAGCTCAGTATATATCTAAGCTGTTGTTTACATCTTCAACATCTCAGTTGCAGAAGGTAGAAAGCTAGAAAAATTCTGTGAGAAACTCAGTAAGACCATCCTAAGTCATCATCTGCTTTTTAATTTAATAATTCAATGCAAAGGTGGGCCAAAGAGAGGACAGTGAGAAATATTTTGGAAATTGTGGCTCAGAGTAAGGAAGCAAAAAGTTCAAAGGCTTATGTACAGAGGGCTATTGTCTATATGTTATTAATACTTTCTTCAAAATAGAGGCACTTAAAAAAAGTGAGAGGTATAAAATAACTTTATAGAAAATAAATTTGAATACATCTGACAAGAAAAAAATGACTGATTCCCAAAGTAGTAGTCATTTTGAATCAGTTCTCAGTGTTCAATTAGGACATTAGCATGTTCAAGAAAAGAAAAATACATAAATAGCACAGTAAAAACATAATAAAAATGCAAAGCCATGTTATGTAATTGAAGCAAGTTCAAATTGACCTATTTCAAATATGCTGCTCATATAAATAAAATTGTGGCCAGTAGGAGGCTGACAAAGATAAAAGATAAAGATTTGTTTTGCTTAAAGACTAATCCTTCTCTTAATCTACCATTATTCCTTCTTTTCTATTCTTTACATTTTCTCCTGTTCCCCTTTTGAGTAAAATGTATTTTTCATATTCATTTGTGTGTGAAACTTCCTCTTTTGATCAGTTCCAATGAAAATAATGTTCAAATGTTAACAATTTATTCTTGACCAGTATTGTTTATTCATATTTGCTTAATTCATGTGTTTGAATCTAAAATTTTAACTTAGTTCTGGTCTTTTCATAAGGAATGCTTGAAAATCCTCTATTTTATAAAAAAAATCATTTTTTTCTCCTATAAATTTTTTTTTAGTTTTTCTGAGTAATTAGTGGATATACTTTAGAAATATGGAATTCAAGTTGCTTATTTCTTTATAACTAGTGACTGGCAAATCATGTATGTGGCTTCTTCAATTATTTCTTTCTAGCTGCTTTCAGTACTTTTTCTTTTATCCAGAAGCTCTGTATTTTGGTTACAGCATTCCTGGGAGGTTTTATTTTAGGGTTATAAAAAGTGGTTGGCAGATTCCTTCAGTTTTTACTTTGTTCTCTACTTTGTATCTTTTTCCAAGACATCTAGGGAGTTTTCTTTTAAGATTCCTTGAAATATGATGTCTAAGCTTTTGTTTTGTTCATAGCATTCACATAGTCAGATGACTTAATTTTTTTTTCTTCTTTGTTTGTCCAGGATATTGTTTTTGCAATGAAATCATATTTTTTAAAATTATTTTCAGTCTTTTGATTTTGTTTTAATATTTCTCATTGTCCCATTGAGAAATTGGTTTTTATTTGGTGCATTTTAAACTTGAGAAAGTTTGCTTCATGGACAAGATTTTGTACCTCTTATGCTAAGTTAATTGTATCCAAGGTTTTCTCCAACCATTCTAATTTCCCCACATTTTCCCCTGGCTATTTTATTTCATGGACAAAAACATTTCTAACTCTTTCTAACTCTTGCTTCATTTCTTTCAGGAATTCTAGTTGAATTTGTGCCTAAGCTGTTTTATTTTTAGATGTTTTGGAGTTATTCTCTTTTGGGGGGGTTTGTGTTTTGAGCATCTGCCAACAAAATAGCTTTTTTATTACAGGATTATTTTTGTTGTTGTTGCTGTGGCTGTTATTATTCTTCCAATTTTCTAACTACAGATATGATATTAAAGCCAGGTTCTAGGTATTGCTGTAGGGAAGGTCTGGACTGATCCTATTGCTGCATTCTTTGGATTGGTCTTATTGCTAGGTTCTTTGACTATTAGAATTTCAGGGACAGCTCACACTTGGGACTTGCAAGCTTTCAGCGCTGCTAAGATGGCATTATACAGGATAAAGTCTGATTGCTCTCTCCCCAACCTCGTCTCAAATGATGAAGAACTTTGCAAGTTCTAGACCTGGTTTTATATTAGAACTAAAGCAAACTGTTGCTGGACTCAGCTGCTGTCAGCCACCTGGGAAGCTCTGCTTTTTCAGTCTAACAGAACTAAATGTTCCCCTTTGTTTTGAGATATTTGCCCTGGCTTCAGATTGAACTAGCAGCTGGAAAGTAAGACCTCACCCTGTTCCTGTATTGTAAACCACATAGTCATTTGCTTTTGGATTTCCTCATTTCTTGGTATACTGCTAGAGCTTGAGATCACTCTGAGTGAGTGAGAGGGCCTAGGACTCCTTGTCAGTCCTCCCTCCATCTGTAACCTGGACTAATAGAAAACAAAATTACAAGTCCCAGTGTGGGTTTGGGACTCCTTTCCCCAGGTCATAAATTCTCTCTGAATGCTGGAATGTTCTAAGGTAGTTATGTTCTTTTCTGAGCTGCATCCCATTTTTGTCTTCCTATGCTGACCTGGGCTGGACAAATAACTCACTGTGACTTTTTTTTTTTTGATTCCCCCATCAGCATTTGGTTGAGTGCATTTTTTTAGACCTTTTTGGAGTTTTTCTGTGAAGCTCCTCACTGAGTCACTTTCTGCTACTCCACTGTCAACTGTAGTTTTCTTAGTAAAAATAATTTAGATAAAGCTATAAAGAAGAGTTATAATAAAATATTACATATGATATTAAAGCTTAAGATGTTTCAGTTTTGTTTAACTAGTTTTAAAATCACTGATTCAATTAAAAATACCCCAAAATAAAAATAGGGATTAAATAAAAAAACAGACTATTATTTTCATAAAGAATTTTATTCAGTGTAATTGAATACAATACAATAAGCAAACTAAAAGTTTCTAGAAACTTCCCAGGCTGCAAAGTATTGATCTGTTAGCTAAATTGAAAGTCCTAGCAGCCTTTGGCAGTACATGACTAGAATGTTAATTCATTTGTCACATCTTATGAAGGAGGATAGTGGAATTTCATGAGCAATGCTGCTTCATAAAAACAGCAAGAAATAGTAGAGGGGAAAAAAGCTATAGAAAGCTTGATGAGAATTCTAATTAAGTGAAATTATCCTGAAAACAATGGAGCTAGAAAGTAGAAGGACAATGATAGACAAAAAGTGAAAAATAGTTTTCAAAAATAGTTCTCGAACTCTTTCTTCTATCAACAATAGTGGAACAGTCAAGGTTAGATGCTAACATTCCAGTTCCCAGTGTGCTTCAAGAGGAAGTGGAAATGGCACAAAAAGCAACAAAGATGTGAAGAACAGGTAGACTAGAGTAGCTGTACTCAGAGAAGAAGATCCATCCTGAAAATGTTACTATTTTGAGGATACTGAGGAATGGGTGCTAATCATGGGCAATTATGATATTAAAGAAAAGGCAGCTGAGAAAACGTCAGTACTGCCTAAATTCCTATAACTAAAAAAAAATCTTGAGAATGATCTATTCATGTATTGATGCATATATGAGAAGGAAAGAGACATTCATAAATGATATACTATATCTTACAACTTTAAAGTCAAGAAATGATTGAAAGATTAAAAAGACACATTGTGATATCCCAATGTCCTTTTTGTTATACCAATTAAAAGTCATTTGATTCTGTAGAGCAAAGTAGTGCCTTAAAACTTTCCTCCAACAATGTGCCTCCAATGCATATTAGAAATCACATAAGTCCTTGAAAAATACAGCAGAAGTAACATCCTTAATATAAAATTCTGTTAGATAGAGTTATGCTCACCAAAGGTACATTCCACTGTCATGAAGTTGTGCACAATCCTAATGGAAAAAATGATTCCTTATAGATGATGATGTCTTTCAGATTAACTTATTAGTGAATGGAGATATACAGATTACATTAAGTCCAGAGACATTGCAGTGTTTCCTAGATTAATTTCTCAGTCACTCAAAATGATCCATATTAGAAAAACACAAAGGCCTCTTGTACAGACTATGATATATATTTAGGTGAATAACACATAAATTGCTCCATCCTAGACAAATCTTGGACAGATAATCTAGATTAGGGATTTTTAACCTTTTTGTGGGAAATGAACCTCTTTGAAAGTTTGGTAGAGCCTACAGGCTTCTTTTCAAAAGAATGTCTCTGAATAAAATCAATAAAATATATATCATTTTAAAGGAAAGAAATTATGTTGAAGTGCAATTATTGAAATACTTTTAAAAGGTGAATTCATAGGCCTCAGGTTAAAAATCTCTTCTCTAGGTGGACAATTAATAGATCCAGAATGAACAGGAAAGAGCAGAATTGCAATCAGGAAATTGTACAGTTTTTTTAATAACCCCAAAACTTTTCTCTTTGAATCTCTAGTTGGGAACTTGCACTAATGGAGAAAAAACTCATAGGGATGAGGTCATAATTCATTGACATTAGAGAGCACATATATGTATTAGAGCTGTCAGAATATGTGGCCTTCATTTTTCTTTCAGTATTCTCTATCAGACATTCCAGATACTTGACAGAGAGGAGAGAATATGGTTTGAAATTGCCATTAGTGTTCTAATTTAGAATTACACGGCATACCCTTTGATCCAGCAGTATTTCTATTGGGCTTCTATCCCAAAGAAATACTAAAGAAGGGAAAGGGACCTGTATGTGCCAAAATGTTTGTGGCAGCCCTGTTTGTAGTGGCTAGAAGCTGGAAAATGAATGGATGCCCATTGATTGGAGAATGGCTGGGTAAATTGTGGTATATGAATGTTATGGAATATTATTGTTCTGTAAGAAATGACCAGCAGGATGAATACAGAGAGGCTTGGGGAGACTTACATGAACTAATGCTAAGTGAAATGAGCAGAACCAGGAGATCGTTATACACTTCGACAACAATATTGTATGAAGATTTTTCTGATGGAAGTGGAGTTCTTTGACAAAGAGACCTAACTCAGTTTCAATTGATAAATGATGGACAGAAGTAGCTACACCCAAAGAAAGAACACTGGGAAACGAATGTGAACTATTTGCATTTTTGTTTTTCTTCCCAGGTTATTTTTACCTTCTGAATCCAATTCTCCCTGTGCACCAGGAGAACTGTTCGGTTCTGCAAACATATATTGTATCTAGGATATACTGTGACATATCTAACATATATAGGACTGCTTGCCATCTAGGGGAGGGGGTAGAGGGAGGGAGGGGAAAAATCGGAACAGAAGCGAGTGCAAGGGATAATGTAAAAAATTACCCTGGCATGGGTTCTGTCAATATAAAGTCATTATAAAATAAAATAAAATATTAAAAAAAATTAGAATTACACGTTTCTCATTGTAGTAATAAACTAGATGATATACGGGAAGAATGTAATACATGTTCATATGCACAGTTAACACAAATTTTTTTTTTCTCATTCAGGTAACTTGTGCCGTTGCACTGGATATCGGCCCATAGTAGATGCTTGCAAGACTTTTTGTAATGTAAGAAGGGATAAAAATCCTTTTATTTTATTTTTGCCAGTGAATTAAAATGCAGGAGTCAGGGTGGAGATGGCAGGGTAAAGGATTTAGAGCTATGGTTAGATCCATTATTATTATCCAATGGAAAAATAGAGACCTCATTGTATTGCTTTATGTCACAACTTCTCTGAGTTTAATTTTGTTGTGAATAAAATTGTAATAATAATATTTGCACTATCCACCTTACAAATGGGGGCTATGATAGCCAAATTATATATGTATTTATATCCATCTATCTATCTATTTATCTATCTAAATGCATATAGATCTCTCTATTGATTTGTAAACCTTAAAATGCTATGGCAATATAAGTTGTTAAAATTATTATTAATATGATATTGCTTGTCTCACTTGGGACATTGTTAACTGACTTTAATGGAAGCACTTAATTCTTTTAAGATGGTTACAGCTTTATTTTTGGCTCTTTACCTAGATCCCTTAATATTATTATTTTTTGATTGCTGTATAATGAAAATTTATTTAAATTCTTTACATCACCTATTTATTTTTTCAGGTTGTATGTTGTGCCCCTGTTTTTGATTCAAATCCCTTGTACAGAAATGTTTTATCAATTAATCTGTTAATAAATAGCTATTAAATGTCTTTAATATATGCAGAATTGGGGACACAAATAACAAAAGTGAGAAAATTTTTTCCTGCAGGAATTTTCATCTTACTGTTTTTTTCTCTCATTGGTATCTCATTCTCCAGGTGCTTAAGTTCAAAACTCAACCCCTCACTTTCCTGCATCCCCAAAGAGTTTCTAATCAGATGCCAAATTTTATCTTTTAATCTTCACCTCTCTTGTACCTATCTCCATCTTTCCACTCACAAGACTACTATCTATGTTTTCAGCCTCTCTTGCCTGGACTATTGCAATAGCATTCTAGTAAGTATTACGTTCTCAAGTCTTTCCTCTTTCCAATGCATCCTCTGAACTGCTGCCAAATAGATATTCCTAAAATACAAGTCCAGGGGTGTTCTGGAGCAATTTATACTGACCCAAGAAAATTTGACTGTTCCAACATGAGCATTTTATATCTCAGAAATCAACAAAACAATAAAAAAAGTGTTTTGTTGAATATTTATTCTTAAAAAAATGAGGAGGAAAATGCAAAAAAAAAAAAAATGCAGATAAACCTTAAATGAATGTGTATGCATTTCTTTTCTCAGAGAACTGGTTGTTAAATATTCACTAGCTCACCAGAGTACAAGTTTGATCTTATCACACTTTTGTTCCATTAACCTCAATGCTTCCTGCTTTTTTCCCCACTAATTAATGTTTAATGCAATCTTCCCTATTTCACATTTAAAATCTTTTACAATTTGGTTCCAATCCACCTTTCCAGCCTTATAATACATTACTAATCCTCACATATCTACAACTTGGCCAAACTTTCCTTCTGATTGTTTCTCTATAAAATACTCCCTCTCCTATTTTCAGGTGCATAGAATATATGTGCATAGGCACAGACTGCTTACTTTTAATATATGCTTTTTAATCTCCCAATTATTTCTTGTTTTTTTTAATCTCAGCACAGTTGTCACCTTTTATATGAAGCCTTTCCTCACTGTCCCAACATGTCAGTTGTCCTTCTCTATTACCTTTTATTCACTTTATATATTTTTATATACACTCATGAGTATAAGTATTATATACATACTGTTTACATTGTATATACACTTATTTATTTGCAAATTTTTCTTTCCTTTTCATCACTGTTTATACACAACTCCTTCAAGTTTCAAGACAGTGTCAGTTTTTTCAGGTCAAGAATATTTCATTTTTAAAATTTGCACCACAGGTGTCTATCACCAGGGCCTTGCCACATAGTAGGATATTGTTGTTTGTTCTTTGTTCTTAAAGAGCACCATGACATAAGGGAGCTGATGCCACGACATGCAAGTGAATTGGAGTTAAATGAGGGAAACTGTTCAAGGTCACCTGCCTCACTTTCCCCTCCAGAGCCATCTGGGTCCAGCCATCAGATAGAGATTAGGATGATTGGGGATGGCCCTGGATGCAATGAACAACCTTGGCCTTTTTTTTTTTTTTTTAATTATTATTAAGAGGCTACAATAAATTCCCATATTATTAAGTACAGGATTTATACCAAAAAGGAATCATACTACTTAAAGGGGGAATTTACAACTAGAGGAAATAATTAAGGTTTCTTAAAGGAAATGATATTTGAACCAAACCTTTCAGGGAGCTCTAGTGGCTCCAAGAAGAGAAGGTGAGGAAGGAGACAGTCTATGAAATGCTTCAGAGGTGGGAGATTGAATGGCAGTGTCAGGGAGAGTAAACAGAAGGCTGGATTTGTAGCAAGAAGTTAGCAAAGGCTCGCTTCCAAATTCTGATCAGAGATTACTGGTTTAAGCAAAATGAATTGTGCTCCTTGAGGACTTTAATCTTATTTTAGATCACTCTATTTAATATATAACATTTCTTATGCTCTCTCAGCCCTAAAAGTGTAACTGCTGAGTAATTTTAAAACTAAGACTTTGTTACTTTTACATAACACGATTCTTGAGCCAAACTGTGTATTGAATGGCCAAACAAAAACAAAAAACCTCCCTCAGACGATATTTTGGTCCTAATACAAAAACCATGTGTTCAGTCGGCTTCTAAATATTTATTTTTCTGAGATCAGGATCAGTAATAGACCTAATAGAAAGCTCCTGTTTTAGAGAGAAGATTGAGAAGTTAAGGTTCATGCAAAGAATATATGTCAGAGATGGAATATGAGCCCAGGCTTGCTGATTCCTAGTCCAGTTCTCAATCCACCATGTCTTTCCACTATTATTAAATGATTATTTCAAATTTCAGTAATTAAGAAACTAGCATTTGGATGTCAAACAGTATGCATAGTCTGTAGGCTTACATATTGGAAAATACATAAAAGGGATAAGATATATTTCTCTCCTCAATTAGAATCAGAAACACTGATACTTTTGGGGGGGTAGGTTTTGGGTGCAATCTGTGATCTAGAAGGAGTATCACTAATTCAACAATTAAGTCTTGACTAATAACTTAGCCTAGAGACTAAAAAATCACCTAGAGAACTGAAAAGTTAAATGACTTGCCCATGATCAAAAAGCTCATTTATGTCAAAAGCAGACCCACTATCCACTACACTGTACAGCCTCTCACTTCAGTACATTACACTTTATAAATATAATAGGGAAGTTTTTAGTTATTAGTCACTACTGTAATTCTTTTCCTTTAAGGATTCTGGTGATCAGCATTAGCCTCATTGTTGCTTTTTTTTTTCCTTCCCTAGGCTACTGATTGTTGTCAGAGTAAGGAAAATGGCTTCTGTTGCTTTGATCAAAAAGAAAGTGAATTGCTGGATTCTGAGCAAGAAAATATGGTAATTTAAGTTAAATTTTGGGCTTACCTTCTAGGTAGAGGAATGGGAACTTATTTGGTATAATTTGAGGGACCCCAAGAAGGTTTTTATATCTGTCCCTCCTTTTTACAGGAGCATTGCTTTTGGCTAAAGGACTGTTTCTTGTTGAAATGCAAATCCCCCTGGTCAGAGAAATAGGGTATCTATATTAACTGTTAATGAGTCTCATTCTTTCTTCTTCCTTCACTTTAAAACTATTAGCCCTTATTTAGAAAAGGTGCAAAGACAACTTTTGCCTTTTCCTCGGCTTTCCATTCAGTCAAAACTCTATAAAAGTATTCCCTTGATTCTGCATTTAATTCTTAATTCATAAGGTATTATGTAAGCCAATCAAGCTTGTTTTATGGAATTATCAACAACCTGGATCAAAAAGGTGCTTTACTTCCTTATTTCTTTCAGTGTCAAGGGGGGCTCAAGTCAGTTAATTTTCTTTCAAGAACTATAATCACTTCCTTCCCTTTAAATAGGCTTCTCTCAAGTATCCCATAGAAAATTTTTTGACCCTTTTGATTTCACTTGAGGCTAATAATTTTTAAAGAACATCAAAAAAAGGCCTTTTTACTTCTCTAGGTTTCTCAACAATGGAAGATGTGAGCCTGAGGCCTCTGGCTCAACCCTGGATACAAACTTCCCCTGAAAAAGCCAAATCACAAATCTTGCTATTCATTATAATTCTTTGAAACATATTGCACAGATTCATCATTATACATAGGACAAGTGAAAATACTATGGCCTCAAGAATTTATAGTCTAAAGGAGACAAAATAGCAAAGTAATTCTTGTAAGGTTCCATCACTAACTTTTCTTTTTCCTATTTAATTTTTCATTTTCTTTTTCACTTATTTCACTTATTGCAAAAGGGATGAAATGGGGAAAGGATAACAGACACATGGTTAGAGAAAGAGAAACGTAAAAAGAGAGCAGAGGATCAGAAGTAATTTAATTCAATTCAGCAAATAGTTGTGCAAATCATCATATGCAAATTAGGAGGAGTAGAGGAGAGATATCCAAAATAAAAGGGAAGAGGTACAGAGTAATTCTCCATCCCTAAACCCATGCTATTTGTTTTGTTACTGATCTTCTAGCTGACCCTAGATACTCCCATCTAGAGGTAAAGAGAAGGTGACCCAATAAAGGAAAACTCTTGGAATTAGTGTTGGGTTTATGAGGTTTATTTATAATTCTTTACTTATAGCCAACTAAAATACTAAAAGTAATCACTGGGATTTTTTTTTAAAGACATGTGAAAAACTATTTCAAGAAGAGGAGTTTCTGCCATTGGATCCAACCCAAGAATTTATTTTTCCTCCTGAACTAATGGTAAGTCAAGCATAGTTGTTACCATGCTGTTCATGAAAGCATGCTATGCTTTTAGCCTAATACTTTTTGTTAAAATTTTATTTTCATGTTCCTTCAGAGAGTCAAGCTGTTGTAATTATTACAAATTACTTTCATTACTCCTTCAAAGATGATTAATAGTCTAAGAATAGAGTGAAAATACAGAGGCAAGATATGTAAATTACAAGATGATATTGAAGTTATATATTCTTTTTCTACCAGTTGATGGCTGAGAAACAAACTAAAACTACAAGGATTTTCTATGGAGAGCGAATAACTTGGATTTCTCCTGTAACACTAAGAGACCTTCTGGAAGTGAAAGCCAAATATCCAGATGCACCAATTGTTATGGGAAACACCACTGTGGGTATGTAGAAGCCAGGGAACTTGCTCCTTGTGAACATGGTCAAAATTTTTGAACAGCCCTATATATACAATATGCTTTTAAAGGAAGCAATGAAACTACTTATGTTTTGGTCGTTCATCAATTGTCATTATGATTTCAAGATCAGAAAAATATCCACTTGGTTTTTTAAAAGTCTTATTCTTATTTTTGTACCTCTTAGGACCTGATATGAAATTCAAAGGAATTTTTCACTCAGTTATCATTTCTCCTGATGGAATTGCAGAACTTAATGCTGTAAATTACAAAGACAATGGTGAGTTCTTAAAATCTTTGCTTATTGGCTTATGATATATTAACTACACGATTTACTCTGCCTAATGGGAAAGTAAAAGTAACAACTCTTCCTAATTATTATTATGTACAAAAAGAAGATGATGGTTGAGTCTCACTCTTCTTTAAAACACAAAAAACAAGTATTGATTCCTTTTGTTTTTACATATCATTTCTCTTTTTTTCTATTCAATAGTAATTAACACACAAAGATAGTTTTCAATGTTCACTTTTGTAAGATTTTGAATTCCAAATTTTCTTTTCTCCTTTTCTCTCTTTCCTTCCCCTTCCCCAAGACAGCAAGCAATCTGATATAGGTTATACACATACAATCATTTTAAACACATTTCCACATTATTCCTGTTGTGAAAGAAAAATCAGAACTAAGGGAAAAAAATAAAAGAAAGAAAAAACAAACAAATTTTAAAAGCATTAAAAAAAATATGCTTTGATCTGCATTCAGTCTCCACAGTTCTGTCTCTGGATGCAGATGGCATTTTTCATCCCAAATCTATGGGAATTGTCTTGGATAAATGTATTGCTGAGAGAAACTTAAGTTTATCATAATTAATGATATGATGATCATCATATAACTTTGCTGTTACCATATACGATGTTCTCTTTGTTCTAAGCTCATTTCAATCAGCATCAGTTCATGTAAGTCTTTCCAGGTTTTTCTTAAATCAGCCTTATATGTCATTTTTCAGTATATCAATATGCCCCTATCAAACCAATCTTTTTAACAAAGAAATTTAAACAAATAGTCTGAGACAAAGAAAAACCTTTGAGAGCATTTGCCAACAAGGAGTACTAACTGTGCAATGTAAAAAGAAAATAACATTAAAAGGCAACTAAACTACAATTAATTTTAATGACCAACATTAGTTTTAGAAAAGAGCTGATGAAGCTCTCTTTCCTCCTCTTGGTAAAGAGATAGGGACTATTTAGTGCAGCATGTATTCCCATTTTTCTCTAAATTTTATGTATTTCTTATTTTCTCTAGGGCAATACATTCATCCATGTAACTTTTTTCAACTGTACTCCAGTCGTTAGATACTCACTCTATTATCTAATTTTTTGTTTCTATTTTTTTGTTATCATAAAAAAGCGCTGCTAACTGTTCAAAGAATTGTTTCTGACTCATTTTCTTTGGGCTCAGTAATGGAATTACAAGGTCAAAGGGTTTAAACAATGTAATCACTTTTCTCCTTGCCATCCTCCTCTTTTTAGACATTGAGACTAATTTTGAAACTATTTATCCTCTATTATTGAATAATCAGCTTATGATTAAGAAATCTTAACTATAACTAAGCAATATCAACTAGCTCAGGCAGCTTAGTAGGTAGTGTTAGATAAATCTGCCAGTCTGCAAAGTGTTAATTATCCTTTTAATTTTCATTGAGTCACCTCAACTATTGCATATCAATAAACACCACAATAGTTTTTCAGTTTTTCAGATCCAAAGCTTTAAAGTGTAATATGTTTTGTGATAAGGATAGGTAATTAACATTGCATACATCTTATTGATTTGAAATATCTTGGTTTCAGGGCTGACAATAGGTGCTGGTTGTAGCCTAGCTCAACTGAAAGATATCCTGACTGATATGATCTTGGAGCTTCCAGTAGAGAAGACTCAAACATACCGGGCTCTCTTAAAGCATCTGAGAACTCTGGCAGGGTCACAGATCAGGAATGTGGCAGTAGGTATTCTTTCACACTAAATCTCAGCTATTAGCACTATGTTCTATTTGCTCAAGAAAAGATAGTATAGATCCTAGTAGGGTTAATCTAGGTTCAGGATTTACATTTAACAGGCACAGACTTAAGGGAGGTGGGTGCAAGTTTACTACTGCTCAGAACCTTGATTCAAAAAAGACATAAGGGAAGAAGAAATATAAGTATACAAGTAATACGGAGTTAACACAGTGGCCACAATAGCAATAAAGACAATATAACCAACAAATAAGCAACATACAACATACATCATCACCGCTCCAAGTAAGCACTGACATCTGAATTTCATGGTTGGGAGAATCCCTAGTCACAGCCATTTAGAGTCTCAGAGAGGGAAAGTTCCCAGGCAAGGTGTACAGTCCATCCTGAGTGAGATTCTCAAAGTCTCTTTCCCACTAAGGGACTTTTATAAACTGAGATCAAAGAAAGCACTGTACTGAGTATTTCCATTTGATATATGACTCATGAGATGAAGCAGCCTTCCAGGTGCAGGGTGCTCCATCTCAAGGGACCCACGAAGGAGAATATTTGTTCATTACTTTAGGATGACTGCATTTGCTCAGGGAATCCTGAGTTTCCAAGGTTTCTAAGGCAAACAGGTCAGCAATAAAGGAAACTTATTAATCAATGCTCAAGGAGGATGGCCTTTTCTTCTTATATTTTCCAGACATTCCGTCAGATACCTGCAAGCATGTTCTCATGTTCTCAGCAAAAAGTTACAAAAAGACATGGCCGAAACTAACTAGAATTCCTTACTCCCTAGGGTTCCTTACAATCCCCAAACTTTGAATTTTTTTTCACTTGTATTTTAAAGCATGTATTACTAATGGAATAAAGAAATCAATTTTTGTTTTCTTTACAAAGTCTTTAGGAGGCAATATCATCAGTAGACATTCAACATCAGATCTGAATCCCCTTCTGGCTGTGGGTAACTGTACTCTTAATCTGGCTTCAAAAGGTAAGTTATTAGAAAGGGTATAGAAGGTGTCAGAGGTAGAGCCCTGATAAATCAAACTGACAGAACAGAAAAGGATTTCTAGCCTAGTTCCATTTCCTGCTTTCAAGTAGAATCGTATCTAAATTATCACAAAAGTTGACATTTTTGTGTCAAGGACTCCTTTTTCAGTTTGGTCTCTTGATGTCTTTAATGTTTTTAAATGCATAAAAAATATATATATATAGGATTATAGAGAAAAATACTTATAGTGAAATAGTTATGAAAATATTAAAAAAAAGAAACCCTGTTTATGGACCCCAGGTTAAAGACCTCTGATCTAAATGAACAAATCTGAAACAATCCTTATCTCACAGGCCCTGGATAAGTGTGTTTGTATTCCATTGCCTAAATTGGTACAATTCCTTTTTCCTTTTAGGTATAAGAGATAGAGAACTGGTCTCAAAGTTGAAATTGTCACATATACTATGTGCCTAGGAACTGACCTCAGAGCCAGAACTCTGACTCATACCAGTTATATGAATTATATAGAATATGGAAAGGTCATATATTGTCATACATGACAATATATGACCTTTCCATATTCTAGGTAGAGATGGTTCTGCATCTAGTTTTCCTAAATGAGATTAGAGTAGTAATCTCATCAATAGGATTTACTGAAATCTAAGATCTAGTATCTGTGATCACAGCATGAATCAGTAAAAAGTGGCTAGCATATGATAAATGCGGATATTTATTTGTTGATTTACTGGTCAATAGAGTGCTAGTTTGGAGTCAGATTACCTGGGTTCAAATTTTGACTATAACACTTAATAGCAGTATGATTTTTTTAAGGCAAATTACTCTCTAAATCTTAGTTTTTCATTTGTAAAATGAAGAGATTTGAATTAAGTAGCCTATAATGAATTCCTTTTTAGCTGTAAATTTATGATCTTTTGACTTTTACCAAGGCTTCTCTTTACTAAGCTAAATATATCCAAATTACTTAACTGTTCTTCATATAACATCCTTCGGAGTCTCCTCACCATTCTGAGTGGCCTCTTCCTAGTGTCCATCTTGAAATGTTATATGCCTTTCTTAACACAGTGCTCTAAAGCAATAATATCAGCTTTGTATTGATTTTGAACACCACAGATTAACATCATCTATGTTGTATTGTATGTGTATTCATTAAACATTTCCTTGTTATTTTGGGGGGCTTTGAATTTGATATCTTTACTATAAAACAAGGCTGATGAGGACAAATTGTAAGCAGATTCTATCAACTTCCTTGTTACCGATACTGTACTTTATTAAGGCAATCTGAGATTACATTAATTTTCTTTAGCAACTATATGATGATGTGGTTCAAATTAAGGCTCATATTAAATTTTGTGATATATTTTCAAATATCTTTTTTTCTGCATGATAGTATTTTTTAAAAATTGAATCTAAGAATGTTCCACAAACTTCAAAGAGAGAAATTAATATCATTAATGAGTATTATGAAACATTCGATTGGGGCTGAAGATATAAGCATAAGCATCAACAGACTAATTGACCTACATATTGAAATGTTGAAATATATTGTTTAACAAATTTCTAGGTGATTGAGGATAGAAGATGATGGGGAAAAACTGTATTCTCAGGATTGGAATTTAAAAATTTCTTAGCTGTTGAGCTCTCCTATGGGTGGTAGCCCCACTGTAGCCCGCCAAAAGACATTTCATATGTACTTAGATAACGATCATATATGTTTATTTGTATGTTAACAAAGAAGGGGAAAATCAAAAAGTTTTTTAAAAATTATTATCTGTATCTCAGAATAAAACTTTTCTCCTTTATCCCCTCCTCAAAGCAACTAATCTTTTCCTTTGATGCAGTAGGTGACAAAGTGCTAGACTTGGAATGAGGAAGACATAAGTTCAAATGTAACCTCAGACTCTTACTAACTTTGTGATTTTGAGTAAGTCCTTTAACCTCTGTCTGCCTCATTGTCCTCACCTGTAAAATGGAGATAATAATAGCACCAATTTTCCAGTGTTTTTGTGAGGATAAAATGAAATAATATTTGTAAAGTACTTTGTAAAACTTGACACTACAGTAATACTGAATATTATTGTTATTCTTTATGGTATTTGGTTGCATGAGGTCCATCATTTATCAGAATCTGATGATGTGAAAAACAGAACAAGAGAGCTTGCCTCAGGCTCAGGAGGTCCTGAGTACAAGACCCCTTCTGGTACACACTGATTGTGTGATTTTGCACAAATTACTTTATCTCTCAGTGCCTATAGGAAACTTTCTAAGTTTCAGAGAAGGTGTTCCTCTACATTGATAGAGGCAGTTCCTTTCTATAACCTCTCTATTCCAACAAAATCACAGGTCTATCCAGAAAGAAAATAAAAAGGAAAGGGCCAAAATAGAATTATGGAAATTGCCTTTCCCCTCCTCCCCCCACACAGATGGAAAGCGACAAATCCCTTTAAATGACCAATTTCTTATGAGGGCACGGAGTGCAGATCTCAAGCCAGAAGAAATCTTGGTCTCAGTGAACATCCCCTATTCTAGGAAGGTAAGCAACTTCTCGGTTTTATCAATTTGGCTAATATGAACAACTTAATAATTTATCAGGCCTAATTTGGAGGGGAAAAATATAGGTTTCCTGTAGTCTTAGGTTCAGTCCCAGAAAACATTTCATTACAAATAACTTGTGCAAAGTTCAGACATTTTATTACTGTATATTCATATTACATATTGTATTATCTGTTCCCATGTTCCTTTTCTTCTTCCTTTGTATTCTCCCTTTGTTTCTCTTCCATTCTTTAAAATAGAAAATTGCTTTTTTTAATTGAGACTTTCCTCTACTTGGTTCTACCCCATGTTGCTTTTTTTCCCCTTTAAATAAAGTTTAAATAAACTTACCTTTTCCTGTTCTGGGGGGGGGGTTAGAAAAAAGCAGAGAAAATATTTCTATTAAAAAGTAATGTAAACTTTAATAATGTAAGACTTATTTTCCTACTGAGCATTTTCATTGGCAACACTTTGGGCTTAGAACTCTCTTCTTCCCTATCTGCCTCTTAGTGCCTCTAATTCTCAGCTAATATCCCACCTTCTGGTAGAAGCCTTTCCTAGTAGGCAGTTCTCTTAGAACCTTCTCTTTGGGATTAGCTCCAATTGGTCCTGTATATACCTAATTTGCACACCACAGTTTACAACTTGTCTCCCCCCATTAGAAGATGAGTTTCTTGAAAGCAGAGACATTTATTTGGTTTTCTGTGTAGATATACTAATGCTTGCCCTATATTATGTGCTTAACAAATTCTTGTTGATTTGACTTGTCCATGGCAATAGTTTCCTCTAAAATTTTCCCTCCCCACAATAAAACCTGGTTCTTTTTATAATAGCAATAGTTGATAGGCCCACATTGACCCATCTGGGGTAGCTAAGTGGTGCATTTGATAGAGAGGCCTGGAGACAGGAAGATCTGAATGTAAATCCTGCCTCAGACTACCTATGAAACACTGGACAAGTCACTTTAACCTCTATCTCAGTTTCTTCAACTATAAAATGAGCACTTACATGAAAATCAAATGAGATAATTTATAAAGTAGTCACTACAGTGGGTGATACATAGTAAATGCTTAATGAATATTTGCTTTCTACTTCCTTTCCTCTCCACCTGGATACAGGAAAATCTGGGATATATCAGTGTAGGGAGGCAGGGAAAAGAGATTGAGTTAAGTGGGAAGTGGAACGTTGCCATATTGATATATCTTGATATTTATATTTCTGAAAAACCACTTAGAAGTAAAATTATTCAATAATTATGTTGAAATGGGGAATGTTGTTGAATAGAGATGAGGTGTTTTGTATGGTTAGGATTGCATGCTAATTATTGGCAAAACTTAGAACCTAGAATTGACAGAGACCTAGAATCTAAGTCTTCTGGTTTCACTTTTCATTGCACCATTTATATTTTATATCCTCTGTGAAAGATGGCTATCTAAAGGAACTTTCTGTTGATTCTTTTTTGTACATCGAAGAACTCTTTTACAAAATGAATAAATGCCATTTAATTTCTCTGTCTGTGTGGCTCAGCCTCTCTCTCTCTCTGTCCTTCTGCTTACTGTATCTCTCTCTCTCTCTCTGTCTCTGTGTCTCTCTCTGTCCCCTTGTCTTCCTGTCTCTCTCTGATGTCTCTCTCTCTCTCTCTCTCTCTCTCTCTCTCTCTCTCTCTGTCTCTGTGTCTCTTTCTGTCCCCTTGTCTTCCTGTCTCTCTCCGATGTCTATCTCTCTCTCTCTCTGTCTCTGTCTCCATTTTCCTCTCTCTCTCTCTCTCTCTCTCTCTGTCTCTGTCTCCATTTTCCTCTCTCTCTCTCTCTCTCTCTCTCTCTCTTTCTCTTTCTTCCTCCCTCCCCCCCTCCTTCTCTCTCTCTCTTTCTCTCTCTCTCTCTCTCTCTCTCTCTCTCTCTCTCTCTCTCACCAATTTTGGATTTAAAAAAAACTTTGCATGATTTTTCTGAAGGCGAAAGATGCTTTTTAAAAATTGAACTTTATTAACCAGCTTAATGGCTAGTCATTCAGCAAAACCACATGCCTGTGTGCGTACAATGTATGCACATATTCTTAGCTACTGGGTAACCCTCAGTTTTAATATTTTTCTTTGCTTAATTTTTGTCCTTAGTGGGAATTTGTCTCAGCCTTTCGACAAGCTCCACGTCAGCAAAATGCCCTGGCAATTGTTAATTCTGGAATGAGAGTTCTTTTTGAAGAAGGCACAAACATCATTAAAGACATCTGCATTTTCTATGGAGGTATTGGTACCACCACTGTCTGTGCTAAGAAAATTTGCCAGAAGCTCATAGGAAGGTATGATATGAGATCTATAGACTTAAAATGATAGGGCATTTCTAATTTATTGCTATATAGAATCCTTTATTGCTTCAAAACTCTTACTGCTGTGGGTTTTTCTCCCACAAACACTAATTGCAGCCCCTCCATTGTCACACAATGTTAGGGAGCTACTAGGGCCAAGTTCTGCTAAGGACCTACTTCACATTAGGCTAGTCTTTGGCCAACAGAAATTGTTCATTAGTTGGTTTTTTCTTCAATTCCCTCCAACTTTGTAGAACCTGCCAGAGCTGTTAAAAACCTTCACTTAAAGGTGAAATATCAGAGTTGACTTAATACAACATTCATTCATGCATTCACCCATTGTTCAGTTAAGACCTAAAAGTTATCAGTGTAGGGGACTTCTGTTGTTCCTATCAGTCAATCCACAAACATTTATTAAGGACCTAACACATGCCAGATACTGTTCTGGATTCCATAGATAATAGAGACGAATATGAGATGGTTCCCACTCTCAAAGAGTTTATATTACAGCAAATATTGTAAACCTTCAAGTTTCCTAGGATACTAAGAAGTTAAATGCTTTATCCATGGTCATATAACTGGTACAGTATTTGAACCCAAGCCTTTCTTTCATCAAAGCCATAATTTCTCTTTATTGCCAAGAAACATATATGTGGGATGTATACTAAATTATATGGAATCAATTAAGGTTTCATTATTACATGTGGATGATATTACCTATGGATGTAAAATCCAAAATGATCTCAGATAGAGCTATCAGCATAAACCTTCGAGCTGGAAGGGACATTGGAGGATCATTTGGTTTAATTTTCTCAAATTAAATCTCATTTTGATAGATGAAAAATATAAAGTCCAGAGAGTTTAAGCAATTTTACTAAGATCATCCAGCTATTAAATAGCAGAGGCAAAATTTTAATGGAGGTTCTCCAAATCCACATTCAGTGATTGCCCTTCCCTACCATTCTTGAATATGTATTTGTTGTTGTTGTGTGTGCATGTATGTTTGCACCTTAGTGCTGTCTTGCAAATGAATACAAATAATTTTCCTGATAAGTATGTGTTTATCAGTCTGTTTCCCAATAATAGCTTTGAAGAAAGTAAAATAAATGAAATCTGTATTCTTTGTCCTGAGAATGACTGCTCACCAGGATAAAAAAGTATGTGTAGTTTAAAGATTGATTGTCAAATGCTCTCTCTCTGTCCCTCTGTCTTCTTCCCTCCCTCCCTTTCTCTCTCCTTCTATCCATTCCTCTTTCTATTTCTCTCTCTTCCTCTCCTTCTTTCTTTCCCCTCTCCTTCTTCCTTCCCTTTCCCTTCCTCCCCTCTCCTTCTCCTTTTCTGTCCTTCCTCCCTCCCTTTCCCCCTCACTCTTCCTTTCCCCTCCCTCCCTCTCTTTCTTTCTCTCCCTCCCCCTCTCCCCCATCTCTCTCTTTCTCTCTCTTTCCCCACTTCTCCTTCTTTTCCTCCCTTCCCTGTCTGTCTCTCTGTCTGTCTGTCTGTATCTCTCTCTCCTTTCTTCCTTCCTCTCTCTCTCTCATACTATCTCTCCCCCCTTTCCCCAAACACCCCTACATATACATACATGTATGCATTTATGTATATGTATTTGTATGTATATAGAAGGAAAGGAGAGGGAATAAAAAGAGACAGTGCTAGCCAACTTCTTTTCAGCTCATTTAAAATTTTGTTTTGGTCCCTCTTATAATGGGAGGAATAACTTGATTATAATGGGAGGAATAACTTGATTTAGCCTATAATACAATATAATTATAATTATGACAGCCTTTAATCTTTATTTTAAGAACCATGCTTTTGTTCAATAGGCTATCTGAATCTATAGGCTAATGACTGGTATGTATTGAGTTCTACTTTTTAAAAAAAAAATTTAAATCTATTTCTTATAGAGCATGGAATGAAGAGATGCTGGGAGAAGCTTGCAAGTTGGTTCTAGGTGAAGTTTTGCTCCCTGGCTCAGCTCCAGGTGGAATGGTGGAATACAAGAGATCTCTCATTGTTAGTTTTCTTTTCAAATTCTACATAGAAGTGTTGCAAAATCTAAAGATGATGGTAAGTGTTTAGATCTGGTTTCCTTCTTCTGAAAGATATTGTTAAGTATCAGTGAAGAATGTACTCTGTGACTTACTAGATAAAATTATCCCAGAAAATTTTCTCATTCCATATACAAATATGATAAAATTACTTATACCAATATCCCTTAGAATACTGAAGATAAAAGAGTACATGTCCTTGATATATGTGCTAACCTACTGTTTTCTAGGACAAGGCTGGATCATCAGTAAACTGGACATTTCTGGGAAGCATCGTTCATTGAAATGCGTAGTTTTCTGTAATGCAAACAGATTTTTTTTTTAAATGCCAGTATTTTCATTTTTTAAAAAATCTCTGGCTATGTAGAATATTTGTGTTCTTTAAAGAGTATGAATGGAATTTTTGCCAACAAAGAGTCATTATAGTAAAATGGAAAGAGTGGCAATCATTGAATCACTGAAAATAGGTTTGACTCTTGTCTCATTCATGACCTGTATGACCAAGTCAGTTAATCTCTCTTTTGGTCTCAGGTCCCTCATCTTTAAAATGGTTTTAAGTGTATCTGTATTGCTAATCTCACTAGGTAAGATAATATGCCATGTAAATCTTCAAAATGTTATATAATTATAATCTATTACTCTTTACTCATAAGGCTTATTTGTAATAACATGCTATTCTTCATATAAATTTCATCTCTTATTATTTAATTGCTTATTTATAATGATATGCTACTCTTAATATACAGATATACAAATATTAATCCTAGTGACTCATTTGCAGAAATGGTGACTGATTTGTGCAGCTCCATCTGTGTTAGAGGTCCTTAATCTTTTTTGATTTATGACTCCATCCAGACAAGTCTATAGACCCTTCCTTATAGGAATTGCCTAGAATTATAATTTTTTTTTGAAATACAATTATCAAAATATTTTTAAGAAGGGAAACATTTCATGGATCCCAGATTAAAAACTTCTGTTCTTTCCCCTTTTCTATATAAGGATAGACCTTATGTGTATAAGACTGATGCTAGAAATGGGCTGTAATAGAAAGGTCTTTGGAGTGAAACTGGGAAACTCTTGAGTTATATTCCTAGCTCTATTCCTCCCTTGCAGTTTCATTTCTTTATACTTTCATTTTGTCATCATTATCATTTTAGATAGAGGTAGTTAGGTGGTGCAATGGATAGAAGGCTGGGTCTAGAGTCAAGAAGACCTGAGTTCAAATACAGTCTCAGATTCTTAATAGCTATATAACCTTGGGCAATTCACTTCATGCTTTTTGCCTCAGTTTCTCCATCTGTAAAAATGAGCTGGAAAAGGAAATTATAACCACTCCATTATTTTTGTCAAGAAAACTGCAAATGGGATCCTGAAAAGTAGGATACATCTGAAGTGATTCAACGACATCAAAATAATGTTAAATATCAGATGGGATGGTACAGTTAAGTGAATGCTAAATTTGGAGTCAGAAGACTTTAATTCAAATCCTGTCTTAGATATTTCCTTTTTTCCTTATTATGGACAAGTCATTTAACATCTTAGATTTTTTCATCCATGTGGGTGAATACTGTCTCACAGGGTGGCTGGAAAAGTAGCTCTGTTTAAACAATAGAATTCTGTAGGGATATGAATATGATTATAATCCCCCAATACTCTTCCTTTTTTGATCACTGTGATCATTTCCTAAATTGATCACATTGATTAAGAAATGTTAAGTTATTTCTAGATTTTATCTTTACAGTTTCTTTTCCTATCACCAGTTCTTTGAGACTGGCAGGAAAAAAAGATGTTATTTTTCTTTTAGAGGTGGGAAAACTAAAACCCAGAGGAAAATAGGAATATATCTATAATATCTATAAAAATTATATCCATAAAAGCCAAGTCTATGGCTTATTATTAAAATCTTTTCTCTTGTGATGCAAAACTAAGAAAAAGAATGTTCTAATTCTTTGATGCATCTGTTATTGATGTGAGATGGACTCACTACAGATCACAGACCATCTATAACTTCTCATCCTGCTCAACTCTTGGCCTTATCTTCCCAAAAATCCTGTATAGTAGTCCACCCAGTAAACTGGAAGCTATCTTCTAGATCAATTGTGTCAAATTCAAATAGAATGGAATCTCTGCAGGTGCATGTTGTCTTAGAAAACAACAAAATGAATATTATTTATCTTATATTATTTGGGAGTGCAGCAAGATGGTGTAGTGAATAGAGTGCCAGGCCTAGAGTCAGGAAGACCTGAGTTCAGCTGTGAGCTCAGAACTTACTATCTGCGTGATCCTTGGCAAGACAAATAATCCTGTTTTTCCTCCATTCCCTCTCTGTGAAATGAGAAGGAAATAGCAAGTCACTACTATAGCATTGCCAAAAAAAAAAATCCTAAATGGGGTCACAGAGTCAGATATGACCTGAAGCAATTGGACAACTTCAGACAACATTGTATTTTTATTTATTTATTTTTGTTAATATTTCCTAAATTCCTAAAATTACATTTTACTCTGGTTCAGGCTGTTCTGTAGAGTTTGGCAGCAGTTGACATCTCTGTTTTAGATCACCGACGTTATGTGGGTACTAGTGAAGTACGTGGGTTGGCCGTGTATTATACTTTGCTTCTGAAGCTTCCTCATTTCTGGTCATACATCTCAGTTTCATTGATTTAGAGCTAGAAGAAAACCTATAAACCACCAAGTCAAATTCTCTTATTTTGCAGATGAGAAACCTGAGCCCCAGGTAGGTTAAAGTAATTTGTCCAGAGTCATTTTTAAATCATCTTTTATGCCTCTTCCAGTATACATTTCTCATTTGGTAATACACTTCAATCTTTTTATTTCTTCCATGTGCCTCTTGGGTAACCCATAAATTTAATTTAATGTAATAATACATGTTTAGTAGCCACATAGTATCACCAGAAAAAAATAGTGATGGAAAGATGGATCTTTGGCTCAGGAAGAAGTGAGGGGTCATTAAGATCCCCAGAGTTGTTTTAATTGCATATTATAGAGTAAAGACAATAAGAGTTTTTATTTATATACTGACTTAAGAGTCTCAAAGTACCTTTTATATTTCATTTGACCCTTACAGCATTTTCTTTTCCAATTTTTATTTTAAAAGTAAATGTTTTATTGATTGTTTTTAAAAATTAGCTATCGAACTGACCCCCAACAGAAATTTTCTTATAACAAAGGCAAGGGGCTAAAGTATAATAGCTCAATAAACTGGCTATTTCTGATGATTGCTTCATTCTAATACTTCTCTGCTGAGAAACTATTATCCCTATTTTACAGATGAGCAAATTGAGGCTTAGAGAAATTAAATAACTTTTTCCATCACCATATAGCATTTAAAGATAGGATTTAAGTCCAATTCCCTTCATTTTTAAATCCTGTAGTTTTCTGTTTTGCCATATTTTCATTTATGAACATAGTACGATCTTCCTATAATGAAAAGCTATCATCTTGGAATTTTAATTTTTTCTTAAAAATGATTTAAATAAGCATTGCAAGGAATATTAGAAATTAGTGATACAAATTTATTTAAAACTATGCATATGCTATATTGTTTTGTTAGTTAATTTTCTATATGTATTTTTTTAATCTCTAAAATGAAAGCTGGAGAAGGAAGTCTCCAATTTTCTGTGGTCTTCATTTTCCTTAGCTAGATTGTTATTTATTAGTTGAGATCGATGATTGTGTCTTCTGCTGCCTTTTTACCCAAAATTGCCCTACATATAGAAGAGAAATCAATGAATGTTTGCTAGTGATGATGGCAGTGAACAACTGAACGTTAGGTTTGGATTAGAACTGTTGGTTATTAAGTGATTGAGGGCTTTACTTTGAGTTTATTTTAAGCTAATTTTAGAGTTTATTTTATAAATAAATATAATATAAATGAATATATGTATTTATTTATATTATTTCTATTTATATATTATACATATTAATGTTATATTAATATCATATATTAATTAATCATATATAATATATAAGTTAATATATTTTAAATATTAATTAATTATATATTAATGTTATATGTAATAATATAATATATTTATATTATAATTTATAATATAAACAAATAAAATATAAATAAATGAATAACTAAGTATAAAATAAACTTGAGTTTATTTTAAACTAAAAAACTAAAAAAAACTAAAATAAAAACTAAAAAAAACCCCTAAAAAAATTATGAATTGTTTTCCTTTCAGAACCCTTCCCTCTGCCCTTGGTTACCAGATGAGTATGGCAGTGTTTTAGAAGATTTCCATTCCAAACATTATGAGACTGTTTTAAAGTACCAGGTTAGTAGCATTTTTCCATTACCAAAGTGTAAAGGCACAAATTGTAAATATCATGCATGAACTTTATTTTGTTTGTTTAATTTTTTTTTTCTGCATGGGGGGATATGTATTGAAAAAAAGAGATGATGATACTGTAGGAAATAATTCTTATCTTAAAGCAATAGAGGCTACCCATGTTGCCACGAAATTTTCTATGTTTTTCCAATCTCTTGTTTCCATTCTTGTGGCACTGAAATATCTCTATTCTTACTCTTTCCCACTTACTTAGGAAAATCTACTAGTATCAAATATGGATAGGCACTGAAGGAAAGAAAGGAAAGTAATATTTATTAGACTGTGGCTAAAAAAAAAACCCAAACTAAAACTAACTTCAGTTGCTTAAAGTGTTATTTACATGACTGATCCACAGATACACAACTCATATGTTTCCCTTAGAAATCTAAAATATAGTGAAATCTTTACCTAGATGTCATTTTCATAAGACTTCAATTCCCATAAAACTCTTACCTTATATTCTAACATTTTTTCTAACATATATTCTAACAAGCATAGTTGGAAGTGATGTGGTCTATACTAGAAGAAATTAATGTATGAGTTTACTTATAGTTACTTTGTTAGAAAGGACCAAATGAAAGAATATAGGAATATAGAGGACTGTGTGAATATGGATCACAATATTCTCACTCTTTTTGTTGTTGTTCACTTGCATTTTGTTTTCTTACTCATTTTTTTTTCCTTTTTGATCTGATTTTTCCATGCAGCAGGAGAATTGTATAAATGTTTACTACACATATTGCATTTAATATATATTTTAACATGTATAACATATATTGGATTGCTTGCCATCTGGGGAGGGAGTGGAGGGAAAGAGGGAAAAATCTGAAACACAAGGCTAGGCAAAATCAATATTGAAAAATTATCCATGCCTATGTTTTAAAAATAAAAAGCTTAAAAAAAGAATTTAGTTGTTTCCTCTATTAATACATATAAATGGTTTTGTTTACTAAACAGAAGGTAGATACAAAACAGTTTCTTCAAGATCCAATTGGGCGTCCCATCATGCACCTCTCTGGTATTAACCATGCAACAGGTGAAGCCATTTACTGTGATGACATACCAGCACATGACCAGGAACTTTTCTTGGCCTTTGTAACAAGTTCAAGAGCTCATGCCAAGATTGTGTAAGTAATATCATGAGTTGAGGAAATCAATAATAATTTGCTTTTTCATCTAACATCCAAAACCTGCTGCCAATAAAAGTTCTTTGCTAGTTTATGAGAGAAGGCCAAAAAGACCAAGAAGGGAAATTATTTGCTAAGGTTGTCAGTGAGAACCAAGGTCATGTGGAACTGGAGTTCAGGATTTGTTACAAATAATTTCATCATTTCTCATGAAAGAGCTTAGGTTAAAAATCACAGAATCAAGGAACCTCAGAGGTGGAAGAAATATCAAAGGTTCTAGTCTTGTCTAGTTTACTCCCACTTCAGTGTAGGAATTCCACTATAAAATCCTTGATAGGTACCACAGAAAGCTCTGCTTGAAGAATTCCAGTGAAGGTGAACTCTAATTCTGAAACAGTCCATTTCACTTTTGAGATAGCTCTGTTAGGAAGTTTTTCCTTATTTGGGACTGAAATTTGCTTTCCTGTAACTTCTGTACATTGATTCTGGTTCTGTCATCTAGTTAGATTTATGAGGTTCCTTTCAGTTCTAAATATATGATTGTGACTTGCTTTTAGCCAATGTAGATTGGTTCCTAAAGTTCATTGCTTGTGTGTGTGTGTGTATAAAAGCAAATTTTTTCCTTTGTATTCTTCCCAGTCAAATCCAACTTGGAGCCATCATTCTGTTGTCTTAGACTAGGTGAGGAAAAGGTTGTTGGGACAAAGAATAGAAGAGGACCCTTATTCTGAAGACTTACTATCATCATCAGCTACTGGATCAGTTAGAATAGTGAGGCAAATAATGAGACTGGAGTATTTGTTAGGTATATTTTACCTTTTATGTCTTGTCTTTCAATGGCTATATTCTAAATAGCTTTTGGATTTCATGTATGTTTCTCTGAAGAAATGTTGCAATTTATTTTTTAATTTAGATCTATTGATACATCAGAAGCCCTAAAACTACCAGGAGTAATTGATGTCCTGACAGGTAAAGATCTTCAAGATGTAAACTCCTTCAAGAGTTTTCTTGAAAATGAGAAAATATTGGCAACTGATGAGGTATAATGCTTTTACTGTTTTTAAGTATTTTTTCCAATTAACATCAGTTATATTTTTTTAAAAATTAGCAAAAGAATTTTAAAATGTATTATCAAACTATTCTAACATTCCTTCATCTTTATTACCGAATTTTATGTTCAATCACAGTTACCAAAATCTGCTTAGTCATTTTCCTATGTAGTTATTTGTTTAAGTGATTTAAAAATATTTGTTTTCTAAAAACAGGAGTGGTTTTAAGGTTGGAAGATTTGACCTGTGGTTTGTTAAGGAGGGAGTGATAATATTTGAACTATTTAACTATACAGATAAAACTGAAGGGGAAAAAAATGGAGCCAGATTTGAGGGTGAGGGACTAGGAAAACAGGGACAGATGAAGAAACTGGACATTCTAGTGAGAATGAAGAATAAATTTAGGAGAAATGAGACAAAGTTCTAGATCAAAGAATAGAAGACTATAACTAGGGAGAGATAGTTCAAGATCATGGAAGTAGCAAGTTGTAGATAATGGTGTGACCTTAATTAGTGTCTCCATGAATGACCAAGGCAGAATTAAAGTACAGATCATAGAAATTGAAGAGGTTGATATATTTACTGGGAGGCCGGTTATGTCTGAAGGGACATCAACATGTATATTGAAGTCCTTAAAATGAAGGTAGTGGTTGGAGTCAAGAAGACAATTATTAGTTAAGAAAGTTGTTGACGTTGTTTGTTCTTCGTTCTTGAAGTGGACCATGATATGAGGGTTAGGAGGTTGGGTGGGGGGAGGACGGATGCCGTGACATGCAAGTGAATTGGATTTAAGTGAGAGAGGGCTGTACAAAGCCACCAGCCTCACTCTGTCCTCCAGAAACATCTGGATCCAGTGGCAAGATATAGATCAAGATGACTGGAGATGGCCCGGGATGCAGCACCTTGAAAAAGTCGGGGGTGGGGGGGGGGAGAGAGGGAGAAAGACTTGGAAGCTGATGGATGATGAAAAAGATCTATACTGAGTGAACTTGGCAGCACCTGGCAGCAGGTGGCAGCAAAACTCCTGAGTGCATCCCAAATCAGATTAAAATGATTACATTTCAATGGGAAGCCTTTAAGAAAAATACAAATACAGCATAGATGATGTTAATTTTTGTTTTTTAAATCAATGTGCAGCCTCTACTCTTCCCATTTGAGTTTAACACGCTGATCTAGATGAATGGAATAAATCTTTGAAGAAGTAGCTGCTGAGTATTGGTAGAAGTTGATTGAGAAGCTAAGTAAGCAAGCTTCTCCTGGCCTGAGGACATGAGAGAAGAAATATTTAGTATTTGAGAAGTGGCCAGTGAGGTAAAATCTTCCCAAATTGCTTTTCATCAGCAAGAAAGAGTGAGAGAAGTACAAAATAAAAGGAAATTTGATAAACAAAACAAAATACAACTGGGTTTTTAAAAGCCACTGTAGAAATAGGAAACTGGGAAGTGCTAGATACTTTAGGCAGATTGGAATGAGAGAGTGGTTCTGGTAATTGGTGAAGAAGGTTTTTACTGTAGGAGATGGTGATGCTGAATTGCAAAAATTAGGGGAAAAGTGAATAGGAGTTAGTTAACCAAAGCATGGTGGAGCTCTTACCCTCCAAGATTTTCTGATGATGAAGAATGGTGTCGGATTATATTCTCTAAAGGAACAAAAGAGTTAAGCCTTGATCTTGGGCCAGATATCTGGGTAAGTAAATGCCTATAGATCTGCTCTGCAAGAGCCTGAGGGAATTCATGCTCTTTGCCAGCTCTTCCTAGATGATGCACAGTCAAAAAAAACTTTAGACTTGGAACATGCATTTGACTCCTGTTTATATAACAGGACCTGTTGTGTAACAGGGACCTGATGTTAACAAAATATCAGTGGCTTAGAAATTTGTATAATGACAAATGTTAAAAGTGAGTCTTTTGATCTAGGAAATATTAGTTCACTCAGTACATATAAGCATTTTGCAGGCGTTCTTAAACCTCTGAGCATTCCAGACATTAGAGTTCTCATTCAGTATCTAATTCAGTGTCTGATAGAAACAGGAAAAATTTAGCAGTCATGCTTAAAAGGAAAAGATTTTTAAAAATCACTGGAGCTTGAACTAAATTTATCTTGAATAGAAACTGCTGTGAACCCCAGGAGCCAGCACCAAGGTGTTTTGGCAGAGTATGCTGAGAACTGTGGGAACTATGTAAATATTAACTAAAAAACAAGATTGTTTGATATTGCCTGAGGAGTGTTTCCTTTGTAGATGAAATGGAATAGAAAGTGTTCTGGCATACTTTTGAGATAGGAACTGTTCATTTTCACATTGCATAAGGGACAGTGATAATGTTTTTTGGATATTCTCTACTGTGGACCCCCTGGAAACAGGAAGGTATACTGGAAAAATGTTCACATTGATGATACTATGATGAGTTATATAGATAGATAGATAGATATAGATATAGATATAATAATAGATTAGCATAGTCTTAGGCTAAATTAAAAAGAGAATCATGTTTGAGAGGTGGGAGGTGACTGGGCTGGTAAGGGGATAATGAAAGGAACTAAGGAAGTTTAGCTTGGAGAATAGAGGGAGAAAGAGTATGAAGTAAATAAATACAAAGGGAAAGGAATATCAGCAGAAAGCAGAAGGAAAAACAATACAAAGAATATGTCAAAGTAACTTTTGGCTTTTCAGAAGTTGAAGTGAACCAAAGTTAATAAAAAAGTCAGACAGTAGCTTCTCATCTATCTCATTTTGTCCCTTCTGCTCCTCATCCCCCCAAAATTCTGAGTAAGATACATTAAGCTCTAAGTCAGAAGTTTGTTACCTAGACTTGTAATGCCCCTTCAACTTGCCAGTATAGACATATCTCTCATAAGAAATATGAAAGAATATGTCTTAATAACTCAATGCTGTCAAAAGTTTTGTTATCAAAGGTTGAAGTTATAGAGAAGGAATTGGAATATGGTCCAACATAGGACTATTGTATATCTCTTCCTTTACTCTTTTTCTTGTAGGATTGGATTTAATTTAACAAGCATTTATTGAATATTTTATTAAGTTCCAGGATCTGATCTAGATCCTGGAGATACAAAGACAAAACTAAAACAGTCCTTACCCTAAAGGAGCTTGCATTCGATTGGGGATGGTGGTGGTGGTAGTAAGCATAACAGTTGCCCAAAGAAATAAATGCAAGATAATTTGAGGAGATAGCAAAAATAACTGGGGCAATCAGAAAAGACTTCCAGCAGAACATGGGGCATGTGAACCAGGTCTAGAAAGAAGTTAGAAAGCAAAAGTGAAGAAAAAATAGCCTGTATAAAGACATGCAAACAGGAGGTAGCATGTTGAATTCAAAGGCTAAACAACTAGTTTTGCTGGAATATGAAGTATTCTTGTAGGGAAAGACTATGAAATAAGGTTAGAAAAGGTATCTGGGAGCCAGTTTGTTGGATGAACTATATGTTTTTTGAAGACAACGACTAGTATAGTCAGACTTGTGAATTCAGAATATTAATTCAGTGTCTGTGTCAAAGATATATTGAAGAAGAGAGAAACTAGAATGAGAGATCAACTAGAAGGCTATAAAAATCATCCAAATAATAGAAACTTTAATTATGCTAGTGATAATAAGACTTTCATGTTGGGGAACGGTTAACTCTTTCTTTCATTATAGTCCTCTTTCCAGTAATATAGACAACAGACTTGGTCCCTGGTCAGGAAGCACCTTCCCTCAAGGACCTTCCCTCAAGCCCAGTCCTGGTCTGTTCTCAAGAAGCAGTGCCATTGCTGTTTATTCCCTGTGGCTATTGCTAATGCTGATCCACTTCCAAGGAGTCTTGAAATTTACTTAATCCCTTTTGAGCTGTCATCATTTTTTTTTCAAGTATGTCTTGTTTCCAGAAGATTTGCTAATAATGGCTATTACTTAATTCATTTCCTTTTATTTGATGGAAACATAGGGACCTGCTATATAATCAGGTCCCTGTTAAACTCTACTCTGATGTCACATTTCAGTACAGAGATTATTCAGAATTATCAAAAGTCACTTTAGTGGATTTGAGCTCTAGTAGATCCTAACATGCCAGAAGATCTTTCAAGTGCTGCCAGGTGACAGAATCTCTTGTTGGAGAGCCTCATCCTCAGAATGATGGTCACTGAAGGATAAATGTATTTCAACACAGCAGCACAAAATCTACTAATGCATAGAAAGGTTTCATTTAATACTGAATTGATCACCATCAAAACTGAGGAGTTTTTGAACTTTGAATATATGTACCAGACACTAACTTTTAGCATGAAAATACATAAAGAACCTGTGGTGCTGATGTGTGTACCTAACTCTGTATAAGAATGTGAAGGTGATAGAAGAATAAAAATAAAATATGTCCCTCTGTGGTCTTTGTGTTTTTTAGGTCCTTGGTGTTGGCCAGATTGTGGGTGCCGTGATTGCTGATTCAGATATTAAAGCAAAGCAAGCAGCTCATCTGGTGAAAATTGAGTATAGTGATTTGAAACCTGTGATCCTTACTATTGAGGTGATTATGAAATTCCTCAGTGATTTTCCTTTCAGAAATTAGGAACAGGAACTTATTAATCATTGAGAGGGAATTGTATCACTGGACATGACCAGCTATGTCCCCTTTCTTCCTTTATCTCCCAGCACTATTCAGTCAAACTCTGAAAGATTAAAGGAATTCTCTCCTGTGAAATCCAATTAGTTCCATTTTGGTACTCCCCAGTGTGTATCTTTCAATATAAGAAAAAAGTTTTATAAGTTTTTAAATCATCATCTTATATAAATTTATAAAATTTGAGAATTTGAGAATCTTCAAATGCCTGTAGACATTATGATCAGTTGCTCACATTTCAAAATGATTTTTTGATTCTGAAATCACTTTGTGAGTTTCCAAAGGCTATTAGATTTCTCTCTGAAATTTTACATGTTCTTATATATGTTTTTTCTTTTACTTATTTCAATTATCTTATAAAGTAATGAAAGCATGTCACAATTTTTAAAAGCTAGGGAAACCAATTTTAATGTATTAGAAAAAAATTTTTTTAAAGATGTTTTGAGTGCTCTAAGGTTCTTTGAGGAACAAATTTATGTTCACAACAGGATTATTTGTCATAGGGGGAAAAAAATCATCTTTGTGATGGGGAATTGATTCCAAAACAATTGCTCTCTCTGCCAAGGACCTGTGAATTTGTTTGAGCAATTTCTTTAAAACAATCAAGCAAAAAAAGCTACTCTCTTTTCAAAATCTAAATCATGCCTTTTTAGTGAGCTAATGATGTGGTGCTAGTGGTAGAGAGTTGAGATGTGAGAATCCCCTCTGGTTGGTGCACAGGTCCAATGTGAAAGAATTCACAAACCTGAAAAGTCTGAATGACAAAAAGGATTTTTAATGGCACTGAGAACCCAGCTTTGCTAGGAAGACAGACTTCTTAATGGCAAGATGTCCTGTTAGGGAAATAAAAGTTATCACTGAGAAGAGGGTATCTTCACAGCAGGTAAGAGTCCTGGCAGGCAGCTGTGCCAAGAGGTTCCTTGGCAAGGCATAATCCTGCTCCAGACTTATGCAGAGATTTAGAGTTTAAAATTGTCTTTTTATAAGAAGTCTGAGACTGGGGCTTCTATTCAATGCCCAGTTGAAAAGAGAGTACTTATCTTGGAGTTTCAAGCCATTTAATAGGAATATCAGGCCCAGATTTTCAACTGAACGATACCACTTTAACTGGGACTTTGAGTTACTGGGAGTGGTGCTGGGCTAATCTTCAATTCAATAAAGAGTGCAGCTAGTCCCTGCCAAGATTTCCAACTGAATGAAACCACTTAACTGCCCTGAAGGGTGGGTCTCTGTCACAGGAGAGTTTCAGAGTTCACCCCCAAAAGCCAAGACACAATTTGCATCACTAGGAAGATATTCAAGTGATTGTTTTAGGGCTTTTGAGTCCCTGAAATCAAAACAAATGTTTTTAGAAGAATTGGGACCATTACTCACATATAATAGATTTCTTTTGAACATCACTATACACTCTCCATTTCCTTTCTCAAAACAAAACAAAACAAAAGAATATTTGCTTTTGGAAGCTATTCGTGTAGTTCTTTAGTACTTAGCGGAAGTTTTCATAAGGATCACTGAGGATTAAATGAGGAGATTATAAAAATAATGATTAGTATTTATATAATACTTTGAGATTTACTCATTTAATCTTTACAATAACTCTATAAGGTAGGTGCTATTGTTATCTCCATTTTACTCATGGAGAAACTGAAACTACAAAAGTTAAATGGCTTGCTTAGGGAAGCAGTTAGAAATATCGAAGACTAGATTTCAACTCGAAGTCTTTCTGATTCCAGACACAGCACTTTATCTACTGCATAAAATTATTTTATAAATCTTAAAATTCTATTTAAATATAAGCACTTCTTTTCCTCCTCTTCTTTCTCCTTGTCCTCCTCTTCCTTCCAGTTTCAAAATGTTCCTATCTTCATCATCCAGGGAAAATAAGAATTAAGAAACAATACACAAAGTCTCTAATTATTTGACAAAAAATAAATCCCACCCAAAATAAAAAATCTAAACTTTACAAATATTGCTTACTAGGGTGTGGAACAGTATCCCTACTCCACCTCTGTACCATCTTCATTAGCAATTAAATCTAAGACTGATTGAAACACAAATAGATGGATTAAAGGGGTGTGTGGAAAATAGTATAATGCCCCAGTCTAGATGGAAAGCAGGCTTCCCTCATCAAGAAATATTTGGAAAATTCATAGGCTCAAGATGGCCTAGAAACCCAGAGAACACATGGTCTTACAAAAATAAAAATTCCTCAATAGTTTCCAAATTAACTTTGGGAGCCAGTGTGCAACAGTGGGAAAATGTTTTGAATCTGGAGTCTTTGGACTTGAGTTCAAAGCCTTTAATTGCTGCTTACTATTTGTGGGATCTTGGACAAGTTGCCTTTCTCTGGGCCTCAGTTTTCTTATCTGTAAAATGGGGAGATTGGATCAGAAGAATTCTAACGATTCTTCCAGTTCTAGATAGCTAAGTTTGTGTTTCTCTTTTTTGACCCAGGAAATATTATCTTTATTTTAGTTCTAAAATCAACGAGGTGACTAAATAAACTATGATGTACATCAGTTGTTAATTTGGTATGATAAAATTAAAACTATTCATCATCAAATAACCATTAAAACTGAGCATGGAAACCAATTTTAGAACATACATTCCTTCTATGGCTTGTATGGCATCTATAGGAAGAGTGTCATTGTGGGAAAGAAACTGGACTTTGATGTAATTTATGTATTCAGAGTTAATAATCAGAAAACATTTTCTTTTTAGTTAAATTGTGTTTATCACCCTCCCCCCCTCCCCCAGTTTCATTGTTTATATAAATTTTATCTTTTGGAAAATATTATGTAATTTTTTTATGTAAATAAGTTTGTTTTTTTTTTAAACAATGTCCTTCAACACTTGGAATTTATCATTGTTACCATGGTAAACTGCTTTTTGTCTATCCTCCTAACAATGAAACTTCAGTGTTTAAAATGGGAAGAGCACATCTGTTCTTGGAAAATGATATCTGTGATGCTGACCTATTTTAAAGGTACTCACCCCTTCCATCCTCTTCCACAGCCTCTCCTTCCCACCTCCCTTTTAGGAGATCTGAAATTGCATTATTGGTAAAGACTCTTCAGGGAGTGGCTCTGAGGTTTCCTTGCCTCTGCAAGAATCATTTGTGGGAAAGTTCAGCAAGACCTAGTTTAGAAACAAACACTGCTAAGATTCAAACAATGAGAACAATGAGGCTGTCTTGTGTAATATTAAGTTCTTATGGATTAGCTTTTTTCTTTTCTTTTCCTTAAATTTTCTTCAATGAACAAAATTTATCCTTTCTCTCTTTCTTTTTCTCTCCTTTCCCCCCTCCATTTTATATATAGGAAGCTATACAGCACAAGTCTTTCTATGAGCCAGAAAGAAAAATAGAATATGGAGATGTTGATGAAGCATTTAAAGCTGTTGACCAAATCCTTGAAGGTAAAACATTTTTCTCATTAAACATCGGGAGGCAGTGTTGGGTAAGAGACGCAGAAGATCTTTGTATCAATCTCACACTGTCATATATTCTTATCCTTTGTCTTTTGTTTTTGAAGAGGACCAATGACCAATGGTATTGTTGAGGTTCAGAAGGGACCCCAAAAGGTTGGGTCACATACCGGTGTCACAAAATATCTGAAAAGAATTTTCAGATTTGAACCCATCTCCAAGTCAAGGGGCAAAGTATTATAATTGTAACACCAATTGAAATGGGCTAAATTCCAAAAGAATTTAGCAAAGAAACAGGAGAAAGATGAATTTATAGGAAAAAGACAGAGAGATCAGATGCTTCATGTCACTGATATGCTAATTTTATGGCTTGCAGGTAGAGTTGAGGAATGGTCTTAGAGAAGGAGAAGAAAAATGGATTCTGAGATACTTTGTTATTACTGACCAACAGACTGTTATCTGACAGGCAGCACTGTTTGTGGGACCACAGCCTTCTCAAGGGCAGGTAGCCTTAGAGATGCTGCTATATCTCCCCTAGAAGCTGTACCCTAGTAAGATCACAAATGATGTGTTGATTTGCCACTTGACTTGGATTTCAGGGAGTCAGAGCTAAGCAAAGTTGCCAGCTTTTGTCACGAGCTTTGTGAGAACTGTGTATTGCAGTGCTAAAAGTCCAAGGACCCGGGCTCAAATTCAGATTCTACCACTTTACTGGATAATGTGGAAGAAGCCTGAGTTTTTTGTTTTTGTTTTTTCTGCACAATAAGGAGGATCGACTAGATGACTTCAGAGGAGCTTTCCAGCTTTAATTCTATGAGCCTATGACACTGGGTAGATCATTTCTTGGTATCTGCTTCCTTCTCTGTGAGATGAGAATAATAATGTTTGTAATGTTGACCACTTGAGGAATGTGCTTTGTGAACCTTTCAGTGCTGTGTGAATGTGAGTTCTTAACAAACTGTGCTGAGAGTTCCTAAGGGACTCTCCATACATCTCAGACATATAGCTTTCCTAAGTGTGGGAATCAATTTTGGCAGTTAGAATATACTGCCCTGTAGGCGTCAATCTACCTGAAGCAATCTAATATCTTTGTCCACCTCAACCTCTTAAGATTTCTTCTAGCTCTAAAAATCTGTAATTGTCCAATCAGTTCTCCATATTTCCATATATCAACTGTACTTTCAGAAGGATGGAGTTGCTAAGTAAACAAGCCTCAAGTCAGAACATTTGGATTTTGCTTCCAGGACTTTCTATCATCCTGTTTTTCCCAAATTTACCCAGACTATTTTCTGATCAATCTAACTTGTTTAAGAGGTCTTCTCTGCCCTTTATTTCAAAGCAGAGTTTATTGCCCTATGACATTGTCTATTTTCAGAAGGATATCCAACTTATATCTTTTATCAAATCTCCTCCACTGTATTTATTTCTTTTTCATCACTTTCATAGGTCATGCTTGCAGTTCATTACATGTGCTGCTCCATCTACCACTTCTAGATCTTGGCAGGGGCTGGCCTCCATTCCTCGGATCGTTTCCTTTAAATATCTACCTCATGGAGTGCCTGATTTTCTTTAAAACCCAGCCTAAATGCCCCCTTCCTATAGCAGGCTTTTACTGGTACTGCAGATACTTATTGCTATTGCATATACCCCTCAAAGGAGATCTTTTATGTATTTTGTACTATTTACCTGTTTTATTCACACACATACATCATCCATACTATTTTGTATAAACATTTGAGGGTTTTTTATTTTTTTCTCCTATAATAGGTGAAATTCACATTGGAGGCCAAGAACATTTTTACATGGAAACTCAAAGCATGCTGGTTGTTCCATATGGAGAGGACAAAGAAATGGATATCTATGTGTCGACACAATTTCCCAGGTTAGCCCAGGTAATAGAGAACCCTTTGTCCAGAAACATAGTTAATTCCAAAAATTTTCTAACAGAAAACAATACAACCAAGCAAAACAATCAAAACAAACAATAAACCTCTCTACCTACTTAAAATATGCTGAATTTCATAACATTTTTATGCCATACCAAAATGAATATTCCTTTGGTTTTTGAAATATAATACCCTGTAGTATTGCTTTTAGTGGGCAATTTAGAATCAAAGATTAGAGAATGTTACAGTGATATGTAACTGTAGTGGGACAAAATTTTAAAATGTCATCTATTAATATACTTTAAACCATTTAACTTTCTACATTAAAAAAAACCTTTTTAATATGTAATATATCTTCATTTTGCTTCATTTATATAAAAATTCGCAAATTTTTGACATTTTAAAATTTATCATGGAACTATATTCTTATCACATTGAACATCAAATAAATCTTTGACAAACAGTCCATTTTATTAAGACTAGCTTTGATAATCAATGAAACTTAAGTAAAGTGATTTCCTAGCCTTTTAAAATATGTTTATCGCCATCTTTTGGATACATTTCTCAAATTTTGTGATATGTGGCATGATATAAGTTCTTATTGCAGTATTCTCTCTCCCTCCATTTGAGAATTTCTGTAATTACAAGATAATTGCTTATTGGTATATCAGTATGCTTATTAGTATTCATAATTCTGATAAATGGGGACAAGATTTCTGAGACTACTGGAAATAAAAAAGAAAGCCCCCAAATTTTTATTTAGGTGGGTATTTTATAATTTAATGAAAATACCCAGATTTCACAGGTTAACATGAATTGCTTCTGACTTGTTTTTTGTATATCCTTGAATGAAAAGGGGACTTCAATCATTACTTAAAAATTACTTTTTTTTTTCTAGTTTTCAATACTCTGGTATTTGTTTTCCTTGGTCTAGAAAAGCATTTTTTTCTCCATAGGAATGACTAGATAGCTGCTACCATTTTGTACCCATCCTCTGCCCCACTATATAATTCCTCTTACTGATAGGAGCTACATTTTTATTTAAAAGGATTCAGATTAATTTAAATTAATATTTACAGGACATAGTAGCCTCCGTATTAAAGGTTCCATCTAACAAGATCATGTGTCATGTCAAGAGAGTCGGTGGAGCTTTTGGTGGAAAAGCATCAAAAACTGGTTTCTTAGCAGCTATCATAGCATTGGCAGCAAACAAGTAAGTGGAAATTGTATTTCATTTAACTAGAGCACAAGAGCCAACATAGTGAGAAGTGTTTTTGGAATAAGAGTAGTTCTGCTCCTTTTAGCTGTGATCCTGGACAAACTACTTAATTATTCTGAGTATCAGTTTTTGGGGGGCTTTTTTGGGCTGAGGCGATTGGGATTAAGTGACTTGCCTAGGGTCACACAGCTAGGAAGTATTAAGTGTCTGAGGCCAGATTTGATCCTTATGATTAAAGAGCTGGTGCTCTATCCACTGTGCCATCTAGCTACCTGTGTCCATTTTCTTAATTGTAAAATTTGTATTACAATAATTCTTTCACTACCTATATGCCTTGATTGTTGGAAAACAAAGTGCTTTGTAAATTCAAAAAAGCATTATAAATTTGAGTTATTGAAAGTAAAACGAGTTTAATGGAAGAAAAACCAGGAGACATAGTAGAATTCCAGTTAATTTACAATTTACAAATAAACAAATTACAAACAATTTACAAAACAAAAAACTAGTAATGAGAAAAAATTCAAATATCACAAATTTATTTTTCCTATATTAAGGCCATTAAATTGTGTATATTTATAAATTGTAGAAATAGTTGTAATATTTTACACCATAGCAGAAAATATTGTAATATCTAGAAAATGAAAAGACAATGGACTTGATTTAATAATTACTTGGTTTTAATACATGCTAAATGATCCATTGTTTAATGTAAGAATTTCTTTAAATAAATAGGAATTTTGTTTTATTTCTGTAATAAATCATGTTCATTGGTTTTATACACACACACACACACACACACACACACACACACACACACACATCCAGAAGGCTTTAATTCTTTGTTCTTGCTGAGTTACAAAGTAGTATATTCCTCCTCAACAAGTAAAAGAAACAGGATGTTTTTTTCCAGTTATCAAACATTTTCTTCTCCCTTCTATTCCTTCACACATCCCATCTCTTCTTTTTAAAAATGCAAAACAAAACCCTTGTAACAAATGCATATAGTCAACCGAAACAAATTCTGTTAGCCATGTCAAAAAAATGTATTTTAGTTGATCACCTCTTTATCACTTATTCATCATTAATTCTCTAGAATCACGGTCAGTCATTGTATTAATCAGAGTTCTTAATTAAGTCTTTTGAAATTGTTCATTTCTGTAATGTTGACATAAATTCTTTTCCTGACTCTGCTCATTTTATATCATTTTTGTTTTGCAAAAACTCCCAGGGTTTTTTGACATCACTTCTTTTTTTCATTTCTTACAACCCAGTAGCATTCCATTGCATTCACATATCATAAAATTTTGTTTAGCCATTCTCCAATTAATAGTTTCTCCTTAGTTTCTAATTCCTTGTCTATATAATAACAGCAATAATAAAAATAATTGACACTTACATAACATTTTAAGGTTTGTTAAGCTCTTATAAAAATCTTATTTTATCCTCACTACAACCCTAGAATTTAGGTTCTGTTATTATCTTTATTTTACAAATGAAGAAATTGAGGCAGATAGTCTTAAAATGCCCACAATTATACAGCAAATAAGTGTTTGAGCTTGGATTTAGATTCAGATCTTCTGGACTATTGTTTCTGTTACTTTGTCCACTGCATCATTTAGTTCTTCTATAAACATTTCTAAATATGTGAATTCTTTCCTCTTTTTGTTCTTTTTGAGGAGTAAACCTAGTAATGCTATTTATAGATTAAAGGATATTCATAGTTTAGTAACTATTGGGATATAGTTCCAAATTTCTTTCTAAAATGGTGGTACCAACTCACAATTCCATCAGCAGCATGGTACCTGTATCACCACAGATTTTCCAACAACAACAAAAAAAGCCATGAAGCAATTATTAAGGGCTTATTTTGTGCTAGGCACTATAGCACTAAGCACTATACTAAGAAAAGCAAAAAACAGTCCTTGCCCTTCAAAAAAGTTGTGTTTCCAGTGAGGAAGACAATATTAAAATAACTCTTCTGTACATGCTAGATATATACAAGCTAATTGGAAGTAATTTCAGAGTACCAATACCGAGAGGGACCAGGAAAAGATTTTTTTCAGAAAGTGAGATTTTAGCTGAGACTTGAAGGAAGCTAGAGAAACTAAAAGGTGGTTATGAGGGGAAAACATTTTATCTATGAAAAGCAACCTGTGAAAAAGCACAGAACAGGGAGAAAGATTATCTTGTGTGGGGAACAGCATGGAGGTCACTGGATTGTGAAAACATTCATAAGGGAATAAAATCTAAAAAAAAATTTGTCAATTTTCCCTTTTTTTCAGGTAGGTGGGGGAGGGGGAACTTTGTCAACCTAACAAGTGTGAAATGGAACCTCAGAAGTGATTTGTATTTCTCTTAATAGTGATTTATACAATTTTAAAAATTCATTTATCAATTTATAAATGTTTCTGTTCTTGTAAATTTGAATCAGTTTCTCATGAATTTTGAAATTGAAAGCTATCTCTTTTTTGTTATCTTCTGTGATCTCTTTTTATCACTTGTTTGGTCAAGAACTACCTATGGATCAGAAAGATAATTTCTTGTTCCTCTCACCTCTTTATATGACCATTGATATCAAGGCCATATATCCATGTGAAGATTATTTTAGTATATGATATGGGGTGTTGATCAAAGCCTAGTTTTTACCAGACTGCTATGTAATTTTCCCAGCAGTTTTTGTGAAATAGTAAGTCCTTATTATGCATTATCTGAAGTCTTTGGGTTTATTGAACATTACATTACTAAATTAATTTACTCTAATAAGTTATGTACTTAATGTTACACTGATCAACCTAGTTTTAACCACTATCAAATCTGATAATTACTGCTATGTAGTGAAGTTTGAGATCTGGTACTGCTAGACATACCTTTCTCTTACTTAAATTACTATTTCCCTTCAGATTCTTGACCTTTTGTTCTTCCAAATAAATTTCATTACTTTTTTTTTTTTTTTAGTTCATTTAAGTAGTACTTTGTAGTTTTATTGGTATGGCACTGTTTAAGTAAATTAATCTTGATAATATTCTCATTTTATTACATTGATTTGGTCTATCCATTAATATTTTTCTAATTTTTTTTAGATCTTTTTATTTCTGCAAATAGTATTTTGTAATTGTATTTATAGATTTTCCTTTGTGTATCTTGTTGAATAGACTCACTTTTTTGTACATTCTGTATTTTTCTTTATTGTTTTAAAGTTTTAAAATCAATTTTAAACTTAAACACAAAATAAGAAAAGAAAAAGAAAATGTTGCTATATACATAGCAGAACAAAAAGGATTGAATATGAAGCAATAAATTTCTATTTCAAGAAAACCTACATAATAAATACCAAACATTGTTTTCAAACTATCCATCTTTTCTTTATTTGTAAATTTTTTTTTTGTTTTTTGTTGTGTACTATTTGCTTTATCTTTTTGTCCTCTTTCCTCACTAACCCAGGCTGCAATAAAGCATGGATACACACACACACACACACACACACACACACACACACACACCCCTATATATAGATATATATAAATATGCATGTATGTATAAATACTGTTAACATATATGTAAGACCATACTATGCTTATTTCCACTTGTCATCTGTTTTTCTGATGGTAGATGACATCTTTCTTTTTAGGTCCAAATCTTTCCACATTTTTCTAAATCAACCAGCTCATCATTTCCTATACCACAGCAATATTCAAACCTAATCAACATTCTTTTTGAGAGATTTTATAGAAAAGTTTTTTTCCCCTCAATTTTTTTCATTCTCTCTATTTTTGGATGCATAGGTTTTTATTTGTACAAGAAAATTTTAATTTAAAATAATCAAAATTATCCATTTTGCACTTCAGTGCTCTCACCTAATGTTATTGTTCTTTTAAATGGAATTTTCTTTCTACTATTTCCTGTTAGATTTTATTGGAAAAATAATAGAAATGTCACTGATTTTTGTAGAATTATTTAATATTCTGCAACTTTGCTGAAGTTATTGTTTTAAGTACTTTTTAGTCAGTTCTTTAGGCTTCTCTTAAGTACACTATAATATCATCTGCAAAAGTAATGCTTTCATTTTTTTCTTTGAGTATACATATTCCCTCAATTTCTTTTTCTCATGTTATTGCTATAGCTAGCATTTCTAGCACTGTATCAAATAGTTCTGATGATAGTGAACATCTTTGCTTTATCCCTAATCTTACTGGAAAAGACTCAAGTTTGTCCCTTTTGCATATTATGCTGGCTTTTGATTTTAGATAGATATTATTTTTTATGTTAAGATAAAGTCCATGTGTTTCTGCAGGTTTTATTTTATTTGTTTTAATAGAAATGATTATTGATTTAAGTTATTAAAGCTTAAACTTGCACTGAGACTTTTGGATCAAATATTTGTCAATTTTTATGTGTCTCTTGATATAATCACATGATTTTTGTTGATCTTGATATTAATATGCTTATAATTTCCCCAATATTGAACCAAAATTGCATTTGTAGTATAAATCCAGTTTATTCATGATATATAATTTCTGTGATATATTGCTATAGTTTTTAAACTAGTGTTTTATATGGTATTTTTATCTGTGTCTATTAGAGATGTTGATGTATGTTTTTCTTCCTTTCTTTTGATTCTCCCTGGTTAAAGTATCAAGGCTGTCCATAATAAAAAAAAAATTAGTAGCATTTTTCCCTTTTCTATTTTTGGAATTAGCTTATGTACTATTGGAATTGACTATTCTTTGAATATTTGATAGAATTGGCTTATAAATCTATGTAGTCTTATTTTTTGTTTGGTAGTTCCTTTTTGATTTGGAACATAGAATTTTAAATCTCTAAGACCCCTAATAGGTTAATGCAATTTGCCTATTTATTTTTATGACTGAGGCTCAGAGACATCAAATAGCCCTGAAAAAATTACCCAGATAGTAGGTAGTAAAGCTGTGATTTAAATTCTAGAAATTTAGCTTTAATCCATTGTTCTTTGCACTACACCTGGTGGCTCTAGCCTTTTAATCTTGGCCCTAAGATAGACTAGAGCAAAGAGATGACAATCTCTCTATTCCACTTTCTTTAACAGAAGCCATTTCTTGGAGCATTTCTAGATGTTTTAATAGAAAATAGTGTTTTTCAAAAAAAAATATTTTTGGAAATTGAGTTGATGCCCATTAATTGGGGAATGGCTCAATGTGTTTGTAATGGAATATTATTATTCTAACATAAATAAGATGGTCTCAGGAAAAAAAAAAACCAACAACCTGGAAAATCTTCCATGAACTCAAACAAAGTGAAGTATACTGTATACAAAGTAATATCAAGGTTCTGGGATGAGTAGCTGTAAATAACTTTGCTATTCTCAGTAATATAATCATCCACGATTACTCTGAAGGATTTATGGTGAAAAATAGTATCCATACCCAGAGAAGGAACTGATTGTGTCTAAATACAGAATGAAACTTTCTCTCTTTCTTTTTAACTTAATTTTTCTTGAGGGTTTTCATTTTCATTAGGGTGGGAAATTCATGTTTTCTTTCACAACTTGACTTTTATGGAAATGTTTTGCTTAACTTCACATGTGGTTTCTTAATTGTGGGTGAGGATAAAGAAAAAAACCCAGAACTCAGAATTTTTTTTAAATTTTATTTTATTTAATAATAACTTTATATTGACAGAATCCATGCCGGGGTAATTTTTTACAACATTATTCCTTGCACTCGCTTATGTTTCGATTTTTCCCCTCCCTCCCTCCACCCTCTCCCCTAGATGGCAAGCAGTCCTATATATGTTAGATATGTTGCAGTATATCCTAGATACAATATATGTTTGCAGAACCGAACAGTTCTCTTGTTGCACAGGGAGAATTGGATTCAGAAGGTAAAAATAACCTGGGAAGAAAATCAAAAATGCAAATAGTTCACATTCGTTTCCCAGTGTTCTTTCTTTGGGTGTAGCTGCTTATGTCCATCATTTATCCATTGAAACTCAGTTAGGTCTCTGTCAAAGAAATCCACTTCCATCAGAATACATCCTCATACAATATCGTTGTCGAAGTGTATAATGATCTCCTGGTTCTGCTCATTTCACTTAGCATCAGTTCATGTAAGTCTCTCCAAGCCTCTCTGTATTCATCCTGCTGGTCATTCCTTACAGAACAATAGTATTCCATAACATTCATATACCACAATTTACTCAACCATTCTCCAATTGATGGGCATCCATTCAATTTCCAGTTTCTAGCCACTACAAATAGGGCTGCCACAAACATTTTGGCACATACAGGTCCCTTTCCTTTCTTTAGTATCTCTTTGGGCTCAGAATTTTTTAAAACAAATTTTTATTTTTGAATGTACCTGGGAGAAAATGTTAAATTAAAAAAAAAATTTAAAAGCCTGATGAATAAAAGGTGATTATATTTGTAAGGGAAAAGAATAATTTTGATTTGAGATATACATGTTTGATCTCCATTTGAATAAAAAAATTATTGAGATGGGTTAATTTTGCTTTTTTTTTTTTGGGTTGTGTAAAATTACTTGCTTGATATTTATAAATCAAATACAATTTACATTTAATAAATTTTATAAGAAGAAAATGCCTTGGATATTTGGCTTGACTTGGAAAATTTCAGATTCATAAATTTAATTAACTGTAAAAATATTTCCTGAATGACTATTTTGAGTCTAACATTATGGTAGATATAATGCTAAAGATATGTAATAAAAGCTCTGAAGAAATATCTTGATATTCTTCTTTTATATGGGAAGTTCCTGGGGATCTAGGAAATCTCCTAAAGTGTAGGGTGGCATGAAAACTCCTCTATAGTGAGGTTGCACCAAACCAATAAACATGATCAAGGAGATGGAAGGTTGCTTATACAAACAAGGAAAATTATGAATTAGATTGAAATATGGGGAATGAATGAAAGAATATGATATGAATAAGTCCAAAATATTCATTTTTTTCTAATGTTGTATTCTTAGTTGGTATAAGTTGACCTTTTTCTGGTTTTAGAACTGGCCGTCCAGTCCGCTGTATTCTGGAACGTGGAGAAGATATATTAATAACTGGAGGCCGTCATCCTTATCTTGGAAAGTACAAAGTAAGTAGAATCAAAAAGTCAAAATTACCTGAAAGTTGTGAGCATGAGAAAAAGCAAGGTGTAGGGGCAGTAATGAACATGACACAAATATTGAGAGAAATTATGAAAGTAGCTTAACGCAAGCAATGGGTGCTTGTTGAGTAATTGTAACAAATTAAAGTTGGGTGTAGATAAGGTGAGTCCAAGATTGTAGAAAGTTTTGTATAAAAGCCAGCATAAGAAGTTTAAACTTGGACAGGGGGTTTTAATTTTTTTATATGTCATTGATCCTTTTGGTACTTTGGTAAAGCTAGTAAGAAAAACAAGTTTGCCCAGATTTAGAACACTTGGTGGGAAAAAAACTAAATTCTTGAGCAGCAGAGTAGTATGGTAAAAGTGTTTCTTTAGCAGTTTTAATAAGATTAATATTATAGGGTGATATTACATGGTGGCTCTGAGATTAAATGAGAATCTGGAGTTAGGGACACCATTGGAAAATTATTGCAGTAATTCAGGCATATGGTAGACATCTGGGCTGGAATAATGGTGCTGGAAATGGAGAAAAATTGGCAAATGTAAGAGATATTATAAAGAAGGAGTAATTTAGAACTGGTGAAGGATTGGATATAGCAGATGGAGGAGAAGGAGAAGTGGAACATAGTTTTAAGCTTAAGTGACTTGGAAATGATGATGTCATCAATCAGAAAGGGGAAGATTATTAGGAAGAGCCAGTTTAGGGAGAAAATAATGAGATTAGTTAGAGAAATACTTAGTGTGGTGGGCCATCTGTAATGATCGCGTATTTAAAATCAGCCGGAGTCAGGAACTCAGGTTAAGGGAAAAATCTTCAGTCTTTATTCAAGTGAAGAGGTGAAAAAAAATTGCGATAGCAATATGGGCAGCTGTGACAGGAAGCCAGCTAGCAGAGCAAGTGGGGCCTGAGCTCTCCTCCCCTTCCTTTTTCACTCCCCTGCCTCCACCCACCAGAATCGTCATTTCCTATACAACACATCAGGACTTGCACAAAGAGTGGGCGGGGCCATTCTTTCTCCAAGCTTATATATTAATAGAGTATGGTCCAATTACTATTTAACCTCATGTGCTTGGGACCTCAGTGCATCAACTCAAGCCTCAGCCCATTACAGCCATCCAAGAAGCAATAGGAATATATTATCTAGGTGAATGTCTAGATTTGGGCTGGAGATGTAGATTTTAAGATTTTGAGCAGACACGATAAAGTTAAGAGAATTTATTAATATTCTGAAGAAGAGTCAGGGAAAGTTAGAGGGTAAATGATCCTTTGGGAATACACATATTTAGGCTGTGGAATAAAAGAGCAGTAAGAAAAAGAGAATAAGAGAAATGGTCAAAATGGACAAATGATATATTGTAGTATTTTGGAAAGCAAGAGAGGAGAGTTCAGGAAGATTCATAGTATCAAGGACTACTGAGAATATCTAGAAAAATGAGGATTGAGAAAAAGCCATTAGATTAAAAGGTCAGTCCTTTTGAATTTCAGTAGTTTCAGTTTCAATAATATAGTTTGGACTGAAATCATGTCTAGGAAAAAAATAAATGATAGATCATTTGTTGAAGAAAGCTGGCAATAAAAAATTTGGGTTAAACAAAAGATAAAAAAGAATCAGAGGAAATAAAAATGAAGATATTAGAGTGAAAAGAGTTAAAGATGAAAATAAGTTTTCAAGAAGGGATGGGACTTAGGCCACAGCTAGAGAGATGCCTTCTCATTTGTAATTGTAGCTACATGATACATTATACTTCGGTGTTTACATTATCTTTATGTACTATTATTCTTTGTCATAAATTATTATTAGAGGTCATGTGACAATAGGGGAAAAACAAATATGTTCTAATTTCAAGGGTAAATGTAAATAGTCTCTTAAGTCCATACAAGAGAAGAATCACCTGCTTTCCCTTTAGAAGTAGCTCATTAAAATTTAAAGACAATATTTCCTTCCTTTGGTCTCTAAAGATGCAGTTCTATTCTTTAGGTGGGATTCATGAATGATGGTAGAATCATGGCCCTGGATATTGTACATTATGCAAATAGTGGCTTCACGTTGGATGTCTCTCTATTTGTAAGTATTAAGGGATAAACATACTTCCAATTAGTTTAAAATGTATAAAAATTATAAAAGTGAAATATTATATATACATATATTGTCTATGCAATAAGCATAAAGAAATTATTGCTTCTTGTGCTGTACTAGAGATAGGGAGTTGCCTTATAATTTCATTAATATAAGAAATTCTCAGATGAGGCAACTTTTTTTTTTAACTAATGCTGTTATCGCTTCTGAAAATTATAGAGAAATATCTACAGTACTGAGAGATAAGTGTCTCTCATCACACATCAGCAAGTATTAGAGATATAATGATCTTCCTGGAGTGGAGGCCAGCTTTCTGTCCACTACATACATATATATGTATATGTATATAAAACATATTTTTAATGTAAGGAACTATTGGTAGAGAAATAGTTACGATGTGGTAGAAAGACCACTGAATATGAATCAGAACACACAGATTGGGTTCTCAACTTTGCTTCACTGTCCAGTCTACATCTGGATCTAGGGTGGGCCACTTTACTCTAAATCTCATTTCAAATCTGCAAAATGGGGACAGCAATACTTCAGTAATTAGCATGACTTTTGTGAGGATCCCATGAGATAACATATGTAAACATTTTGTAATAATAAATAGCGATAAATATCAGTTATTGACTATTTGTACACTAGTAAGATCAGAAGATCTTTGAAATATTTTTGCCCTCTGACTTCAGAGACTAATTGTATATCTTCTTAATAAAAGTCTCAGATACAAGAGTTTCTTTCTCAAAAATCCACTTTTAATACTCATTATGGTACTATATTTTGTCTCAAGGATAGAAGAATAGAAACAGGGAATAGGAAGGGCAAATATTTGTAATCACATCAGTGATTTCTTTTATTCCAATACCTAACACAATGCTTAACACATGGGCATTTGACAGATAGACACTTTTTAGGTAGGTGCTTAAAAAATGCTTGTTGATTGACTGTCTAATTGATTCCTACAGGTAATAGAGATGGGTCTCCTAAAATTGGACAATGCTTACAAGATCCCAAATCTACGCTGTCGAGCCCTTGCTTGCAAAACGAATCTACCTTCCAACACTGCTTTCCGTGGATTTGGCTATCCCCAAGCAGGGCTGATTACGGAATCATGCATCATGAAAGTTGCGGCTCAAAGTGGCTTACCACCAGAGAAAGTAACTAAATTATCCTATGGTAGAAAACAACAGAATATCAGACAGAAAAAAAAATTCCAAAGATTATATAGTCCAATTGTCCCATTTTATAGATAAGAAAGTAAAATTCAGAAAGGGAAAAGTCTTTACTTTCTCAGTATTCCTATTGCACTCCTTGTGACTGCATGCTTTTCTTTCATAGCTAATGATCTCTGTTGGCTATTAGTTAAAACTACCTCTCTATTCTCAACCAGATTTCCCAGTGTTTAGTGTAGCCTGAAAAAAAGGGACACAAGCTTTCCTCTTCTCTGCTTCATAACAGTAATATTTAACCTTTCTTTTAAGTGTTCAATGGATTAGCTATAAGAAAGTTCCAAGAAAGGATGTTCTTATAACCACCAAAAGGAGAAAGTGCAAGTTTGACAGAGGTTTTATCAGTTAAGGTTCTAGCACAATGAACTAGATCTATCTCTGCATTGTTCTTGATTTTTTCTGACCGACAAGCTACTTTTTGCCAGATATCTAAGATGTCCATAGGGTTCGTATCCTATCTCTGATGTTTATTACTTTCTTTCTTTCTTTTTTTTTGCTGAGGCAATTGGGGTTAAGTGACTTGCCCAGGGTCATACAGTTAGGAAATGTTAAGTGTCTGTGACCAGATTTGAACTCAGTCCTCTTGACTTAAGAGCTGGTGCTCTATCCACTGTGCCACCTAGCTGCCCCTGTTTATTACTTTCTGATGCTTATTTATTTTGTCTTAATGTGCAGCTCTAAGTGACATTCTGCAAGTCATTAACTTCCCTAGGATTAATCTCCTTACTTGCAAAATGAACAGATTGGACTAAAAGGTTTCTGAAGTCTTGATCTATGGTCCCAGGTCTTAAATGGAATTTCAGTGGAAGAGGCATTTGATAGAAAAATATTGTTGGCTAGAGCAATCCAGAAAGGCCTTAGTGAACATATAAGATCTGAGTTGAACCTTATAGTTCAAGGAGAATTAAGAGAGAAAGAGAGGAATAGGAGGAAGATTTTATTTTGTATCACTTTTTGAAATTTCTTTTTAAGGTGAGAACGATAAACATGTACAAAGAAATGGATGAAACACACTATAAACAGGAGATTAATGCAAAAAACCTAATAAAATGTTGGAATGAATGCATGGAGATATCCTCATACTATGCAAGGAAAGCAATGATAGAAGATTTCAATAAGAAGAATTACTGGAAAAAGAAAGGAATTGCACTTATTCCAATGAAATTTCCTATTGGTGTTGGTTCACTTGCTGCTGGTCAGGTAGGTTTGTCCCTAGACTGCCAAAGAATGCTGCCTTTTTATAGGAAAGCTGACCTGGTAGAAAATGTAGTTTTAGTAAAATTAAAAAAAAAAAAAGCTTTAGTTAAAATCAACTATTTTCCTTTAGCTCAGCTTTGCAGGTATGTGAGTGTATGAGTGTGTGTGTGTGTGTGTGTGTGTAATTATTTTTTTCTGTCAGCCCACTGAGAGGTTCAGCAAATTCAGAGTAGCTGGACTGCATGCAGGCTCCTCTTTGGTCTGGGACAACTGGTTATTTTATTGTAAGTATCTACACTGAGCTAGAAGCTAGAACTGAATCCCTCCTCTAGTCCTGGGACCAGAGCCATCCAACTATGTTTTTCTGTCAAATTTAGAAGAGATCATAGACATCATTTAGTCCAAAACTCTAAAGTTATGGAAGAGAAAACTGCCTCAAGAAGGGTAGTAAGCATGATCCATATTATGCAGAACTGAGTTGTTTCTAGGAGTGAATTTCATATTTTATCTTTTTCCTTCTTTTTGGTAATTCTGGAAAATTTGATTTTAAAAATTTCTGTCATGATTCTTTGCTCCTTGAATCCCATTTAAGTGATCCACTTGAAGTGTTTCCAATACAGTACTCTTAGGATGAAACTTTTCCCCTAATATCTGCCTTATGATTATTTTGCTTTAATTGTCCATGTAGTTATTAAACTAGTACCTTATTATCTATTTTCATAAATATGCAACCCTGAAAAGTTCTACAGTAATGACCACATCCCAGTAAGGTGACTCGATTAGGTATCTGCCTAATATGGTGCCCAAGGATTATGGAGGTGTGGCAGATACACCTGAGACCAAATTTACTGGAGCCTGAATCCCTTGATGACTGCATTTTTGGGATAAGGACTAAGTGGTGGGTGTGGTTGGATTGAGGGAGAAAGCTTTATGCTGATCCCCGAGTCATGCACTAAAAGAGTTAGTGTGACAATCCTGCCACTGGCCAAACTATATTTGTGTAGATTTTTGTCTCAAAGAAAAATTATTTAAATGAATAATTTTGTAATAATAACATTAGTCAAAAGCACTACCAAACCAGATTTTGTTTTTTCTGCTTTAGGCAGCTGCTCTAGTTCATGTCTATCTCGATGGATCTGTGCTAGTGACTCATGGTGGCATTGAAATGGGGCAGGGAGTTCATACCAAAATGATTCAGGTAAGAACAAATTTGTGTGTGTGTGTGTGTGTGTGTGTGTGTGTGTGTGTGTGTATTGGAAGAGAGAGGGAAAAATTTAAAGGAGAACAGTTATACCACTTGAATTTTCATTTTAACAAATTAATATTTTAAGCTAGAGCATAAACAATTTAATTCAATTCAACAAAATTATCAAACACTTTTTATTAAAAAGAGAAAGCCCCTATTTCAAAGTAGAAAAATCAATGGCTTTGGAGTCAGATGATCTCTGTACAAATGCTAAAAGAGCTTGACTTACTTTGGACAAAATTTTTCTTCTTTCTGGGCCTTTGTTTCCTTATGTGTTAAATGGGGGGTTGGAATACATCAGGGCTCCCTAAATTTTTTCTACTTCTGACTCCTTTTGCACTAAGACATTTTTGTAAGATTCCATCTCAAATCTGAAATAAGGTGTTTCTGGCAGCCCTTGTGCATGTGCAGTATAAAACATGCATGCATATTGTGTGTTCAGAACGAAGGCTGCAGTAAAGTTGTGATATGCAGAAATACATTCTCAGATTCGTTATGTGTTTGATATGAATTGATTTTTGGTCATTGTGTTTTTATGTTTTTATTTTTATTATTATTATTTTATTTTTGCTCAATTTTTTGTGATCCTCACATTCAATTAGGCAATCCCATATAGGGTCACAAGCCACAATTTAAGAAGCCTTGGAATAGACAACCTCTGGTATCTCTCCTAGCTCTAAATAATATGATTCTGTTGTCTACTGTACACATTACACTGTTCTAATTGCTAGGAATACAAAGAATAAAACAATAACAACAACCAGATATTGTCCTTGTTCACTGAAAATCCTTGTTTTCTTTCAAGGCTAAACTCAGGTGTTTCTTTGTGAAATTATGTCATTTTGTAAAGTTATTTATTTGTGTACATTTTGTATCTGGCTCTACCAGTAGAATATACTATTTTGCAAATAGGCTAAAAAATTTTTTTCTAACTCAGAAAAAAAAATTCAAATTGATAAAGAATCACTACCTTATCATTCTGGTGAGGAGAGGAAGGGTTCAGGTAGCTTTAGTTTCTCTGTAGAGAAAAATAGTCTAGCTCAACTCATATTAAAATGTATCAGTGTGTATATACACATATAGTGTATGTATTGCATACACACACACACATCACACATATACACATGTGCATATATATGCAGGCATACAATTAATTTAAAATGTTAACATTCCAAAATGAAATCTCTTTATATTAATGTGGATGACAAGTATCTAGAGATCCCTATATACATCTATATGCATATGTAGGTATACATATATGTATATTATTTGTGCATAAACATAGTATTTCTAATTTCAATTGCTTTCAGACTCTTAATTTCTAATTAGAATTAAAAAATGATAATTAAAAATATATAATCTTACTTTTTTTCACCAGACTAACTCAACATATCGGGGTATACGTCTTTTAAACATTAGTTAATCAAGTCTCTAATATTTCTTCCAATTAGAAATCATATTACCTAAATTTTGTATCCTGTTTTATATCCTATTAATTGTTCAATCATGTCTGATTTTGACCCCATTTGGGATTTTCTTGGTAAAGATACTGGAGTGGTTTACTATTTCCTTCCTTTTATATATGAGGAAATTGAGGTAGAGTTAAATGACTTGCCTAAGGTCACTCAATAAGTCCCTCTCTAAATAAAGAATGTCTCCAAAGCCTTAGTGTAGTCTTAAGTTATTAAAGCTTAGGTTTTTAGTAAGTTTAAACTATTAAAGTTTAAATCTGAGGTTGGTTTTGAGCTCAAGTCTTCCTCTCTCTAGGCCTAATGTTCTATTCACTGTGCCATCTATTACCCTCAGTTGACATGAATTGCTTAATAAATCTTCCTCTTGGAAACTTGAGCTATATTTCCTCAATTATTTCAAATTTCATCCATTACACATGTTCCTACTAGACTTGAAGAGGCTGAATTTTCAGAGAATTGTTTGTACTCTCTTAGACTTACAAATAATACCTATATGATAATTTTTACATTTCAGTTTTTTATGTATCTATATTGATGATCCATAGTTAGCCAATTTGTTATTATTTTTGTTATAATGATTAATAATAATAAAGATTATTCTTATAACTCAAAATTGCTTTCCTTCTCATTTTGAAATTTAACTTAAACTTTTGTTTAGGGCATATATACAGTTTTTTGTTCTTAATACACATATATACACACTCAAACATAGAACAGACATATATGTTTTTAGAAATAAAGTGTATGTTGGTCCTGAGAAAACCTGAGAGGAATTCTAGTTCAAATATTGAATTTATGAGTATTTCATTAACAAAAATCAGAATTAAGTTATTTATTAACTTGCTTGAATTTTGCTCTTAACAGATTTTGATCATAAATTATAGACTACAGTTTTTGCTCTGAGATAGTGATAAAGTACCTCCTTACTCAGGGGAAATCACTATTAAGGTAGAGTGTGAAGGAACTTTTGTACTTTATAGTTTCTATCTCTAAAATAAAGACCAGGATTTTATGGAATTAGTAAAGAGAATGTCAAGAATGTCAGAACTTGTGTAATCCTGGACAAGTTACTTACCTTCAGTTTGCTTCAGTTTCCTCAAGTATATTGATATAACAATAACACCTATATTACCAGATTAATTTGAAGACCAAATGTGTTAATATTTGTAAATCACATTGGCAGCTAGGTGACACAGTGATAGAGCACTAGCTCTGAAGTCAGGAGGACCTGAGTTCAAATATGACCTCAGACACTCAACACTTCCCAGCTGTGTGACTCTGAGCAAGTCACTTAAATCCAATTGCCACAGCAAATATATATATTTTATTTTATTTTTAATATTTAATATTGTATTATGTGATTTAAAAATATATATGTTTTAAAACACTTAATACAATGCCTAGCACATAGTAGATGTTTAATAATTACTTATTTCTTTTCTTCTTAATAAGATTGGATTCAAATATTCTGATTTCTATTTTAACAATCTTAGCATAGAAATTTTACTGGAGAAGTCGATATATATTAATAGCAGAAACCCAATTTTGTTACCAAATAATTTCATTTTTATATTAAGATTCATATCTGACTTGAATTTTTAAATAAATTTTATTCTTAGTCATGATTTCAAGTCCTTTTCCTTAAACTTGCCAAACAGAAATTTTGATGTCTCTTTTCAAAATGAGATCCAGAGCAATAAGATAATTTTCCCTTTCTTCACTCAATGATCTCTCTCTCTCTCTCTGTGTCTCTTTTTCTCTCCATTCATCCAACCATCCACCCACCTACCTACCTACGTTCCTATCATCCATCCATCCATATGTATGTATATATTTATATATACATGTATATTTATACACACATATATGACAAACAGAAACAGTAAAAAAAAGCTATCTTTTCTCAGATTCATATCAAGTCATAATATTATTTACTAGTTTATCTAAATAAATGTATTAAACTATTTTAGCTATTGTCATCATCATTATTGTTATATTATTAGATTGTAAACTGCTAAACAGTGGGGTCTGTGGTGCATTCCAAACTCAGCACAGGAGTCTACAATTAGTAGGCATTTAATGTATTTTGAATTAAATTAAACATTTGTTAATAAGAACTTCTTTTTGTTAGGTTGTCAGTCGTGAGTTAGGAATGCCAATGGACAATATTCACTTGCGTGGAACGAGTACTGAAACGGTCCCTAATGCAAATCCCTCAGTAGGATCTGTGGTTGCAGATCTCAATGGAATGGCAGTGAAGGTAAAATCAGAGTACTAATATCTTAATCCCTGGCCTTCCTTCACTAAATAAAGAATGTTTCCAAAGTCTTAGTGTAGTTTTAAATTATTAAAGCTTAGGTTTTTAATAAATTTAAACTATTTAAGTTTAAAACTATACTAAGACTTTGGAACAGGCATTATATTAGTGAAGCCCAGTAAATCTTGAAAGAAATATTTAGAAATGAGAATGAAAAATTATTCAGTTATTTAATAAGTACCTAATCATTCAGGGTATGTGAGGGAAAGGAAGTAAAACAATACATAGAAGTCTAAGAGCTATTTTCTCTCCTCAAGAAGTTTACAATCTAGTATATTGGATAGAGTGTTGAATTTAGAGTAAGGGGGATTTTGATTCAAATTCTGCTTCTGATATTACTAGTCTTGTGAACACAGACACACACACACACACATATATATGTATATGTATATATTGTCTGTAAGATAGGTTGGATTTGGAGTTCCAAGCTATGGGAAATAGTATGAGTAAAGACAGAAAGATTATAACATGCAAAATGAATTTGGGAATCAGCAAGATGATAAATCTGGTTGGAACAGCAAAGTTCCATGCTGAGGTGTAGAAAGCAATAGAAAGATGGACTGGATTTTCCTTTTGGCAGTAGTTATATGTAGCAATCCCTTGTATATAGTAGATGCTTAATATTTGTCGAATTGAATGAATCTCCTCCACCTTATTTTCACATGAACATTTTTCTTAGAATGTTCAACTAACCTGACCACATTCACTGAGATTAGTGTGCCTTGAGTAAATAAAAAATCCTACAGGATGCTGTAGGAAAAATATAGCTCATTAGAGTAAGTTAGTCGTTATCCCCCCCACTCCCAGTTAAATTGCTTAGCTATCATGTAATCAGCTCCACAGAAAGTCCAGTCTCCCCCCCAAAATTGTCTTCTGCATTGAGTTAAGCTCCTCTCACTTTTGTCCTCATATGTTGGCCAGCTGTCCAACTTGTACTACACATTCATTGTACTTTATAGTTTATGTAGAAATTTTTATTTAATTCCAGAATGAGTTGAAATCACTGATCTATCCCTAGCTTCCTTTATGTCATATGCATCTCCTAGCATTGTATTAGCTTATGTAACAATCACACTATTCTGCTGACTCATATTCAACTTATTAAAGAATAAGGTTACCTTTACTTTTATTAGAATTAATAGTAGATTGTCTGATCTTTGGAATAAACAAGTTGAAAGAACAAATGAAGTTCATTCATTCAGCAAACATTTATTTAGCACCCAGTAAGTACAAAACCCTGGGTTAGGCAGTAGAAGAAGTAGAAGAACATCTTATGACCCATTACATTTAGATCTACATATAGTTTATACTTTTAATATATCAGATAGTATAACTCCATAGCCACCAGTGACAATAAATCAATTTGTGATTTATTTAGTAATTTGCACTTAATTGAGCTTTTACTTTTTTTAAAATTTTGGGTCACTTTCTGTCTCAAGTATATAGGTGTTAATTTTATTTATCAAAACTACTATTTCTTACACAACATTGATGGCATAATTTTTATTTTTTTTTCATCAATTATAGGATGCTTGTCAAATTCTTCTAAAACGTCTGGAACCTATCATTAGCAAAAATCCTCATGGCACATGGAAGGAATGGGTAAGGTTTTTTTCACATGAAAGTATAAGAGTCAGTTCTTACCACAAAGAAAGTACCTACTAAGGTTTTTTATAAATCATTACAAGTGATTCTGAAAGGCGCCACCACGGTAAATTGAATGATCAATGAAGAGGAAACAGAAAAGGAGGTTTGGAATTGGATTTTGATAACTTTAGTAGATCATTTTTAGATTGGTTTAAAGGGCCACCTGCTTCAAGGAGTAGAAAATATAATATTCTAGGATTAAATTGGTAAAAAAAAAAAAAAGACATTTCTAGGAAATGATTACATTCATGTACTCTTAGCATTTAGAAGAAGAGATTCCTCAGTATTATTCTGTGAAGTAAGATTTTCCTTCCCTGAAACACGAACTTTGGGGCACAGAATCCAGGTGTTTAGAGTTGACAGGGACCTCAACAGCCCTCTCTCATCTCCACTCACAACATATCTGGTAAGTGACCATTAAGCATCTGTTTGAAGGGAGAGAGGGCTCATGCTTTTGAAGGCTGCTCATTCCACTTTGGAATAATCTTAATTATTTGGATTTTTTCCTGACATCAAGTTGAACTTTACATCGACTCATTGCTCTTGATTATTATCCCTGACCTGCACCAAATAGAACAAGTCTAATCCTTTTTTCTTGTACCACCTCTTCAGATATTTAAATATAGTGTTGGTGTCCTCCCTGACAATTCTTTTCTCCATTCCAAACATCCCCAATTCCTTCAACTTAATCATCCTATACCATGGATTTGACATAAGAATCCAAACCAACCCTTATTATACTTTTGTTATACCCAGAGATCATAAGTAACTTAGCAAAGGTCACAGTTGGTAAGTTTCTGAGATAGATTTTGAAATATATACTCAGATTCCAAATATTCTTTTCCCTGCACCACATCTTAGCCAGTAGATAGCACACAAGGATGTATAACGAAAGACATTTTTACATCATGTACAATTTTTAAATATTAGAAAATTCTATTGGTCATAGCATATAGGTATTTATTTTATGTTAAGTCACCACATAGATGGACACACAGGAAATAGAATTTTGGGGATTTTTAGAAAACTTTTGGCTATTTACAATTTTGACAGAAGGCATTTTATATTTTCTAATAATTTAAGGTAAAACTTCTTAAACTGTGGGTTGTAACCCCATATTGGATTGCATAACTGAATATGGGGAGGTCACAAAATTATGATTTATGTCAGTAGATGTTTGATTTATATACTTCTTTTACATATCTATATACATGGGGTTGCATAAAAATTTCTTAGGTAAAAAGGAGTTCAAGTGGAAAAAGTTTAAGAAGTCTTAGTATAAGGTCCTAATATTGAGCTTAGATCTGCAGCTTGTTATGTACATATTACAGCCAGGGGAATTTTCAATGCAAGTGATGCAATTTCATGGAATTCTGTTTTTATATTCTCATTTTTCCTTTTTAGTATTAGTACATGTCTATAATATTGAAATGGAAAACTCATTCTCAGATTCTATAAATCTCTGCAACAGATTCTTTAGCTTTTTTAAATTCTAAAACAAATACTAAGTAAATAAACGTTTCTACAAGTAGAGAGTGAAAATTATACATAAAATCACAAATTTCCATTATGTATAAGTTACTTACCTTTTAAAGTTTACAATACATTTAAAATACTACTTGCAAAGTTATCATGCTCATTTGTGTTTTCTTATGAAATTTCTTCTATTTATTCTGTGCTTTTAAAAATGCTTCTGGGACTCTCTTTTCTTTTACTTTTTTTTTTTTTTTACACAATATTATTGCTAGTTTCTCTCTCCCCCCCAAATGGGAAAAGAATAACTGCTGCAGATTGTTTAAAATTACTTTAAACTCATAATAAGTTATTCATGATGTAATTAGATAATTGTATAATATGAAGAGAAGATAGGATATCCATATGGGAAAGATAAGGACGACAGAGTGCTCTATTGGTACCTTCACAGTATCAGAAGATATGAGAAAGGCCTCTACCATATGGTGCATAAACACCCCCATTCCCTATCCCACTTTTCATCCCCATGGCAAAGTCATGGAAGAACATGTTCATGAGCTGCACAAGATGGTTTACTTGTGCCATTAACCTTGTATGAGTTGTGAGCTACATCATTGGAAGGAAATTCTACCTTGAGGAAGTTAAAAGATCCATTTCCATACAAATATTCCAAATTTAAAAATCATCACCAATTTGGCCAGAAGGCAATGAAACTGTTGGCTACTAAAGCTTTAGAAGATTAAGGTGTTGAATATGTGGACTCTAAGGATAGGGGAAATGCCAGTACTGAAACTGGAATATAAATTACTCTACATGCTATTGCAGGTTGTTAAGTTTAATTTTTAATAGGAAATAGCAGTTACTGACCAGAAAGAGACTTACTGAACTTAGAAAACAATTAGAAATGAAAATACAGATGAAATATTATATTTAGTTTTTGTTTCTTTTTAAATGCACTTCTTTTGGACTGTATTCTACAAGAAAATGTGCTTTTTTTTTTTTAAAGGCACAAGAAGCTTTTAATCAAAGCATTAGTCTTTCAGCAACTGGATATTTCAGGTAAAAAAGCCCTTTCAACTGTCTCTTAGAATTGTTAAAATTTGAGGTGAGATCATACCATGTAATGTTGAGGTGACCAAAAGAAGAACTTAAAAGATTAGGACTAATGTAGAGTGTTTCAAACAATAGTTAAATAAAAATGATTTTTAAAATGTGTTTTTAAAAAATAGTGGAACCAAGGGAAACCTTTGACTATTTACAATTTTGATAGAAGGTATTTTGTATTTTCTAATAATTTAGGACACATTTCTTAAATTGGGGTTGCAACCCCATGTAGGATTGCATAACTGAATGTGGGGAACACAAAATTATGATTTATTATCAGTAGATGTTTGATTTGTGTACATATTTTATATACTTATATATACTGGGTTGCATAAAAATTTCTAGGATAAAAAGAAGGGGTTACAAGTAGAAAAAGTTTAAGAAGCTCTAGTATAGAACATTAACATTTAGCTTCTGTTCCTTATATATAACTGGCTGGATAGATTAATGGGAGAACTTATAGTTGCAGAGATAATATTGCAACAAAAATAAAAGTTTACTAGGAATGACTAGCAAAAATTCCTGAGAGGTAAGGAGAGCTACATCTCATTTTTTTTTAACAATTTAAAATAATTATTCATCATGCATCGATAGTTTGCTAGAACAAATAGGAAACCTTTCATGTCCAGGCTAGAGTAAACAAAGAGAAAGAAGAGAAGAATTTGTTCTAGCATACTAATGACTTTAATTGTCTCTCTACCCTTACTCTCAATATGTCTCTAACACTGAAATAATGAACAAGGCATGGATGCCAGTTGTCTGGTCTGAAAATGGAAGTCCAGGTAATTGACAGAGAATGATAAGTAGAGAGGCGTCATTACAGCATTGTAGATATAGGTCATGGAAAGCTAGGGCTTGGCAAGTGAAACCAAGGGCTTTGGATGTAAGCTTCTTAAATGATCTCTTAGTGGCCCGGTTGTTAGTCCAGAATGGAGGTGTTAAACTCAAAAAGAAATGAAGGCCCTTTAATCAAATTTAAGGATCCATATGGACACGTATTAATTTAGAAAACTAGACATTGTTTTATTATATTGTTATTTATTTTTCTAAATATTTCCATATTGATCTGGTTCAGGTCACATAAAAGAGTGTTTTGAACCAAATGTTTGACTCTTCTGTTCTGGAAGGTATGGATAGCTTTGAGCATTTGTGAGAAGAAACAAGTATTGAGACTTTCACGTTACATTAAGCTTCAGGACAGTCAAAATTCTTCTTGAGAGGGGAATACTTTTGAAGGGACATTCACATGACCTAGAGCGTTTGTTTAGGACTATTTCAGGGGGTTGAAATACGAATCCAAAAAGGTGTGTGTGTGTGTGTGTGTGTGTGTGTGTGTGTGTGTGTGTGTGTGTGTAGTTATAGTGGTATGGAAAGGCCTATCTGACATCAATGAAATCTTTCAGGATTTCTGCCTTTCGGTGGTTTAAACAATCTACTGCATCTTCCAGAGATGTGTCTGTTCTCTGCTTTTTGTTTTAAACACAGATTACAACAACGGTGAAATAAAATTCAATCAGAACTTTTACTAAAATAAAAATGGAGTACTTCAAAATAATCCACTTTTATATTGTTTTAGTTACAATGGGATCTTCTCATAAAAACTCTGTAGTTAATGCAAGTGTTAGATCCATATTTTACAGAAAACTTGGGAGCCAAATGAGAAAAAGAAGTTAAGGCCCCTTATCATTTAATTTAAGTAAGCTGCTTGGTGGTCCAGTGGATAGAGTGCCCATCTTACATTCAGGAAGATATGAGTTCACATCTAATATCTGACATCTCAGTGTAATTCTGGGCAAGTCATTTAATCCTCTTTGCCTCGGTTGTTTCATATGTAAAATAAGCTTTCCATTGTCTGCCAAGAAAATCCTAAATGGGATTTTGAAGAGTTGTTCACTGTTGAATGACTAAAAAAAACCAGCCAATGTTCACACAGTGAATCCTATAAGTAACAGAGCCAATACCTGAACTCTGGCCTTCTAAGTGCGGTGATCTTTCTGTCACTTTATGCTTCCAGTTAAATCTACCCCTTCTAAGATACTTTTAAAAATTACATTTCCTACAGAGGCTATGAGTCTGATATGGACTGGGGAAAAGGTGAAGGTCACCCATTTACCTACTTTGTGTATGGAGCTGCCTGTTCAGAAGTTGAAGTCGACTGCTTGACAGGAGATCATAAGGTAATTGTTTCCTTATACAGTCCCTAAGCTAGACTTAAATTAAAGGCTGAATTCCATTCGTCCCTTAAAGCAGATGATACCAGGGACCTCAGTAGCTTTCTATACCAATATATACCAGAAAAAGACTCCCCAAGGACTTTACATTGAACAAGGGATATGCAGCTTTTTGCTTAAAGACTTAAAGAAAAGGAACCTGCTTTCTCACTGAAGCTATTCGACTTTTGAATAGCTCTAATCATTGAGAAGTTTTTCCTTATTTGGAATCTAAATTTACCTCTTTTAAATGTTTTCCACTGCTCCTGGAATTAAGGGAGAGGGAGACAGGCACATAAGTAAATATGATACATTTAAGGGAGAGTGAAATATATACATAAGTGATATTGTATGAAAATTTGGAAATTGGAAAGGGAAAGGGAATAGAAAAAGGAGGAGAAAAGGGAAAGGGAGAGAAAATTGGGAACATTGAGGGAGACTTCAGGGAATCTGGAATTTGAATGGGACCTTGAAGGAAAGGAGGGTCTTTAATGCATAAATCATAAATTTAGAACCAAAAAGGAAACTCAGAGGCCACCCAACCCCTTATTTTCCAGATGAGAAAATTGAGACCTTGTCCCAGGTACGAAATAGCAGTGGCAGCATTTGAACCCAGGTCCTTTGAATTCAATAGTCAATGCTTTTTTACCTGTACCATACTGCTCTGGGTAGGTGACTTCATTTTGGCAAGAATGGGAAGAGGAGAATGGGAAAGGATAGGACAAGGATGGGGAAATAAAGTATATACCAATACACAGACTATATAAAGAGCAATAATATGAGATAAGGCTAAATTGGAGCCAGACTCTTGAATGCAAAATCCAGAGTTTATACTTGAATGTAAATGAAAAGCTCAATCAACATTCTTTAGTTTATATATCATGCCCCCCACTTCCTTTTTTTAAGCTCAAACAAGAATTATTTTTTTCTCAATAGTATTTTATTTTTCCAAGTGCATATGAATTTGATTTTAAATATTCATTTTTGTAAGACTTTGTCTTGCATATTTTTTCCCTCTTTCTTTACTTCCCTTCTCCCCAAGACAGCAAGTAATCTGATATAGATTATACATGTAACAATCCTTTTAAACATATTTTCATGTTTGTTATATTATGCAAGAAAAACCAGATCAAAAGGGAAAAAAATCATAAGAAAGAGAAAGAAAAAAAAAAGGTGAAAACATTATGCTTTGATCCACATTCAATCTTCATAGTTCTCTCTCTGGATGTGAATGACATTTTCTATCCCGAGTCTATTGGAATTGTCTTGGATCACCAGATTGCTGAGAAGAGCTAAGTCTACATTAGTTGATTATCACACAATCTTGATGTTACTATGGATAATATTCTGGTTGGATCATTTTACAACTCCACTAACAATGAATTGAGTGTCACAATCAAACAAAATTTTAAAGCCATTTATGAATAAATATATAGCCCAGAAAATGTTGCCCAGTTATTGGTGTTATCAGATGAGGATACCAGTGATTCTTATCTCTTATGTGAAAAATAATAATAGGCTTGCCAATTCACTCTCAGAATATCAATCCAAATTTATTGAGTGTCAACCAAGAATTCTATTTTTTTGCTTTCAAGTGTCTTCCTTTATTTAGGTAATGGATCCTATACAATTTTTCTTTGAATACTGGGTTACCTATATAGTTTCATGAATTATAGGAGTTTCCCTTCTCTTCTGCCAGTTTCCCTTGCTCTATCTACCCTTTCCCTCCCACCTTCTGCCAATAAAATTCCTGGGTATTTTTCAAATGATATTTTTAGGCTAATCATAATTTTTCCCATCATATGAAGAAACAATCTTCTGCAGTAGAAAAAAACAAGTTGACTGATCAGCATTAGGAAACCCATGTGGCCATCCCCATGATTATTGTGAACAATGATATGCTTACAGCCTTCAAGAGAAACAAGTTGTCAGGATAAGCGCAATCAGTCCCAAGATTATAAGAATAATGTACCACTAGGTCAGGGTATTTGTTTTACCCTGATTTGATGATATGTACTGATCCAAACAACCCCAGCATCTCTCATGGTAATGGTCTGGACTAAAGTTATCACCAGTGCTTGGCCTGAATATATCATTTTAATGGAGTCCTCCTTTTTGAAGATTTATGAGACTTATTTATCTAATCCTGGGCTTTCAGGGTTCTGGCCATGAAACTCAAGCAAGGTCAGCTCTCCAAGGAGTCTATCCTGATATAATGCTTATCGCTGGCACTTGGTGTACATGCTAGAGAGATCTTCAAGTGTCATTATGCAACATTTCATCTCTCTTTAATCTATCTGACTTCTCCAGCTCTTTTCCCATGAGAAGAGAGATTAGAAGGCTTTCTGAATCACATGACTTTGCACTTTTCCAGATTGTACCTAGTTCTGTCAAGGTCTTAGGACAAAATTAAACATAATATAAACATGACAAAGGGCAGGAGATTCTATTCTGAGAAAAGAACATATTTCTGCTATAGAAGGTTTTGGGAACTGTCCCAAATCCTCCACTTTAGGTGATGAGCTTGCTTGGCCTGTAAGCATCCAGTAGAACTTTGTCCTTTTTGATTTTGGCCACCAAAACTGAGACTCTCAGAACTGGAAGGAAGTTAGAGAACATTGAATTGGACTTGTAGATGGGGAAACAGGTTCCAGAGAAGATTTGGTCAGGATCACAAGCAGTATCCTATGTGCAAAAAATAAAAACTTTCCCTGTCATTAAGAAGATTATATTCTAATGGGAGATGAAAATACATAAAAGAAAGAAGGAAGCCAAAAAGCAGAGCAGAGAGAAGAGATGAAGGTAAATGGCATTGGGAATGGTAGAGAAAGTTCAATTTAATGCTCATTCCACTATTTCACTTCATTGGACAGGTGAGATGAAGGCTTCAAGTCTGTGAGAGTTTAGTATCTTGGATCACCAACTAATTTTCTTTTTAAGACAACAACCTAGATTCATGGTATCATATTCAAATAAAAACAGGAACTACCATAGAAAACTTAGAAAACCATATGTTCACATATTTCTTTTATTTTTTTTAAATTAATACACGAACCATTAAAATCAGATAGAAACTGCACTTTATTCTGATCTCTTCCCCTCTCCCCAGACACCCCGTTTTTTTTTTTTAGGAGTGTAGTAGATTGCATATTTGGCATTTATTTGATGACATACCCTCAAACATTGCACTTTTCAGTTTTCATACTTTCTCTTCCACTAATTACTATAACTAATCCTATTCCCATGACAAATGAGAATCCTCAGGGCTCTTGAGGGAGACTGCCCCAATACATTACTTTTCATTTGTAGATTAATAAAGAAGTTTTGGTTTCTAAGTTTCAAATTTGAGGTTCAGCACTTATTCTATTAAGAAATTAAAAACTACAATAAAAGATGAAATATTTCTTGCTTTTGTTGCTATGGCACACCAAATTCAATGAACAATTCATTAGCAGGACAAATACAAATACTATTTTTAACCTATCTTGCTATGGTGATAGAGGTATAAGCTATTCCTAGTTTGTTGTGTCTTCTAATGAATTAGGATTGATTTAACTGATAATTTATGATAAGTATCATATTTTCTGTTAACTACTTATTTCTTACAGAGTGAATAGTGCCAACCTATTAAGTTGGTTAGTTTATTAACATATCTTTGAAAACTCTTTTCGCTCAATAAAATCTTTTGTCACTTCTTTCTCCTGAACGAAATGGAGATATGGTAGCACCACTCAGGAATGAATTAGTGCCAAGCAAGATGCACATTTTTCCTCTCTCTACAATTGATTTTCAAAAACCATAAATGGAGTTTTTTATTTTTATTTTTAAACAGAACATAAGAACAGACATTGTCATGGATGTTGGTCATAGTATCAATCCAGCTCTTGATATAGGGCAGGTAAGTGTTACTATTTTTCAATATTTCTGTGTTTCTAATACTTGATAAATTAGATAAAGGACATGACATAGATAATGGGAACCACATAAGTGAAGACATAGGAGAGGATGAACATTGTAAATGCAATTAAAATATTTCCAATTGTTGCTTCCATTCTGGCCAATATCCTTATCTCCCTCTTAATATTAGAAGTGACAGTAGCCACTTGGTGAATATTGGAGGATGTTGTAGGATAAATATATCCTAAAATTAAAAGCTTTGAATTAAAAATCCCATTGAATGTTCAATGGGATTTTATGGAAAACATTGCCATTATGTAGGAGAATTGGGGAGACTTTATGGAAAGAGATGCTATTTGGGACAGAATTTTTAAAGGATGGATAAAGATTCAGTAACTGAAGAGGGAATTGGAAGAACATTCCAAATGCAGGAAACAGATTATAGGAATAAAAATGCTAATTTTTAACATGGATAGTAAAACAAATTAATAGTAGCTAACATTTACATTGTACTTTTAGGTTTAACATAAGATAAGCTTTACAAACTATATGTCACAACCCTCACCAAAACAAAAAACTAACCTTGAAGGTGCTCAATTTTTGATAAATTAACAATCTGAATGTTAACAAGATTAACTAATTAAGTGACTTGCCCATATCATATAAGCTAGTGTCTCAGATGGGATTTGAACACAGTTGTTCCTGATTCCAAGTCTAACTTTTAGCAGACCATCTTCAGAATAGACAGTGAAGTAAAAAGGATGAACAGGGTATAGGTGAAAAATAAGGAATTCACTTTTGTATAGGTTTTTTGAAGTGCCTGTGGGGTATACAGGAGGTGCTGATCTATAGCTTAGAGGAAATTGAAATTGATCCATTATTTAGCAGATCACCAGTGTTCTAAGCAGGGGAATAAAACCTATAAAAGTGATACTTTCTGGGGATTGGCCTGCCCATATTAATAATATTTAGAATGATTCTACTATAACCTCAGGCTAAAGTTTACTATGGAATACATCAAAGGAAAGACTCCTTGTCTCTAAATTGAAGGATTTAACTATATGATCTTGAAAGTTTCCGCTATAAGTAGCTATTGTACCTCCCTATTTCTTCTTCAGGTTAATCATCCTCCAATTCCTTCAATCAGTTTTCATATAGAATGACTTATAGTTTTACCATTGTAACTATTCTCCTCTGGACACATTGTCTTGTGCCCAGAAACAGAAGACATTAGGTGAGATATGGTCTGATCACTGATTCTGGTACTGCTTTTGCCAGGATAGCCTAAAATTATACTGATTTTTGAATTTTTAAATTTTGACTTAGAACCTATTAAAGGCAACATGAATAGATAGAAAATTGCTGATCTTGAAGATTGGAAGACTTGGATTCAAATTCTACTTCTGTGTATGTCTCTGGAAAAATAAGTTAACTACTCAAGAAATACTCTCCTACCTAGGAACTCTCCATACCAATCAAATCACAGGTCCATTCCTTATCCCATTCCTATATGAGGATAAAATACTATGATTAATAGAAAATGAAGGGACCTTACCTGTCATTCAGTACAATTCCCCCATTTTTTACAAATGAGAAACCGAGATTTAAGAAAATATGGTGACCAGGCTATTATTAGATATCTAGTTAGAGCATAACCAAATCTAGAATCCAGCTCTCCTTACTGTAAGTTTATTGTTATTTGAGGCATAGCTCAAGAACATGTAATTCCTTGCAAAATTTAAAATATCTTAAAAATAAACAGTATTTTAAAGTTGTAAAGCATTTGCTTTAGCATGCACAATGATATTTGATTGTATACAAAAAAAAAGTCTTGTCACTTTTTCACATCAGGTTGAAGGTGCATTTATTCAAGGTGTGGGTCTTTATACATTAGAGGAACTGAAATATTCACCTGAAGGAATTCTCTATACTCGTGGGCCAGAACAATATAAAATTCCTTCTTTCTGTGATGTTCCTACTGAGTTCAATGTTTCCTTTTTGCCTCCTTCTGAAGTTGCACACACTCTGTACTCATCAAAGGTAAGGTATACTGGATAATAATTTTTTTAATGGAAAGTGTTTGAGGAGACAATTCAATTTGATATAATGCAAGTATTCATTAAACCAATGTCTGGGAAGCATTGTAGTAAATACTGGGAATAAAAAACAAAAAACAAGAAACCTCACAAAAACAAAATCCCTTTGACTTCAAGGAACTTGCATTCTACTGGGAGATTAATACTTCTTCTTTAGGTGAGGAGCACCATATCAAATTAGTTTACTTTTCAGTTGTTAATTGTACTTTACAAGTTTAAGACTTACAAAGCATTTTGCATCTATTTAACTCATTCTTGTTTTTTAAACAATAAGTGAGATTTACTATAAGTTAAAAAATATATATATATATATAAAGTTGGATGTTTTTTAGCCACTGCATTTGCTTTCTTCCAAGGGTCTGGGCGAGTCTGCATTATTCCTGGGATCCTCTGTGTTTTTTGCTCTACATGATGCAATCCGGGCAGCAAGACAAGAAAGAGGATTTTCTGGAGTCTTCACACTGAATAGTCCATTGACCCCTGAGAAGATTAGAATGGCCTGTGAAGATAAATTTACAAAAATGGTACATACTTTTCAAAAGAAACCAAATTGGAAAAATGCTAACTATTCTTTCTTAAGGCTAAAGTTGAATGAACCACCAAAGCAGTTTTCCCTTGTAAGCAAAGTGGAGTGAAAGGAGAAGTAGAATATAATTTTTATTTGTTATTTCTATATTTAATTGTTATTTTTAAGTAGAGCCCTGCAGATTTCTGAAGCTATGAAATAACAGACTTGTAGCCCTACAGTGAAAAAATTCACATTTTTTTCATTGTTCATTTTATAAAAAAAAAGAAAAATTAAACGAAGAGGAATTTTATTGTTCAGTCATGTCTGATTCTTCATAATCCCATGTAGAGTTTTCTTGGCAAAGATACTGGAGTGGTTTGCCATTTCCTTCTCCAGCTTATTTTACGGATGAGAAAAGTGAGAAAAAGAGGATTATCCTTCGCCCAGAATCACACAGCTAGTAAATATCTGAGGCTGGATTTGAACTCAAGAAAATAAATCTTCCTGACTGTAGTCCAAGCACTCTATCCACTGTGCCACCTAATTGCAGAACAACAGATTTAAAAACTCTGATAGAAATGGTCATTATAATTTAACCTATTCCCTAATCCATCCATACCTAGTCTTAGCTCTTTCCTATCTGGAAAAAAGTAACATTGTTTTGGTCGTCTTTTAAAATATATTTATGGAATAACACTTTCCTTTCTGCTACCCTGTCCAAAGACACAAACTCAGTCTCTTTCTTCCTCTCTTTCTCCTTTGGTCCCTCTCTTGTTCTCCCATTAACAAAATACATTAATTCCTAAATAGACAAGATGGACCATGGATATATATGAGTTATAAAATTTGAAATGTTAATTTATATTGAATAATTATGTATTCATCATTAAATATCTCATTTTAGCTCCCTTATACATGGGTAAAGGCAATGTTATATCCAGGGGGGGAAAATGTCCAAGAAAGAAAGAGAAGAATAAGCTAGTTCTCTCAGGTTATCCTTAGTAATGTTTAGCTTTTAACAGCTCCATAAATTATGGGACAGCTATCAATATTGAAGAGAAGCTTATAGATAATTAAAAAGTTGAAAAAGGGTCACAGAATGTCATAGTTATTAAGTCCTGCTCTGATATATACATACTAGTCATGTGACTATGAGCAAGTTACCTAAACTACCCAGTACCTCAAAGTAACCTCACTTAAGAGATGAGATTCTTATATCAGTTCAGGGAATTTCCACACTTAGATTTTCCTATATAGGCAAAATCATATATCCAATCCAAAAAAAAAAATACACACACAAACACAATTTATACATTTTCTGTGGGACTCAAATAATATATATAAAGTACTGGACTCAAATAATATATGTAAAGTACTTTGTAAAAGTTAAAATACTATATAAAATGAAATTTTTATTAAAATAAGCCCTCAGATCATTTAAATTCTGGGATCCTGGGGCAATGTTTTCCTCTTTAAAAAAAAATACCTTTTTATTTTCAAAATATATACAAAGATAGTTTTCAACATTCACCCTTGAAAAAGGTTTTCAACATTCACCCTCACAAAACTTTGTATTTCAATTTTTCTCCCTTCCTTCCCCCACCCCCTCCCTTACATAGTATGCAATCCAATATAGGTTAAACATGTGCAATTTAAAAGCAATTTTTTAGTCACAAATATAGACTTGAAAAAGACCTTAGAGGACAATGAATCTAATCTCAGAGAAGTGAAATTATTTGATCAGAGTCATGGTACTTTATGTATTTTAGGCAGGATTTAAACCTAGTATTTTTTCCACTAAATGAAAGGCATTTGGGCTAGCTAAGTGGCACAGTATTACCAGGCTTGGAGTTAGGAAGTTCTGAATTCAAATCATTTACTATTTGTGTGACCCTGGAAAAGTCCCTGAACTCAGTTTCCTCAGCTGCAAGAAGAGCTAGATAAAGAAATTGCAAACCACTCTAGTATCATTGCCAAGAAAACGCCAAAATGGATCATAAAGGGGCAGATGAGACCAAATTTGATTTTAGAAAAGAGGATCATATCTGACTTCTGAAGGGATCATGTAATTTGGATGCTTTTTTAGTCACAAATCACAAACCAAGAGGTTGTAATTTGGGTCAATTATAATTACTATTTAAATAAAAAAATCTTGTAGCTCTGAATAGTTGAATCTTATGCCAGCAGAGTATAAGCACTGGAAATAGATGAATATAGATCTAGCGACAGATTGAAGTCTGAGCAATACCTCTACTTCCTCCTCATCGATAAACCAGCTAAATTTAGAAACATTTATTCTCAGAGGGTTTAACAGTAGCTAGTATGTGTATTTGTGCTCATTATGTGTCAGGAAACTAGGAAATCCCAGGCAAGGGAAGGCAAAAACTCACCCATCAGAGCCAGAGAAGCCAGGGTTCGTACCAATGAAGAGGAGATGGAGGCAAATGAAATGAATAAAATCAGAACTCCTTTAAGTATTTAATCATAGTAGTAGTAGAAAATGAGAAATGATTTGCTATAATTATAAGTAAAGTAAAAATAATGGTATCATGAATAAAATAGCAAATATCCTAATTTCTTCTTTTCTCTAGATTCCAAAGGATGAACCTGGATCTTATGTTCCTTGGGACATTTGCATATGAATAAACAACCAACATGGGGAGAAAATATAAATATAATGGGGAGAAATTTTTATTATACTTGGTAATGGGGAATCAATCTCTCAAATTTCTTTATATTTTATGGAAACATTTCTAAAAATACTAATTTCCACATAACACTAAGAATTTGGCAAGTAAAGAATTTTATCTGTTTTTAGGTACATTCACCAATCACCTGCTGTCTTCTGATTTTTATAACTATCTTTAGTCAGTAAAGACCAAATGAAAAGCCCAACTTCTAACTTTTTTTAAGAATTTTTTTTTCTCCCATTAGAACTGAATCATTTTTATTGCTTCATAAGTTTTGTGTTTTTGAAGTCAGTTTTCTTAAAGTAGGATATGCCATATTTTATAGGGATTTACCCCATTCCTGAACTTAGTACATTTGGTGATTAATGAGACTTTTTGAATAGTTTTTTAAAGAGCTGAAAGCAGAGGTAAAGCGAATATATTTGATTCCATTTATTTCTGACTTACATTTAAGTGCTAATAATGAATACTCAATTTTGCTTCTAGGAGAAAATGTAGCATTTCATACTTAAATGGGAACACTCATTTACTGCAAGAAATTAGCCTGTATCCTATAAACATTTGTTCATTATCATCTAAGACTTAAAGCTGTATGCCTATTAAATATAAGGTGAGGATATGTGTTAGATAATTATTAAAAGAGTTTCTAAATTTATATAGTACTTTAAATTTTGGAAAGTGATATATATGAACATACATACATATATATGTAATCTCATTTTAGCTATGTAACATTCCTTCTAATAGGATTCTGACAGGTAAACTCCAAGATATATCAATTGGTAATTGATGATTAATAAATACCATCTAATAATGATGATGATGTCTGATTTCAATTTTTTTTGGGGGGGGTTAATTTTTCTCTTTTTCTTGAATTGGGACTAATCCTGTGGATGAGACCCCCTTAGGAGTCCATATATGTGTGTGTGTATGTGTAATTTGTGTATAGACAAACTTTCATGCGTATGAGTTTATATGAAATCATTATCATTGGCAGATAGTTTGGTAGGTATACTTTTAGTAACTATCTAGTTGGTCCTATGTTTTTTTCCTAAGGAGACATTTTAGCTTCCCACATGCATATTTTTTCTAATTCTGACTCTTTCTCTATTGTTATAAGATAGAGATGGATTTAAGAGTGGATCAGACTCTACTAATATAAAAGTAGAATATAAGAATGTCAAATGTGTCACATTTAGTTAAATCACTGGTCCATCTTACCCTGTATTGCGATTATGTCAAAAACATTGAATGATGTTTTGCGAGAAGAAAAACAAAGCAATATTTTACCATAGTATCAACTTTAAAAAGCTAGCAATGACAAAAATCACTAATTCCAATTTCACAACTGGATCTATTCCCAAAATTATAGCTGGATAAATAAAGGGAACTTGGTGAAGGAGAAGAGAAGTGGGTGATGGTGGATTTTATTATTAAATATTATATTATTAACAAATATCAATAAATATTGAAAAACATTATTAACAAAATCTACTATCCTTTTGTGAACCTATGATCCCATTATCTATCTTCATTAATTTTATTTCAAAGTATTAACAGGATCAGATGATCACTGATATTAACTAATAAAAATATTAGACAATAACTCATATTTACATAGTATTTTAATACTTGCAAAATATTTTTCTCCAAATAGCCCTATGTAATAAATAGAATTATCCCCACTTTTGATGTGAGGAAACTCAACTTTTCAGAAAGAAAATGACTTGTCCATAATCACAATACTAGTAAGTACCCAAATTGAATTTCTTACCTAAGTGTCCCAAGCTATGCAAGTAATTTTATTTGTTTTCTCATATTGCTTCTGTTCTTAGAAGTTATACAGTAGCTTCAATGATTCCAAATTGCTTGCTGCCACAGAAGTTATTGTTTTTAATATTAATATTCTCCTGAAAATGATATGCTATATCATAAACCAATACTGACTTAGAAGAGCCAAAATTACAGGTTACCAAAGAGTCAGTAGAAGAGATCCAGGATGGATATAAACAGGCTATGTTTTCATTTGTCACGAAGATGGACATTGCTATGTAATTTTTCCAGGCATGGGTGATTGCGCTCAATAGTGAAGCAACAGATAACTTGTTCTGAAGCCAGAAGAGCAGGGAATTTCATTATTGTTCAGATCCCTTGAGTATAATCTGTTGGAATCTTTACAAAGTGTTAAGTCATTAGAGTTGATAGAGACAATAATTATCTTATTTAGCATGGTTCAGTATCCTTGATCTGGTCGTACAAGGAGATGTTTGGGCCAGAACCTGAAACAAGGTACTAAGTAGAACTAATTGATACAATGCTTGTGTTCACACCTTTAGAAAACTCATATAAGCATGAAGTATTTAAGTACTCATTGGCGTTCACAAGTATGGGAGATTCACAAAGTTAACTGTGTAACTTTGTGAATTCACACCTCCCTTGAAGCTCTTAGGGTCAGAGAGCACTCTGGGAGGAAAACCCATAATCCCTCTCTCTCGTATCCCACAATCCCACTCTCGGAGAAGAAGCACAAATAGAGCTTCAGTGAGCCGGTCAAGGGAGTTCAACTGAAAAGATTAAGAGGGGACCTTCAAGTCAGTTCAGAAGAAGCCCCCTCTCGGAGACAAGAGAGATTCATTCCATTTTCCACCTTTGGGCTGGCTGGAGGCTGAAGGACAAACCTTTGGATTTGGAGACATTCAGAGGGAGCTCTTGGAACCAAGCAGAGAGAGAGGCCACCAAGAAAACTAACCGGGCTATTTTGAGGAAGCAATAAAAGAGCTGAACTTTTAACACCTGGCTGCATTTGGGTGATTATTACTTTAACTGAAACTAAGGCCGCCTCCAGAAAACCTCCCCAAGAAACTGCTCCCAGAGAGAACCATTATATTTTAAAGAAGAAAAACACCACATTAGCCTGCATCCTTTCTCCCAAGACAATAACGGGTAAGTACCCAAAACTTAAAGAGGCACACAGAGAGAGAAGAGAAAAAGACAGAGACAGTGAGACAGACAGAGATAGAGAGATACAAAGAAAAAGAAATAGAGACAGAGACACATATATACAGGGAGACAAGAGAGACAATGAGATATATTCTCCTACCATTGCCAAAGATATAGTGAGTAAATCATATATAGCAATGCAGAGGGAATACTCAGGCTGCCATAGCACACTGAAAGTCTTAGGAAAATGAGCTTTTCTAACCAAGAGTAACCAGATTAAATAAATACCCCTTCTCTATTAAGTAGGTGTGGATTCCCTGATACTTGTGTCCAATGAGCAGCCTCAGCTGTACTCGTTCCCAAAGATGGCACCTGCCCCTCAATTGAGGAATAGCTAAACAAGGTGTGGTATGTGATTATGATGGAATGTTATGCTAAAAGAAATGATAAGCAGAATCATTTCAGAAAAACATGGAAAGACATATAAACTGATAAAAAAATGAAGAGAACAGAATCAGGAAAACATTGTACACAATAATAGCAATATGTTGTTTCATGAATAACAGTGAATCATTTAGCTATTCTGAGCAATATAAGAATCCAAAATAAAACAAAGGACTAATGATGAAGCATAATATCTCTCTATAAAGGAAGAAGTGATACTAGCTGGATATGGGTTAAAGCATGCTATTTTTCCTTTCTTTCATTTTTTTCCTGTGAATTCTTTTTTAGTCTTCTTGTGCAAATGACTAATGTGGAAATGTTTTACCTGATTTCACACATGGAATCTACATCTTATTGCTTACCATCTTGGGCAGGGCAGGGAGGGGTAGAATTTGGAACTCAAAACGAATTTTAAAAATGTTAAAAATGATTTTACCATGTAGTTAGGGACAAATAAAATATTAAAAAAATTAAGGTAGCACCATGCTATTAATGATGATTTGTACATATAATTTCATTACTGTTCAGATCTCTTGGTTATACTCTGTGTTGTGGAAGTTGTGAAAAAGGTCTCATCAAGAACATGAAATACCAAAAAAGAATTTTAATTCATTTAATCTTTATGTACCTCAGTTTACTTGACTGTCAAATGAAGTAATTAAAATTGATGTTTTTTAAGATCTCTTTTAGTTCGAAATCTGTGATCTTATGACCTTTCTGGGATCTCCCCTGCTGGTGATTATTATAGTATGGAGTAGAGGGGGATAAAGTTTGTGATAAAGAAGAAGCTACAAAATGGAATTCAAGTTACATTGAGCTTTGATATCTAACTCAGGAAATTAGAGTGTCTAGAATCACTGAATATTACCAGGCTGTCATTCGAGTTATGAGACCTCCTTGGGAAGGAGCTCTAATGAGCAGTATCATTTAATGTTTCCTTCTTCATTTCATAACCTGCTGTCTTTTTAAAAGACCAAAGGAAAAAAAAGAAAAAAGAAAATGCTTAGGGTCAAATGCAATGTAGTTAGAAACATTTCTACCTATACAGATATAAATTCTACCCACTGTGCCTTTCTAAACCAAGTACTATCAAAATACATTGATATGTAATGAATTCTGAAGGGAAAAAGAAAGATTCATGACAAATGATGCAAGGCCCTTAACAGAGAAATTTAGGTACATACTCACAAGGGAAGTATTTCTTTGATTTAATTAGCAGTATATAAACTGGCTTGAAGCTTAAAATTAAAACTAAGCCAAACCAAACTAAGATCTTGGTAACAATTCCCATTGCTTTCTGACAACAGAGGGAGAAATGGAAGCAGTGTCAAATTACATATTCTTGGTCTTAAAGATCACAGCTATGGCAATTGCAGCCATGAAATGAAAAGACATTTGCTCCTTGGAAGGAGACCTATCTGGAAGGCATATTAAAAAGCAGACACATCATCTTGCTGACAAAAGTCCCTATGGTCAAAACTATAGTTTTTGTCATGGTATAGTATGACTGTAAGTGGAAAGTGAGCACCATAGAATTGATGCTTTTGATTTGTGATGGTGGAGAAGACTGTTGAGAGTTCCCTGAGCAACAATAAGATCAAATCAGTCAATATATAAAGAAATTAATTCAGGGTATTCACTAAAATGACAAATACTGAAGCTGAAGTTTACTTTGGTCACATAATGAGAAGACAAGATTCATAGGAAAGGTTGGAGAAGATTTAAAGCAAAAGCAAAAAGGGACAGCAGAAGAGATGGACAAATAGTATTGTGGAAGCAATGAACATGAGCTTGAACAGACCAAGAAATAATGAAGGATAGAAGGATCTGGTTTGCTATGGTCCACAGAGTCATGAAGAGTTGGACCTGACTGAACCACTGAACAACAATAGCAATAAAACTAGATTAAGGCAATTGCTATAGGACAGCTAGGTAGTGCAGTGGATAGAACATCGAGTCTGAAGTCAGGAAGACCTGAGATTCAAATCCAGGCTCAGGCACTTAATGCTTCCTAGCTATGTGACCCTGGACAAGTCACTTAGCCCCAATTGCCTCAGCAAAAAAAAAAAAGCAAGGAAAAAAGAAAGGAAGGAAGAAATTCAGCTAGATTGGTTGAAATCCTACATGGAAAATTTGAGATGAATCCTATCTTCTCTATTTTATTCAAAAACAGTGATTTCAAAATGAATCTGTGCCAAATAATAAAAACATTTAATAAAAAAAAACACTTGGTCATTGTTACTAGCATTTACTATTTTAATAAATGGATGAATAAAATAGTCAGTATTTACTGTGTACAAAGTATTAGGAATACAAATAGAAAAGTAAGACATTCCTTGTTTTCAAAGAACTCATATTCTAGTGGGTGAGAGAATACATATAATGTCCTTATTTTAATTTACCTGTTTCAAGATAATACACGTGGGGGAAATACAGAAGTATCACGTTGCAAGAACAGTCAGCACACCTTTATTGTTTCATCAAGAACCATTCTATACTCAAATTTTATGTTATTATAGTGTCCTCTAATTATAATTTTATCCTCCCAGAGCTATTTATGCACCATACAAACTAATGGCTAAAATTCCAAGAAAATGAGTTATAAGAATTGGTAGTAGGAAGACAATTATGGTATTTTTAATTTACAAAGAATTTTAAACATTCAAACAAACTTCAACTGTATTAAACAAAACTCAAATACTTCAGTGGTCCATAATTATGGATTGTGTCAGAGGACTGGTGACTGAACCAAGAAAAACCTAGGAGAGTATAATAGAGAAATTCAATTATAATTTATGTTTTAAGTTTGTATCAATGTGTACTTGTGAAATTTTTGTGTTTTAAACATTTCTCTACCATAAGAGAAATTTTCTCTTATGGTAGAGGGTATAAATAGTTGTCCTATGGCTAATTACTACTTTGTACATATAAGTATATTTATCAAAGGGACTGTCAACACTTTTGGCAAACATATTAGACAAAAACTATATTTCAACTTTTTTTTTCAGAGATTTTCCATTGAGTTCTGTTGTGGGGTGAAAGCATAAAGAGCCAGAGAGAATTTAAAAAATCCTTATTTCTTTCCTTTGGGGTCGGGTTCCATCAGAATAGAGTCCAGTTAGTTAAGGTGCAGAGCCAAAGCCCTGTGGTGGGACCACATCCTGTCAAAGTAAACATACATAACACACAACATAAATATTCATGTAGCAAAAGAGCAAATGCCAAGCAATGTCCATTACACTGAATAATAAAATTAAGAGACTACTGATCAAGAAACTGCTTACATCTATATTATTCATCATCATTCATTTATTCTTTTGTTAAGTGATATATCCTGCTGTAATGGGAGCCATTTATCCTTATCAGAAAGTGAAAAGTTATTTGAATTTCTATATTTAAATTACATATATTAGGGACCTAGACTCAACTAATATTTTTGTGAACAACCAAACAAAATACAGACCTTTTTATTTAAATTAACCAATTATTCTATTTTATAATATGTCCATAAGAAGAATATTAGGTCTTATATTTGCTGATACTCCTTCTGTTTTATTGATGTTTGTTTGTGTTTTGCCATTAACAGATATGTCCACAAATATATGAACAATGACTATGTATCCTGAATTAACACAACTAATATTTTAACATAATAATTAGCATTTTAATATAAAACATGAAAGATATTTGCAGTTGACTAAATAAAGCAACAGAAAATCAAAACAAGAAATCCTAGTAGTACATATTAGACTAGTTATAAAATTGTTGAATGAAAAAATATAAGCACTTGAAATAACGCAACCTAAAAGCATCCCAGGTGGCTATTTGTTCTGAGCTAGTTGAGTTCTGCAGACAGAATCCTTAGGCCATATTTCCATTTGACTACAAGACCTTTTTATTATTTAATTTTATGTCTTTAAATGCTTTTAAATACAGGTCTGCATGGTGGTTTAATAATCTCTCTAATTTAACACCAGTAGAAATGCATCTGAATGCAAGTAGTTCACATTATACAATTTAGCTTAGTGTCCTGAGTCATTTCAATTCCATACTACTGAATGCTGTATTTTCTCACTGCTGGGAATATAACAGTAATATCTTTACCTTAAGGGCAGGAAGCTGTGGGCCTTATGTAAGAATTAAGTTTTAGATTTCATATTTGCTTAGGAGAAGAGGAAATGAAAAAAAAAAGGTAGGGAATGAAAAGGGCTGGGAGATTTTTTAAGGACAGGAGGTGATTGGTTTATTGAAACTCAGAGAGCAGATCAAAAACATATATAATCTCTTCAGTCTGGTTATTTCTTAATCAGTGGTTAACATTTCTTCACTTGACTTGACACAATAGCAGGTGCTAAGTCAGATCAGGTTCTTAAAAGAACTTCTTGACTTTTAGCTAATTTATTTGGCAGGATGACTCATTCCGAGAAGACAGATGCACTGATATTCTTTGTGAATGGAAGAAAGGTAAGTTTTTTTGTCATTATTGTTAAAAGTTGGATAAAGAAGAGTAGAAGTAATATATATATATATATATTTTTTTTTTGCAAAGCTCAAGTGAGGGCAGAATTGAAAAAGTGGTGGATGCTGAATGTGTAAGCCTCAGCTTGGCTATGTGACTTTAAGTAATTCACATCTCTCTTTCTGGCTATGAAATGGAGATGTTCGTTCTGTTTGTAAAGGATGTTGCAGATGTAAGCATTCCTGTGAGAGCTTGTTCTTGCATTCATCCGAGGAGTGATCTTGAACTTTTCCTTGTGGGGCTCTGGGAATTTTAGGTTCTTTGGCCTACCCTTTTGAAGCAGGGTAAGTTTTGTATTAGTATATTTTATTTTAACTAATGGCAGGATGCAGAGATTATGGTTATTAAAATATATCCAAAAGCAAAACTAAAAAGCCTAAAGAAGGGGAAAAAAACACTTTAGCTACTTTGATTTTACATTGCTGGAAGTTTTCTAAATTCTCAAGCAGTATCTTAAGAAAAAGGGAAAAAAATACCCAAAGGTCTTATTATTGACAAGCTTTTTGAGAAAACAAAAAAGAAAACCAAAAAACAACATGTCCAGACTGTCAGTGAGAGAAGTCCTGCTGATAAATGAATATCATATCTAAAGGGTTAGGCAGAAAAGAACAAGTTTTTCACTTGTAACTTTCACTCCTTGTTCCTTTTGGCACTTCGAAAAATGGGTCAAATTTCTTTTTACTTTTTTAAAGCTCTAACTTAAAAAAAATTCTTAATATCTAGAAAAGGAACTGTCTATTGTACATTAAGGTGAGGTTCTTTGTTTTTCAAGTTCTTAAAGCTTTTCCTGAAATGAAATCTTCTACAATTTCAGAATTTCTGACCCAAATGAGCAAGTAGAAAAAACTATAGAGAAGTCTGACTTGACCTGTCTCCCTTAATTCAGAGAAAGTATGGGAGTCCTTTCTCACTTTCACATAGAAAGTTTCTCTAGTTTCCACATCATTCTGTCTGCATAGCACAATTAAATCATTAACAAGTTATGCAAAGCTACAGAACTGAGTTAAGTGAATCAGCACTTATTCATACCTCCAAGTTTTCTGAGTAATTAACATTGCCAAATCAAATGAAGAATTGTATTTTAAATGCACATTAAAAGGTATTTTAAAAGTCTTCTTTATTGAGTGTGCCTACAATCTTTACTATCTTACTATTTCTTTATGGGCTGAAAGGACATCATAATACCAACCACTACCATCACCAAGCTCTGTAACTTTTCAGATACTCAGTTAAAGGACAGAGAAAATATAACGTGATTTTTGTTGGTTTAAAACTCACTCAAACCCTTCCCTTCTTCTTCTTCTCTTGGAGACCCCAGGACATGCAAACAAAAACTTATTTGTATACAACATTTTAAAATCTTTTAGTTCCTCAGAGATTGGTCTCAATATGGAATCTGAAATTTTGTGGGTTGCCACTTAATGTGTTGAATGTAAGCCAAATACAACACACTGTTATGCAATTTCATTTTTGGAGGCATGTAATTTGATCAGAGTAGGTAAACAATATCAATCTTGCCCCCTGCCCATCTCCCCTCCCCAAAACAATGGGATGAATTATTGCAAAAAAAAAAACCCACCCCCCCAAAAAAACCCCAAAACTCTTCAATTAAAATTTGAATTCAATTAATACTGTATAATAATTTCCTTTACATAGGTAATTGAGAAGAATGCAGACCCTGAAATAAATTTATTGTTCTACTTGAGAAAAAACCGTATCCTTTTGTTTATGGATTTTATTGGGCTATCTTTACATTGAACTTTTATATACTTTGATGACAAAGTTGGACAAAAAATTCTGGAAGACTTACACCTTTCCTTGCATTTTCCTTGCTTAATACCTTAGTAACAATGCAATATCTTAAGGGAGCCCAAAACTCAAGGGCTGAAATTAAAGCAGCATAAATAGCAAAGGAGAGGAAGGAGGTAGTAGTGGCAGATTAGACCAAGGTAAGAGAAAGCTATACCTGGGGACATCAGAATTCCTTCTCTTCTTATGACTGATAATAAATGAAACTATAGGAAAGTAAGAAGGGATTCCCGAGTCAGTCCATTCTTTCAGGACCTTGGAAGTCACCAAAAAATTAAAAAAAAAAAAAAAAAAAAAAAAAAAGGAAGTAATCAAAAGCCAAGAAACATTCTTTGACACCAGAGGAATAGTCTGAAGACCTTAGGTGGTCAATAGCCAGCATTTATGTAGTGCCTTAAAGTTTGTAAAGTGCTTCACAAATGTCATCTCATTTTATCCACACAACAACCCTGGGCAGTGAGTGCTATTTATATTCCCATTTAACAGATGAGGAAACTGAGGCAGTTAAGTAACTTGTCCAGAGTCACATAGTATCTGAACTCAGATTTGGAATCAGGCCTTCCTGACTCTATATTCAGAGCTCTATCACTTAGCAACTTTAACCCTTCTAGTTTTTAGAGTGGGTTGATCATGGTAGACTTTTTTCCCCCCAGAAAGCACCCTAATCATGCTCAGGAATGAAAAGAAGATCTGAATTACACAATTAGAAAGGAATATGACCTGAGTCTTAGCTAGAAGGCTTTTATACTTAGCAGGAACTTCACAAATGTTGAATTAAACTCTAAGGTTCTTGATTCAAGATGAGCCTTACCTGCTGGTAAAATTGTTTTTAAACTTGTTTTTTGGGTTGTTTTTTTGTTTGTTTGTTTGTTTTGTTTTGTTTTATTTTGGTGTGTGAGGCAATTGGGGTTAAGTGACTAGCCCAGGGTCACACAGATAATAAGTATTAAGTGTCTAAGGTCAGATTTTAACTCTTCCCCGTCCTCCTGACTTCAGGGCTGGTACTCTATCCACTGTGCCATCTAGCTGCCCCACCTTTAAACTTTTGATAGAGTATTTGACTTTCCTCAAACTTATATGGATATATATATCCAGACAATGGATAGCTCTAGTTCTGGTTTTGTGTTTCCCTAAATGTTCCATGGACCAACTATTGATATGTGACCATCCTTTAATGCTTTAAAAATTGTTTTAGTGATATATTTTATGTTTATGTCACAGTAATTTCCTAATACATTTTCTCCCCACATTGCATACTCTTATAACAGCCAAGGAAACAACAACAAACCAAATGAAATAACCCAAAACAAAATAGTTAACATATCTAACAATTGTTTAACAATAAAGTTAACATGCCTATTGATAACATTTACAATATTTTGTGTCTGTAGTTGGGCACCTCTGGTGCCAGTAAAATGTCAGTGAGTTTTATTATCTTTTTTTCTAAATGGGTCAATACAATTAATCTACCTGTTTCTTCCTTTTGGGTTTATTTTCATTTTTATTATTAAAATAATTGTGTAAATTGTTCTCTTGACTTTGCTATTTTTGATTGGCATTGGTTCATAAAAGAATTTCCATTTTCTCTGAATTTCTCATAATTATTTTTTTCCTTGCAATGCAATAACATTTCATTAGGGTTGTGTATCATATTTTGTTCTGCTAGGCCCCAGTTGATGGATACCACTTCATTAATAGTATTTGCTATTACAGAAGATGCGACTCTGAATATTTTGGAAAAGAGCGAGGCCTAGGGATATATATATGACCATTGCCAATTGACTCTTTTGTCTCAGCTTGAAATATAGTTCTGAAAATCCAGGCTTTAATAAATTCCATAGAGCTTGAAATGGAGCTACTTCAAATAGGCCTTTAAACCCAGATCCCTCTGGCTCTCACTGACTGGCCAAGAACAGATCCCAGCCCAGGATTCACTTGGCGATTGTTTGGGTTCTGGTGGCTCAGAATGGGTGTAAATAGAAATTGTTTCTGCTCTGGCCAGAAACTGAGGGTCTTCCTCTCCCAAACTTATTCTTTTGTGAAGGCAAACTAGATCATCTTTTACCTCCATTCTTACCTAGACTTTCATCACTGAATAGGTGTTGCCTACGACAAACAGAACTGGGAAAGACTTTAGCATAAAAAGGCCAATGCCTTTCATTCTGTAGGGCCTCTGCCAGTCCTCCTGATTTATGTCTTTTCGTTGGATTCTGATGACTTTGGGGAAGAGAATGAGACTGATGAATTTTACACAGCTCTGCCTCATTTAAGTCCAGTTTACTTGCAGGTCAAGGCATTATCCTTCTAATATCATGGATCCTTTTTGAGAATGAAGACTCAACAACAACAAATAATAAGAATAACAATATTCCCAGTATTAGTACCTCTGAGTCAAAGGATATGATTTCTTAGTGATTTTTCTTATGATTCCAGTTTTTTTTAATAGAATAGTTGAACCAAATCATTTCTCTGCTCTCTATACCAATAATATTAGTATGCAAATCTTTCTACATCCCTTCCAACATTGACTGATTCTGTCTTTTAATTATTTTTTACTAATTTAATTGCCGTGAGAAACTACCTTTTTGACCATATTCTCATGAAATCCATGAATATGTCTATGCAAGATAGTGAAATAGAAAGAAATCAAACTAAGTTCACTATACTTAATTCTTATGAAATAAAAGCTAAGGATAAAGATGCTATCGGTTTGACTTTTCTAATTCCTTAGGCTCTTACTTGGTATCGAATGCCTGGTTAGGAAGAGGATTTGGATTTCTGGACTATGCCTTAAGATATAGAAAAGATAAGTTTTTATCTGCGTGTATTTAATGAGGTTCAGTAAAAATTATTTGCCTGGAGACTTCAAATCTTATTACAAAAGTTTTAAACAGAAAATGAAGTAGAGAAAAGGAAATATCTATCAAGTCAGATGCCACAGAGAATCATAGGCAGGATATGGGAAGAAGAATTTTGGTAGAAAAGGAAAAGTAATTCATAAGAGATAATAAACAAGAAGGGAATAATAAAACCATTGGCCTCATATTTATACAAGTGTACAGATTATAGGTAATAAGTATAAGGCTACCTTACCTCAAGAGTATTATAGGTCCTAACAGAGAGAGCAAATGTGACCTCCTAGGTATTCCTAAGCTTAGGATTTGGTAGGTATAAACACAGACCTATACCTTGTGGTTGATAGAGATAAGATGTGATCTAAAGTCTGGCCCATCTTAGTGCAAAGTTTGATGGGACCAGAGACTCTCATCAGCCTTTCTAGGATTGGGCAGGATCCAGAACTGGATGATTTAGGATAAGTGATCTTTCCAATTTTTAAAAGGGATATGTGATTGGAATAATCTGTCAGCCCTCCAATATATTTAATTTAGAATTACAATGATTTAGAAGGAAAGTCGTTTTCCTGATTTCTCTGAAGAGCAAGAGTGACTCACAGCTTGCACTTAACAGCTTAGCCCTACTTTTTAAAAATCAAAGATTGGTTAAACAAAAGAAAGAATGAAAAAGAATTTGCCTTAAGTAGTGAGTAAACCCTTTTATTTATCCAAGCAAAACAACAAACAGAAATGTGAGAAGTTCTGCAGATTAAAATATATCACTCAATATTCAAGAAAAAAAGAGTGAGTTTTTTAGCTAGGAGTGAAATCTTGATAAGATTTCAGCTCAAACCAGAAAAGTGAAAATGTTCCTACTCAGGAGAGGGGCCACTATCAATCAATCAATCAAATCATGGGCCACTTCTAGTGTTGCAAGACTAGGAATATTTTGAGGCTGGTTTCGTACACACATGCACACACAATGTCTCAGCCACCATTTAAAAGTTCATATCTCTGTGTGTGTGTGTGTGTGTGTTTTTTACATTTCCCTCCCTGGAGATCTGCAACCAAATGAAGTCTCTTTTTGCAGGGATTTAATATCATGCTCTATATTCTTTCAGTCAATTGGGAGCCCTGAAGCATAGAGTTCTCTTTCAAGACACCATTCATGCAAAGTTATACTAATAAGATGAATGAAATTTAATAAGGATAAATGTAATGTCTTACATTTGGTTTAAAAATTTCATGTATTAAGCATTGAATAGGGAAGGCATGATCAAGTTCCAATGAAAATGATCTAGGGAATTCGTTCAATGGCAAATTCAACATGTGACACAATTTCCAGCAATTTGTTCAAAATTAGACTGTATTTTTCAAAGCTTACTAATAAGTAAATGAGAGTTACATGCAATATTTACTTGAGTAACTTCATACAGTTAACTGAATATTTCATTAAAAATTAAATGAGTAGACTTCATTAAAAAAAATAAATGATTGAGCTTCTTAGTAATTCTCCTTTCTTCTGAAATGAAATCTGATAGAAATGATCTAGCAGTGACTGTGTAACACCACCCAGAGAATTTTGGCACCGTTCATTGGGAACTGACTTAATAGCTCTGTGACTCCTTGTTCTGTCAGAATACTTAGGCAGAAGGCCAAGGAATTAGTGAAGATACTTTTCTATTTATTTGGGAGATTAGAGCAATTGCTGAAGGTGATTTTTTATGAGGGACAGGGGAATAAGGAGTAATAGAGATAAATTATCTTCTTTCTTGTCTCATGGATTAATGATTATTTTAAATAGAAAAACATTTAATATCTCTATATTTTTATATGGATTTATATATGTATATGTATTTTACACACATTTATATAATAGATATAGATAGATATACATAAACATATATATTATATGTAGGATAGTACAGCATAGAGATTTGGTCTTAAAGTCAGAAAAAACTGGATTTAAATTTTGTCTCTGTAACCAAGGGTCAGTTAATGCAGGTGACTTTAAGATTGTGGGTTATGGAGTTGTTGATTTGCATCTCTTAGAACAGAGGTAAAGGAACAGGAAAGAGGGAGAAAGAGTTAAGCATGCACAGCAGCAGACTCCGGGACTAGTTATACCCATGACCCCCAGAACTGAGGCTGTTTTCCATTGTCATTGTTTCTTCCACCTGAGAAAAGGGAGGAGAGAACAGTCATATTGGCATAACTGGTGCTGAGACCATGTTTTAAGCACACCTGTGGGAGAGAAGGGGTAAAGGAGGGGCTGTCTGGGGAGAGGGAGGGAGAGTGAATGAAAGAGAGAGAGAGAGAAAGAAAGGGGTGGGGGACAGAGAGACAGAGACAGAATAGAGAGAGGAGAGAAAAGAGAGGGAGAGGGAGAGGGAAGAGAGAGAAAGAGAAAGAGAGAGGCTGTGACACTTGATGATTCCATTCTCTTTAGCTAATAGTTGTCAGAAATCTGACACCTGTCAGTACACTGGGTCTAGAATCCCTTATAATTCTCCTACTTCTCATTCATCCTAAATCCGAGTGTCCTAGGCTTCATGGCTCAAAAGCCTTTCTCGAATTCTTCTACTAAAGGAACTTGTCAATCTAAAATTTCAGTTTAATCTGGTTCAGGGCTGGTAGTCTGAATACATAATAAAATAACTGTGCTAAATTCAAAGGAGAAGCAAAGAATAAATATGGTATTGCTCCTTTTTTTTTAGGAACATATAATCTCATAGGGAGAATAGAATAATATCTCACATATACAATGTGTAAAGTTTTGTAATTAAACTTTTTTAAAGATAGTTAATACAAGAATCTCCATTTTGTCTCCATTTTACAGATGAGGAAACTGAAGCTCAGAGAGGGAATATGATTTGTCTAAAGTCACTTAACTAGTAAGGAGTATAGATATTATTAGATTCTTTTTTTCTGATTCCAAAATCATAGCTCTTTTCATTTTTCTATATTATCTCCACAAACATGTTTGCAAATGATAACTGTAGTATGATTTAAGATATCTAGGTATCTGAAAAAAATTTCAACACATATACATATATATATCTTATATATATAGTATGTGTATGTATATATATACATATGTACCATGTACACATACATACACATTCACATATGTAGATCTCTAGTTATACATATTTATACAGATATATATTCATATTCATGTATGTAGGACTATGTTCCTTTGTCCTCTCTTTCTCTGAAATTGGGTAACATCTTCCTTTATAAATCCAAGTACTTCCATGTTTTTCTAAATCTATCAATTCATCCCAACCTTTTAAAAAGAAATAACTGAAAACTGACTTTTGTCCTTTCCAAATGGTTTTCATCAAGTGGTTTTTGATGGAAATCTGAGGTACTGAGATCCCAAATTCTGACTGCTCTTCCCTGAATATGGAGTTTCTATGCGTGAGATAACTGGGAAACTTCAGAAAACTATAATCTCCTTCTTTGCATAAACAAGGCATCATAGTGGTAAGAATTGATAGAAGAAGAATTTACATTCCAGTCAGCCTCTTTTCCTTGACTACCTTCTTCTAGTCCGTCTAACAGGAACCAAATATAGCTGTGGAGGAGGAAGCTGTGGGGCCTGCACAGTGATGATATCAAGATATGACTCCAGCAGCAAGAAAATCCGGTATTTGGTTAATTATATGGAGAAAATGTTATTACATAGGAACACAGGGTTAAAGCTGAAAAACCACCTTCTAATGCAAATACACTTAGAATAAATTGAGACCCAGGGAAATTAAGTAACCTAGATCAGACATTAGTTAATAAATGCAATTCTTTGATTCTAGAGATAGTCAAAAAGACCTTGGTTCAAATTTTGCCTTTGATATATATTGGCTGTATCATTTTGTTTTTCAGTACTTCCAGCAACACTAAAATTATAAGTTATAGAGAGGTTGTAGATTTGCCTCACCAACTGTTCCCTATATTAAGGAAATCACAGATTTCTAGAATGTGTGTATGTGTGTGTGTGTGTGTGTGTGTGTGTGTGTGACATACACATACCATATACATACAGTTGTTATCCCTTCCCCATTGAGACTTTCTCCATCATGGTTTTGCTGTATCATGGGTTGACATAAAAAATTAAATGGGTATTTGGGAGTAGTTTAGCAGAAGCCACAGATGACATGTAAAAGTCAGCAGATGACACAGAATATATAACCAAATACTTAACCCAAATTTTACAATACAATACTATAAATACCCCATAAAAGAAAAAAAAAATCAGATTTATTTTTTGATATGAAGGAAAAGCCAGAGGATTTTATGTGGATTTTTTGGATCATGGGGGTGCTGTCCTTCTAAACCCCATAATGTGGAAGGGATAATGTAAATGTACACACACAGGTATGTATGTGTGTGTACATATGTGCATAACAAACAATATGTAGATGAGTGTACATGTACACATATATCTATTATTTTCAAAGCATTTCATTTTTAAGATCTTATGGCATATATCTTTACCTAGTTTACAGAAAACCTAAGTCTCTCTACTCTAATTTGAAACAAAACCTGTCCCTTAGATTTCCAGATTATAAAAGAGAGACAGATAGATAGAACATAGGGAATAAAACAATAAGACAAAAAAAAAAAAAAACCAATTTCGCTTGGTATATCAGAAACTGTTCATCAGGAGTGAGGTTTTGCAATCCATGTTAAATGACTGTCTTTATAGACAGTGTAGAAATGGTATCTGAAAATCTTGGGCCTGTTATTGCCAGCAGCTCCTTTGAATGGTGAATAAAATTCAGAACAGATTTGGCTTGCATCATTCTTTTGCTCAGAGAAAGAGAAGAAATTCATTTGTATACTTTGAGGTAATGAGTACAGGAAGAAGATAATTGCCCCTTAGCTAAGGAACTCTTGAGGTTATTGTTATTTGAATTCCTGCCTAATTTTTCTGGATTTTCATTGGTTGAAGATGACATACTTTCAAAAATAACTTTGTGACCTGAATGGCAATGTCCATGTTAACTTGATGAACACAAAAAAAGAAAAAGAGACCATTTTAGTTTTTGAAAATTTCATAGTAAGATAACAGAAAAAAAATCATCTACCAGGTTTATGCAAATAATAATAGCTAACATTTATATAAATGCTCTAAGCTTTGCAAAAAATTTTTTCACATACTATCTCATTTGATCCTCCCAACATGTTGTTCTGTGAGGTAGGAACTATTATTACCCCCATTTTATAGATGAGAAAACTAAAACTGAGAGGTAGTCACTCACTAAAATCATTCACTTAGGAAATAATTTAGTAGGATTTAAAGTTAGGTCTTCTTGATTTCAAAGATAATGCTCTATCCATCATGCCAACTAGCTGCAGGATTAATTCTTTGTTCAAGGGGAAGTTGGTATGCCTTTATTTGTTCTAGATGATCCTTGAGGCACTTTCTAGGTATGAGCCTTTGATTTTGAATATTATATCTATTTTAATTGTCTCTCAGTTAAGATCTCAACCCCTCTCCATTATTAGCCATCACTACTCTCATTGTTCTAAAATTTCTTTTCTTTATGTAAAACCTGAAGGCATTACTCTGTCACAGCCTGCTTGATTCCCATATGTTCCCTCTATGGGGCTGCAGTCACCACTGTGGAAGGTATTGGGAGCACCAAAACCAGGATTCACCCTGTTCAGGTAAGAATACATCATAACACATGCATAACCTATCTCTGAATTTGTGAGTCTGAATGTAAAACATATAATTTCTAAATTGTTTGGGCATTGTAGTGAATTGCTGTAATGTTGACAGGTTGCAAGTGATGTATTTGAGGTTTGGCAACAAATGAGATTGATGTAGGCACCCCAAATGTGGGGGTTTGGTCATGTGAAGAATTCATACTAGCCTTCCTCTTTGGCAAAAGGGGCTTTATTTAGGAGAAGAGATTCCTGAAAAAAAATGAAGAGGTAAAATAGGCATCAGGAGTGGTAAATATGAAATAGATTTGGGAGAGCATATAGTTAGCAAAAGAGGGGTTTTAATAATTAGCAATCAGCCTCCTCAGTGGAACTCATAATTACCCAGGAGAAAGGAAAGGCTCCATGATGTAGGAATATGCCCTTGACTGGCAGGCTAAATCCATAGAGGAGTTTGGCATCCTAAGAGTTAGCTATAAGAAGAAGGAAGAGTATGAGTTCCGATGGGGGGATGAGAGGAAAAACCAGGAAGCAGAATGCCATCCAAGATGGCATAGGCCATGAGCAGATTTGTAGAGGAAATCTAATCTCAGGGATTTGACATAATTTAGCTTTCTGTTGGATACAATAAGGTTGGATTATACAAGACTTCCACAGAAAGCAGATCTGCTTGTCTCACTTCTTCTGAATGAGATTTCCAATCAAATAAACTGTATTTGGTGCAATGGAAAGATCTGAATTTAGAGTCGGAGGTCCTGGATTCTAGTACTGTCTGGTGTTTATTATCTGAATGACCTTAAACAAAGTATTAGATAGAATTAAACTAGATGACCTAGAAAGTTCATTTCATCTCTAGATCAACAATCATCCATGTTTAAAATTCTGACATTTCTTTCCAAAGAGAAGCCATCTAATAGATGATTTTCACTAAGGTACTGACTATAAATTGAAGACTTAAAAAAGGAGATTATTCTAAATGTTTATTGAAAAAGTTGGATGACATTTTAAAATACATTCAAAAGTCATTCATTCAACATTTATTAATATGTGAAAAGAAGCAAAAAAATTTTATAGTAAATCTCAGGGACAAATGGATTAATGATTATTGCTATATCCTGTGCTGTCACAGAATCATAAAAATGGGGTGACCAGGACACTGAAATTCAGAGAGTGCTGACAGTACTCATAGACCTTTAGCTAAGAGGAAAGCTGAAATGTAACTGTTTGTAGACAAGAATAATTAAAGGAGAAAGCTACCAGATGGTACATTTCCTCTCCCCCTTCTCCATTTTGATGGCTGAAACACAAATGAGCTTCCCTTCTGTTCTCTCCATCCTGGGATAGTTCCTCCAACAGTATTCTGGAGACTCTAATCTTTAGTAGCCTAAGATTTTTAATCATGGGGGTTAGGAGTCTAGTCTTTCCCTCAAAAAGGCCTGTTGTTCTAAGAGCAGAGATCTCGTCTTAGTTATCCTAATTGCTGGTTATGGCTCTGGCTCTCCAAGGATCCGTCCCCCAGCCTGGTAATTTAGTGAACAATTTAGGGATGGCTGCTCTTTTACAGACTCCTGAATGGAAGGCAGCTTGACTTGAGGGAGAAGGACAAAGTTTATTTGTTGTTCAGTAATTTAGCTATATCTGAGTCTTAGAGATCTGATGGTCCATTGTCAATTAGGTTATTGAATACTTGATGTAACTACACATGCATATAAACAATTGGCTAAAATTTTTAGGTACTTACTAGCTTTATGTTATATACTTTTCCTGGAATTGAGTGTAAGGTGAGGGCAGTGATAGTGATAGAATTCAAAGATAAGTAAACATTATCCATTACTTCAAAAAATTTACATTCTATAATTGTATATGGGGGGTGAGATGGGATACTAGGAATGATGGCAGTGAATGATTTGTATACAAATAAACATACTACAAATCAGAATATGAAATTACAAAGAGTGAATGTAGTTCATAGGAAGGATCAATCAACCTATAAATCCCCACTTTAATTACAGTGCTTTCCCTCTTTTAATTATTTCCCATTTATCCTGAATATAGTTTGCTTTGTATATATTTGGTTTCCCCATTAGATTGTAAGCTCCTTAAGGTCAGAGACTGTCTTTTGCTTCCTTATATATCTCCAGCACCTAACATAATCCTTGATATGTAATAGATATTTAATAAATGTTTATTGATGATTAATTTTGATTAAATCATGTGATAAACCATGTTTGTTTCTCTTTCTTCCATACCAAAAGGCTGCATTTTATATTTTTTTTACAATTTTCCTTTTCATATTAATTTTAGACTGTGATTTTCCTCACATCTTGCATCTCTTCCTCCCTCCTCATGCCTCCCCCAATATTTCTGTTCATATATAAATAATGATGGAAAGACTTGGCAATACATTGCTCCCATTAATAGTAAAAATAGAGAATTTAAGAGACACAATAGTTTGGGTAGTAGTTTTCCAGTTGTTTCAGACTCTTATTGACCCCATTTGGGGTTTTTTGGAGCAAAGATCCTTGCCATTTCCTTTTCTAGCTCATTTTACAAAACAGGAAAGTGAAGCAAACATTGTTAAGTGACTTGCCAATAGTCACATGGCTAGTGTCTGGGACTAGATTGTATATATTAGTTTGAGGCATATCTTCCATTCATTCATTCCTAGAATCATTTTTATTAAGCACATATTATATATGTGCCAGGTTCACAAATGAAATACAAAGATATTCATGGAAAATGCCTTCATGGAATTTGTATTTTCCTTCTAGCTAAGATTTTACATATGAAAATGTTTGAAAGTGAAAAAAAAGAGAGAATATACCCTAAAAGTAAGTAATCCTGCTAAAGTCAGCAGGGCTTAAACACTGAAGGGGTTGGAAATTATTTTCATGGGCAGATCTTTTTCTGATGGGCCTCCAAGATCTACATAGAAGTGGGATGAAGGATAAGCCAATATGATGTTACTATCTTAATCTGCCCCATATTTCCCCTGATTTGAAATGAAATAGCTATCATAGTCTCCTTGGAGAAATATCTTTCTGGAACTGAAGGTCATACCCTTTCTGTACATATGTTATACTTATATGCACTTATATAAATAAGGAACATATTTTGGATATTATAAACTGAAGAGTTATGGCAGGATTAACTATTTTCTTGGCTTCTAGGAAAGGATTGCGAAAGGCCATGGCACACAATGTGGGTTCTGTACTCCAGGAATGGTGATGTCCATATATACTCTCCTAAGGAATCACCCACAGCCATCCACTGAGCAGCTGATTGAAACCTTGGGGGGTAAGTTTTCCTCTTATCTTTTGAATGATAGTATAGAAAAGAAAAATATAATTCCTTTTTAAAAATCATATGTATCTTTTGTTTTTATATTTTCCTCTTTTCCACAAATATCCTTCCCATATATAAATCTTCATATTATCTTTTTTTAAAACAAGAATCAGTTTTTCTTAATTTATTCACTTTCATTCAAGTAAATTTTATTCAGTGAATTCACTGTATTTTATAAAAGCTAATTTACAGTTAGTCTTTGCTTAACTTTCAATTAGAGTTTTTAAAATCAGGATTAATAAAATAATATTTAATTAATGTACTGAATTTTTTGATGGAGTCTAGTCCTCAAATTTAGTTGGTATAGGCAACTTTCTTCCATGCTGACCAGTGACTCATTTGTTACATGATGTGTTAGAGACTTTCCTCTAAGTCCTATGTCCCTTTGACAAGTCTCAGAGATAGTATTTGAACCCCAATTTCCTGGACTTTTAGGCCAACTCTTTATCCCTAGAGGTAGCTGCCCAAGCAGAACTCCCATATAGGTCCCAAACAGGATTAAAATATAATTGGGAAATGTTTAAAAAAACAAACAAATATAATACAACATAACAACATAAATTTGTGAATAAGTCAACATATGGTTTACAGAGGTTGTTTCTATTTGAATCTGACACCACTATGTATACCATATTGACTTTCAATGCGCTCAATAAAATGGAATATCTAGGAGGCAGAGCCAAGACACTGGAGTAAAGGCAGATGAGTAAAATAGAAATTGAAAGAATCCACTGATCACCTCCTGAAAGAGATCCCCAAATAAAAACTTTCAGGAATATTATAGCCAAACTCTGGAATTTCAGGTCAAGGAGAAAATATTGCAAGCATCAAGAAAGAAACAATTGAAGTATAGTGGAGCCACAGTCAGGATAACACAAGATTGGTTAAATTCTGCATTAAAGGATCAGAGGATTTGGAATATCATATTTCAGAAGAGCAATGAAGCTAGGATTGCAACCAAGAATTACCTATGTTTTCTCTTAAAATATGACTTTTATGGAACTCAAAGTTCTAAAAACAAATGTAAAAAAAATTGTTTTACATGTAACTGAAGAAAATAAAAATACAAAACAAATATTTAAAAAATTAAAAAATGCATTGGATATAAAATTAGAAGCACAAGGTCAATCAACATTTATTACTATGTTCCACTCTTTGCTACATTATTAGTATTTGTAATCTTCTACATGCCTTTGTTATTGGCTCCGTGAGCTGTCAATTACTAGGTAAATGAGCGACCATATAACAATTAAGGCCATCAGTAGACATAAATGATTCTTTATCTGTATCACTGGAAGGATTTCATATCAATGATGTGAGATTCATCTACCTATTGAACTAACACTTTTTTTTAATCTGACTAGCTAGTGACAGTAACACTAATAGAAAGATCTTACCCATCCCCTGAATATGTCCAATAGTTATTATTGGAGGTCCTGGGATATGACCTTAAGAAACAAATTGAATTTCTTGGCAACCACCTAAAGGATTAATATAGACATCCCTATAAGATTGTGCATTATTAATCTTAGCTATATTTTAATAATGTAATATTCACTATAAATGCAATTTATAGTGCTATTTCAGTTAGTCTTACTTTAGCGATTAACAAATATACTTTCTGTTTTCTCAAATATAATGGGCAGTCTATTATTTAATCTTCAAAGAATTCTCATGAAGATTTTGAGAAGAGTATTTTATATTCAAAATATAAAGATTCTGCTCATTTTTCCTTTGGTGTATCTTCTACCTGTATAATGTCTTCCTCTTACTAACCTTGAGTTATTAAAAAAAAATTGCTTTCTGCAATTTTCTATGGAATTCATAGCCTTTTTTTAGCAAGCCTGGTTTCATGACAAGGGAATATTACAACGCAGTGGTACAAAGTATGAGTTATAATGATATGCATTTCTTTCTTAATAAGGTAACTTGTGTCGCTGTACTGGCTATAGACCAATTGTAGAAAGCGGGAGAAGTTTCATCACTGTAAGTATGGAAAAATTGTAGAAATAGATTCAACACCTCTCAAATTCAATAATGTAACATCATATACAATAAGTAGAAAACTTTTGTGTTCTGGGGAGAACTCAATTTTGTGGGGGTTTTGTGACTATCAAGATCTTCCCATCAGTGAGATAGGTAACCCCATCTTCTCCCTAGAACTTAATTATTAATTTACTTAATTAACTAGAGACTTAATTAACTTAATTATTAAGTTAATTATTAGTTCTTATCTTCTAGGGTAACTGGCCTTAACAACTAGTTTACTCCATTCTCAGTGGTAACTTAATTTTTCAGGCCTCCTAGGAATAACTTCCCCATTGTCCTCTCACAATGAGAATTTGATCCAAGCACAGTAAAATAAAAATCACTTATAACGTCTGCTTGTAATTAGAACAAAGGGAGAAGGGTCTTTATGCCTTTCCAGTTCATTCTTATAAGATTAATTTTCATTTTCTTATCAACTTGAATCAAAGAACTTGACTTCTTTCCTCAAGGTAGCACACCTAGTGAGTGGGTCACTAGACCCCAAATTCCAACCTTTAATCCAGGACTCTGTCCACTTGGACTATGTATCCATTCCAACTTCTATGAGCTACATTAATAGTTCTTAGATTTAAAAAACAAACAAACAAACTTCAAAGACTCATGAACTTAGAACTGGAAAGGGTCTTAGGACAAAGGTCAAAACTGATGAGCCGGTGTGGAGAGGTCCATCTATTTCTGTGGAAGAAAGATTTATCAGTGCATAAGTGGGAGTATTGTTTTGGTTGGAAGATTCTCTAGTATTGTTCAAATCCTGCTCTCCTGTTAGATACCTACTCTATTTACATAGCCCTAGCTATATGGAGGGTACTTAATTAGGTGCTTGGTAGTAATCCACTGGCAATTGGATGGCATAGTGGTTGGCATGGAGGGCTTCAAATCAGAAGGACTCATGTATCTGAGTTCAAATCTGCTTTCCTCTGATACTTATTAAGTCACTTAATTCTTTTTACCTCAGTTTCCTCATCTGTAAATGAATTAGAAAAGGAAATGGCAAACCACTCTAGCATTTTTTTTTCAAGAAAATCTCAACAGAGGACATGAAGAGTTAAACATGAATAAGGAACAACCATACTATAACAACCAAGTTTCTAGCTATAGATTTCTGTGATTTTTAAATAATCTGCTATTTCTTTAGGAGTCATCTTGTTGTCAAATGAAAGGAACAGGGAAATGTTGCCTGGAGCAAGAAGAAAATGAATCAGAGAATAAAAATGATGTAAGTGACACTCCCCATCCGAATTTTCTCTCTTTATTTTTAAATCATTTGGGTGTATGTAGATGGCACTTATCTCTTATCATGAGTTGGACTAAAACAAAAAGACTTGGAATAGGATGAAAAATAGAGGAGAAGATTAAAAACTATGAAAGCTTCCAACTTTCCAATCCCAGTTCAGTGACTCTCAAGCTCCATTTCTTGAGCAATTGCAGTTTCACAATCTCCAAGTTCCATTGCGCAACAGGACTATTGCCATGTATTTTGTTAGATAATAGTACCCACCCTCATGAAAAATATTTTATTTATATTACCTGTCCATTGGACCAACTGTGAACATATATATATATATATATATATATATATATATATATATACACATATATATATATATACACAGACATAGATATAGATTTCTTTTATATATATAATGTCTATTTATATGTGTGTCTGTATGTGTATATATAGCTATATTTATACATATCTGTGCACATGAAGCTCCACTATCTATTAGCCATATATGAATTGAAACTCAGTAAATGTCTGATAATGAGTCTGAAGGAACAGTTTTTAAATAGACATCATGCTGACCACTTTACAAAAATTAGTAGGTTTTTAATAAAAATTTAATGAATGAATCTTGTGTCTTTGGGGACTAGCTTAGTATCATCTTCTAAGAAGGTCTTTCCAGATCTCAACTCCTAATGCTGTCTCCTCAAATCATTTTGTCTTTATTTTTATAAGTACATGGTGTTTCCTCTGACTAGATTCCAAGCTATCTGAGGGCAACTGTTGTTTTCCCTTTTGTCCTTGTTTCCCCACCACTTGGTATATTGAAAGCACTTAATAAATTCTTGTTGACTGATTAACTATAGTTTTTGCTATTTGTGACTGATTAATTTTTTTTAAAGGTCTGCACCAAACTGTACCAAGAAGAAGAATTTTTGCCTTTGGACCCAACCCAAGAACTTATATTTCCACCTGAACTAATGGTATGTTTTTTTTTTCATTGATTTCTGCTTTTAAGCATGGTCATCCTCCCCTTCTCTGCAAAAAACAAAGGTTCCTGTTCTGGTTCCTACTTCTCTTTACCTTGAATGACTTTTCTTCAGTCCCATGGGGGACCCACAGTATCAAAGAGGGTTGATTTTTCTTCCTTGCACTTCCCCTTATAACATAATCTTTCTCCATTCCCTTTTTTCCCTCTGTGGTATCCCTTCACAGTTTACAATGTCCATTGTCATAAAGTACACTCAAAACCTATTCAGTTACAAAGTAATTAGTTCCTCAATTCAAAACTCAAAACACAAATTAATTGTAATTAGAATAAATTGGGAAAAGTCCCACAATCTTGCATTACTCAATTAGCTTGGCACAAGTTGAAAGTTTCAACAATTTCTTCCAGGTGGTTCTTGTTTTCCATTTATCTTCTAGCCAAGGGACCTTTAGTTTTTACTCTCTGGGTCACTGACTTTTCTGGAAGTCCAACCTACTGCTGTGTCTAGACCTAATGTGAACTCTGTTCATCTCATCAGTCTTTAGACATTCATAATCCTTTCCTGTTTAGTCCCCAGTTCTACCTCAATTTCTCAGATCAAAATTAATATTTTAAAAGTCACTTTGTTCAGCACCTTGGATAAAACGACATAAAACCTAGAGGGATAAATTTTGTGGGTGAGACAGCTAGGATTTAAAATGGTTTTGATTGGTTAGAATTTTTTGCTAAATCTAATAAGAAAGAGTGACAGCTAGATGGCTTATGGCAGCTAAGTGGCTCAGTGGATAGAGAACCTGACTTCAAATTTGACCTCAGATACATATTAGCTATATGACCCTGAGCCAGTCACTTCCTAAGCCACTGGAAAAGAAAATGGCAAACTACACTGATATCTTTGTCAAGAAAACTCCAAGGATTGTATGATCCATGGTCTCATGAAGAGTAAGACATGACTGAAAATAAGATAAAATTTAACAGGGGATATATACATTTTATACTTGGGCTAAAAAAAATCAACTTCATAAGAAGAAACATGATTAGATAGTTAATCTAGAAAAGGTTTGTGCCTTTTACCACACAGTCAACTCTATTTGAATTAGCAGTGTGAAATGGTAGACAATGAGGCTCTGTGTGTCCAGTACTAAGAATCTAATCATCCCTCTGTATTCTGCTCTGCTAAGACCACACATATATTGGTGCTCAGTTTTAAGGAAGGACACTGAGAAAGGACACTGATCTTGATCTTTCAAGAGAGCACTTGGATAATGAAGAACCCAGGACAGTAAAGGACTTCAAGATCATCTGTTTGAAACTGAAGGAAATGAGGATATTTAGTTTATAAAAAAAAAAGACTTAAGGAGACATGATAACTTTCCTCAGGTATTTGAGGAATTGTCAAGAGGGTTAGAGTTTGGTCTCAGGGGACCAATATGTGAGAATGTAAAGAGTTACAAAAAATATTGAGGCTTGAAATAAAATTTTTCTAACAATTAATTGTAGTTTCCTTCTTCCTCAAAGTCTTCAAGAAAAGCTTGGATGACCACTTTTTGGATATGTTGCTGAAGGATATGTTCAGCTCTGAACTCCCTTCCAGCTTTCATTCCATACATTTACTCTAAGAAATATTTCCTAAATTTATCTTTAAGAAGTAGTGTACTTGGAGTCATTTGCAGGCTTTTTCAAAAGCCTTAAGCTATTAAAGCTTTCAAAGTACAATCTTTTGGAAACCCACCTCCCCCCAAAAAGTGTGGTTTTGGGCAGACACCATCACCACTCCAGTTTTCAATCCCTTCATGTATCAAATGAAGTGCTTGAAGGAGATTATTTCCAAAGTCTGTATAATAATTTCTTAGAATTCTAGACTTGAAAGGGATCTTGGTGGTCATTTGGTCCATGCCATAATTGAAAAAGAACCCCCATAATAACATAATTGAAAATTGATCATCTAATTTTTTTTAAAGACTTCTAGTGGAGAGGAACCTCTTACCTTTCTGAAGTAGCTTGTTACAGTTTTGGACAATGGTAAATGTTAAGAAGTATTTCTCCAGAAGCAGCTTGGTACAGTGAAAAGAGCTCTGGGTCTGGTATCAGAACTTGGATTCAAATAATCATTCTACTGTCTATTACCTTGAGCAAGTCAGTTAGCTTTATGAGGTCTCAAGTTTTCTCATGTGTAAAATGAGATTGGACAAGCAGGATAGCTGATCTTTGTTGTGCTTTCAACTCTGTCTCTATAATCTTTGATCAATATATCACACCTAAATATGACTCTGAAACCTTCTACTCATTGTTTCTATTCCCCCACCCTGGATCCACAGCTAATAAGTCTAATCCCTCTTCACATAATCAAAAGATGTTTGAGTCAGAAGGTATTTTGCTGGATGTTTAGTCGAACCCTCAAACAGAATCCCTACATCTCCCTAACTCTGCTTGATGATGCAGGAAAGCCCATTACTTCCCAAGGCTACATTCATGGTAACTCTTCAGATCCTTGAAGACAGTTCTACGTCTTCCTGAGGACATGTAGGTGCCCTATGGATAGAGTTTTGGATAATGCTGTTACCCTGGGCAAATCATTTAATTACAACTTTAATTTTCTCAACTGTAAAATTGGAATAATAATATCACTTTCCTTAAAGGGCTGTTGAGCGTCTACAGCTAGAGAGTAGGGCCTGGAGTCAGAAAAACTTATCTTCCTCTTAGTAACTTAGTAGCTTAGTAGCTGTACAACCCGAGGCAAACCACTTAACATTGTTTGCCTCAGTTTCCTCAGCTGTTAAAATAAATTGGAGAAAGAAATGACAAATCACTCTAGTATCTTTGCCAGGAAAACCCCTAATTGAGTCACAATCAGAAATGATCAAACAATAAAATAAAAGATTGTGAATATAGCAAACCAAGTGCTTTGAAATCCTTAAAGCACTGTGCAAATGTTATTGCTATTAATCTGTAATAGAACAAAGCTACACAGTTCCTTCAAACCTATTTCAACATTCTGTGATAAACTGGCAAAATTTCTCATTTTTCAACTAGAGTGGAATTACTTAGTTTGAATTTTTGGTCCACATTACCTTATTTTAAAAAAAGAGGTCTCCCTTTGGAGTTTAAAATGAATAGAATCTTAGGAACTTTAGAGGTCATATAATTTGGCTCCCCTTTTGGCAGATGAAAAACTAAAACTTAGAGAAATTAAATGTCTTGCCCAGAAGTTATACATTGAGTTAATAATAGAAACAGGTTTAGAAAACCTGCATCTTCTCTGCCTGTTGAGTCAGTTTTTTATATGAAAGGAAAATACAGATACTGTACAGTGCCATGAACACTCAGTTAAGGACTTGGAACCTAAAAAAATGAAGAGAGCACATGTCCTCCACACATGGCTTAAAGACTTGTTTACATTTCTATCATTATTTGTAATCCAAGCAATAATTAGTTTGTAAGTTGGAAATATGGTCTGAAATATTTCATCCTGAGATAATGTTTCATTCATCTCTTTTCAAATAAGATTTAATTAAAATTTGTTTGGTTTTTATATCATAGGAGATGGAAATGCATATACAGTAGCAAGTTTAATTATAAATTGATTACATACATTCTTTGAACCAGTTTTCTTAACTTCAAATTCCAGAGTACATTCTTTTGATTTTTTATTTTATTTGCAAGCCTCAGCCAAATGTTTACCTTTCATCATTTTTCTAGAATTAATGGGTATTACTTTGTTAATTGTAGAGAATGGCAGAAGAGGCAAGAAAGAAAACGCTGGTGTTCCAGGGTGAGAGAGTTACCTGGATTTCCCCTGCAACCCTAAGTGACCTTTTGGAACTCAAATTGCAATATCCCCAAGCGCCTCTTGTCATGGGGAACACCTTTGTAGGTAAGTAGTTGAATTGTGCCTCATGTTCAAGATCACAATTTGGCCTTGAGTTTCTGTCTTTATGAGACAAAAGCTAACAGAAGAAGATAGCATGTTAGCAAATCCAAAGTGAAAATATATTGCTGGTAACATCAATATTGGCCTGCTACAATGATAACACATAGCATGCTAAATATTTAATATTTATTCTAAAAGGGTACTATGTGTCCTATAGATCTAGCCCTGAAATATTTCCATTTTCTACAATTAGCATTCTTGTATTTTTGAACATCATAGACAATGAAAATATCCCCAGACTTAATGAGTTCCTTCAGAGCAGGAATTGTGCCTTATTTATCTTTGTCTGTTCCTTAGCATCTTAGAATAGGGCCTTGCATAAGGATGCAAACAATAAAAGCTTGTTCAATAATTGCTTACACCTAATAAAAAGAATAGAGAACCTCAGAACTTTTCACTTATTACAGTATGTTTGCCTTGTGACTGTTCCTTTTCTTGGCTATCGTGTCATTTCTAGAAAGATTCTTAACTTGCCTTCTTTTTATTAGCAACCTTTTTTATGTTTTAGGACTCAACATGAAATTCCAAGATGTCTATCATCCAGTTATTATCTCTCCCGCGAGAATTTTGGAATTGAATGTTGTGATGATTGATGCAAACCAAGGTATGTTTCTACTTAAATTAAGGCATTATGTTGGTGGTTATGCTAAGAAAAGCAATGTGGATTTGAATAATCATGGAACACCAAGATTCATCTTGGCCAGAAAGAACTGCATTTAAAAGCATCCCAGGTAAGAAACCATTCTCAAGAAATTCCAGGGAAGGGTGTACAACCTGACTTCAGACACAGTTTTATGTTCACATCTAACTTCATTCACATGAATATTTCTAACAATCTTTTGTATCAGGAAAACTTTTGTATCTAACCTATTCTTCTTGTGCTATAGAAAATGGTTTTCCTCCTATTTTCAGCAAAGATGAAAGCAGTAGATCATCATCTGGAAAATAACCCTTGCCATACACTATATACTAAAACATTGCCATTATCTTTTCGTTATTTTTTCTCCCCATTATACATATTTTATTTTATTGATTTGCTCTAGTTACCGAGCATAAAATAAAAGAAAAATAAATTTCATGAATTGCTTCCCAGTTCAGGATGTAATTTGCTGGATCATTATTATTTTATGATTGTATGAGAATTCTAATATAATATAAAGTGAAAAAAGTGGGGAAATTTTATTTAGCATTTATTATTTTATTTCATTCATAGAAAAATCTTCATTCTTCAGTTACTGAATGTCTTCACAATTACATATTGTCTATAGTAATCTAATTATAATGATTTAGTATGAAATAGAATTAGAATTCTTTTGAAGAAGCAAAGGACAAAGAACTAGTTAGAAAAACTCTTAGCCTTTTCTAATATTACTCTACTTTGATTTTGAAGCAAAATGTAGAAATGCAAACAATGGAGACATCATTTTTCCTCCATTTGGGACAAACATTATGATTGAATAGTTATCATAAGGGAACAGTCTAAAAAAGGCAAGACCCCGGGGACAACTCCATGGGGTATAAGGAAGGACATTTCAAGATATTTCTTCTTATAATATGCATGTTTTAAAAGCTAGAAAATCTGGCTCAACATGTTCTTTAGGCATTTATTTTGACATAAGCCAAGCTGCATTTTTTTAAAAGTAATAATTGAAAGTTTCTAATAGACAATAGCATAGAGTGATTGAAATTTTAAAGCTTTGCCTACAGTACATAGATAATCATAATAATAATAATAATGACCATCTGCATAGTGCTTTAAGTGAAAAGCAGTTTAACTATATTATCCTATGCCTTTTCTGATTCTTGGTAAGGATATTACTTAAGGTACATCTTTGGTGTTTCTTATTCATTCAGGGTTTAAAATTCAGAAAGAGCTAGTTGTAAACCTTGCTCTTCTACATCATATTTATGATTATGTTGATTAGAGAAAATCTCTCCTCCCTTTGCTCTCACAGCACAGGGGCACCCTTGTCGCACCATGATTGTATACATGAATTGTGTGCTGTTGCCTTCAGTTTTGTTGTTATCATCCAGGAAAAATGATGAGTAGCTTAAGCTGTACAAAGACAAGTTCTCTAAACTCACATTTGATTTTCTTTTGGATTCCTGTTTGTATAACCTCATTGTAAACATTCTTTGAAGTCTAAATAAATATCTGTTTTATAAAATCCAAAGAACAGAGTCCTTTCTTAACTAATTTCAAATATCAAAGTACATCAGGGATTCTTTTTAAAAATAGTCACTAATGCTGTACAACTTTCCAAAGTTAAGGGATGTGCTCCCTCTATTGGAAAATTTTGTCATTTTTGTGATCTTAGAAGTAATAATCATAAGGGACTCAGATAACTCCCAAGTAATGAAGATAGTAAGCTGGCTAATTCCATTTTCTTTGGAGACTCTAGTAAGTGGTCATTATTGTTAAATGGATAATAAAAATGTACAAAAAAAGTTCTGTTCAAAGAAGATAGCAGAATGTCTTTTGAGTACCAACATAAAACAGCAGTGTAATAGAGAGTTTATCTGCCTGGATCTCAGGAGATTTGTATAAAATCAAGGATTCTTAAATTTTTTCTAGTCGTGACCCTTTTTTGCCCAAGAAATCTAATAAACAGAATATTTTGGAAAGATTATCGTACTCGAGGGTTAAAAAGACAAAAACCAAAACCATCATTTAAAGAGCATATACCATATTTAGGGGGAAGTAAAGTATTTATATCTATCTATCTATTTATCTATAGTGTAAATACAACGTAATTTTGGGAAAGGATACTAGGGAGTACATTAAGATGTAGGGAAATCAAGAAAGGCTCATGTAAAAGGTGATGCCTGAATTCAAAACCATCATTAATAATTTTCTTATTTGAGGAACAAAAGATAGAGGACCACTCCATGAGTCTGGGGGAAGACAGATTCTAGAACAGTCAAGAAACAACCATTAGGGAGGCTGACAGGGCTGGTAATGATGGAGAAAGGAGAAAGAGGAAAGTAGCTATTTCAGTGAACCAAAGCTTTAAAGAACCACTGACTTCCTTTAAAGCAGAGATTCTTAAATATTTTTGTATCACAGAACTCTTTAGTAAGCTGGTGAAACTTATGGATTCCATCTTAGAATAATGCTTATAGTCTCATTAATGATTGAAGGAAGTATTACATTTCAATTAGTAGTGAGTGAAAATAAAGATGCATTCTCCCCCTCCAAATTCAAAGTTGGATCTCTTTGTTCCAAGGATCAAAGGATCCCTAAAATCTATCTATTCACCCCAGATTACAAAGCTTTGCTCTGCTGTCAGCATTAAAGTTACAATATCTCTTTTCTAGTTATAGCTTTGTCTAAATTGTTATATTTTGTTTATCCTGACTGTGCTCCACAGTATTTCAATGGTTTCTTTATGGTTGCTTGCAATATTTTCTCTGTTCTGGGAGCTCTAGAATTTGTTTATGATATTCTGAGAGTTTCCATTTTGAATCTCTTTCAAAAGGTGATTGATAGATTCTTTCAATTTCTATTTTATCCTTTAATTCTAAGATTTATGGGCTATTTTCCTGGATAATTTCTTGAAATATGATGTCTAGAATCTTTCTTTGATCATGAGCTTATATTATCTATCTCCATTTTCTAGGTCAGTTGTTTTTCCCATGAGATATTTGATATTTTCTTCTCTTTTTCAGTTATTTTGATTTGATTTTTTCATTTCTTGATTTCTTATGGAGTCAGCAGCTTTCACTTGTCCATTTCTAATTTTTAAGGAATTATTTTTTTCTTTTTTTTAATAGCTTTTTATTTACAAGTTATATGTATGGGTAATTTTACACATTGACAATTGCCAAGCCTTTTGTTCCAATTTTTCCCCTCTTTCCCTCCACCTCTTCCCCTAAATGGCAGGATGACCAGTAGATGTTAAATATATTAAAGTATAAATTAGATACACAATAAGTATACATGACCAAACCGTTATTTTGCTGTACAAAAAGAATCTCTGAAATATTGTACAATTAGCCTGTGTAGGAAATCCAAAATGCAGGCAGGCAAAAATATAGGGATTGGGAATTCAATGTAATGGTTCTTAGTCATCTCCCAGAGTTCTTTCCCTGGGTGTATCTGGTTCAGTCCATTACTGCTCCATTAGAATTGATTTGGTTCATTGCTGAGGATGGCCAGGTCCATCAGAATTGATCATCATATAGTATTTTTGTTGAAGTATATAATGATCTCCTGGCCTTGCTCGTTTCACTTAGCATCAGTTTGTGTAAGTCTCTCCAGGCCTTTCTGAAATCATCCTGTTGGTCATTTCTTCCCGAACAATAATATTCCATAATGGAATTATTTTTTTCAGCAAGCTTTTGTACCTCTTTTTTCATTTGCCCAAATTCTGCTTTTTAAGGAATTATTTTCACCAGTGATTTTTTGAGGGGTCCTTCTTTTTCCATTTGGCTAATTCTGCTTTTTAGTATTATTTTCTTCAATTTTTTTTTGCCTCATTTACCAAGATGTTAATTGTCTTTTCATAAGTTTCTTCCTTAGGTTTTTTTTTTTTTTTTTTGCTGAGGCAATTGGGTTAAAGTGATTTTCCCAAGGTCACACAGCTAGGAAGGATGAAGTATCTGAGGCCAGATTTGAACTCGGGTCCTTCTGACTTCAAGGCTGGTGCACTATCCACTTTACTTAACTTTTCCTCTTATTTGATTTTTTTTTTGGTTGAGATTTTGAAAGTTTTTTATTCTTTCCTCAGGTATTGGCAATGTATTATAGGTAAGATACTGGAATGATTATCTCAGGCAAAAGTCTAGTCTGTGATCATTCTCATCAGTGGTAACCTCCATTATTAACTTGAACAAGTGAAGCCAGCTTCCTAGCTTTTTTGAGCAACTCATACAAAGACTTAGATGAAAATAATATTTATCTATAACTCTGCCCTCCAAAGAATTGCTAAAAAATGCCTCCATATTTCAATCTAAACACTTATTATATAAGTATGTTGAGATATTGAGCTTATACGCCCAAGCATTGGAACAATTTTATGAATCCTATGTTTACACACACACACATTTCTTAGTAATAAGCTCTCATCCATCTCTTATTGGTTGTTGTCTCAAATAGGGAAAACCAGTAATGAATAGCCATATTGTGAGTACAATGATGCTTTCCTTTTTTTTGGTGTGTATGTGTGTGGAGGGGTGTGGAGAAGAAAAATCTTTTCTTGGGGTAGATAAGAAAATATTTTTATTTCTTTTTTTGTTGTTACATTATTGAACTATATATTCCTTGGTATTTTTTTACATCAATAGTATTTTTTTCTAATTACATGTAATTTTCAACATTCATTTTTGTAAGATTTTCAGTTCAAAATTTGCCTCCCTTCTTCTTTTTCCCTCCAACCTCGAAGACAATTTGACATATGTTATACATGTACAATCATGTTAAATATATTTTTATTTTTGTCATATAAAAGAAGAACAAAATGGAAAAACTGAGAAAAATAAAAAAAAATCAATGTGAAAACATTATGCTTTGCTTTCTATTCAGACTCAATAGTTCTTTCTATGATGTGGATTAACATTTTCCATGATGAGTCTTTTGGAATTATGTTGGGCCATTTTATTTCTGAAAAGAGTGAAATCTGTCATAATTGATCTTTGTACAATGTGGCTGTTAGTGTGTATAATGTTCTCTTGATTCTACTCACTTCATTCAGCATCAGTTCATGTAAGTCTTTCCAGGTTTTTCTGAAATTTACCTGCTTGATTTTGATTTTGAACATTATTTTTTAGTTCTTCCAGGAATTCTTGTTGGGCTTGTGTCCAATTCATATTTTTTCCCATGCCATTCTAGAATTTGATTTGAGGTGTTATTTTAAAGTTGTTTGGAAAAGAATGCTAGGAGAGCTTGGTTAAGTGTTTCTCTATTCTACCATCTTGGCTGTACCTCCAGAAGATCAAGGCAAGGGTTTTTAATTTTGTTTTCAATTATGGATAGACATCTTTGACAGTATGGCAAAAAGTATGGCTCCCTTCTCAGAATAATGTATTTCAATGAATGAAATAAAATAAATAGTATAACCAAGGAAACATTATATTGAAGTATTCTTATCACAATCTATTAAAAAAATAGATTTCAAGTTAAGAAGTACTGTTTTAGGGATCGAATGAGATAATAGGGAAACATGTTGTAAACCTTAAAATGCTTACAGTGTCAGCTATGGTTATTATTGCAGTGACTATTATGGGACCAGGCATGTAAAGCTCTTTAGCTATTCAAACAATACTATATAAATATAAATTATTAATTTCTTCTAAAACTGGACTTCACCATAGGATTACCAACACTGTTTTCAATGGTGATATGGATTATATTGCATTTTTATTATTCCTCCACCAAATGGGGAATTTATGCACCATCTTATAATATGATTATGAGAGGGGAAAACCAATGGCAACACAAAGACTAGGGTACAGCTGACTAGTCAGTTTTACTTATCTAATTAAGATCTATTTGGTCAAAGACCTCTATCACCTTTCACTTGTTAATTCTGGTAATAAATGACCAAAGAGTCACAGAGATTTTGCATCTGCTGTTAACTCTAAAAGACCAAAGAACTCAGGTTAAAAGCAAAAAGCTTTTTATAATTCCATTGGGAGAGTGAAATTAGACACATGTATCAGGGCTTCCACAAATAGGAGAACTGAGGCTAGATAAAGAATCAAACAGTGTAGTATAGAAATAGTGGTTAGGTATAACAGTAACAATGAGGCAAAGTTGTCTAGTGATAAAAAAGAAAATTATTTATAGTAAGGCTTCAAGTCCAGGCCCGTTGGTAAGTACCTGTTGGTACTTGTCTCGGGATTATCAGTTCTGTGATTTAGGTGCAGCAAAATTCATCCAGAGAGCAAAGGAAGTTGTTATGTCAAGCTCAGAACATAATTTGCATGCTAGTCCTTAGCTCTGAAAAACAGAGTGGGTAAAAAAAGAGAGTTGGTCTTAGGTCCTAACACCCTCCACTCCCATGTTACTACCATGCCTCCACATGGAACTCTAAGCTACACAATGTGCCCATCATGTTTATAATCAGAAGTCATTCACATTTTATTAATTGAAGTAACTTGTTTTTAGGGTTGACCATAGGTGCTGGCTGCAGTCTGGCCAAGGTGAAAGAAATTCTAACTGAAATGGTTTTAAGGCACCCAGTGGAGAAGACTCAAATTTATCGAGCTCTCTTGAAACATTTGAGAACTTTGGCTGGCCAGCAGATCAGGAACATGGCTGTAAGTATTCTGATCCAGGGGCCAGAAAATAGATAAAATAATCAAAGAAGAATGGATCATAAAATGATTCCATTTATTCATAAACTTATTCATTTGTCTTTTTCATGTGGGCTGGAAGAATTTGTCCACATAATTTTAGACCCATGTTTAGTCCCAAAATAAATTTGTCATAGCCAATATTGTTCTTTGAAGTCCTTTTGAGTTAAAAGTAAATAATAGCTAAATAATTACACTAATTTCATGTTCATTCTTTTTATTTTGTAGGTAAAGGAAAGGGATGAATTGATCCTTGACTTGTTTTAGTCCATGATGTCTAAGAAAATCTCTGATCTATAGCACATTTCTAATTTGACATTTAGGTTAAGTTAAAGAGAAATTGCAAGTTTTCTGAAAATTAATGTTATTTCCCAGCTATAGTTACTTCAGCTTTTATGAAAATAGAATAATCATAAAAGTAACCAAAGTTGTAAAATAATCTTATTTGTTTAGTCCTTAGGAGGACACATTATAAGTCGGCTGCCAATATCTGATCTCAATCCTGTTTTGGGTGTAGGCAATTGTGTACTCAACTTGGTATCAAAAGGTGAGAAACTAGGCTCCCACTGCAAATGCTGGTGTTTGTTATATAATGGTATGTAACCTTGTGTCATAAACTGTTGTGTGATGTAAAAGCCTGTATTTGGGGTTTTTTTTCCTCAATCTCCTGGCTCATAGGTTGTGTTAGGAAAATTTATCAGAAAATATAGAATGTAAAATCTTTGAAGAATTATTTCATTTTTATTTCTTGTAGGATATGATTAAAAAATCCCATTTGGTTGACTAAAAGTGTATTAAGGAAGCAATTCATAGTATTAAAATTTTATTTAAAAAATTTATTGAGAAAAAACAAAACCCCTTGAAATCTTTAAATCATCAGGTAAGGGAGGGGATAGTTATCATTTCTCTTTCTCTCCAACAAATTTTTATAATATGACCAGCAAGTATCTTGTCTTCCTTAGTTTTTCAGAGCAGACTGGGACACATTTCTATAAAATTCTCCATTAAAGGAAAAAAAAACAAAAAACAAAAAACATAAGCTCCTTGATATGAAGATGAGGTCAAAAACAATATCTAAGGAAATTGGGATTGAGAGGTTACTAACTTGTCTAGGCTCATACAACTATTAAGAATCCATGTTAGGACTATACCACAGTATGGAAGGAAAGGAAAAAGTAGGTTAGGTAAGGAAGATATTGTCTTGTTTTATAGATGATGAAACTGAGGTTCAGTTGAATTGAATAGCTTGTCCACATTTTTAAAGAAGCAATGGGAAAACATCCTTGTGAGGGTCCTACAGATTATGTTGCTGCTGATTATTCAGTTTATGGACTAGGTGGTTTCTTTTACTTTGGAACTGTTCATTGCTTGTTAATGATTTCCACAAGAGGGCAGCAAAGCACAGAAAATGTTTTTTTTGGGGGAAACCGTTAAACCAGCATGATTTCTTGGAGGCTTAGATTAAACATCTGAAGTCAGATTTGCTCTGTTTCACAATCACAAATTTATTTATATTCAGCCCTTGCAAAAGATGCCATTGACCATTATGTAAATATAGATTGAGAGTGGGAAATATATCAGCTTGATGGATCATTTATTATAGGGAAAACAGGTCAAAACTCAGAACCTGTAGAAAGTGGACTAGTGGGACCATTTTCAAAGAAAGAAAGGACAGAACTATCATAGAAGTAAAGCCTGTGATAAAAGTAAAGCTCCTCTGCCATTCCCAAAGGATGAGACATAGTGATTCTCAAATAGATCCAAATGTGCAATCAAGAAGGTCTATGGCTGTTGATCAGAACATTTTGGGACCACTTTTTCTGGAAGCACTTACCAAGGGAGGAAGAAGTATAATGACTTTCTAGTCCGGTAATATGTTTGACTATGAAATAGTATTGTCCATGACTCCTCATCTTATTTATCAGATGTGCCTCTGAATGACTTTTTTTTTTTGTTTTTTTGGCAGTTTCTAAAAATAAAATCTTTTGGTTCAGGACAAAGATTTGCTACCACTAAAGCTATTCAAAAGAATGCACTGTGGGTTTTGAATTAAAATTCAGAATTAAAGTTCAGAACTATTATGCATCTTTGGAATAAGTGTATAATTAAATGAGTACTTTGAAGGGGATAATGTGAATGTATGCGTTTTATACCATTAGTCTTTTTCCTTAGGAAAGATACAGTAGAAAGAGAATGTTGGACTTCAAGAGAACTGGCTTTGAATTCTCACACTACAACTTGATACTTATATGATTTTGAACAAGTCACTATCTCTTCTGCTATACATAATAATTTATATCTCCCAAGAACAATGTTATTCCTATCAGGAAACTTATGAGAATGAAAGGAAATAATCCACATAAATTATTTTGTAGTCTTAAATAGTCATAGAAATGTCAGCTCTTATTATTTAAATGATTTATACCTCCTTTTATTTATTGTAATTTTTGATAGTATCATTTTCTTCTTCTACAAGAATGGATCATTAAGTACCAGGTGGTAATTAATATATAATTATATATATCATATTATGTATAACAATATAATATATATAGTTATACATAATATGTTATATATATATATGTATATATATATACCCTGAAAGCTAGTTGGCACAGTGGATAAAAGTGCCAATCCTAGAGTTAGGAAGACTCTCATTTTGAATGCTGCGAATAATTCACTTGCCTTGGGAATATACTTTCCAGGGATGTACACATGGACAACGAGATCAGCTCATACATTGCCAGAGCCATCACAATGTGAAGCTCCTGAGAAAAGTGTAGGAAAGAAGTATTAGACTGATTACCAATTGAAAGTCTACAGCACTGTTTTGCTGACCTCATTGTTGTGGGCCTGTGAAATCTGGCACTATACCATGTATACCATATGCCATACCATGGCATTTAAAAAAATCATTTCCATTTGAATTGTCTTAGGAAGGTTCTGAAGATTAGCTGGCTTGACGACTGTGGTCCTTTCTTGAGTTAAAGAGCCAAGCATTCAAATTTTATTGGAGCATACTTCCAATGGGCTGGCCACATTGATCAAATGATAAATGTATGTTTGTCTAAAAGACTATTTTACAGAGAGCTCACTCAAGACAGACTTTCACAGAGTCAGAAGAAGTGATACAAGGACACTATCAAGATCTCTTAGAAGAACTTTGATATCAATTGTGAGACATGGGAGAACTGGCATAGGACCATCCAGCATGACATGTCTACATAAAATAAAATGTGGTGCTCTATGAGCAGAACAGCTGGAGTGAAGTGTGAAATGTAAAAATGTAAAGGCAAATTTACTCCAAATGTTCATATGGACTATTTGTGCCCAACCGCTGGTTGAGCCTTCTGAGTTCATACATAAAACATTCAGTCTTCCTTGGATATCTTTTTATTTCAAATGCATTTTCCTTTATAAGATTGATTGTAGTTGGCATTATAAGAATGTAACTTGCTTTTTTATTTTGGTGAAAACTTTATAAGAGATTATTCTTTTGCTTTACAGAAGGAACCCAACAACTCCCTTTAAATGATCATTTTCTTGCTGGGTCGCCAAATGCAAAACTTACACCTGAGCAGGTTTTAGTTTCTGTTTTTATTCCTCTCTCTAAAAAGGTAAGAGATAATGATGATCCTCTGTTTTGTTTTTAGCAAGGTTTTTGCTTTTAACCCTATACAACATTAGGCTAATGGGGTGGGGAAAGGGTGTTGAAAAAATGCTAAATTTATATCAAACCCCACATAAATACTTAGTATATTTTGTACATACAAACATGAATAATAACATTAATTTCAAGTATTAACAATCACATATTAATCTTAGATTTGATCCTTTAGAAAATTTCATAACTTTTCCTGTCTTAAAATTTCATTAGTTCTGAAAAGATCTTACTTGGAATCATAGAATTTTAGAGCTTGAAGGCACTTTAGGGACCATCTAGTCAAGCTCTGTTTATTTGCATATGAGGAAGCAGGCTCAAAGAAACACTTAGAGGATATACTCATGATTACTTGACTGGTTAGAAAAAGACTCTAGACTTGAACCAATACCTCTATGGAGAAAATATTAAAGATAAAAAATAATTTTATTTTTTTTTCCATTTTGGTCATGGTATTCTAAACAAACAAGAATGCCAGCAAGGTGGTCAAATAACCAACTAAATTTTAAGTAATACACAGGAAATTGCTAGTATGTGAAAGCCTTATTCCTTTATTGATAAGATCTGAACAACAAAACTTATCTAAGTACCTTTTTGCCTCTCTACAAGGTAACAGACTTTATGCCTCAAAGGGAATCTTAAACATTGATATCTTTATAAGCTTACTGTAGTTTAGCTAGATGGCACCCTGGATCAACCATTAAGTTCCATTTCAAATTCAGACACTTCTTGGATGTGTGACACTAGGCAAATCATTTCACCTTGGGCTGTTTCAACTTCTTAGTCTGTAAAATGGGGACAATAATAACACCTACTTCCCAGGGTTGTGAGAATTAGATAAGATAATATTGGCAAAGCACTGCAAACTTTAATGTGCCATTTAAGTACTAGTTATTATTATTATATTATGTATTATAATAATAATTATTAACAAATACGGAGATATTGTCATTACTGAAAATAACAAGTATTACTGATATTCTCCTTTCTTAAAACTATAGAATTAGATCTCAAACAAGATCTTAGAGATACATTAGTATAGCTGACTCTTTTTACAGATGAGGAAACTGAGGACCATAGACGTTAAAGGACTTGGCTAATATTACACAGATAATAATTGGCAAACCTAGGATTCAAACCTAAATTCTGCCTTAGGTTGTGAATTCTCTTTCACTATATTTAGCATGGACTACGTGCAAAATATTCACCAGATGCAATAGAAAAGCTACAGAATCATAGAATTTTAAAGCTGGAAGAAACCCTAGAAATGATCTTGTCCCACCCCTTCATTTAAAGAAAAAACTAAATTCTAGAGAAGTGAAGTGACTTATCTAGGATCACACAAATAAGTATTAGAGACAGAATTGACTCCTAAGTCTATGATTCTATGATTCCAAAAAATGGAGTGGGTTAATGTAATAGAAGAAATACAGAAAAGAACTGCATTCACGTTGTTGTTTTTTTTCCAGTGGGAGTTTGTGTCAGCTTTTCGACAGGCACAGAGGCAACAGAATGCCTTAGCAATTGTGAATTCTGGAATGAGAGTTTGTTTTAAGGATGGCACAAACACCATTAAGGACTTAAACATTTTATATGGAGGAATTGGCTCGGCTACTGTCAGTGCAAACAAATCATGTCAACAGCTCATAGGAAGGTATTGTATACATTCAACCAGTTTTTACTATACTATAGAGAATACAAGGATGAAGGGAGAGAACATTTACAGATTACTAGAGTACTGACTAGAACATATTAAGAGCATTAGAGAAGTATGGATGAGATATTATGAGAATTCAGAGAAAGTTCTGCTGCATGGACCTGGGAAGGCTTCATGGAGAACACCATTTCAATGTTGGATGGAATCAGTTATGGAGATCTTTGAGTACCAAGTAGGTTAAGTAGTTTGTCCATTATTTATTGGTCCTGGGGAGCCATTGTAGGTTTTTGAGTAAGTGGCGCACATGACTAAGAGTTGCTAGTCCTAAAGAGTGTTCTGGCAAAAGAGTACATGTTGGATTGGAGGGGAGAGAGAGCTTAATTAGTATTCAAGTTCATTTCATGTGAGTAGTAAGTGAGAGTACCCCTGACTGTTATCCCTTATCCAATTAATGTCATATATACATTAGAATGAAAGTATATTATATGGAAGCACCTACAAAATTGGCCTAAGAATAAAATACTTGTTTTTATATCAGAGATCTGTGATTTCATTGATGTGGGTAACTCACAATCAAAGCTGATTGTGTCATTTCCCCTTCTTAGTAAATAATATTTAGGAGTTGTGGTGGCTTTCCAAAATTGTCACCTAATGACCACACTTTCAGCAATAAACCTATCTGAGGTTTCTGAAATGGTTCCTTGTGCCAATCCCTAATGGAAAACTTTATACTATGTTTGAACCTGGAGAGTTCATATTTTATTGATATAGTTTTCAAAAGCACAGAGAAAGTTCCATGCCATGATGAAGCACTAGACTGGATTGAAGCTAAGTAGAAACAAAATTTGATGAATACAATTCATATGTATCATATCCCAGTTGCATTACTGCACTATGGAGAATGATGGAGGGCTTTCAAAGATCCCAAGGTGCTTTCTGACCCAAGCCCCATTTTTTTTTTTAAACACTAATATTCTTCTGATGGTGCAGTATGCTTGCAATTCACAGAACTCTATGATACAAAGAGTAAAAATTATAGTTGATATAAATAACAATGAAAAATATATTGCAGACATATAGATTGTGGTATATTACCAATCATGATGTATTTAAAATTATATGAAAGATGACATACATGAAAATAAAAAATAAAGGGATAAGAGATGTCCAGCCTACAGAGATATTCACAAAATATTAAAAATCTACAGTATATTGGGTCGACCCTCTATGGAGGTAAGATGTGGACACAAGCATATTTATGTTCATGGATAGATCACAACTTACACTATTAGAGTGAGAACCCACATCATTAAGATCATAGATACATTTAAGTTGACTGCAGAAGAATATGTTCTTATAATTTTAACATATGAATACTTTCTTAGCATTCATTTAAAGTAATTTTTAAAAGATTTAAATATATTTTCTTTTTCACAGTTGCTTTATGTGTATTTTATTGGACTAAATTAGTATTTTTTTTTATCTAGGCCCTGGAATGAGGAGATATTAGATGAAGCTTGTAGGCTAATTCTAGATGAAGTGATTATCCCAAGCTCATCCTTTGGTGGAATGGTAGAATACAAAAGAACTCTCTTAATCAGTTTCTTTTTCAAATTCTACCTGGAAGTGGTGCAGGAATTAAATATTAGGGTAATGTATTTCTGCTTTTGTATCTAGCATTAATTTTTTAAGACTAAGATAGATATTTGATTACTGTAATCAAAATTATTTTTATCTGAGAGCAAAGGTTTTATTTTATTTTTGATATTTGTTTTACTCCTGATCTATTGTTAAGAATTTCAATGACATATAATTGTGTTTATAATTTCAAAACTAATTCTTAGTTGTATTTTAAAGTTATTTGCTATAGCAAAAAAGGCTTTTTGAGAAGAAGGTTTGGATAAGTATCAAAATACTACTTGAGGTTAATCCAACACTTATGTTTTCTCAGTGATTTGGTGGCTAATTAACTTCAAGAGTCACCAGATTTATTTTAAAGCAGTTAAGATATCCTTTTTTTTCCCCCTCCAGAATCCTGGATATCCTGATGTCCCAAACAAATTTCAAAGTGTCCTAGAAGATTTCCCCTTAACCATACCCTGTGGGACACAGGCTTATGAGGTCAGTGGGTTTAATTTTTCTAGAAAAGTAAAATGGCAAGTTAAACATAAAATATTATGACTTTGGAGTTTTGTTTTGTTTTTAATGTATAATCCTTCAAAGAATCATGACCGTTCATTCCAGTAAGCATGAAAAATCATGCTTGATTTTAATTAAAAAATTTATTGTCTCTAGATAGCAATTTAATTCAATCTTTGTAATTATGGTTATCAATGGACGGGATCAGCACTGACAACTGAAAAAGGAAATGGTGGTAGGGAGTGGGGAAGGGGAAATAGGAAAGTTTTCACAAAGAAGGAAATACCTGGATTAAATCTTGAAGAAAGACAAATGAGGAAGGATGTGCATTTCAGGCAGGGAGATCAACTTTAGCAAGGAAGCAGGAGGATCAAATACTATCATGAACTTAGAGTGGAATTTATGAAGGGGAGTAATGTGAAACAAGGCTGGAAAGATAGTGAAAGGTAAGGTGTGGAGAGCTTTAAGTATCAGGCTATCAAGTTTACATTTTGTTAATAGGAAGTTACTGAATATTTTTTAAAAAGGAAGTGATGTAGTCAGACCCATGCCAGAAGATTATTTCAGCAGATAGATACATGGAGAGTGTATAGAAGAGAAAAAAGAATGAAAGCAGGGAGACCAAGGTTATCACATGAGGGATAATATAAATTCAAAACAATTTAATTTCACTAACATAAAATGGAATGGATGTGAAGACCACAATTTGTTTGAGGAAAATTTGGGGATTCTAATTAACCTTAACTTCAAGATTAGGCAACAGTGTGATGTGACACCAAAAAAAAAAAAAAAAAAAAAAAAAAAAAGCCCATGTAGATTTAGGCTATGCTATGTATTCATGTTCATAATGAAATATGTAATGGTCCTGCTGAGCTCTGCCTTAGTAAGACCACATTTGGAGTACTGGGTTCAGTTTTGGCCTTTACCTTTCATGAAGAATAGTCATTCATTGGAGAATGTCCAGAGAATACAGTTTAGGAAGGTACATTGTCTTTAAATCATGATATTATGTGGATAGATTGAAAGAACTGGGGATGTTTATCTTAGAATAAAAGATTTAGGAGGGACCTGATAGTTGACTTCATGTTCTTGAAGGACTGTCATATGACAAAGGAAATGGTCTTGATCTTCATGGAGTTGCAGAATTTGGGCTATAGGGAGATAGATTTCATCTTGCTCTCTAGAAAAGATTCCTAAAAAATTAGAGTGATTTATTTCAACAATCTATGTGCCAGCCATATTATAAAGTATACTCTTGATCAAATATGAATTGGATTAGATAACCACTAATATCCCTTCTAATTCTGAGATTCCTTGATACTGTAAAAACTTATTTGGGGAACAACAATAGAAATGAGAAATATACCTTCCAGAAAACTGCTTATAACTGAAAGGCTTAAAATATTTTTTGTCTTTGTTTTGTTTTGATTTTGTCTGAGAAGTATGAACTTTTGTCTACATTCTAGTTTGGGGTTTTGGATTTTTTGTTTTTAAACAGTGTATAGACTCCCAGAAGTCACCTCAAGATCCTGTTGGCCGTCCAGTCATGCATCAGTCAGGTATTAAACATGCCACTGGGGAAGCCATATTTTGTGATGACATGCCTGCTATAGATGAAGAACTCTTCTTAGCTGTAGTAACCAGTACAAAGCCTCATGCAAAAATCATGTGAGTTAATATAGGAAGTATTGAAAACCATCTACTGTTGACAGACACAATTTCATATTCAACTATCATTGAAGTTTTTTGTTCATGTAAATTGAACTGTTTTATATTGAAAAATAGTCCTGGGAGGTTGCTTAATAAAAAGACATATTGTAAGAAAAACATTTAATAAATATTTGTTTAATTAAATTCTTATTTTATGTGTATTGTGCTGGGGTTACAAAGATAAATTAATACATAATTTCCATTTCCCTCAAATCCAATATGAGAAAATGAAACATTTAAATAAATAAGTATAATGTAGATTAGAAGAAAGTTGAAGGTAAAGGAAATGTCAAAAAGAGTGGCTTTTGAGGTTCAAAGATGGAGGGATTTTTTTTTTCCTGAGGCAATTGGGGTTAAGTGACTTGTCTAGGGTCACACAGATAGGAAGTGTTAAGTGTCTGAGGCCAGAGGCCAGATTTGAACTCAGGTACTCCTGACTTCAGGGCTGGTGTTCTATCCACTGTGCCACTTAGCTGCCCCGGAGGGTTTTTAATTAATTAATTAATTGATTAAGGAGCTTGGGGCATTAAGTAAAACCTTATGGAGGAGGTGACACCTAAGGTCAATTAGCCTTGAGGAAGAGGAGAGATATCATCAGACAGAAGTAGATGAAAATATAAAGCCAGGTAAAACAAAGGAAGGGAAGCCCCACTTTAAATGGGGTTTAAAACTTTGAACTTTTAAAGAGGGCTAGAATATTTCACATAATCACTTAGCTTCTTAAGTTTTCAGCTTGTTTCTCTAAATGAACATTTACAATGCATATTTTCCTATGATGTCAAAACTTAAATAACTTTTCTCAAATTATATCATGGCAATGGGAGCAATCAATTATTATGATATACTTTTCCTTTTATTCAGCACTCCCTAAAAGAAATCATGAAAATGTCTCATGAAGTGAATGTTTTTTATTTTTTCTCTATAATTGTGTTTTTATATTGAATTCTCAGTATTGAATCAATCATTCACTGGTTATATGAGTGCATTTCTGGAATTCATAATGGATAGAGGTTTTGTTCTATTCACCCCTCTATATCACTAATGCTTAGGTTCTTTTCCCAGTTCTATTGATGCATCTGAGGCTCTTGCACTGCCTGGAGTAGTTGATATAATAACAGCTCAAGATGTTCCGGCTGAAAATGGTGATGAAGAAGAGAGGCTGTATGCCCAGGATGAGGTACTTTGCTTGTCATAGTTCATGTTTACAAGAACATTTTCAATGGATCCTTTGTTTTGTGTGTATTCCAGACCTGTAAACTAAGTATATTTTATCATATCAGGAACTGAGTATAGTTCTGAATGCTCTGAAACTAGCCTAGCTTACATTGTTGGCTTGTTCTACAGGTAATTTGTGTGGGACAGATTGTTTGTACTGTGGCAGCTGATTCATACTTTCATGCTAAGCAGGCAGCTAAAAAGGTGAACATTGTATATGAAGACATGGAGCCAGTGATTGTGACAATTAAGGTACTCTGTTTTCTACTGTCTCAAGAGAATACTGAATCACTTAACTGTTTTTAGTCCCTCTGTCAAGATTCATATTATCATTTGAATTTCATGATAATCTACTTCTTGAAACATTCAAGTTTGTCATGTCTAAATTGTACTAATGAAACTACATAAAATATGACAATAACCATTACTAAATTTACACAACTTAAAGCTTTTCAAAATACACTATATGTGGATTTTTTCCCTTTGAAACTTGCAATAATCCTTAAAGATGCAGTTATTATCTTCATTTGGGCATTGGTGGTCCATGGTGGACCCTCCCTGGTCTCAGGAGAAAGGTAATGGGGGAACAAAAAAGTTGTAACAGATAGAATTTAGGATTAAAACCAGAAATCGCAACAAAGTCATAGGCAGTGGAAGAGAGGAACATCTGTGCGTTTTTAAGGGGTTAATGTAAAGTTTTTAAGGTCAGTTTTTAAGGGGTCAATGAAAAGTTTCCAGCCTGGCTGCTGCCTTCATTGGCATCCATGGAACCTGTGCAGCTGTGGATAACTGTTCAGTTTGCTGGAGCAAACCAGAGAAAATAATTTGGTCTCCTTCTATGCCATTTGTGTTAGATCTTCTCAGGAAAGAACAATAGATTGACATTTAAAGAGACTTGAGATAAGTTTCATTTGTATTAATGTCTCTTCACTTACTGTGTGTGTGTGTGTGTGTGTGTGTGTGTGTGTGTGTGTGTATGTGTGTGTGTGTTTCTTATTCAAGAAAAAATAAAAACTAAGGAAGTAGTTAAATATAATAAAAGAGGTCTTCACAATGACCCAAGACTGTCAATATATTGGCTGTTGTGGTTTTATATGTTAGATGATAACGGGGCACATAAAAAGTCTCAAATCTTGAAGTGTGTCCCATTTTTGATTGCTTTGTTATATTTGTTTTTATCTTCATAGGATGCAATAAATCACAAGTCATTCATTGGATCAGAAAAAAAATTAGAACAAGGAAACATTAAGGAAGCATTTCAAACTGTTGATCAAATCATTGAAGGTAAGTTTCTGTATCCCAGCAGGTCAGTATGAGGGGAAGGATATTTTAATAAGTGACTCTTATAGAGCTTTCATACAGTTTTTCTTTCATAATATGACCAATATGAAAATGTGTTTTGTGTGGTTGCACATGTATAACCTATTTCAAATTGTTTGAAATCTCAGGAAAGTGGAGTGAAGAGAGAAGTGAGAGAATCTGGAACTTAAAAAAAGTCAAAAATTGTTTTTAAATGCAATTGGGGAAATAAAATATTATTTTAAAAATAACTTCAATGCATTTAACTGAATTCTAATGGAGGGAATAAGGGTATAGATTATCCAAATTTAAATATTTTTAAAATTAAATTAAATTAATTTATTTAAATTTTAAAAATCTTTAATGCAATGCTCCTACATGTTGGAATCTTTACAAACTGTTAAGTCATTAGAATTGATAGAGACAATAATTATCTAATTTAGCATGGTTCAGTATGATTGATATGATCCTACAAGGAGATGTTATGGGCCAGAAGAAGCAAGGTACTAAGTGGAACTGAGAAACAATGCTTGTGTTCACACCTTTACTCATTGGGAGATTTCAGGGTTTAGTATGAAATATCCGAATTCACACCTCCCTTGAAGCTCTCAGAGCCAGAGAGCACTCTGGGAGAAACCCATAATTCCACTCTCTCATATCCCATAATCCCTAACTTGGAGAAGGAGCATAAATAGAGCTTCAGTGAGCCAATCAAGGGAGTTCAGCTGAAAAGATTCAGAGTGAAGGAGCATCAGTTCAGAAGAAGCCACGAGTGGGAGTTGAGCTAGAGCCAGGAATTACTTCGGAACATTGTCAGGGGTCGGAGAGGAGCACTCTGGGAGATACAGAAGCCCACAAGCCTTCTCTTGGAGGCACAACCAGATTCACTTCATCTCACACCACTGTGGTGGCTGGGCTCCTGCACTTCCCACACTGAGACCAAGCTGGTCTGAAAGGCTCTCCAGAAAGCTGCCCAGCCCCAAGTGAAGGAGGCAAGAGAGATTCATTCCATTTTCCATCTGACTGGCTGGAGGTGAAGGACAAACCTTTGGATTTGGAGACATTCAGAGGGAGCTCTTGGAACCAAGCAGAAAGATAGGCCACTAAGAAAAAGTAACCGGGCTATTTTAGAAGGAGGAAAATAAACATTTGCCTTTTATCACCTGGCTGCATTTTGGAGTGATTATTACTTTCAACTGCAACTAAGGCTGTCTCCAGAAAACCTCCCCAAGAAACTGCTCCCAGAAAGAACAATTATATTTTAAAGAAGAAAAACACCACACCTACATGGTGAACCTGATTTAAACTGGAACTTCAGTCACACACCCCAAGAAAACCTGAGCTCACGAATGCATACTGAAAAGTTTCTTCTAGCTTTATTCAGCTAGGTATAGCTGGATATATCTATTCCTAGGGCAGAGGAAAGATATAAAAAATTGTATTTTCATCATCAATAGCTTGACAAGTATTTTTCAACTATCTCACTGTTTAAAAAAATTTTTTTCTAACTTCCTGATTTTTAATTCTATTTTATTTTTAAGTACCCATCATTTTTTCATTTTATGTTTATTAAATCATCATTTTTCTTATTTTATTTGTAAGATAAACATATTTCACAGTAGCTCATACTATTAAGCATCAACATAATTTTTGGGTTGGAGTGGTGTAAAATTGTTGAATGATTGTATATGTAAAACACTTTGCAAACCTTAAGCACTATATCTATATATATCTATATATATATCTATATATCTATCTATATATATATAGATGAGCTATCATTATTTTGAATTATTATAATTATTGTAGACTGAGAGGCAATGTAGCACTTTGGAAAGGAGTCAAGATTTGGACCCAGAATACCAGAATACTGGTTCTGATAACTTGACTTTGAGCAGGCAAATCACTTAATCTCTGTTTGCCTAAGTTTTCTCAACTGTTAGATTGGGATCAGAATAAAATCTACCAGCAGAGGTTGTTGTGGGGATCAAATTTGAAAATAATTATAAAGGACTTAGCACAGTGCCTGGGACAAAGTAAGTGCTTTATAAATCTAAATGATTTATAAATTTATAATTACAATAACAATAATTATTAGTGGTGCTGTATTAAAGTTATTATTTTCATTTGTAAAATGAAAAGTTGGATTAAGACTTATAAGGTCACTTCCAATTATAAGCACATGATTCCACATTTATAATTCTATATTTCAGAGTGTCAAGAGCTATTTGGATGGTAATGCTATTTTTCCCTATTGCTCAATTGTTTCTGTGCTCTTTGTTATTCAGATACTCATTATTTCCCATGTACGTTTAAAGCTTTATTCTTTTCTTCCTTCTCCTTCTTCTCCTCCCCCTTCTTTTTTTTTTTTTTTTGTTTTCTTTTGCATTGCTTTGTGGTTAGGTGAAATTTTATGAAAATTTTTCTTATCTTCAACCTATACTTCACCAGATTATTTTCAATTAACTGAAGTCATTGGAGGAAACTAGTTAACATAATAGAGCAGTGGGCATGGAATTGGGTAGATCTGAGTTCAAATATGGCCTTAGACACTAACTATATGACTCTGTGAAAGTCATATAACATGTTTGCCTCATTTTCTTCAACTGCAAAATGAGGATAATAATAGTACCCACCTCCTAGGAGTTTTGTGAGAGTTGAATTAGTTAATGTTTGTAAGTGCTTAGCACAGTGTCTTGCACATAGGAGGAACTATATAAAAGCATATTCCCTTCTCTTTTGCTTCCCTACCCCCTCCAAGAGGTGAACTTGTGTGCATTTTTATTCTATGTTTTTTTAAGTATCTTTACGGTTTTTCCATTTGATGAATATATCAAAGATATATGGTTGATAGACTGATGAATTTGAGATGTTCAGTGCTCCAGATAGCTTAACTGAATGAAGGAATAATCATCATTTAACCAGAACACCCCAATCCCTAACATCTTAGAAGTGACATGTCCCTGTATTTGACTTTGGAGGGCAATTCTTTTTCTTAAGCAAACTTATCTTCTCAATTATATCAAATGAATTCCAGAAGTGATTTCTAATCTTTCTGGATATAATGGAAGGACAGTTTGAAGAATAGTTATGCTCTAGAAACAAGATGGATTGTCTTTAATTATTCTTTATATTTATTCCTTAAGGCATAAGGGAATCTACTATGTCAATTTTTCCCCTTAAACTCCCAATATTGGCTGTTTCTCCTTGTGTAATAGGTGAAGTACATGTAGGAGGACAAGAACATTTTTATATGGAAACACAGACTGTTCTTGTGATTCCAAGGTCAGAGGATAAAGAGATGGAGATATATGTATCAAGCCAAGATGCCGCATCTGTGCAGGTGAAGTCCTTTAAAATGATATGTCTTGTGAATTTGAACTTTTAATGATGTGAATGTCATTTTCTGTTTGTGGATATGAAATAGCAATTGCTTTTGACCAAAGCATAGTGGGACTTTCCAAATTTCAATTTTCTATGCAGTTCACACAAATGAGGCTTGACCATTCTATCATTCTTTTATTCCTTATAAAATTATAGAATCTCAGAGTAGTGCTAAGGGAATTAATAGAAATGAATTCACAGATTGTTAGAAGTAAGGGATTTTAGAGATCATCTGTTTTACTCCATTTCCCTACAGATAACTAAAGGAAAACCCTCAAAAATTATGACTTGCTCAGTCACCCATTGAGTTCATGATACATTGGGATTTTTGCAAATATTTCCTTTTAGATATGAAATACTAAATAGCCTAAATATTTCACTTACAGATCATTTCCCCACTCTTCAGTCTAGTTGTTTATTTGTAGAGAGAGTGCGTATATATGTTATCTTTGGGCTAAAATATTGTTTACATTAACTGATATTTTGAGAAATCATGGATCCATAAAATGTAATTTGCAGTGTTCCTGAATTCTATTTACTACCCACCAAAAGTTTACCTTGTTCCTGATGTTAACTGCAATATTTACCTAGGTAAATAGACTGAAAATTCTTTTTAAAATTAAACTTTCTATAGAAGTTAAGTCAAATGTAAATACAAAGAATAGGCAGAACATATTTTAAATATATCAAAATTTGCTAACAAATTTCTATTAGATTACTGTCTATTTTTCATATCAAATCTTAGTTTCTTTAAAGTTTGGTGCATGTAATCCACTAATGACTTTTATGGCTGGCTGGCTTTTATAACTATTCTTCCAACTTATTTGTCTAATACATATGTGTTTATTTTATTTTATTTTTAAAATTTTGGATTGAATCTGTAATTTTCCCCGCTATCAGTGCAGATCAAGAACTATTCTTCAACTCATAGTCCCATAGTTCTCTGAGTTGCTGAGATTAAGTGATTTTCCAAGAGTCATAGCCAAGTCAATCAGACAATCTGTAAGCTTTATTATTATTATTATGTGCTTACAATGTGACAGATACTTAGCCCGAAATACTAAAAATACAATGAAAAGCAAAAGCATGGTCCTTTGTTTCATTCTAATGGGGCAGTGACATGCAAACATCTATATATTTATATGGTATATTTAGTGTAAATAAGCAGCAATCTCTGTGAAAGGTACTAGCTTGGGAAGGGAGGCCAGGAAGGGAAAAGACCCCTTTCTTAAGGTAGGATTTTGAGCTAAGTCTGGAAGGAGGCCAGGAGATGAAGGTAAAGAAGTAGAGCATCACAGACATGGGTGATAACCAATAAAAAGAAGTAGAATTGTGAATGGGGTAAGAAGAGAAAGAAAGCCAGTGCCTTTATATTGTAGAACACATAGAAGGGAGTAAAGTTTAAGAAGACTGGAAAGGCAGGAAAGGAAAAGGTTGTGAAGGGCTTTAAAAAACATCTATAAGATTTTATACTTGATCTTGGAAGTAAAAGGTAGCCGTTGGATTGTATTAAATGGAAAGCAGGGTGATGTAGCCAGGCTTGAAGTTTAGGAAGGTAATTTTGGCAGTTGAGTGGGGACTGAATTGTAGTGGGGAGATACTTGAGGTAAGGAGAATTAAGTGATGAGAGTTTGCACTTAGATAGTACCTATGTGAGTGAAGAGAAGGATACATATAAGAGGCATTCTGTGAAGATAGAAACATTTGGACTTAGCAACAGATTAGACTTTGTAGGGTAAGTTCAAGTGAGAAATGAAGGATTGCACTGAGCCTGGGTGACTGCTAAAATGATGATATTTTTGACAATAATAGGAAAATTAGGAAGATCTAGCAAAGGAGACTCAAAAGTGGTCAGACAAGTAGTAAAAAACAAAACAAAACAGGAGAGGATGTCAAGAATAATAAAGAGATCAAGAAGGATGAGGATTGAGAAAAATCCATTAGATGTGTCAATTAAGAGATCATTGGTATCTTTGGAGAAAGCAGTTTCAGTTGAATTACAAAGTTAACAGCTAGATTCCATGGGGGTTAGGAACAAGAAAGATCAACTGGAGACACCAAGTCCAGATAGCTTTCTTCCTGAATTGAGGCTGCTTTTATGTATGTACATAATGTCACATTGCTCCTCTATCAATTTCAAGTGTATTTAAAGTCACTTTAAAGCATATACAGTGAAATTTCATTACATCATAGTCATTTATATTTTTCCACATTTATACCTTTTTTCCCCAATTTACAATTATATAAATCAATCAACAAACATTAAATGCCTATTATGTGCCATCCAAGATGCTTGGCCCTGGGAATATAAAAACAAAAACAAAACAATGGGAACATATATACACAAATAAATACAAAGTATATACTGATAAAAGAAGAGATATAGGAAAGACATCAAGTAATTAGAAGTGGCCCTTGAGCTGAGCTTTGAAGATTGAGATTTAAAGAAGTGGTGGTGGACCAACTAAGTGTCACAGTAGATAGAAAACTGACTCTGGATCAGAAGGATCTGAGTTCAAATTTAGTTTCAGAATATGATACTAGCTGCGTGACCCTGATTGCTTAAAAAAAAGTTTTGGTGAAAAGGGAACACATTCCTCCAAGGCTTTGTTGAATATGAAACTCAATGTAAAGAGTAGGTGAAGGTTTTTATGCAGGCTATTAAACTGTACTTTGGTATCTTCTCTAGAGACCAAGTTCCTTTATTGCAATCCCATGGTTTGAAGTTGTGAAGAGTGTTAAGGATTTTCTTGCAATTGCAGAAAAAGGCTTTTTGATTTGATAACCCAATGTAACAGGAAGGAAGATGATTTCTCTTGTGCAAGTTTTGAATTGACTGAGCTGAGGAAAGCTTATTGTAATCTTTTTATTCCATGTTTTCATGTTCTATTATTATTGATGAAAAGAAAGTCTGAAAAGTAATGTTAAATGTTTCAAAAATCCCTTTTTTCCTTGGAAAATGATTTTGGGGAATTTCTGTGGCCAAAACCACCACAGTCTCTAATGACTAACTTTCGAACATTGAACCTAATGGCTCTTAGCTTAACTGTGCCTCATACAAATGTAAACAAATGCAAATATGTGGCTTTTGCCTGTTTCCAGCTAAGTCAATTCCACTTGGTATAAGGCTTTCCAGAATCAAACTTCTTTTGGAATAGCCAAGGTCACCTCTGAGTCATTAAGAAGTATCACAATAGGATTTTAGTGAAATAATCATGATAATAATAATGTTAATATCTTTATGTATTGCAAAGATGAAAGAAATATTTTAATTTAATCATTTTTCTGTTTATCCTTTCTTATCCAAATCAACTTTCCTTCTAATACCTAGAGAAATATAACTGGAGGGCTTTGTTTATACATTAGCTCTGCATGAAGAAAAAAATTTCTTTTTCATAAGTAAACAAGCAGCTTATCTAAAACCTGTACTCTGGATGAATTATTATGCTGCATGTAACAAATTATGTTCTGACTCATAGGAAAAAGTGGCATCCACTTTAGGTATTCCCAAAAACAGAATTGTCTGCCACATGAGACGGGCTGGTGGAGGTTTTGGAGGTAAAGTGACCAAACCTGCTCTACTGGGAGCTGTGGCTGCTGTGGCAGCAAATAAGTGAGTTTTCTTTAAGTTTCATAATTTTAAAAAATCTTATTTATACTTTAATATTTTGAGCTCTAGAAGATTTGGTACATAGAAACTCTGGAGCACTTTCCTTCAGATAATTTCTAGCCAAAATCATCTAGAAAGTTCTTATTAAACTTTCTCAGTATTAGAGATCATGGGATATTAACAATTTAAAGGTTACAAAATATTATTTTAGCAAAATCCTGTAGGTACTGTGAATTTTATTCTTATAGATGATAAAATTAAAAACTTGTCTCATGTTCTTTCAACAAAATGGTGACTTTTAAATAAGACTACCTAATTTTAATATGCCATTCCCATTCAGTTCTAATTAAATCAGACTGACTTAATGATATGATATGTTGAACTTCTCATTTTGGTGCCTGCCTGAATACTTTAAATACTGCTTTTGTCTAAAATGCCTTCTGGTTTCTCTGCATCATAGTACTTCACAACCTAGTTCAAACCTGTCTTCCTAGACTTATGTATTCTATGATTCATGTACTCATGTGCCAGCCAAATTGGCTTTTTTTGCTATTCTTTAAACAAGAAATTCCATCTCCTTTCTTCATACTTTCAAACAGATATCTTGTATCTTATACCTTGAGGGGATTTTCTCTTTTATCTTAGCATATATATATATATATAATATATATATATATATATATATATATATACACACATACATATATACACATATGTATATATATATGTAAAATAGTGATATTATATATATATATATATGTTATTCCTTTAATAGAATATAAGCTCCAAGAATGCAGGGATAATTTTATTTTTATCTTTATATCTTCACTCTGGCACATAAGAATTTGTTGATTAGTGGAGATATGTTCACTGAATCTATAAATGCTAGGTCAGTATATAGAAATCTCTCAACCATAAAGGGGAGTCTGGGAAATTGAGAACAAAATGGAGGAAATAAAAAATAGCTTGTAATTTCAATATTAAATATTTTAGAGGGAAAAATCTCACTGGTATCAATAGATTCCCATAGAAATCTTATTCACATCACATAGAACATTAAAGTTTCCTGAAGCAGAGTTTTAGAAATGTTGTACTAAAACAATTCCGAAATTATTGTGGGAAAATTAAACAGGATTGGATTACCTTTCCCCTCAAATCTGGTCAGATTAATTGCATTTTCATATTGTTGAGATTTCTAGGCAGATTTCTCAAAGATTTTGAGTTACTGTATGCATATTGACAATATAAATATGCACACACAAATACAGACATGTACTTAGAATTGCTAGCCACCATTTTTTGCAGCTGATAAGAGGGAGAAATACAGAATACAGAATACAGAAACCAATAACTAAATACTTTTGCAATCAGTTTGAATCACACAATTATTGGTAGTGAAGTGCTGCTATTACTGTTGAGAAGCTAAGAAGGCTTACCAATGTCTTTCCAAAATGTGACATCTATAGCAACATTCCAGAGCATTATATTCTAGAATATCCTGACTCGAGAATGTTACTATGCTTTTCTTGGTGCAACCTGAGGTAATATGGTATTATCTTTCTTGATTGTCTTATATTGAGTTTATAACTTACTAGAATCCCAAGTTCATTTTTAGATAAATTGTTTTCTCACTACACCTTCCCCAATTTGTGGACTTGTGAAATTGTATCTTTGAACTCATACTTAAGACTTTATCCCTATTAAATTTCATCTTATTACATTTGGCCCACTATGTGAGCCTGTCAAGATTCTATTGAATTCAGTCTTAGTCTTTCAATGTATTAGCTATCCTTTTCACTGGACACCTTCAAGGCTGATACCAAACTATTAAGGACTACTTTTTGAATCTAACCATTCAATGTGTTCTAAATCCACCTGCTTTTAACACAAAAGTCTCTTCTCTTTTTTTAAAAAGAAGAATAAGAACTCCATAAAGAACTTTGTCAAATGACTTAATGAATTTTAGGCAAACTGCTTAAACCATTTCCCCCTGATCTACTATTATGGTAATCCTGTCAAAAAAGGGAAATACATTAGTTTGATGTAACCTATTCTTTATGAAGCTATTTGGCCCATTGTGACTTTTGATTTCTTTTTGAAGTACTCACTGACCTTCTTTTAATGACATTTTAAAATTTTTCCAGAAATCAAAGTAAAGTTAATCTTATCATAGTTTGCAGACTTAATTTTCTCTTTTTTTGTTACTATTAAAAATCAGGACAACATTTACTATTCTTAATTTTATAATATCTCCACAATCATTTAACATCACTGACAATCACCTCTGACAATTCTTTCAGTAGCCTAGAGTGTAGTTCATTTGGTCCAGGAGAATTGAACTGTTCTAGTGTAATAGCATAATTTATTACTTATTTTTTTATTATCTTGAGTACCAATCCTGTATAAGCTTTTTTTTGGGTCTTGTTCATTCCAGTCCAAAAATAATTTTCAGTGGCAGAAAAAAACACACCAAACTTTCAAATTTCAAAATTACTTTTATTACTTCTGATCAATTATCACTAACTATCTGGGACATCTGCACCTTGTTGTCCCATAGACATTTCAAACTCAACATCTCCTAAACAGAACTTCTTGTACTCCTCCAACTCACTCTACTGTTTCAACTTTAATCTTCAAGAAGGATTTTAACATTTCGAAAAAATCAGCCACTAATTCAAGTATGATAGTAGTTATGTTAGTTATATGGTTGTTGTTATTGAATCCTTTTTCAGTTGTGTCTGATTCTTTATGACCCCTTTTGAGTTTTTCTTCGAAAAGATACTGGAGTGGATTTCTATTTCCCTCCTCAACTTATTTTTATAGATGAAGAAACTAAGGCAAACAGGATTAACTGATTTGCCTAGGGTCACATAGCTACTAAGTATTTGAGACTAAATTTGAACTCAGATCTTCTTGGTTCCAGGCCTGGCATTCTGCTCACTGGACCATCTATCTGCCTATTATATAAGAACCTATTATAAATGCTACAGATTTTCTCACCCATAAGGAAAACTTTAATTTTTTTCTTTATTTTCAAACTTAAATAAAACAAATTACTTTATAATACTTCTTGAGACTAACTTGAACAATGATTTCATTAGACTTTGAGCTTTTTATATCATTAAGGGAAGAAAAAGTCTTCCTGAAATCTCCCCATATCTTCAATCCTCAATCTGAGAGCAAGTACAAAATGCTTTGTTTGGTGTTTACAATTCTTGATAATCTAGACTCCCTTCCTTTTCAATCCCTCTAGTCTTCATATATCTTATATGGCTTCATAGAATCTTTTATCCTGTGACATCCTCAGCATCCTTTGTTCTTTACACAAGACTCTCCATCTCCTGATTCTGGGAATTTTCATAGATTTCTGCCTCTTGGCTTCCTTGAAGTCTTAACTTAAATTTCCCCATCTCAAGTAATCCTTTCTAAATCTCTTTTAAATCTAGATACTTCTTTTTGTTGATTATTTTTTATTTATTCTGTATATAGTTTGTTTATATATAGTTGTATGTTGTCTCCTTTAGGCTTTGAGTTCCTTTAGGGCAGGATCAGACTTTTGCCTTTCTTTGTATCTGTATCTTGATATAAATGTTTGACAAATGTTTATTAATTGAGTGAGTGACTGACTCAATTGTCTATTATTCTCTTGGTTTTTCCCTAAAAGTTTGATTCATTTCTTTCAGGACTGGCCGCCCAATTCGTTTTGTTTTGGAGCGTGGAGATGATATGCTGATTACTGGAGGACGCCACCCACTACTTGGAAAATATAAAGTGAGTGGGCAAAGAAATTAATGTTGAGGAAGTAATAGAGAAAGTATGAGAACGTGATGGATTTGTGATTTCAAACTTTTGCAGAATGCTACACCAATACATTCTTTATGGATTATCATGAAGGAAAGAATGGTCTCTGAAAAGACTCTAAAGGAAAAATTAATATGTTATGTGATTTTACATGCAATGTTTTTATTTGTTTATTCACTATAGTGCTTTAAATGCCAATTGTTCTCAAATGTTTATGTATTTACTTATCAATTCTAGGTAGGCTTTATGAATAATGGCAAAATTGAGGCTGCAGATATTGAATATTATATTAATGGAGGATGTACACCAGATGAATCAGAAATGGTAAGCTACTTATATAAACGTGCCATATCATTCATTATTAAGGGCAATCAACTTTAAATGATCTTTGTAAGTGTAGTGTGTTGGAGTATCTCATTTTAGTGGGTCACCAGTAGATGAAATGTAGAGTAATAACAAAGCTAGTTAGCAAAAGAAGAATCATATGGTATACAAGTTAAATATTTCCTCAATTCACTATTTCTTCTTATTTCTGTTCATTCTAGTTCCAGCTCAGCTGCTTATGTGAACAAATAAATATCTCTCTTCCCTATTTCCCAGTCCCACACTTTCCTTTTGTTGCATATATCTGGTTCTGACCTCTCATACTGCCATTGTTCCCATAAAGACAGCTTTTTGCATTTGGCTCATTCCTGTCAACACTTTAATACTCTGAGTAGAAGAAAATAATGGAGTGATTTGTGGGGATTAAAATTCTTCCATCTATAATAAAAGAGAGCAAGACCAGATCTGAGCTAATGATTTTATATAGGAAGGAAGGAAGGAAGGAAGGAAAGAAGGAAGGATCGATCAATCAAACAAATGAATGAACTATCGAACTTGCTACATTACACAACTGGAACTGGTCAGTTAGATCCTCAATGGGTCTGCTATAACTATTCACAGGTTATTGTTTCATTTTCAAAGAGGACCATGGCAGAGACAGGACACCCGTTTCACTTTCTCCTCCAAAATCATCTGGGTCCAGTGGCAAGATATAGATCAGGATAACTAGAGATGACTCCCACATGAATAATACATTTAGAAAGAGCTTAGAGCCCAAAGACCAAGTTGTAGCTTTCTTATTTACTCCTTGTTTGGATTTCTTTAGATCTGAACTTTCTTTTCTGTAAAGTAGATATAATAATATTTTCATTATCTATTTTGTGGAATTATTGTATGGATTGTACTTTGTGAACTGTAAGTGATTATAAGAAATGTTAGGACCATTATTATTTTCTATTTTGTTTCAGATATTCCAATTAAATTTCCAATGTTAATGTTTTTCTATTCTATTGTTAAAGGCCTTTAGCTGTTTCTCCTGGTGAGGAGAGCAAAGGTCTCTTAACACCTCAGTGGTTGACTTTTCCTAAGTGCTTTATATATCATCTATTTATCAGCTGTTTAATGAGAACTTACCAGTTAAGTTGGAATCCCACATATATAGACCTTTAATGTTTGGGTTTTAGTTGGGTGGATGGGATTAAGATGCTACATTCCCACAATCCAACCCTATTTTGTAATACCTTTTGGTGTTTCCAAAGGTGCCTATTCACACACACACACACACACACACACACACACACACACACACATTTAGTTTGTCCTCAAAAATGGATTCTATTTAAAAATAAGAAATGAATACCGTAAACTCTTTTGGGGGTAGGAAGGGAATTTTAAGATAATCAATGAACAATAATAGAATATAAAAACTTCCTGTGATGTAGCTCTCAACCCTCAATAACAGAAATATAGAGATCAATCTGTTTTCAATAAGAACTATCAGGAATAGAGTACAGTTCATAGAATGGCAAATAAATGTTATTCCAACTACTAAATGCAGGAATAAGGACATATTTGTTAGGTCCTGATCAAAAGATTGAAATGGGTATAATTTGAGACTTCATATGTTAAAAGAGACCTAGAGAAATTAAAAAAGATTTGGAAAGAGGATAAAAAAGCAGTTGGGATTACCTAGCCAAGAGAAGACTGAAGATCAATTATGAATTTTAGAGGCCAAATTTTTATGAAAAGCATGATGTTCATATTCCTGGTAGTTTAGGTGTTATTTTGCCTTTTGGGAGGAAGAATGGATTGCTTATCCTTTGAAATGCCACCCAATATTAATAATTTTATTATTCTAAATAAGTGTTCATCTTTGGAAAAATTTCAGGTGATAGAGTATGCTTTACTCAAGCTGGAAAATGCTTATAAAATTCCCAACCTCCGAGTTCAAGGCTGGGCTTGCAAAACCAATTTGCCATCCAATACAGCATTCAGAGGCTTTGGTTTTCCTCAGGGAACCTTTGTGACAGAGTACTGGATAACAGCTGTGGCAGCGAAATGTAATTTACCACCAGAGAAGGTAACTTAAAAAGAAAAGAAAAGAAAAGAAAAGATCAAATGGAGACAAGACTGTTTTTTTTCCCCATAGTTGCATAACATTTCTTCTTTTTAAAATACATTTTTTATTGAAAGCTTATTTTTAAAATCATCTTACTATCTTCTTTTATTCTTTTCCTCTTTTCATCCTGACCTCAGCCATTCTATGTAAGAAAAGTTTTTTTTTCCTGTAGTTCCTTAAATGACTTTTTTTTTTCTAAGTTGATCCATATTGATAGAACACACTCATATATTAATCTCAAATATGAACCTGATTTCTGCAGGTCTTTGGTGTAATATCTATATATTTTTTCATCAGATTAGGGAACTAAACATGTACAAAACTGTTGATAGAACAATCCACAAACAGCAATTTGATCCAAAGAATCTGATAAGATGTTGGAATGAATGTATGGAAAAATCTTCATACTATAGCAGAAGAAAGGCTATAGAATTATTTAATCAACAGAATTACTGGAAGAAGAGAGGGATTTCCATCATTCCTATGAAGTTCTCTGTAGGATATCCAAAGACATATTATCATCAGGTAATTTTAAAAAATTAATTTAAAAAATGTCTTAATTCTAAACATGTTAAGTAAATTCATCTGTGAATTGTCATCTGTCAAGAAATATTCTACATGAGATCTTTCCTGATCCTCTCATTTGCTAATGTTCCCTCAGCTATCTTATGTTTAAATATTTCACACTTAGTTTTGTATCTATTCTGTATTTACTTACATATGCTACAGCAGGAATTATTTCTTTTTTAAACATCTTTGTGTCTGTATATAGCATCGTGCTATTTCACATTGTAAGCAATTAACAAATTCTTATTTAATGAATTAAGCACTTACTTTCCCTCTTAATCAGATAGAAGCCAGTAGGAGAGAATTTGCCTTAATTTAACACTCTGTCTAGATAGAGCAGCAATTAGGGGAGGGTGGTCTTATGACAAGAGACACTAGTCTGCCTGTCTATTTTGGAATTCAGTAACAGACATTTTCTATCATGTCTGGAACGGAAGTTAATTTACAGACTCTCTAAGAAAAATCTCAGTGTTGTGAATCAAGAAATGGTAAAGCTCAATTTAATTTAACACCTATTTATTGATAAAACTCTTATAGGTTAGCACTCTGTGTAGCAATGTGAGAAATAAGAGAAAACGAATCTCATTATCAAGGAGTTTATAGTCAAATTGGGGATTCAGAAGTCAACTAACATGAAATATTTAAATAAGAGCATAAAATCCTGGTGGATGGATACTCACCTGAATGTACCTAGAAGTCCTGAGAAGGGATCAATGTGAGCTGATGTCTCCAGGAATGCCTTCATGGAAGAAGTAGAATGTAAGCTGTGTCTTGAAGAATTGACAGGGTTAGAATAAGCAGAAGGGGGGAGTAGAAAAAGCATTGAAGGCAGAGAGATAACTTGAGCAAAGTCATCGATGCCAGAATGAACATAATGAGGTAATAAAGAGACAGATATGTCTAGAAAAGGTTTGGTCTGGGAGACTCTATTACTAATAGCTATCACAAGCATGATCAAGGGAATGCTGAAGTCAATAAAGAACAATAAACTCTAAGATCATAAGAGTATACCAAAATTTAGGATTCATCATTTGTTTTTTGAAGGATAGTGTGCTATTTCCCCAAGACCTGCCCAGACCCTAGACATAGTTTTTTATACTATACCCATGTCTCATCTATTGGAGCTTAGAAGCTCACAGAAAAAAAGAAAGAAGGAGAAGGTGGCCCTTCTAGCACCCTGTGTTTACAAAGGGCCAGAGGTAAATGGGGTATTTTAGAAGTAATAAGAGATGACAACTCAGTAAACACAGAGTTCAGGGAAAAAAAAACAGAGGTAAAACATATATCTGTATATCAAAATACAGCAGTCATTGGAATCTGAGGCAACAGAAAGAATTAACAGTTCAAATGATAGCCAATTGATAGTCAATAAAACCAAGTCCTAGATAGATCAGGCTAAAGGATCTAAATCCAAGCAAAGAGTTTCTCACAATTTGTTGCATCTAATGGACTCATCCTTGTAAGTTTGAAGTCTGTGAGGGCATGGAGGTGGAAGGAGTAGACTTGCCTTCCTCTTCTTCCAGATGGACCCCAGAGAAGGATAATTCTTGCCTATCTCTCCTTCCTTTCCATCTACCCCCCACTTCTGATTTGTAGGCAGTGATATCAGTTTGTCAGATAGGTGGTAGAAACAAAAAAAGCAAATCTTGTCAGGATACAATTTAGCCCTATATAAGACAAGCATTTATTGAAGGGAGATAGAATTTAGCTAAGATACTTTTCTAGACCCTCAATTCATTTACAATTAATAAGGTGATGAGACATCTCCACAGATAGCTGTAATATTGATTGCATGATAAGTGTATATTAAAGAGCTACAAAATAAATTGGGATAACTATTTTTTGATTAAAGTAAAAACCAGCTTTGTATTGGGTACCCAGAAAATATTTAATAAGTATTGGAAAAATATACTGAAAATAATGGTTGGGGCATGGCTAAATTCCAATAATTAGATGTACATTCAGTTTCTTTTATTTCTAAATTCTTCAGTAAAACCCATGCTATCCTGGATGATACAAATATTCTTTATATTTGTTGAGGACAAGTTTACTTCTATCATTGCTAGAATTAAACTATGCAAAATTTTACTTGATAAGTCACTTTGGTCCACATTGCCATAGTTTATAAAGATTGCTTTCAAAGTAAGAAAAAGAGTCAGTTTCTATTTTTGTTTTCCAGGCTGCTGCCTTGGTTCACATTTATACAGATGGGTCTGTATTAATTACACATGGGGGAACTGAATTGGGACAGGGGCTTAACACCAAAATGATACAGGTAAGAAAAAAAATTTTCTGTACTCTAGTTAAATTCAGAATCCCACTTATTTGAATTCATGTACCTTTGACAAAATTTAATGCTCTATAAAGATTAAGGGTTTTAAAATCTAAAGGTATTTCTGCTGGGTAGGATAAATAGGGAAAATGACTGTAATATAAGTTTAAAAAAACTAAAATTAAAATGGAATATTCTTTGATGTGTCTATAAAATATAAATTAGGATTTATTATATATAATATATACATATATTATATATATTAAAAAAACACACCTTGAGTATGTTAAAAATCATAACCACAACGGGGATTGAAAGTTATCTCTTCATTTGTCATTCAGGTGGCCAGCCATGAATTAAAGATACCAATGTCAGATGTGTACTTGAGTGAAATGAATACTGGAATGGTGCCAAATACAATTGGGACTGCAGCATCAATTGGAGCTGATGTCAATGGAAAAGCACTGCAGGTTATGGGCTCAACTTTCAGATTTCTTTTAAATAGTTTTCATTTTTGTACAGATAAATCTTTGTATCTTAGAGTTTCTCCTGATGTTTTTGGTTTATTTTGTTTGAGCATTTGGATTAAAAGAACAAATACCCCAAAGTTTTTTTTTTGTTGTTGTTGTTGTTGTTTTTATTGTGAAATAGTAAATATCTTTCTTTTTTTAAAACAGTAATATAATTTTAATTTCTCCACAAATAATTACCAAAAATTGTCTAGAGACAAGTATAAATTTGCACTAATTCTTCTCTCTCTTTAAATTTAAATCCCTATATTAAGATAAAATAAAGTTATGAATAGGATCTTGCCTATAAATCTTATGGGTTGGATAGGCATAAATAATTCCACAGATAGCCTACTAAATATAATAGAGAACTTAAAAATTCATAGAAAACTGAACAACCTTTTTAAGGGGAGAGAGAAGGGATATAATTCATTAATTATTCATATGTTGAATATTGTTATATATTTTTATATGGCCATTATATGCCATTTAATGAGGGCCTTCAGATATATTTCACTTCCAACTCGACTCATTCTCTAGACTTCATCTGCTTGGTCTCTCCTTTCCTTTCCTGGCCATCTCTTCATATGTTCTCTTTTTGTATTACAGTGTAAATTTCCTGAGGGACCCTGTCTCTTTGCTTGTTTTTAATATCCTTAGTACTTAGCATGATACCTAGCTCCATGCTTCCTCCCCCTAACCTAACCCCTCCTTGCCTTTATTTCTTCCTCACCAATTTTGTTATGCAATACTAGGGAACATGAAAACTTAAGTAAGCTCTGTCTCTTTTGGAGTTTACAGTCTGATTTGTGTTACAAGAGAGGTGTAAATAAATATTTTTAGATTTAGAAGAAGATTGTCTACCTTTGTAGCCAGTACCTGGTCTACATTTAAATCTCATTCTACTATTTATTACTTGTGTGAGTTTTGATAAAGTTGCTTAGCTTCTTTAGCTTCAGTTGCCTTAGTTTTCTATAAAATCCTTTTCACATCTAAATCATTTGATTTAGAAGATGGAACGGTCTAAAAATGTAAGATAGTCTGTAGCAGTGGTATCAAACTCAAATAGGAACTTCTCTTAGAAATTACAAATTAGCATTTTCTATTTTCTATTGTATTTTTTTTATTATTTCCCAATTACATTTTAATCTAGTTTTACTTGGAAACTTTGTGAGTCTGACAACCTCTGACCTACAGGGAGGCATCTGAGCACAGATGTATAGGTGGAAGGGAGCTCACAAGTAGGTAGATCACAGGGAATTGTGCAAGGCTGGAGAATAAAGAAGTGAACTTTACCTGCATTAACTCATTTGATCTTCACAATGGCCCTTTGTGGTAGGTAGTGGAATGTAATAACAAAACTTTGAAGTTGGAAGTTTAGTGGCTATTTCACCCAGCACATACCTAATGATCTTTTCTATCTGGCAAGAATCAATATATCATCCTTTTTTCAAAAAATTTTTAAGGGAACATGCTCAGAGATTAAATAAATTTTTCATTATGTCATAGCTAATAGTTGATAGAATCATAGTTTGAACCTTTCCCTGATGGACCAATACCTAGCACTGTCAATATGATATCAGGAATTTCGAGATCTTCTTGGTTTAGGCAGAAATTATAAAATCATTGACAGAGTTAGAAAAAAAACCTAGACCCAGCCTTGTGAAAGAAATGCAAGATAGCAGAGGCAGTACCTAATTAATAGCATAATTAGCAGAGAGATGACCTCACAGGAGGACCTGAATCCAAACCTGCTTCTTCTAATATTATACTGATTCTGTGACTTGAATAAGTCAAATAGTCTGTCATGATCCAAGTCACTCTAAGGCTATAATTTGCAGAACAGGTTTCATAGGTTGCATTGATAGGGAAGTTTCCTTATTTGGAACCCTTTTCCCCCCCTTCTCTCTCTCTCTCTTTCTCTGTTTGTCTCTCTCTCCCTCTCTCTCTTTCTCTCCCCTTCCCCTCTCTCTCCTCTCCTTCCTTCTTTCTCTCCCTCTCTCCTTCCCCCTTCCTCCCTCTCCCTACCCTTTCTGTCTTTGTCTCTGTCTCCCTCTGTCTTTCTCCCCTCCCCCCTTTCTTTCCTCCCTTCCTCTCTCTCTCTCTCTCTCTCTCTCTCTCTCTCTCTCTCTCTTTCTCTTTCCTTCTGCTTCTCCTTCTTCCTCCATCTCTCCCTCCTCCTTTCTCCCTTTTCCTCTTCCTCCCTCTCTCTGGTTTCCAGATCCTCCCTTTCTCTCTTTGTGTTTCTCTCTGTCTCCTCTCTGCCCCTTCCTCTCTCATCTCTGTTTCTCTCTGTCTCTCTCTCTTCCCCCCTCTCTCTGTCTCTCTTTTTGTCTTTCTTTCTCCATCTCCCTCTCTCCTTTCTCCCTCCCTCTCCTTCCCTCTGGAATAGTGTATGGAGTATAATTCCATATACTAATGAAATCACAAGTCCAAACCGAAAAAAAAACTTCATACAAAATAGTCTCCTGTAAACAGATACGTTTCCTATGTCTGAATACATTGATACTCCCGTTTGTTCATTACATTTTCATATGTAGCTTATGAAAACATGCAGTCTTCAGTGTCGGTTGCTAAGGGACTGGGGCCCACCTTTAGACTTGTATTAAGAGGCAGAGAAGTGACCGTCTTTTGTAGCTCAGAAGAAGGAACATTTTCAAATACTTACTAGTACCAGTGTTAGTATGTTAACTCAGCCTGAAAAATGAGTGACGTGATAGGTGGTGGCCCAAGGCCAAAATCAGGCACTAGGAACTAAAGAGGGAACTAACAAAGAATAAGATTCAAATCCTGAAGTTGTTAATGAGAACCAAATAAAACTAAAAATCTTTACAAATGGTGAAATCTATAATATACCTTTTTCATCTGTTACAATATACATCTCTATATCTGGCCTATAAGTTACATCTCAGGTAGACTGGTTGGTTAAAAAAAAAGTGAGGTAGTATCACAAGACTGGGTTGGCTGTTCAATATACTGTATAGTATCTAAATAAGTTTATTTATTTATAATTTATATTTTAATTTTATATTTGTAATTTATAATATTTATATTTAATATTTTAAATGGTATTTATTATTTAAATATTTATGATTTAATTTTATCACATCATTCTACTCTTATCACCTTCAGACTGCATGTCAGACACTAATGAAACGCCTTGAACCCATCATCAGCAAGAATCCCAATGGCACTTGGAAAGACTGGGTGAGTGTAATTGGCCAAAGACTAAAACCATTGACTATATATTTGAATTGGATCACCAGTTTAAAGAATACACTTCTGTATTTCTTATTGTTTAGTCCTCTGGATTAGGATATATCCTAAGATTAGGATGTATCATATAAATAGTTCTTTGTAAAAACATTCTTGAATGTAGGTGACTGGTCATCCATTCACAATTCACAAGTGAAGAACTATCATTCTCATATCCCATGTAATCACACAGTGGATGCTAAGGTTTCCTTTTAATGATCAAAATAATAGTTCCATGGTTCTATGAACTACATTTTTTTTAAAGAAGGACTTTTGCAATGACAAATAATATATATTGTTAGGAAGAAGGGATTCCAAATAAGGAAATTTATTTGTATTATAGTAACTCCTATTAGTGTGTTGCTAGTAATTTTCTAAAAAAATATTCTTGGTGTGATTTAATAATTTTGATGCTCCTAATATATGTGATAGCTAGTCATGAAGAAAATCTTTTGGATTGATACTTTCTCTTTATATCTTAAAAAACACCTCATTCAACTTTCAAACAACAAAATCATTAGGAAAAGCATTATTAACACAGAGTTATTTGAATAGGAGTTGAGAATAACAATGTCTTGAAAACATTGAATGCATTTTAATTATGTAGAATTTTCATATCAAACAAGTCCTTAGGGATGAGGTTCTCAGTTAAGAAAGATTAAAAACTGGATAAGGTGGATTTATTTGTAATGATACTATTAATTTATCAATAATTAAATACTTTCCTCTAAGGTTCTTTAAAATTAAGATTGTGCATTAACACACACACTCACACACACACACACACACACATATATATGTATATATATATATATAAATATATATACACACACACTCATATACAGATATAGCTATAGATATAATTGTTGTTCATATAGCTTCTGTAGTATGGAAATCCACCAAAAAAAGGGACCCCTAGATTATATTGGGAAAAGCATTTTCTCTGAGTAGTAGAAGAAGGTAAACTATCAGATTTTCTTGGGGATTTAAAGAATTAAGACATTCCATTGATAGTAATCACTGGAATTTTGCAATGGCTTGTTAAATAAAACCATAATTCTCTTGTCTATGTTCAGACTTTGTAAATCAACAATTAATCTATCAGCAGGCCTGTATTAACACATCATTATGTGCCAGCTATGGTACAGAGATTAAAATTAAATGATTGTTGCCTTAAAGGCACTTATATATTTTTTTGAAGTATATATATATTTATAAATGCAGAAATATATATGTATGTATATTCAAATCCAATCATGTTTCTGTAATTATACTGTTCTTGTTCTCAAGAACAGTATAATTACAGAAACATGATTGGATTTGAATTTCACTCAAAATTCATTGGCTTATTTCTCTGGAGAACTAATCTCCCAGATAATTATTGGGTAGTATGCAACCCAGTCATATTTTTCCTTGTTGGTTTGGACTTCTTATGTAATGGTGTAATTGTTTTATTATTTTGATAAAATCTATTTTATTCTAGAAATATTATTTTTATAGGCTAATGAAGCCTTTGTCCAAAGCATTAGTCTCTCAGCCACTGGATATTTTGGGTAAGGAATATTTAAATGTTTTTCTTCTAAAATTATTCTCTATTCAAAGCTTCTTAAACTGTGGCCATGGGGTTTTGTAACTGAAAGTGGGAGTCGTGAAATTATGATTTGTTACCAGTAAATGTTTGATTTATATACCTGTTTTCTATACCTTTATACACATACCTGTGTAAAAATTTCTCAGGCAAAATGGGATCACAAGTGGAACAAGTTTAAGAAGCATTTCTCTATCTGAGAGATTAGATTGTAGACTATTTAATGATATAGGCCTCTTTTTTTTTTTAACATTGTCCAATATATTTTTACATTAAATCTTTGTTCTAGAGTGTCTATTTCATATATTTTCTCTTCCAAATTCTATTAGATGGAATGATATTTAATTTTTAACAAAAATATTATTGATGGAATACAAGCTATTTCAAGATGGATCCTGTTACTTTATACTGTTTCAACTATGTTTTACATAAAAGTTTGTTGTTTTCTCTTTAAAAAAGAATATTCAGTCAATTTTTCTTGTTGTTTAGTCATTTTTCAGTTGTTTCTGACTCTTCATGATCCTTTTTGGGGTTTTCTTGGCAAAGATACTGGGTGGTTTGCCATTTTCTTCTCCAGCTCATTTTGCATATGAGGAAACTGAGACAAAGTTACTTTAAGATTAAGTGAGTTGCCCCAGTGGCACACAGCTCTTACATGTCTGAGGTCATATTTCTCATAAATAAGCAAAATAATCAAAAAAGCAATTTTTGATGTTAATCTTTTTTTTTTTTTTTTGCCTATGCTGGTTGTGGCCAAAATAATCATGGGATTTGGAACATATAAAGACCATAGTTTTAATATTAAAAGGAACCTTAGTTATCCTCTAATCTATCCCTACTTCACTATTTTACAGATGAGGAAACTATGAAATTATTACTTATCCAAAATCTTACAGGTAATGATGGAACAGGAATTTGAGCTCAAGTATTCTTACTCTGTAATACAACTGCATTCTACAATACTGACTCAAAGACATTTAATTGATCTGATTAGAATATATATAAATGTGTGCATATTTGTATATTTGAAATATGTATATATATATATCTATTTAAATATTAAGAAAAAAATTTATTGGTTCATATGTGTGAATTTATGAACTTAGAAAAATTCTAGGTAGGAAAATTTCCTTCATTGATGCAATCTGTTTATAACTCATACTGTTAAAAAGTTGTTTGGGAGGCACTGAGAGTTTAAATGATTTTCCTATAGTAACTGAGCTAATATATCCTCCTGACTCCAAGGCTAGACTTTTTCTTCACTATCCCATGCTACCTCTCAGAAAACAACTAGTTAAATATAAAGAATAAAAGAAAAATATATAGTTAAATTTAGGCTAGTGTTTAGCATTAAATAAACAGGTTTTTCTGTCTCCATTTCCTGCATGAATGAACGGGGAGGAGGGAAAAGATCTGGACAAAGAGAACAGAATGGAAAATCTAGAAAACTAGGGCTCTCCTACTCAGTTCACAGTATGATTTGTTAATTTTGTTTGAACTTTTACTTACTTATTTGTTTATAGGTAAGTATAAAAACCTTTCAAAGTCAATACAAAAAATTTTTGCATTATGTATACCATGACTTTCTTTAACATGAATGGTCAATAATAATTCAGAATAGCACTATCTCATCTACACTTATTGCCCTAGTTTCCTCAATTATAAAATAGAGTTAAAATAGCATTTACTTTCTAGGGTTACTGTAAGAATTAAGTGATGTTTGTAAAGCACTTATTTGTATATAGTGTAGTGCCTGACACTAGGTTCTAAATAAATTCTTGTTTCCCCCTTCAAGTTGCCATAACCCACTCTCTCCTCAGGCTCTCTTTAATCACTACTTATCTGACTTCTTTACTATAACCTTTCTCTCCAAAATTATTAATGATCTCTTAATTCCCAAATCTAGTACTCCTTCTCAGTCATCAACCTTCTTGACCTTTACAACTTTGGATACTTCTGAGCATACTTTGTACTGTGTATGCTATATTTTCTTATAGGTAATACCTATTGCAACCTCTCAGTAAGTTCTTTAACGGCAGGGCTATGTCATTTTATGTTCATGTCTTTATTACTTAGTATAGTTTCTTGAACACAATATATTTATGTTTTATTAATATGAATCATATAATTAATACATACTTATTGAATCAAATTGAATCAGGGGCTACAAAGCAGGCATGGACTGGGTGAAAGGAGAAGGTGATGTTTATCCATACTTTGTTTTTGGAGCAGCCTGTTCGGAGGTTGAAGTTGACTGCCTAACAGGAGCACATAAGGTAAAGAATGCATGTCATTTTATCATCTTATTACAATAAAACAGTTTTTCATAAAAGAATACATAAAGTTCTTATTTTTAATGCACAGTAAGAGTTCTCTTTCCTTATAGAAGAACATTGGGCTGTCCACTTGTTCTTAAAACTTTTTTTTTCATTTAGGAAAGTCACAGGGCATGCCTGATTCCTAAGGTGGCCCACTCTGTGTTAAGCCACAGAAACCCTTTTTTGAGTTCTGGGGAAATATTAAGCTCTTAAATATAGTCGACAAAAGAGGAAATTGCTTTCTAGATTATTATGTAGATTTAAATGAGTTTTCCAATTGTCCTTATTCTAATCAAACTTTATTTTTCACCAGAATATAGTATAATTTTGGTGGTAATATTTTCCCAGTCTCCTTGTTTTAATGAAGAAATGATTGCATTCATTAATTCTGGTTTCACTTGTTTCTGGCTTTCTAAGCAAACAGGAACAAGAACAAACACCTTTTCAATTAGGAAGTTTTAGGTACTCTACATATTGAACAATAAGTGTAGACCTTAACATTTTTTGTTTAATTATTTGTTTGGACATCCCTTCATTCAAAGATTTACTAAGAACTTACTGTGTATAAAGCATTTATCTAACATTTTGGGAAATATAAATTTATAAAAAAATATAGTTATTAGCTTCATGAAGCTCTCATTTATCCAAGGGATAAAACACAAACACCGGTGATAATTAATTCTAAAGTTCTGACTTCCAGTGTTACAGGTAAATAGATGGTCATTCTCCTGATCTACAGAGGTAGAAAGCAAGTAAACAAATAGGAAATCTCTATAGGTCATTAGGAAATGGTGTGGCAACTGGCACATGCAATCAAGTACTCTATTAGGCTCTGTTTCTAGCCAAAGAAAGTAGGTGGCAGAAACTTTGACTTGGATTCTTCGGGCAACACTTGGATTGCACAAAGATATCAGGTCTTGATAACCTTCTAGACTGCATGTTATGGTTGTTCACAGTATCTTAAAAACACAAATCTAGGACCTAAGAGAAAGTAGAGTATTGATGAGTTAAACATCAAGTGGAAATTGGAATAAAGACCTCATACCCTTTACTGAGAGTATTACTTACTATTATATACACATCATTATGTCATGGTTTTGGATTAAAGGGGAGGGAGTGAAATTCTATGAGCTGAATTTTTAAAAATTAGGTATAGTGCTTACTTTTAAAATTATCCAGAATTATAAATGGATTTGGTTTGAAGATTTTTTTAAATCTTTACTGAAATATTGCATTTTGTAAAGACATTAATCTTTTTTTCTTATGTATACATATGTATATTAAAACAAATTTTAATTTTTTAAAAAAGTTTTTAGTAGCAAATTCTATTCCTCCTTCCTTCTCTCCTTCCCTTCTTCCCTCCCTGAGATTGTAGGCAATAGGATATGGAAATAACATTATTGTTGATTATGAAAGAAACTTCTTTGCTCTTTTATTTCTTTTTAAAAATGTGAACAATATTAAGCTGACAAATCAATTAAGTTTTTTTTTCACAAGTATGATTTTTTGGCTTTTTCTTGTCCACCCCTCCCTTAATTCCCCTTCCCCAACTTCCCCACTGCCAGGGAAAGAAAATACTTGTATTACTTATTTAATTCAGTCTTCCCTAAAGTCCTACCAATAGTTTACTATGGTGTAGAGGAGATAGTAAGTTCTTTAAGTCTATTCCAGTGGAGACCAAGCATCTTTGGCACATCCTATCAAGTGCCAAAAAGACTTTAAAGCCAGGCCTCATGATAGATTGCATGCTTATTGACCAAGGACAAGTCCAAGATATTTTTGGAAATGTTCAATGCTGAAATGATAGCTTAGGAAAAATGTTTCCTAACCATTGGGGGCCATGGTCTGCATATTTTTAGAGTTCCTATACTGATAAAATTATAGGTACTTGCTTTATTAAATATGGTTTACTGTCTAATATGTTAATTTGTTTTTATACAGAACATCAGAACTGATATTGTCATGGATGCCTGTTTTAGCATTAATCCAGCTATAGATATAGGGCAGGTATGTATACTTGTTATATAGTGTCACTGAATTTTTTCATTAGTTTTGTGCATATTAATCAAATAGTGGCTGTGGAATGAAGGTATGTATATTCTACTTAATCAATTTTTCTTCTGTCTTCTTTTCCAAATACTACTAATATGTAATCTTTGAGCCTAAATGAAACAGAATATTTGATTTTCTTTTTCTCTCTTCAGCCCCCAACAAATTACATCATATCTAATAGCCTGGAAGAAGACTTTTAAAATAACTTTGTCTTAATGCTACAGTAAAAAACTTAGAGGTGATTTTTTTAAATATCAGTAGCAAATACTAGTTTGTATAAGATGGATAAGAATAGTGGCAATTTTAAATTTTTTAATTTCTTTTCCAATATATGGCTGGTTTTAAATGATCTTGTTTTCTCAAAACTTAAGAATAAAGTTTTAGAAACACTGCTCTCTCTCCTCGTTCTTCTCTCTGATCACTCTTGTCTCCTTTGCTGATGTTCTCTAGATATTTTTCTTGGTCTCTCTTTTGTTCTCCCTTTATATACTCTCTTGCTTGGTGATCTCAGTTTAAATGGGTTAAATCTTCACTTCTATGCAGATGATTGCTAGATCTAAATATACAATTTTATTATCTATTCTGGACTTTAGTCCCAACTGCCTTTTGAGTGTATTGGCGTCTCAAATTCAGGCTTAGCACCTCTCCCTATTCTTTGTGATACAGCCCTTCTACCTTGTGCTCCTCCATGCCTTGCACTGATTGTTCCCTATGTTTAGAGTACTGTGCCTCTTCACTTTTATCTTCTAGGTTTCCCCAGTTTCTTCATACACAGCTCAACTTCCATAGGAAGTCATTCCTGGTTGTGCTGCTGGCTTCTTCTTTTCATTTATATTGTGTGTCTGTGTATATTTACATTCATTGATTTATAACTATGATATATATATATATATATAAAACATACAAAAATTATATATATATATATATATATATAATACTTTTACAGTTATCTATCTCACTTTAGTATGTGGACTTTTTAGTTTAAAGACTATATTTTGGCTTTTCTTTGTTTCTCCAATTCTTACTGGGAACATAATTGTTTAATGATGTTTATTGACTAAGTAATTTAATCAATTTTGAAGTACTTTGTCATGTATCATGTGATTTGATTCTGGAGCTTTTCAGTTGTTTTTAGATTTGCCAGAATCAAAATGAAAAAAATGAACAAAAAATTTTGGCTGGAAAACCAAAAGAAATAATTACAACTCTATTTTATGATAAGATGTGATCAGTGATCCCAAACTGGAACACTTTGCAACCTTAGCTGTTCCTAATGTTCTCCAGAAGTCAATGTTGTTGAGAATACTAATATGTTCTTAAAGAAGCAACTCCCCATCTCCTCCAATCTATGTCTTCTCTAGTTACTCTTGTTGAGCTCTAACTCCTTAAGTTATGGGCATATGCTTCTCAAAAAACTGAACCTGAAATTTAATATATTGCCAACAGGGAGTTGTCCCTGGGTTACTCAGTGAATCCAAATTAACATATTCTCAAACTGTGATCCTAAGATAAATGGTTGCTTAAACTTTTATATGAAGTTCTCTAGATTCAGCACCCACATATTTACAATTAGAAATTTTCCATAATAAGACATATAACTCTATTAACACAGAAGATCTTAGGATTTAAAGATGAAAATAATCTTAGAAATCATCTAGTCCAGTCTTCTCAGTTTATTAAGAAAGAAACTAAGACTTAGAAAAGTTATGTCTTTGGAGAAGTCAGGTAGCTAATAAATTGTAAAGTCTTAAAGAAAACTCAAATCTTCTGACTCCAATCCAGTATTCTTTTCTCTCTTGAAGAGGAAAAAAAAACCAACAACAAAAAGATACCAACAGGGAGAAATAAACCCAAGATAAACTTTTGAATAAGAGAATACTTAATTTCCTTTAATGAGACTGAATCACTAGACACACATAAACTACTTCTAAGCAGAAGTAGTTCTACTTGACTAAAGAAGGAACTGATTTGTAAAATTATAGAACCACTGTCATTAATATATGAAAGACTGTGGAAAATAGGAGAGAAAGGCAGAGTGCAGTTTTAGAGATGGACAATTGTCATTATGATTGTCAGGAAATGGAAGAGAATTCAGTCAGCAAAATAAAGACTAAAGAGTTTAAACTAAGTCTAAAAATGTCTAAAATGCATTATTAAAGGGATAGAAAAGGAAGCAGAGATCGAAAAGTATCAGGCATGGATTTATTAGGAACTGGTTTTGTCAGACTAATTCCATTTTTTTATTTTTTAGACAGGATAATAAATATTTTTCCTGCCCAGTGAAAGAACTTGAAAACTTATAAAAGAATTCAGTCTTAAAAGCAATAAGTTTTATTTGGTCCCTTTGAACATTTACTATGAAAAGCATTGTTGGCTAAATTGGAATCTTCAAAGGTGGGAAAATGGTGGATATGATAGGAATATAAAGGAGAGAGTCTCTACAGCAGCAAATTACAAACCTCCCAAATCAGAGCAGTATCTGACTCTAATACTAGGACAAAATCCAACACTTCCAGACCTTGGTAAAGAAGAATAATGAAGGGATGAAACTAGGGATATATCTAGAGACTCAGGAAGCATATCTATGGAAAAAGGAGGGAATCCGTGATAGTACTGTGTAATGCTTCCCCTTAGATCTGGTTCATTTTTACACTAAACTCTCACCACTTCTACTGGATTTGATAGGTGGAACTGCCAGGCCTATTAATCAACAAGGCATCATGATAGAGCAGGGATGCAAAAAAGAAGAGTGGTGATTTTATGGGGACTTTGGAATCTCTAGCAAGCACCTCTGTTTCACTTTTAACCTTGCAGGCATAAATTTACCAGGGAAATTAGGAATTTCCAGCAAGAAAGAGTCTAAATAGTGGATGGGGGGCAGTGAGGGGAAAGTGATATTCCAGATGGGATGAAAAGGAATGCTTGAAGCTGAGATAGCTTATCAGGAGAAAGATTAGTTTTGAAACCCTACAGGAATTTTTTTAAACTACTATATTGGTAGATCAAGGGAATATTGCACATATAGTTTACTTTGTTGCTAATGAAATATTAGACAAAGTCTCTTATGTTAGTTTTTATGTTTGGGGTAATATGTTAAGTAGATTCAGAACTTACTGGAGAGACATTTTTAGAGTGCTTATTAATAGTTCATTTTTATCTTCAGAAGAGGCCTCTGGTAGAATGCCAAAGGGATTTGTGCTTGGCCTTCGCTACATGAACTTTTGTTTATCAATAATTCTGATAAAAGAATGGTTGTCATGTTTATTGAATTTTCATCTGATATAAAATTGGATGGCTTAGCTAATACATTAGATGATAAAAAGAATCCACCAAAATCTCAAAAGGTTAGAATATTGAGCTGAATTTAATAAGAAAACATGTACTCTAAAAAATCAAATAGGGGTGATGATAGAAAAAAGGTAGGGACTTTCCTAAGCTCTCCTAAATTCCCCTATTTAAATGTCTCAAAATTTCTCATTTTATGTCTCAAATGACATGTCTCAATGTCTCAAAATGAATTCTGGAGTGGCTGAACTCTCAAAAGGTTGGGGTGAAACAATTTTTCCCAGCTCAAGATAACTCAGAAAGTTGGCAGGGAAGGCTGAGTAAAGGTGAGAATGGAGTACATTCCAGTACAGACTGTGCCCAAGCAAACAAGCAGTGGTTGACTCAATCCATGCAGCAATAGCAGCAGCTTCTGGAACTCTCAGCCCACAGAGAGTGAGGGGGTCAGATAATTGGTCAGAAGGATCCATCAGGGAAAAATGGACATTCAATGAAATAAAGGACTTTCAAGCATTCCTGATGAGAAGAAATAGCAAAGCTGAATAGAAAATGTGGTTTTCAAATACAAGATTCAAGAGAAGTATTAAAAGAGAAACGGGAAAGAGAAATTAGAATGGATTTAATAAAGTTAAATTGTTTACATTCATACCTGAGAAGATGATACTTGTAACTCCTAAGAACTTTCTCATCATTAGATGCAGTATACATAAACAGATGACATAGGTGTGAGTTGAATATAATGAATGATATGCAAAAAAAAAAAATTGAGGGGTAAGAAAGAGAAATGCACTGGGAGAAGAAAGGGAGAGGCAGAACAGGATAAATTATGTCGCCTAAAAAAGGTGTGAGAGAGCTTTTACAGTGATAGGAAATATGGAATTGGCTCAAAGAGAAAATAATATACCCACTTAGTTGGCTATCTATCTTACCTCCAGGAAAATAGGAAGGCAAAAAAAGATGAGAAAGATGGGGAGGCCCAAGAGAACACAGGGAAGATTTGGGGAGGGAATATTCAGAAGCAAAACACTTTGAGGATGGACAGGAAGAAAAAAAGAGAGAATGAAATAAATAGGGGGAAAGAGGTAAAGGATAATTGACAATTAATAATCATAACTATGAAAAAATGTTTACAGCACATTTCTTCATATACATAGGGAATTAAGTTGAATTTATAAAAATAGAATCTACACCTCAAATAATAAATGGTTAGGAGATAACTAGACACTTTTCAGGTAAGGTATCAAAGCTATCTATAGTTATATACAAAAATTCTCTAAGTCATTATTGATTAGAGAAAAGTGAATTGAGGCAACCCTGAGGTACTACCTCACACCTATCAGATTGATTAATATGATAGAAAATGAAAATGATAAAAGTTGAAAAGGATGTGGAAAAATTGGAACACTAATGTATTGTTGGTGGAATTGTGAACTGAGCAGCTATCCTGGAGAGCAATTTGGAACTATGCCCAAAAGGTTATCAAACCAAACTGTGCATAACCTTTGATTTAGGACTATCACTACTAGATCTATATTCCCAAAGATATTTTTAAAAAGGAAAAGGATATATTGGTACAAAAATAATTTAGCAGCTCTTTTTGTTATAGCAAAGAATTAGGAATGTGTCATAAATGACTTTGATAGAATACTATTGAGCTACACAAAATGATGAGCAAGATGATTTCAGGAAAATGTGTGAAGCGTTACATGGACTAATGCAAAATGAAGAGAACAGAAGAGAAGAGAACATTGTGCATAGAGCAATATTATACAATGATCAACTGAATGCCTCAAGTATTCTCAACAATACAATGATCTAAGACAATTCTAAAGTAATCATGATGAAAAATGCTGATAGAGTCTGAATGCAGATTGAAGTATTTGTCACTTTATTTTTTGTATTTTTTCTTTTTTGATTTATCTTCTTTCACAACATGACTAATAGAGAAATTTATTTGCATGATCCTACATGTGTAATCTATATAAAATTGCTTAATAGCCTGGGGGGGGATTAGAAGGGAAGAAGGGGAGGGACTTGAAATTTAAATTTTGAAAAAATAAATGTTAAAGTTTGTCTTCATATATTATTGCGAAAAATAAAATACCATTTGAAAAAATAAAAAAAAACCAAACAAATCCAAACCCCCAAATTATCTGAACCATTTTAAGGCACCATTTAGGTGCTAGGAATATTAAGATAAAAACAAGAATTCCTGTGGTAAGACACCTGTATAAATTCTAATTACATTCTAATAGGGGATGATATTTGAAACACAAATATGTATTTCAAGGAAAATTGAGAAGGATAAGGCAAATATACAGAGAAAATGTGGCACTTGAATTTAGCCTTGAAGTAGTCATAAAAAGGACCATGTCTTTCCCTAAGTATTCTGGCTAGACTAGCAGACATATATCCTCAACTCAAAAAAAAAAAAAAGAAAGAAAGAAAGAAAGAAAGAAAAGAAAACAACCCTAAGTTTCATCATCATAATAGTTTTCTCTTTTTATTGGATCCTTCCTTTATATCACATAAGACATTCAAAGTTCCTTAATTAAATATAACCTACCTATATTTGATCTTAAATTGTACTTTTAAATTACCTAAACTGGATTTTAGTAGCAAATAACAGAAAAATCGAGCAGATTAAGTTTTAATACTGCCTTCATCCCCTCTTACTCACAGTTGATGGTTGAAGACAGTAGCCATCTCTGCCTAACCCATGATACAATAATAGTTAATCCAACATTTTGTTATATCCCCCTTCCAAAAAAGAGGATGGTGCAAAGAGGAAAAAAAGAGATTAACTGAAAAGGAGCAAAAATGTACAAAAAAGATCGTTAATATTGGCTTTATTTTGTGATAATTCAGAATATTCTGAACAACTTTCATTTTTTTCCTGAAATAGCAAAATTTTAACTAGGAACATGAAATTCACAGGAATTTTACTGTATTTAGCATTCAGTAGTATTATAGGAATAGCTGTGGTATAGAGTTAGTGGAAATGGATTTGGTGTTAGAAGTCTGGGATGAAATCAAGGCTCTTTTACTTATTTTTACATTTCAGGCAAGTTATTTAATAGCTAACACATAGTTTACTTTAAGGTTTTCCAAGCACATCATATATGTTATTAAATTTGTACTTTATAAATAACTCTGTGAAGAAGGTACTCTGTATTACATTCCTACTTTGCAGCTGACAAAACTGAGGTCCAGAAGAATTAGCTGATTTGTTCATAGTGATATAGCTAATAAATATCAGATATTAGATTTAAACTCATGTTCTTGATGCTCTATAATCACATCCTTTCCTTGATTATTCTGAATTTCCAAGTTCTTCAAATTCCAATGGACCTTGTAAGCTCAAAGATTTCATGGATAGGTCCATTGATGGAGTTCATCTTTAATACCTGTAAACCTGATTCTCTAAATTCAAATAGACATATCACCAAATTAGTCATGGGATAATTAATATTTTTCATCATAGCAACTTAAAAAATCACTAAATAATTCAGACATCCTTTGTCAGTGGAGGGAGAATTCATGTGGCAAAAATTATGGATTACTGAAGTATATAACTATTAAAATATTTTATGAGACCTATATTTTATTTGTTTCAGATTGAAGGTGCATTTACCCAAGGGCTTGGACTTTATACTTTGGAAGAATTGAAATACTCTCCTGAGGGAGTCCTGTATACCAGAAGTTCAGATAAATATAAAATTCCTTCAATCACTGACATCCCAGTGGAGCTTAATGTTTCTTTGTTAACTTCAACAAAAAACCCAATCGCAATTTACTCATCTAAAGTAAGTACTAACACCTTTAATTTATTTGAATCTAAAAATGTCTATTTACTAAATGAATCTAAACAAGAGAACTGTTACTTACCACAAACATAGAAACAGGGATTAATCCTGTGATTTCCTTGTTATCAGTACTCTGAGGTGAGGAAACTGTTTTGAGTAGTTGCAATTTATAGTCTAAACTTGCCTAGAACACTGAGAGGTTCAGTGCTTGTCCAGGGTGACACAGCCCCTGTATATTAGGAATAGGATTTAAAGCTAAGTCTTCCTGGATTCCAGAGTTGCTTTTTTGTTCACAATGTCATGCTGCCTCTCATCTACGTGAAATATCAAAAATCTAGAAAAAGATCTCCAGAATGTTTGGTATAATATCTTTGGGGGATTTCTGGGAGGGCATGGACATAAAATGAGAAAGTCTGAGTGAGTTGTGATCTATGTCTTCAGATCACAGATCCTTTAAGCAATTAAATATGAGGAGGGAAAATGGCATTAGGTGTATGTAGGAGTATATCAGTATATCAGTATGTGTACAGTAGTTCATAACTTAATGTCCTGGTGATAGATCTGAAATTTCTCTGTCAGCTAATCAATAATTATTCAGGCTCTCCCATGTAACTCATTTGATAATTGATAAATAACTTGTTTAATAGATATAATTCAAAAAACATGCTTCTGAGAAAGGTATAATTTTGTATCCTTTAAATCCTCAAAAGGTTGTTAAAGAAGTGGCTACCTATATTGCTTGTGATATTGATTAAACAGTGTCTGTTTTAGGTATAGGTGTGAAAACCCCCCTGGACTTCTTTATTTTCTCTTAGGGTTTAGGTGAATCAGGAATGTTCCTTGGATCATCTGTGTTCTTCGCTATACTTGATGCTGTGACTACAGCACGAAAGGAGAGAGGCCTGACTGAAACTTTTTCAATGAGCAGCCCTGCAACCCCTGAACTGATTCGAATGATCTGTGTGGATAAATTTACTGATCTGGTATGGAGCTCTTTTTTTTTTTTTTTTTTTTTTTTTCTTTTTTACTCTCTATGGATTCTCACCAGCTTCTTTCTTTTGTTATCAAAGCTCTCTCTGGGACTTGTCAGCTTGAAAAGGAAGGCAGTAGTAGTTAGTGTCACATGGCCAGATCCCTTTATTAGTGGTTGTGAGGAGGGAAAAAAGAGAAACAAAACATCAAACAAAAACAAATAAACAAAAAGCGTCAAACAGTGACTTGTTCTGGAAACAGAAATTTGTATTCCAAAAAGATAAAAGTTTTTTAAAACCCTTTCTGTCCATCAAGAGAGACACAGTGGAATAGTAGCAAGAGAACTGGTGTTAAAGCCAAAAGTTCTACATTCGAACCTTGGTTTTGATATTTATTAGCCTTGTAACCTTGGAAAGTCACTTAACCTCTGAAGCTAATGAGTTAGTTCTTGAATAAGAATACTAAGACTTGCCTTACCTGTTTCAGATGGTAGTGCTTAGGAGTGTCAACCTTAAAATGCCATGTATATGTGAGCCAAGGTCCAAAACAGAAAGTCATTTCCAAGCCTACCCATAATGATCTCTCCTTCTCTGATGTTATAGCCCACATAGTTGGGCAATCAAGCATTTATTAGGCACTTACTCTTGCCAGTTGTAGGTAAGGTGACAGAACACAAAGATATAAATATTGTCCCTACCCTCAAAAAGTTATATTTTATCACAATTGTCAACATGTACATGAAGAAATGCATATAAAATATATAAAGGATAAAAGGGAAGGGTCATAAAGTGGAATCAAGAAAGACTTTATGTAGAAAAAGTGATTACTGAACTGAGATTTGTAGGAAGCTTCATTGGAAGGTAGTTAGTGCAAAGATGCTGAGATGAGATTTGGAACTTTATATGTGAGGGATCTTAAGAAGGCATTTTGGCTAGATTCTATGGTGTTGGTCAGAAAGTCATGTATAATAAAATTAGAAAGGTAGCTTAGGAAGAGTTTCTGAAGGACTATAAAAAAGGAATTTGAAACATTTTGTATTTGATGTTAGAAGCAATTGAGGATCAATGGTATTTATTGAAAAGAATAATGGCATGGTCAAATTTGTACTTTAGGAGAATCACCTTAACAGTTCCATAGAATAAGAATTGAAAAGGGGTAAGATTTGAATCAGAAAAACTAATTAGGAGGCTGTTGAAATATCTAAACTAGAGATGATGATAACTTGAATTAAGGTGGTAGCCTTATAAGTACAGAGAAGGTAACAGATGGAAAGATATGGTGTAACTTGAAATGAAAAAAATTGGCAACAGATTAGATATATGAGATGAAGAAGAATGAGGAGTTGATATTATTAAGGTAGGGATCTTACTCAAAGGACAATAGGTCCCTCAACACAGCTAGAGTTTAGAAGAGAGATGGTTTCAATGTAAGGCTAATAAACAGATTTGGAATTGCATTTGGAATACCTGTAGAAAATCCAGTTTAAAATGTCCAAAAGATAGTTGGAACTCAAGAGAAACTAGGACAGGGTATATAGATTTGTAGATTGCTACTTACAGAAGATAATTAAAATTATGGAAACTAAAAATGAAGTCACCAAGTGAAAATGTTCATAGAGAAGGGAATAATATCTAGGGCAGAACATTATGGCACACTCACAATCAAGAGGAGTTATATGAATACTGAATCAACAAAAACAAAAAAGAAGCTGTCAGATGGTAGGAAAACTAAGAAATGAAAACCCAGAAAAGAGAGAGATTCCAGAGGAAAAAACAATCAACAATGTGAGATCGTGCAGAGAGGTAGAGAAGGATAAGGACTGAGAAAATCCCAGAAGATTTGAAAATTAAGAGATCTTTGGTAACTTTGGCGAGAATATTTTTCATTTGAGCAATAAGGTCATAAGTTAGATTACAAAGTGGTTCTCCTAGTTGCATTGTAAGTGTAACAAAAAAATTACTGGTTGAAAGATTTTCTATTTGTAAACCAGTCATCCCCTAACTTGGGTTCTTTAGCTTTCCCAGTTCCTTAATTTTCCTTAGTTTTTCTAACACTTGATCTTCTTCAAGGGCAGGAGGAAAAGTCCTAAGCTCAGGCCAATGGCAAAAACATTGTAGAATAAAAGAGAATCACAAGAAGGGGAAACCAGAAAAAGACAAATTAGATATTTTATGGATAGATAGGTAACAAAAAGTCATTTAGCAGTATTCACACATTTTTTACTGGCAAGGGGATTAAAATATCCACTTATGTTAGGCAAAGACAAAGGTCATTGAAGAGTTTGGTGGTGAGAGAATTGAGAAAGTATTTAGTGTAGCTTTTTGAAGACACATAGAGGTTTATATGCTCTTTTATTACATGCCAACCAAAATTATAAAGTTTTCATTGTTTCTAGGAATCAAAAGTCTAAAGTCGTAAGGGACTTCAGAGGCCATCCAATCCATACCTTTCACTTTACATATTGGGAAACTAAGACTCAGAATCATCCAGTGTCATTACACAGGAAGTATCAAAGATAGGACCTGAGCCCAGACCTTATGACTCTACGGAAAGTGTTCTTTCCATTGTAGCTCTTTAGGCCATTTCCATATCATGTCATCCCAGCCAAGAGCTGGGATAGTGGGTACTAAAAAAAGGTTAAGCACAAGAGATCTCTGAATATAGTAGTGGGCAAAACTGTATTTATTAATAATAATTTAGTTCCTAAAATCATCTTCATAAAGTTTACTGAGGAAGATAATTCAACCACAGTTCAGAAAAAAATAGTTATTTCTTGTTTACTAGGGATGCTATCACCACCATAATTTCTTATTGAAAAGGTTGCTGAAGATTTACTTTAACTACTCATCACATATGTCCTATTGACTCAATCTGAGTCCTTGTTTTATCACTTACAAGACATAGACAAGTCATTAGACACCTTCAGACCTGATGGCTATTAAGTCTGCCATGTCTATCTTACAAGCTTATGGTCAGGATCAAACTGTATCTGAAATGTCTTTTTGTTTAATCTGTAAAAATCACATAGAGTTTTTTTAAACCTGAAATTAAACTCTTTAATTTCATGAATAATATTTTTTAAAAGTGCTAACAATATGGAATAACTAAAAAACATTTACCACCTACTATATGCCAGGCATTGTACTGAACATTTTATAAATATTATCTCATTTAATTTTCACAACTCTGGGCGGTAGGTGCTATTGTTAACCCCATTTTTGTTGAGCAAATTGAGGCAGAAAGAACTTAAATTACTTAGCTATAGTTACATGGCAAGTATATGTGTGAGGTAAGATTTGAACTATAGTTTCCTTTGTTCAGATCAAGCACTCTATCTCCCATACTGCTAGTTAGTTGCCTCAGGTCATGAAATTTTGAACTAGGTTCTGAACCTCATTTATCACATCCATGAAATAGAAATGATGATTGCCTTACAGGGTTGTGAAAGAAACAAAATAAGATAATATCTATGGAAGTATTTAATAAACTTTAAAATGTGATTATTATTACAAATTTGCTATACAGGCTAAGAAAAGAAAGGGAAAAATAAGATGATAGAACATTTTACATTCAGAGATTTAGTTTAACCTAAAGATAAAAGAGGCATATATAGGAAGGACAATGAGATGCATTGAAGAAAGTATCACTAATTTGAATCAACCTTCTTTTGGCTTCTTGACTTGAGAAATGTTGCCAAGGGTATGAGTACTAATGGGAACAGTCCCAAAGTGCTTATAATTAACATCTTACCTCAGTTACCCTCAGGAAGCCATTCCTATTTCTGAGGCCCTTTCCAGATTGCCTTCTGTACACATAGAAAAATTAGGTTACAGCTTCTATGGTGTGAACAGAACTTCTGAAAAGTCCTTCTGTCCTAATTCTGCCTGGCCAACTTTCCAGTGTTCTGAAATTCCCAATCATTGCCTTGGCCTAAGCTTTTATGGTAGATATCAGAATCCTAGGAAAGGTAATACATTCCCATTAACAAAAAGATTCACAGAATGATTAACTGTTAATTTTGAAACTCCCAAGACAATGAAAATCAAAATAAGTGGGTTAAGGAAAGAGCCGCTGCTATTGGAAGTGACCAGCAGTGGTGATGCTGTTATGATAAGGAAAATTTGGGTCACTGTTAATCTTGGAGGCAGAATAATAATAATATAGATCTCATGTTGCTCAGAATTCTGGAGATGTTCCTGAGGCATGGTAATAGTTAAATTTGTCACACCATTGAACTTTTAATGTACAGATAATGAGAAATAGTATTTTGTGGATCAGGCTGTTGGTCACTAGAGTGTTTTACATAAGAGAGTGGTAGGAATACACAAGAATTCCTGGTTGACTCTAGAAGGTATACCTGGAATTGCCCATAGAATTGGTTCTGTGTCTTATTCTCCTTTTGTCTTCACTATGGAGAGTGTAGGTATTCTAAAGTATAAGGATTGGTCCTGACTCAAGTGCCCATTCAGGATACTCCAGAATTGGAGAGATAAGTAAAGATGGCACTGAGATAAGATATAGCCTAGGGCTCCTCAACAAAAATGAAATAGAGAATGTTGTATATTATCTATAGTTATTTTAAATAGGATTTCTCTTTCGATCTCTTGCTGCTGGACTTTTTTATGGATTTATTTTATATCCTGCAACTTTGCTAAAATTGTTAATTGTTTTCTAGTAAATTATTTTTAGTTGATTCTCTAGGATTTTTAAGTATATCATCATATCATCTACCAAAAATGAGAATTTTGTTTCCTGATTACTAACTTTTACTGCTAAAGCTAACATTTCTAGTACAATATCGAATAGTAATGGTGATAATGGGAAATCTTGTTTCACACTTGATTTTATTGGAAATGATTCTAGTTCATTCTTGTTATATATAATGCTTACGGATAGTTTTAGAAAGATTGTATTTATTATTTTAAGGAAAACTCCATTTATTCCTGTGCTTTCTAGTGTTTTTAATAGGAATGGGGGGTTGTATTTTGTTAAATGCTTTTTCTGCATCAATTGATATAATCATGTGATTTGTTACTTTGTTTACTGATATGGTGAATTTTGCTGATAGTTTTCCTGATATTGATACCTGCATTCATAGTATAAATTCTGCTTGGTTATACTGTAGTTGATTTTTGGTTTTAGCCCAAGCTTCTTTGGGGATAGAATATCATATTCCTGGTCCTTTGATCCTTTGATGTGGAAGCTTCTAGGTCTTTAGTAATCCTAATTGTAATTCCTCAACATTTGAATTGTTTCATTCTGTTTGCTTGCAATATTTTCTCCTTGATCTGATAATTCTGGAATTTAGCTACAATATTCCTTGGAGTTTTCATTTTGGGGTCTCTTTCAAGAAGTGATCAGTGGATTCTTTCAATGATTATTTTACCCTCTGGTCCTAGAATATCAAGGCAGTTTTCCTTATGATTCCTTGCAAAATGTTGTGTAGGCTTTTTGTTTTCATCATGACTTTCAGGCAGTCCAATAATTCTTAGATTCTCTATCCTGGAACTATTTTCCAGATCAGTTGTTTTTCCCATGAAGTACTATTATTCTATTTTTTTGCTGAGGCATTTAGGGTTAAGTGAGTTGCTCAGTGTCACACAACAAGGAAGTGTTAAGTGTCTGAGGCCAGATTTGAACTTAGGTCTTCCTGACTTCAGGGCTGGTGCTATATCCACTACACCCACTAGCCGCCTCTATTCTATTTTTTTCATTTTAAAAATTTTCTTTGATTGATTCTTGATTTCTTATTGTGTCATTCACTTACATTTGTCCAAATCTAATTTTTATTGAATTATTTTCTTCAAATAGTTTTTTTTTTTACCTCCTTTTGCATTTGGCCAATTGTACTTTTAAAAGAATTGTTTTGTTCTGTGTTTCTTTTTTTTCCTATTTCACCCATTCCATTTTAAGAAATTCAATCAATTTCTGTACTTCTTTTTCCAAGGTGTTGGCTTTTCCCCAAAACTTTCATAACTCTTCTGCAATACTCCTTCCTCCTTCCCATCATTTTTCTTCTCTTTCTCATTTAAAATCCTCTTTAAAAAACTTTTCTAAGAGACTCTTTTGAATTGGAGACCAGTTCATATGCCTTTCTGAGGCTTCATCTGCAAGCATTTAGCCTATGCTGTTCTCTTCTGGGTTTGTGTTCTGTTCTTCTCTTTACCTACAGTAGCTCTCTTATGGTCAAAGCACTTTTTTTTTTTTTGCTCATTGTTAAAGTTTGAGGTTTGCTCTTAGGGTACAGGGGAGATTTTCCTGAGCTTACCTGCTGGGGACAGGAACTTCTTACTAATTCACTGGTGCTGGTGATGCAGGCTTCCCCACTATGCTGAGCAGCCAGACCATGACCATGTGTGATGCTGTGGTTCAGGGACTCACAGTTACAACTGGCCCGCTGATCTGGCCTTCTGAACTAGGGCAGAATAACCAATGCTTCTGTATTTTGGCTAAGACCTCCCTAACCGCCTGCACCATGTTCCCCCCTGCCCAACCTTTCTTAAAGTTGTTCCAAAGATACCTTAAGCTGGAAAAGTATTATACCGAATATTTGTTCTGTCACTCTAAAATCCATAATGAGGCTTGTTGATTCTGAAGGAGATCTCTGGGGGAGAGGTCAGGCAATGTCCTGTTTATTCTCTGCCTTTTTGGCTCTATACCAGGGGAGAAGTACTATTACAAACCCCCATTTTATAGATGAAGACACTGAGGCAAACAGATTAAGTGATTTGCCTGGGATCACATATCATATGATGGTGATATTGATAATGGGTTGATTATATGGAGTTATTGGATCAAATTTCTTCCAATAAAAGAGGCATCGAATTTCCCATTTAAAGGAAAATTCCTTTTGTGGAAAGCCCAGTCACTCTTAGGAGAAAAGTTTGAAGCAGGAGACACTAATCACAAACCAAATATGTGACTGGCACCAGGGGATAAGGCTCAGGCTCAGGAACTCTAGATCCTGAAGTCCTCAGGAACAAATAGAGCAACATATTTTCCTTTCCATCTGATAAGTCATTAACTATCAAAATTCCTCAGCACCATTAGAAAAATTACTTTGGTAGCAGTTGTCATGATTTTGAACTATTTTTCCCCTGGAAATTAAATAAAGATCGTTCCAAACTATGTTAATTCACCTACTTCCACTAAATCACAGTTTTACAACTGAGAATCCTGGCTAAAAATAGAATATTAGAGATGTAAGCAATCTTAAAAATAATTTAGTTCAATCCTTCTATTTTCTGGAGGAGAAAATAGAGAGTAATGATTTGTTCACATTCATGTAGGTTGTATAAACCCACTTCTTCTGAATCTGAGATTTGCATTCTTTCCACTAATTTACTCTTCTTTAAAGAAAAAAAACTTTTAGGACCAACTTGAAAAACAAAAAAGAAGCTATTCTTAGACACCATGCAAATGGGAGAATTTGGAGTTGGGCATTCAGGCCAAGATGAATATGGTCTCCCAGAGAAATTATTTCCTATGCAGGTCAAGAGGGATACTTCTACTAAGTCTTAGGGAGATGCTGATAACCTCTCCTGGATAATCATGGCAGCATCAGTCTCATCAAGATTTACTGTTTGAATTAACAGCTCAGCTAAATTGCAATTAGTTATATAGGTTGAGTGAATGTATTAATTTTCCCTTTTTAAACCTTCTTAATATTCCTTTTAAAATTTTTTATTTTGTCTTTTAGATTCCACGAGATGACCCTAAATCCTATAAGCCTTGGTCCATCCCTGTTGCCTAATGTTTAAGTTCCAGAACATAATGTAACTTTCTGATTAATTTAAAGACAGCCATTAACCAATTTAAATGTTTCTGTTTTAAAATCTGTAGAAAAGAATATGTAATTCTTAAATATAATTATGCCTATCAGATGCCTTAGAATCTCAAAATATGTAAGTTAATTGAATTTGTTTACTTTTAAGACTAAATAAAAGATGATATTGTTTCTTTTCACCTATTATTTTTCAGTTGTGATAACAGATAAAAACAGGTTGTACTTAACTAGATGAATAAAAAAGAAAAAGAAGGCTCTTTGCAACATATTGTCACATTCCAGATAAAATTGTGAGAATAGAACACAAGCTGTTTTCTTATAATTAGTGAAATTTGCCATTTGAGAAAATATTTTTTAAATGAAATATTTTGCTTGAATTTTTCTTCAGCATATTTGAAAAATGGCCATTAGCTTATTAAAGTAGTATGAAAGTATATAATCAGAGATAATCTCATTCCTCATTTTATTGTATAACTTGATCTGAAATAGTACATTTCAACATATAATCTCTATTTGTCCAAGATCTTGTGTTCCTGTCATTGATTCTCTCAATGTAGTTCTGTAGAGTTGCCAATTTATAAATTGTGTACAATCAAATAGGATGAGAACTTAAGGAAAAAATATATTTGTGTCAAGTTTAAAATTATATCTTTAAGAAAACAAAATTTTGCACATTAAAAATGTTATTGATGCTTTTTTGTTTTTAAATCACTCATTTCCCATATTCCCTTTCAAAATGAACTTTCCTTTAAGACAAAAAAAAAAAGAATTAAGCAAAAACATAAATGCAGAGAATGTGTCTAATAATATCTACAATAGTAGAAGAAGGAGATATGCCTCTTTATCTCTTTTCTAGGACTGCCAATAATTTTCCCATAGTTTAGAATTCAGCATTCCTTTAGTGATCTCACATTATTTTAGCCATTGCATTCTTGTTCTCTTGGTCTTGTATATTTTTGGTTTGTATTTGTTCATTTGTCATTAAAAAACAAACAGAAAAATGGAAAGTATATCTTGGGAACAATTTATACATTAGAGAAGTTTTTGGGGACAGTGTGTATAAAATGCAAATATTCAAAATATATTAAGTACAATGAAAACAGCAGAAAGGAAAGAGGGTATTAGAATTAGAAATAAACTTTTCCTCTTTCTGTAAGGGCATCCTTATCCTTTCAGTTACCTAGGTTTATAATTTTGATATTATTTTTAGGATTTTTGAGGAAAGTTTTTTTTTATTAAATGCCCTATAGAAATATATTTACATTTGCCAGAATGACAGGATGCTCATCTACCCCTGCCTCCTCTCCATTCTCCTTTCTTTGACTCATACTAAATTATCTTTCTATCTACTGATTGCTTTCTTGATGCTTAAAAACACCCTAGTTTCCATCCTTAAAAGTCTTCACTTAACTGTGCCATGCCATTGAATTATGGTCCAATACCCTCTTTTTTCCCAATCAAATTTTAAGATAGAAAATTTATATATACTCATTTTCTGTGCTCTATATCCTTTCACTCACTTATAAAGTCATTCCAGTCCAGTTTCTAGTTCTGTCACTCTCCTAAAATTGTCTTCTCCAAAACTGCCAAAGGATTCCTTAATTATTAAATCCAATGGCCTTTCATCTTTCATTTACTTAACCTCTTTAATTTTGACACTGTCAATTATTCCCTCTTTCTAGATATCTTCTTCTCCCTTGGCTTTTGTGATATTGCTCTTTATTGGTTTCTTTTCTACATCCAGCTGTTTTTTCATAATCTCTTTTGTTAGATCATTTACATCTCAGGTCCCTAAATAGATATTCCTTAATTCTTTGCCCTGCCTCTCTATATCTCCTTGCAGATTTGATCAATTCCTATGAGTTCGATTATCACCTCTAAGCAGATAACTAAAATTTATATATTTAAAAACAATCTCTCTCCTGATCTTTGATCACAAATTTCCTGCTTCCTATTGGAATTTCTACCTAGCTATTCTAGAAGCATTTCAAACTCATGTGTCCCAAATAGAGATAATGTCCCATTGTCTTACCCCAGTGAAAATTTCATTTCTTTCACTCTTCTTTGCTTCTATTAATAGCACTATACTCTTCCATGTCATCCATGTTTGCAATTCTTATTTCTATCTCCTCCTTTCTTATCTAATTTATTTCAATTTTTTGGCAATTCTATGTTAATTGCACATCCATCACACAATCACCACCCTCATTTAGATCCTCATCACCACTCATTAGGACTATTGCAATAGGCATTTGCTTCGTTTCCTTTTTTCCCGACTCGATCCCACTCTATTCTACCTGTTATTCATATAGTCTTCCTAAAGCACAGATTTCTGTCCTGCTTAAGAATCTGCAATAGTTCCCTATTGCCTCTAGAGTAAAACACATACTAATTAGCTAGATACTTAAATCCCTGTACAATCTTGTTCCAAACTACCTTTTCAGACTAAATTTATACTACTTTCCTCCACATACTCATTATTGAAGCTAAACTTAGCTATTTGGTAGCCTCCAGAGTGTTCATTCCATCTCCTGTCTGAGTTTTTGTCCCATTTGCCTTTAATTTTTTTCCCTTCTAATCTACACTTCTTAAGATCCTTAACTTTCACTGGAGGAAGAAAAAATAAGGGAAAAACCCTAACCTTCTCCTCTTCCGCCTCCCCTCTTCCTTGTCTTCTTTCTCCTCCTCTTCTTCCTCTCCTCCTCCTCTTTGTTCTTCTCTTTTTTCCCTTCTCTTTTTTCAAGTACTTGCATATGTGATATACTGTGCTAGATATAAAAGTTAAAAATCCATACATAGATATGTATTCACACACACTCCAGTTCCTGCCTTCAAGGAGCTTATGACCTATTGGAGAAACACAATATATACAAAAATAAATAAATTTTCCTCACTTTGGAGAGTTAGTTGTTAGATATTTACTGGAATACTCCCTGACCCTGAAAGTCAATATACTATAAGGGCATTGAACCACTGGAAAGAGAGTGCCAAAAAGGGGCAATCGATGAAGATAAATGTTACTTAATTGTCTCACTTTTGAAGAATTCTAACAGAAAACAAAAAAGAAAATATAGAATTGAACAAATTATTGAAGATCAAACAATAGATATTTAAATTATACTAGCTATGTACTGTGAAGACCGAGTTAGCACCCTGAATACCTTAGAATCAGCCAGAGTCAGGATAAGCAAAAGTCCTTGGTCTTTATTTTTGGTCTTTAGAGGTAGGATTAAATTGAATGGACGCGGAATCTCATGACCACTTTCTTCCTTGTCTACCACCAAAGTGACCCTGGCTAGTCTTACTCCACCCCCTAGTCTCTCCTACAATTCTCTGTATACACCAATTATCAAGCCAGCACAGGATAGTGGGGAAGGGCCATTTTCCAAGCATATGATTATAGAGTATTGTCTAATCGGTAGTTAGCCTTAAGTACTCGGTTGTCTAACCTCAGTGCATTAACTCAAGAGTTTCAGCCCTTTACAATGTACCAAGCATTGTACCAAATGCTGGGATAGACATAAAAGAATTAATGTATTTCTAAGTAGGATAATAATATATACATTTTTCAGCATCATATGTGATGTTTTTCTTTCTTTCTTCTTTATTTTATTTTATTTTTTTTACAAAAATTGAACAATGTATTAAGGCACAGATGTATCACAAATAAATGTAAATGGCAGAAACAATAGGTATATTCCTTATCTTAACAATAAAATGAGTATTACTTCATGGAGTATAAATAAAAAACAGATACAAATGGAGACAATAATTAAATCCTAAATAATAATAGGGCAAAGAATAACTCATAGGAAAAAATAATAATTATGTGAAAGATAATGATGATGAAACTGCATGCCAAAATTTCTGAGCTGTAGATAAAAGAGTTAATCATACCTATACAAGTACATTTAACAAAATAGGAAGGAAGGATTAATGAACTAACTATACATTAAAAAATTAGAAAGTGAATAAACCCAAACTAGATATAATAGAAAAAATAATAAAAATAGAAACCAAAAAAGATAAATGACAAATAAACTCATATGTAGTTATTTGAAAAGACTGTTTTTATACTCAGCTAATTTAATTGAAGAGTGTAAAAATGAAATCAACAAAACATCAAATGAATGAAGTAAAATCACAACAAAACCAGAATATAGAGAATTATCAGAATCAATTATAAAGTTATATGCTAACAAAACTAATGCAAAATTAGATGAATGACTTCAAAAATATAAAATACCCAAACTAACAAAGATTAAATGCAGTTTTACATAATGCAGTCTCTGAAAAGGAAATAGAATTAGCTATAAAGAAAATACCAAAAACAAAACCAAAAAATGAAAAAAAAAAGCCTTCAAAACAAAAAACTACTTCTGGTTCTGATGGAGTTATAAGAAAATCTATTACTCTTTGAAAAGTTTACTACAACTGTTACAGAAATTATTGCCAAAAGCTGAATAAGAAAGCCTTTTATGTAATGAATGTACTTCTTATACCCAAACCAGTGAAGAATGATGCAAAGTAAAATAACTAAAGAGTTATAGCATTAATGAATATTGATCCAAAAACTTCAAATAAAATCCTGTCACATGGATTACAACAATTAACGGAAGAAATCATTCAATTTAGACAAGTTGAATTTAGTTCAGAGACATTATAATGACAGCATTAGGAAAACAATCAACACAATTAATTATATTAAAAAATATCCCCAAATAATGTTGTTAAATTAATAGATTCAGGAAAAGCCTTTAAGAAAATTAAAAAGTTCATTTAAACTAAATCCCTACTATGGCAGGATAATATTTGTAACTCAAGAACTTTATTACTACAATGATAATTAGGCACGTACATAGAGTAGGTGTGGATATAGAGTGACTTTGATGAGATGCCCCAAAAAACAAAAGTGTAAGAAAAATGATGTATTAGAAAAAGAAGTAAAGTAGGAAATAGAATGGGGCAAATTATTTCACAAAAAAAGAAGCATGAAAGAACTAGTATAATGGAGGGGAAGAAGAGGAGTGGGATGATAATGGCAGGTAAATCTCAAACCTTACTTTCATCAGAACTGGTTCAGAGAGGGAATAACATATGCACTCAATTGAAGGAATCCAAATTAACCTATTTGGAAGTAAAAAAGAACTGGTAAAAAGAAGGGATATGAATTGATAGAAGGGAGAGTAGATTGGAGGATATGGTGATCAAAAATAAAAAACTTGGGAGAAGGGACAGGATAGGGGTAAGAGAGAGAGGGGGTTAATAAGGAAAAATAGCATGGAAAATACACAATGATCATAAGTATAAATATAATTGGGATGAATTCACCCATAAAATGGGCATAGATAGCAGAATGGATTAAAAACCAGAATCCTATAATATGTTATTTACAAGAAACATATGAAGCACAGAGATACACAAAAAGTAAAAATAAGAAACTGGAGCAGAGTATCTTAGGCTTCAGCTAAAACAAACAAAAAACCAAGGGTAACAGTCATGATATCAGATAAAGCAAGAGCAAAAATAAATATAATTAAAAGAAATAAGAAAGGAAATTATATTTTGTTGAAAAAAGACAATGAAACAATATTGATCCTAAAAAAAAATACACAAAATGAAATTGCATTTAAATTTTTGAAGAAGAAAAGAAGAAATAGACAATAACATTATACTAGCAGGAAACTTCAGTTTTCCCCTCTCTAAACTAGATAAATTTAACCAAAAAATAAACAAGAAAAAAATTTGGGGGAGGAAGGGAGTTAAATATGATGGATCTCAGGAGAAAATTGAATGGAAATATAAAGAAATATATCTTTTGTTCAGCAGCATCTATTGCTAAAAATAAATTAAAAATAAAGTTGTACAAATTGAATTCAATTTGAATACAATTTAGTATTTAAACTAAGGTATCACATTCATCTAAACTAATCATAAGAAGGTAGAACAAACACATAAACACACACAACAATTTTGTATAGAAATCCATTCAACTCATTAGAGATACAGAGAAGAACAGGAGGATTAAAAAGGGAAATATAAACAACTCTGAGATACCACTACACACCTGTCAGATTGGCTAGAATGACAGGGAAATATAATGTGGAATGTTGGAGGGATGTGGGAAAACAGGGACCCTAATACATTGTTGGTGGTATTGTGAACACATCCAGCCATTCTGGAGAACAATTTGGAACTATGCTCAAAAAATTATCAAACTCTGCATACCCTTTGATCCTGCAGTGTTTCTACTGGGCTTGTACCCCAGAGATACTAAAGAAGGGAAAGGGACCTGTATGTGCCAAAATGTTTGTGGCAGCCCTGTTTGTAGTAGCTAGAAGCTGGAAAATGAATGAATGCCCAACAATTGGAGAATGGCTGGGTAAATTGTGGTATATGAATGTTATGGAATATTATTGTTCTGTAAGGAATGACCAGCAGGATGAATACAGAGAGGACTGGCGAGACTTACATGAACTGATGCTAAGTGGAATGAGCAGAACCAGGAGATCATTATATACTTCAACAATGATGGAAGTGAATTTCTTTGACAAAGAGATCTAACTCAGTTTCAATTGATCAAGGATGGACAGAAGCAGCTACACCCAAAGAAAGAACACTGGGAAATGAATATAAGCTGCTTGCATTTTTGTTTTTCTTCCTGGGTTATTTATACTTTCTGAATCCAATTCTTCCTGTGCTACAAGAAAACTGTTCAGTTCTGCACACATATATTGTATCCAGGATACACTGTGACATATTCAACATGTATAGGACTGCTTGCCATCTGGGGGAAGGGATGGGAGGGAGGGAGGGGAAAAATCGGAACAGAAGTGAGAGCAAGGGATAATGCTGTAAAAAATTACCCAGGCATGGGCTCTTGTCAATAAAAAGTTATAATAAAAAAAATAAAAAAGGGAAATATAAAATAGAAGATAGTTTCAGAGAGGATTTATTTAAGCATAAACAAAACAAGCTTTAAGTTTGAAAATGTTTTGGAAATGTTTTTGAAGTGAAGTAGGACATACAACATATTTGTTAAGCATTTGGCAATACAGGACAAGAGCCCACGTAAGCTATATAGATTTGATAATGATTAGGACAGAGCTGAAAATTGAAGTTATGAGTCTAACCGATTTCTTAATATTTCTTATTTGAAGGTAAAGCTTCAGGTATGACATTTTGTATGTGGCTTCAGAACATTTTTCCTAAGCTTAAGAACTAGACTTTTACTTCCTAAGTTCTTTATCTACAGCTGATTATCATTCACTTGCCTTCCTTTCTTTCCCTAACTCACCAATTTTCTCTGGAAGATCCTGATTAACATTCACACAGACCTCAAATTTGTAGTGAAATAATATAACTAGATTAGTAACATTATGGCAAAAATTAGGAAGCATTAGATAGACATATATCTCATACATAAAACACAATATTTTAATTCTTTTTTCAATTCCAACACATTAAAGAAGCTGTTTCTTCTCTACCTCACTTTCTCATTTTGTTTTGTTTTTTTTTTAACTTTTCAGTCTCCTAAATTGTATGGGTGTGAGGGTTTTGTTTTGTTTTTTTGTTTTGTTTTGTTTATTAAAAAAAAAAACCCTCTTTTCTCCCAAACAAATAGAATTTTAAAAAATAGTTAAATCCATAGAGACTTGAGATTGTTTAAATTGGGGGGGGAAATTTTCAGTTTGTGGCAGTATAGAACTGTTCAAAGGCCCTCATTTCTTGGAAAATTTAATTGTTCATAATACTAGCTCATGTATTTGTTTATCCCTATAATTCCTTCATTTAAAAAGGCCAATGGTCAGTTATTCTTCTTTCAAAAATCTAATATCAAGCAGCACTGGGGATAAATGTTGAATTGTATGTCTCATCACATATGCGGGTACATAACACATGTACTTCATGTTAGAATTACATATAGCAATCATGAGTTTATGTAGAAACACATTCAGTGCATAATAATGTATACAATAAGCCAACAACACAGAATAGAACATATTATATAATCTAAGCATTAGCATATTAACATATGGTTTACTAGTTTTCCTCCCATCTATTTGACTGCTTTTCCTGAGGGTTTTTTTTTTTTTTTTGTTATTGTTGTTGTTTGGCTAGATCTTTATGTGTGTCTTGCCTACTTGGTATGGGTCCCTGAGTCTCTCTATCCTGTACCTCTTCTCTTTTTTCTCTATATCATCTTTCAGTGATTTCATCAGCTTCCATAGGTTCAATCATGCTCATGGAGATACTAAAATCTATATATCCATTCCTAATGTGTCTATTAGGTTCTAATCTACAATCACCAATTCTTGTTAGATATGTCCACCTAGATATTGATATCAATAGCTCAAATTCAATTTGTTCAAAATGGAACTCATTTTCTTCCCCCTTGAAGAAGTGACCTTCCCTCCAAACACATTTCCTTATTTCTGTTGATGGTATCACCATCTTTCTTGTCTCCCAAGTTTGTAAACTTGTAATTATTCTTGAATCTTCCTGTATATAATGTCATGTCAATTCTATCTCCATCCCATAGATCCCATGATCTTTCTCTTCTCTCACAGAACCACAATTCCAGTTCAGACCCTTATTACCTCTCATTTTTCATCTATATTACTATATGTTTTCTCACTTCTAATCACTGCCTATTACAATCCAATCTGATTGTCCAACAATGAACAAAATTATCTTCCTAAAACTTCTTCTTCCCTCCCTTCCTTCCTTTTTTCCTTTTTTCTTTCTTTCTTTTTTCCTTCCTTCCTTCCTTTCCTCCTTCCTTCCCTCCTTCCTTCCCTCCTTTTTTCCTTTTTTTTCTTTCCTTCTGTTCTAGCTCTGGGACAATTGAATTGATGATTGTCAATTTCCATTCATGGGAGTGGGGCAAAAGTTTTTTTTTTTCCTTAAGAACTAATTCATGGGGCAGCTAGTGGTACAATGGTTAGAGCACCAGCCCTAAAGTCAAGAGGACCTGAGTTCAAATATGACCTCAGACACTTCCTAGTTGTGTGACTCTAGGCAAGTCACTTAAGCCCAACTGACTCTGCCAAAAAAAAAAAAAGATTCATAGAAAGTGTGAATTTTGTTCATCTTAATGCAAATAATTTAATTGGCAAATCTAAGCAATTTGTAATTTGAAATACTCATTTTTAAGTATAGTGAAAAAAATAAGCCATCTTTATAAAGATGATTCTTTATTAGTATTTATAGCTGTGAACATTTTGCTTCTGGAAAGAACATTGGATTTGGAATCAAAGGATCAAGATTCAAATATCCTATCATCTGATACATTGTTGGTGGAATTGTGAATACATCCAGCCATTCTGGAGAGCAATTTGGAACTATGCTCAAAAAGCTATCAAACTGTGCATACCCTTTGATCCAGCAGTGTTTCTACTGGGCTTATACCCCAAAGAGATTTTAAAGAAGGGAAAGGGATCTGTATGTGCCAAAATATTTGTGGCAGCCCTGTTTGTAGTGGCTAGAAGCTGGAAAATGAATGGGATGCCCATCAATTGGAGAATGGTTGAATAAATTGTGGCATATGAATGTTATGGAATATTGTTGTTCTGTAAGAAATGACCAGCAGGATGATCTCAGAGAGGCCTGGAGTGATTTATATGAACTGATGCTGAGTGAAATGAGCAGGACCAGGAGATCATTATATACTTCAATAACAATAATGCATGATGATCAATTCTGACAAGCGTGACCCTCTTCAACAATGAGATGAACCAAAGTAGTTCCAATAGAACAATAATGAACTAAACCAGCTACACCCAGCGAAAGAACTCTGGAAGATAACTATGAACCAGTACATAGAATTCCCAGTCCCTCTATTTTTGTCCACCTGCATCTTTTATTTCCTTCACAGGCTAATAGTACACTATTTCAAAGTCTGATTTTGTGCAGCAAAATAACTGTATGGACATGTATACATATATTGTATTTAACTTATACTTTAACATATTTAACATGTATTGGTCAACCTGCCATCTGGGGGAAGGAGGGGAAAAGTTGGAACAAAAGGTTTGGCAGTTGTCAATGCTGAAAAATTACCCATGCATATATCTTGTAAATAAAAAGCTATAATAAAAAAAGATTAAAAATTGAATAAAAATACATCCTGTCATAATTATTTCTGCTTGACTGACTCATTTCTTCTCTGTGGGTCTTAGTTTTCTGAGCTTGGGGATGTCACTAAATGATCTCTAAGGTCCCTTTTAACTTCTTAAATCTTATGATTCTTAGATTTTTACTTTATTAAATTTGTTATGAAGTCTTTAATACTAAAATACTTTTTTGTTCTAAATTATCATCCTCATGCCCATTAAGTGAAAATTTGTCTGAATATTGAATATTAAAAGTATTAGAAGTTAAATATTGGATGTTATAGATTTTTGTAATGGTTAATTAAAATAAAAAAAAATAAGTCTATTAACAGTTGTATTTATGATACATAGGGTTTTTATTGTTATAGCTTCATTTTATATAAATTCTCCCAAGTAAAGAAGACCTCATTTTTCTTGGACAAGAATGAAGAATGTATAAATCATGTGAAGGAAGAGGCAGAAAACTTGCAATGAGAATTAAACATAAAACAATTATTAGCTGTGTGGGAGGCAACACTAATTGCTCAATTTGGATTCAAGATGTTGATATAAATTACTCTTTACTGTTCTCACTTTGACAGACGTATACTTAGGAGTCATTAGAGAAATTATTCTTTTAATCTTTTGGAACATTATCCTACTGTTAAAAATAAAAGCTAGGTATTAGCAGCTATAACGATGATCTCTATTAATCCTCATCAATCTGATCACCTGATTTTCTTCGTGAATGGAAAAAAGGTGAGCTTTGGATATAATTCTGAAGAATTTCCATAGATTTTGTATAAGTACAGCAATATTTTCTTTAAGAAGATATTTTCTTATCCTTTTTCCCCTCATTTTATTTCCTTTTCAACATAAGGAGATATTTCAAATCTAGTCTTTCTATACTCAGAATTAATTTACTATTGATGTGCTCTAGATATATTTAAGACAGTTGGATATGTTCTAAAAAGGTAACAAACTAATCAAAAGTGAATGTGACTTGTTTGTTTCCTTATTTTGCTTTTGGAATAGATAAAGAATGATGGATATTTTGTAATTTAGCAGATATGATGTAGTTGAAATTTCCTAAATTAAAGTTTTATTTGACTGAGTTCACCAGGGCTATTATAATAAACATTTAATGTAACTATGATAGTAATAGCAACGATAATCATAACAATCAAACTCTTTTGAGCAAATTTCATCTGTCTTGTCTATCAAGTTAAAATATTAATATAGTAACTAAACTGTGGCTGTTTCTTAAGTTATTCAACTGAATTTTTTTCAATTACTCTCACATTATTTGCTGGCATTGAGAAAGTCTCTATTTCGTAGAATATCCAAAGTTTTTCTCTATCATGTGTCAGAAGAGATTTTAAAGATATTTATTGTCTATAAAGTCTCATCTACCTCTATTTGCAGTATATGGTATAGAAATTTTCTTATAAACTGAGTTGAAGGCAAAAAAAAAAACTTAAGGAAAGAAAAATGGGTTAAGTTCTCTAAAGATTTAAGTCACCAATTTTTTCTAATGGACAAAATAGTTTCCTTATTTTCCTTTATTTTGCCTTAATGAAATTGTTCATGTGGCAGTTGCTTGATTAGTGGATAGAATACTAGAAGACCTGGCAAATTCTGCTTATAGATTATAAAAACTCCTGGACAAATAACTTTACTTCTCTTAGCCTTAATTTGGTTGCTGCAAGGATCAAATGAATGAGATAATGTATGGAAAATGCTTTGCAAACACTTGAAATAGTTGGATAAGTATTATCTATTTCTACTTTAACATTATTATGATAATAAAAAGCCTTTTCTAAGACAGCCAATATTTTAAACAGGTGTCATTTTTTATTTTCTTACTTCTTTTGTCACCTTTGTTTTTTAAATCTCTGCGGGAAAAGTAAAAAGGAAGAAATGATAGAAAAGTTATTTAAAGCAGTTTAAAAAATACTTTAGAAATTATTGAATTTTGTGAGTATGTATATATATATATGAATGTGTGTGAGTTTATTCATGTAAGTAGTGGAGAGAGCAATCAAATGTACAAATTGTATATTTGTATATAAATACAAACATATAGATGTACAGGTTATGTTCTTTAAACTATTAACTGAAAAAAATTCATAGAATGATTCCTTCTCAAATATTCCCTTTATTACTATAGAAAGGCAACTCTTATCCTTAGATTTTATATGTGTATATGCATATTTGTATGTATATATACATATATATATATAAGTTAAAAATATAGAAGTTAACTATAAGTTAAGAATAGCAAGGAATCCTCTGTATTGGCTTATTTTCAGGACTGACAGTGACATACTTTTATTAATTTCTTACTCTTTCCTTCACTCTTTCCTTTTTTTGAAATTTTGCAAATTTCAAGTGGATTAGATATAATTTTTTCTCATGAATGGGTACTAGGATTGGTGTATATTTGTACCTATGGATATATTAGACTTTGGAGAAAGAGTAATAAAAGTGCATAGTAAAAATGTAAAATCATTTGAACTGGAAATGCTGTTGCCATTTGTAGGAATTGGCAAAAATCTCTTAGACAATGTAGGATTGGAGCTGACTCTTGAAGAAAGCCAGAGAAAGAGGAAATGATTGTGAGGAGGGAACACTTTCTACTTTAACAGCATTCTATATATCCCATTCCTTTCCCTCACACAATCACTACAGTCACACACAGTGGCGTAGGTTCTAGTAACTATTGCAATAACCTTCTAATTGGTCTTTCTGCCTCAAAGTTCTCCCCTAAGTCATTCTTCCATTCAGTTGCCATAGTATTTTTCTTAAAGCACAAGTATGGTCATGTCATCCTCCCTATTCAATAAATTGCTTAATTCCTAAGTAGTTGCTAAATTTCCAAATTCAAATATGAAATCTTTTGTTTGGCATTGAAAGTCTTTCAAAATCTGGTCTGTTCCTATGTTTCTAATCCTCTTATATTTTATTCCTTTCCACATAATCTATTATAGATATTCTAATGTACTTGCTGTACTTCCCACCCAACTCTTCACATCCTAATTCTGTTTCTTTTTATTGGTTGTCTTCTGTGTCTGAAATATTCTCCTGTTTCACAATCACTTCCTCTTTCTCTGGCCTTCTTCAAGAGTCTGCTCCAATCCTACATTCTCTACGAGATCTTTGCCAATTCCTATGAATTTGTTTTTGTAGAGTTATTTGCTTGTTGTAACTCTGATAAGAATGGATGCTCTGTGAGGGTAGAAAACATGCTCCCCCCTTTCTTTGATCATAAGTATTTAGCAAATCTGTATATAGTAAGCACTTCATGATTGCTTATTTTTTATTAATTGTTATTATGACTAGTAAGATCCACAATGTTATTCATTTGGAAAAATACCAAGAAACTGAAATCATGAGAGAATTGTTGTTGTAGGATTTTATGGTATTATATGACAAACTTTGAATTTTAAGAAGGTCAATTTTTCCCTTCAGGAAATCAAAGCAATGCCTAACATTGCAAGATTAAAATAAAGTAACATGGTTGGTTTGGTTTCAGCATATTATCATAATCTTTTTCTCATTTCTCAATGCAGGTAGTAGAAAGACATGCAGATCCTGAAGTGACTCTGTTGTTTTACCTGAGAAAAGTCCGTATCCTTACATTTTAAAAACTTCTTTAACACTATGATTAATGGTATTTAAGATAGTCTAAGAATCCCTAAAAGAACTATAAAAACAAGGAAAAAGATATTATGAAATTAATGTCATATATTGACATTTTTATTGTATTTGTTGGGGAGGAGGTGCATAGAGAAAATTCCTCCCTCCGTCATCATCTCTTTATCCCCTTCATCCCCCTGTCCTTCTCTCCTTCCTTCCTTTTCTTCCTTTCCTTCCTTTCTCCTTTTCTCTCTTTCTTTCCTTCCTTCTTTCTCTCTTTTTCTTTAAAAAAGAGAAGATGAATAAATCATATGAATGTAATCTTAGATTATTAGAACAGATAAGAAAACTAAAGCCTAGACAGAATTAGGTTACCTAAAGTAACATTTCAATCTATTTACTTTACTATTAAGGAAACTGGGGGGAAACCTTGCATGATTACATGACTTACTTAAAATCACATAAAGATTAAGTAGAAGAGCCTTAATTTGAATTCCATATTTCCTAATGCCAAAACCAGAGTTTTTGTCAACATATTATACATGTGGTTGTGGTATTTATATGCCTCTGTGAAGACCAGAAACCCAAAATCCTTATATCTTAATATCAAAAATTATTTCTCTGTGATTACAGTAACCATACATCTCTTATTTATACTGATGACTTCAAGAAAAGAAATTTTGATACTAAATGAAACTTTGAAAAATAGAAGTTTCTTGTTAGTGCTTATGTTCCAATTTTTGATTTTGTCTTTAGATCAATTTTATTTTAAATGTCAACTTCCTATGAGTAGAGATTGTTTAAATCCCTGTTCTATTTCAAATACATAGTAGTAAGGTATTTAATAAATATTTGTTAATTGATTTGTATATTGACTTTGATAGTATGTATAAATGTATAAATTCTATATTAAAATTTATTATGTTTAAACAAGAGTTTAGTAGTGTGTACAGGCAGGAGAAGTCAAGATGCTGGAGTAAGGCAGGGATGTACCTGAGCTCTCCCCCAAAACCCTCCAAATACCTTTATATAATGACTCTAAAAAAAATTCTAAAGTGTCTGAACCCAGAAAAGAGACAGAATGAAATAATTTTCCAGTCCAAGACAACTTAGGTCAGCAGAAGAAGTCTGTGTTCCTCTCTCACCTTGGTAAACAGTCCATCACAGTCCATTCCAGTATAGATGGGGCCTTAGGATGACTGAATCAGTAGCACTAGTGACAGTTTCCTAACCTCTAAACCCACAGTTGGTAAGAGCATTAAGCAATGGATCAGAAGAAAATTTTCAGGGTTTCTTTTACTGGCATCAGACACCATTATAAGAGGGCACTCTGTTGTATTGCCTATATTTGGATTTGGGTCACCATCCTGGATCTTAGCCCCAATTTGAAGAGTAGTCTTAGTACATAAGAACTTGTGTTTACAAATTACAGTTCCACAGCTCTACTCACAGTTTTAGGGTTGAAAAAAATCCTGGTGGACACTCACAAACCAACGCACAATTCAGGAGAGTAGTAAATATACCTCTGCTTAGATCATATTACCTTGGAAGTGGCAAAAATTTCCAGGATTGCAAAAATACCTCAAAAAACAGCTGCACAAAACCCCTCTGAAGCTTGGAACAATGACTACTACACTTGGAAAGTAGAGTCCAACTTTAGCTTAGAGTAAAAACTTAAGAAATAGACTGGAAAATGAGAAAACAACAGAAAAATATTCTGATTATAGAAAATTACTATGGTGAAGAGGAAGATCAAAACACTCACTGAAAGGGCAATATAATCATTATTGGTTTTATCTTTAGATTGTCCTCAAAGAAAAATATGAATTTTTCTTGGGCAATGGAAATGTCAAAAAAGAATTTTAAAAATCAAATACGAGAGAGGAAAAATTGGGAAGAGAAATGAGTAATGTGAAAAAATCCTGAAAAAAGAATATCTTGCAAAGGATGCACAAAAAATTACTAACGAAAATAGCACCTTAAAAACCAGAATAGCTCAAATGTTTAAAACACACACACACACACACACACACACACACACACACACACACACACACTCCAATAAAGACAATAACTTGAAAAGCAGAACTGGATAAAGGGGGAAATATTCAAAAATTCACTGAAGAGGACTCTTTCAATAGAATTTGCCAAATGGAAAAGAAAGTACAAAATTTCACTGAAGAAAATAATTTTCTAAAATGAAGAATTGAACAAGTAGAAGGTAATGACTTTATAAGGCATCAAAAAACAATCAAACAAATCAAAAGTATGAAAAAAAACCAGAAGAAATCATGAAATATCTCATTGGAAAAACAACTAACGTGGAAAATAGATCTAGGAGAATTAGTTTAAAAATTAATGAACTACCTGAAAGTCATGATTACAAAAAGTTTAGACATCATCTTTCAAGAAATTATAGAGGAAAATTGTCCTGATATTTTAGAACCAAAAGGTAAAATAGAAATTGAAAGAATCCACCACTGAAAGAAATCCTAAAATGAAAACTCTCAGGAATATTATAGCCAAATTCCAGACATTCTTGATGAAGGAGAAAATACTGGAAATATCCAAAAAAGAAACAATTCAAATATAGTGGAGCCACAAGCAGAGCAACACAAGATTTAACAGCTTCTACATGAAAGGATCTGAAGGCTTGTAATGTGATATTCCAGAGGGCAAAAGAACTAAGATTACAATCAAGAATCACCCATGCATCAAAACTGAGTATCATTGCTCAGGAGGAAAAAATGACATTTATAAAATAGAGAACTTTCAAACATTTCTGATAAAAAAAAAAAAGACCAGGACTGAACAAAAAATTTAACTTTCAAATAGAAGATTCAAGAGAACCATAGAAAGGCAAAAAAAGAAAAATAATAAGGAATTTAATGAGATTAAAATGTTTACATTTCTACATGAGAAAGTAATATTTATAATTCCTAAAAAAAAAAAGCTCTCATTGTTAGGGCAGTTAGAAATATGCATAAACAGAAGGTATAGACATGAGCTGAATGTGATGATTTGATTAACTAAAAAAATTAAGGGATGAGAGAAGAATGAAATAAGAAAAGAGGAAAGAGAGAGGTAGAATGGAATACATTATCTAACAAAAAAAAAGGCCTGAAAGAGATTTTACAATGGAGGAGAAAATAGGGGAAGTAAAGAGGGGAGCACATGAACCTTATTGTCATTGGAATTGTCTTAAAGAGGGAATAATATACAAACAGAGTTGGATGTAGATATCTGTTATACTGAAAAGTTGGAAGGAAAAGAAATGAGAGAAGAGAGAGTGGAGAGCTGACAGAAGGGAAAGCAGCTTAGAGAAGATAAAAGTCAGAAGCAAAATACTTTTGAGAATGAACAAGATGAAAAGATAGAGAGTAGAATAAATGGAGGGAATTAGGGTAGAGGTAAATGCATAGTTGGTAATTATTATAATGGAAAAAATTACAAAATTTCTCTGATAAAGACTTTATTTCTTAAACATAGGAAACTGAGTCAAACTCATAGAAATAAGAGTCATTCCTCAATTGATAAATGGTCAGAGAATATAAACAGAAAAATGTGCAAAGCCCATCAAAGTTATCTATAGTTATATTAAAAAATCCTTTAAATAACTGAATGATGAGAGAGATGCAAATTAAAACAACTCTTCAGTTACTACCTCACACCTGACAAATTGACTAATATGATAGAAAAATGACAAACATTGGAAATAATGTGGGGAAATTAAAACATTAATAATATACTATTGGTGAAGTTGTGTCGCATAAGAATCTTAAAGTATAAGTATAGAATTACAATGTACCACTCATAATAATTTCAGATGAATGAAATCATGGATTCTTTGAAGTAAGTGATATTAATGTTCATTGTTCTAAAATCTATCTAAAACAAGAATGCCCCTAATGAAAATAACTTTAGTAATATAGAAGTATAAAATATAATTTCCTTAGAAGGAGGAAAAGAAGTATAAACTCTGAGATTTAATTTAATACATGGTGATTAGAATATTAATATCACTTGGCAAGCATATTGTGATAAAGTCTTTTTTTTTTATATTGGTTAGACTATATCGTTCTTGAGATCTCTTTCAACTTAAAAGTTGTAATTCCAGTTCTCTGTAAGCTGTGTCCCAGATGGTATATGGGATGCTTTCCTTATTGGTGGAGATCAATACCCTAAATCTGTGTTAAGGGAAAGGCAGAGTTGGTGGGAGCAGGAAAGAAGATAATTTTGGTCTCTTCACTGGTAGTTTCTTTCCACTCCTTCAGTTGCCCACATTTCATTGAAGAAGTAATGTAGCTATTTTTCACTCACTATTAACCCCATTTTTGTCACTGTTATCATCATCTTCCCTGCCATCTACATACAGAATCTTCCTTACATGTCTGGCAATTCCTCTTATTTGTAGTCACCAATTCCTGTTAATTGTTTTGACTTGGTTTTCCTGAATTCTTACTACTTCATCTTCACTACTATTACTCTAGTTCTTTGCTACTTCCTAGAGGTATTCAGTGTGGAATTTATATTAGGTAGCAATGGAGTTAAGCCTGGCACACTAAACTTGAAACTTCCTTTCCCCATTAATAAGTAGCTATTGCAAGTTTAGCTTGAACTTGAAAAATCACATATGCTAAACTCATAATTTTTTTTTTGGCTGAGGTAATTGGGATTAAATGACTTGCCCAGGATCACATAGCTAGGTAGTGTTCAATTTTAAGAAAGTGGTAGATTTGAACTCAGTTCCTCCTGACTTCAAGGCTGGTGCTCTATCTACTGCGTCATCTTGCTGCCCCTATGTTTTTCTTTTACTGTGCAAACTGTCCAACTTTGTCGATCCAGTAAAGATGCTCCATGCTCTGAAATTATAACTCTTACTCTCTTTTCCTAACCTTTCCAGAAAAACTTCTATTACTGAAAAAGAATAACTAACTTACTGATTCAAACAGAAGTTATCTTCAACACAGACCATATCCGTAAGATGAATTCTTTATAAAAATAAACATATAATATAATTTATAAGATTATATTCAGAGTCACATAAGTCAGATTTGGAGAGAAGTAAAGGTGTAGAAATGCTCAGATTTATAACTACTACCAATCTGATTAAAGAGATTCACAACTACATCGTCACCTGCTTTTACCCTTACTAGTTGGAGTGTTTTATAATTTTAAAAAGTAGCTTTGTAACTAAATAAATTTCCAAGTAATGGGATAAATGTGGGAGACAGAAAAGTCAAAAAACTATTGGGGAAGAAAAGGGTTTTGCTACTTCCAAACCCATTCCTCATCTTTTTTCTGCCTGCTTCTCCATACTTTTATGATCAGAAATCATAATATAAATAGAAGTAGGTTAGAAGTCATCTAGTTTAAAGTTCTACCCCATCCAGATTTTTTTTTCATAAATACCCTTGACAGGCCTCTAGATTCATTTAGAGTAAGTCTAATCATTTTTCTTTGTGAAAAATTTTCAAATAATTGATGATATAAATGATAGTTTCACCTTCCCCTACTCCTCCATCTCCTTCTCACATTCCATTCTTATCCTAATATTCTCTACTCCAGGATGAACATATTTAGTTTTTTCTATTATTCCTCATATGACAAAGTTTTCAGACGTCCAATACAACTATAATTTGTCCATGTCTCTTAAATTATGCTGTCCACAAATGAATTATCCAGATCCAGTGGTCTAGCTAGCACTAAGAACAGTAAACTTCTTACTTTTATTGATCTGGCACTATTAATGGCTCTATTAGTAAAGCATAAGATAACACTTCTAAAAGAGTCATCCGGATGCCTGTTCCTGACCTGGAGAAAAGCCTGGGTTCTCACCAACTATGACAACAGAACACAAGCATTGTCAAGTTCTAAAATGATAGATTGCTAGATGGTGCAGTGGATAGGGTGCCAGGTCTAGATTTAGAAAATTTCATATTTCTGAATTTAAATCTGGACTCAGACACTTACTAGTCACTTAGCTGTATTTCTCACCTATAAAATGAACTGAAGAAAGAAATAGTAAACCACTGGATGTACCTACAGTATACAAAAATGATTGATCAATTTAAACCAGTGTGTCAAACTCAAATAGAAGCAGATTCCTGAAGGATGCATTTTTACTTATAAAACCACAAATTAATAATATCCATATAGAGTTGTAATTTATTTTGTTAACCATTTCCCAATTATATCTTAATCTGGTTCAGCCACATTTAGAAGTTTTACAATACTATGGGTTTGGGGTTGGGAGTAGAGTAAAGGAAGGGCTATGTTTGGTATCTCTGATTTAAGCAATTCATTAGGAGGAAAATCAAGTAAAACAAATTAATTGATTTAAGATTTAAAAAAATGGTTGAATGGAAAAATATTTTGTTCTTCAACCAATTGTGGTAATATTATAAGACTATAGCTTTATACAAGTTTCTTCTTGCCTCTAACTCATTAATGCAAAAAGCACTAAAAGTCAAGGATCTATCCAAAAAGAAAGGGTTTAGGACCTGAATTGATCACAGTTCTTCCACTAACAAGGTTGTAATCTTGGGTAAAACACTTTATTTCTAAGGCCCTCAACTACATAATGAGAAAATAGGACTGAATAATCTTTAAGGTATCTTTTATCTCTTTAGAGCTGAGATTTGAAATAATGGGAAAGTTGGCCATTCATTCGTTACTTGTTAAGTGTTGGTGGAAAAATAAAATAAATCTGCCTACATGCCTATTTCCTTGACTACTTTCCTTCCTAGTCTGCCTGACAGGAACCAAATATGGCTGTGGAACAGGGGGCTGTGGAGCCTGCACAGTGATGATATCAAAATATAATCCCATCACCAAGAAGATCCGGTATCCTTTATAATGACTCATGTTGAGAGATTTTTGTGGTTGAAGGAGGGGGAGAAGAGTAAATATCCTAGGGAACTTTCTCTGCCATACATTCTGCTTGAAATAATTCTCACTAGTCTCCCTGAATTCAGGTGCTGCCTGACTGTTCAGATCCAGTATCCCTCTTGGACTTGCTCTTACTAGTAATTCCCTTGGGCCATAAATTGACCTTGCTTTCAGTTACCATGATAATAAGTTATAGTATTACACATCCCAGAAAACACATATGCATTTTTCATGGTTGCTGTTTGGAAACAGCATATTAACTCAACAACAACATCACTCAGTATTAAAGAGTTAGGTTTCCATGGATTTTTAAAAAAATTTCAGATAGATAAAAGATCCCAGGGAAATTTGGCAATTTTTAAAAGTGGTAAATGTGAAATTGCTCTTTGAAATGGAGAAGCATTTGGAGCAGGCTATTCCCTTGCTGACCTTATGCCAGTCTAGAAATTAGCAGTCAGCCCCCTGAGTCCTGTGCTTCCTAATTTTTTTGAATGAATAAATAACCACCATCTTTCCTGCCTGTGTTGCCCTAGGATGCTCCAGATGTAGCCTATCTAATTGTGTTGTAGAGAAATCTTCCTTCCATCCTTTGGTGTTAAAGTTTTATTTTTTGATGGCTGAAATGTTGCTGAAAGCTGAAATAATAAACCATTGTTTTGGCTTGACCCAATTCTCAAGGCAAAAAAAAAAAAAGGAGTATTGATATGTCAGTGCATTCTACATAAGTGAGTCCTGTAGAATGATAGAGAGTAAATTTGATGTCAGAATTCTGGAACCCCTGGATTTCCATAGTCTAGTTCATATTGTTATTTTGCATTTCAACTGATCTAGACTGCTTACCTTTAGGGACTGAGCTCAGATGGGTATCTGCTTTATACCTCTGAAGTAAATATTTCTTTGTAAAAACAAAAAATTAAAAAAAAATTAGGCTGCTCAGCAGGTCTGAGTTTAACCATAGGATCATAGAATTTAAAGGTAGGAAGGCTTTTAGAGTTTATTCAAGCTATTTAGGAGCATAAGCATCATATGCTATTTTCAAAAGATATATCTTTCTATATAAAAGATATACATGTGTATTATTTGTGTGTATGTGTACTGCATAAAACAATTGCCTTCTCTGCCCTCCTTGTGGTTGAACTTTGCTGTATTTTCTATTTTCCTTTATTCCAAGAAAGTATGTTCTTTTGAGAATTCTGACTTATGTGAAACTTCCTGAGTCAGTCTAATGAGCATTTTTGTATTTCAAAGAGAATGATAGTAATTGCTAAACAATCATAGGTGGGCAACTATTTGAATGCCAGTTGTAGACTTGTCACTTCTCCCAATTCAATTTTTTTTTATTGGATAGTCTAGTGTTTTAGGTAGCCTTTTATTCTCACGTTTTTTTGTAGACAAGCTGGAAAGTCCCACAGATTGTTCTGTGTGTTTCTCATTACATGAAGATTATTACATTGAACTTTAGACTAATAACAGGTTAATTTATGAAAGGTAGTTTCATAGAGGAACCTTAGAATTAGAGAGTTCAGGATTATGCCTCTATTGCTTACTAGCTGAAAAGCAGTTAATCATGGAATACCCACATATGTTCTAATTGGGGGTAGGGTCCATTCATTATGCAATACTGCATGCTTCCAAAAGCAGGACATTGAACTTTCCATATGTGTTGGTGGCAAGTAGAGATCCTTCCTTTGAAGACTGGATATTACTGAGGGAAATAGTCTTTATCCTTCATTACATATATAGGCTTATAGACCATAATTTCAGTTACACACATATTACTCACTAACCTGAAGGAATATTAGCCTGAGAAAAGTATTCTTTTGAATCTTGAAAATATTTTTGTTTCTAAGCTCAAGTCATATGTTTTCAAAAAGAATTCTAACAATTATCTAGTTCAAATTTTTCTTTTTACATATGACAAATTATGTGACCTTAAGTAATTCTATTCATTTCTTTAAGTCTCAATTTTCTTATTTGTCAAAGGAAAAGTTTGTACAGTGGGGAAAAGATTAGAGTCAAAAATTTGTTTTAAATCTTTACTCTATTGTCATTTATTACCAAGTCAATCATTTCTTCTCTGTACTTCAGTTTACTGGTCTGTGAAATGTAGAGGTTGTACTAGAGGATCTCTATGGTCTGTTCTAATATTGGCATTCTGCTAAAAGTCAAATTCCCATTAACACTTCAGAAAGGATTAGAGTAATAAAGTCCTTTGCTTCTTTTCAACAGGAATACAAAATGGCCTTTGTGTGAAAAGGCTTTTTAATTGATTGGAAGGGTGACAAAGACAAAGTCGAGCTTCCTTATAATTTATCTTGGACCAAACAGGGTCATAACTTTCTTTAAACATAAATGCCTTGTAAAAGGGAATTAGCAGTCAGCCCCCTGAGTTTTGTGCTTCCTAATTTTTTGAATGAATAAATAACCACCATCTTTCTTGCCTGTGTTGCCCTAGAGTGCTCCATATGTAGCCTATCTAATTGTGCTGTAGAGAAATTTTCCTTCCATCTTTTGGTGTTTAAAGTTTTATTTTTTGATGGCTGAAATGTTGTAAAAGGGAATTCTCCATTCTTGGTGAGTTCTAAGATTTAGTTTTTAGGAAAGCATAAGACTCAGAGGACTTTTTGTTCAGTCATATTAGTCATGCCCAAACATTCATGATTCTATCTGGGATTTTCTTAGCTAGATTTCTTGGCTTCTCCCATTCGTTCAGATAAGGAACTCGGACAAATAGGGTTAAATGACTCGTTCAAGATTACACAGAAATTAAGGGTCTGAAAGCAGATTTGAACTCAGAAAGATGAGTCTTCCTGTCTTCACTTCTGACACTATCCACAGTGCCATCTTGGGCCTTTGCCCTCCTTTTTAAACACCAAATTATCTTGGGGGCTTATGGAAAAGAATAAGGAACAAACTTCTGTTTCTTCCACCCAGAGATGTGACTATAAATTTTTAATAACTAGCTCTCAGGAAAAAGAAATGTCCTTTTGACACACTTTTATGTTTAGTTAATCTTATTACTTCATCACTTTCTTAAATCTAGCCAATCTACAAAACAACAATTCAAATCTGATTTGGAAACATTTTGAGGTTTTAATGCTGTCAAATATTTAATAATCTTCTTATACAACCTGCTTCCGCCCAATCTGATTCTAATCTCCCAGACCATGTTTGCACATTGTCTCCTTAGTAATGACACTGTTTTGTTCAAAATATGTAACTATGACCTAATACTTCCCTCTCTGGCAAAGCCAGTTCCTTGTGTACTAAAAACAATTTTGAAGCAAACTTCCTGCTCCATCTGTTTCTTTCTTCTCTGTATTATCTAGATTTAGATTTCTAGATAAGCTTGTTGCTAAACCATATTCTCTAGAGTTCCCAGTTGTCTGTGAGTACCTCAGGAGATATTATCTTTTCCTCCTTCAGTTTCATTTCATATAGATGGAAGAATTTACAAAGAGACAAGTTCAGTCTTTTCATAACCAAATAGTATAAGATTTGGGAAGGCAGGTCTCTAACTAAACTTCCTTAAGAGTAGCTGCTCCCCAACTTTGCCTCTTATCATCAGTCGCCTCTATGCAAGAACTGATAGTTGTATTATATTGCAGTATAACTAACTTACTGTCTATAACTTGAGACCCTCACTATATTAAAACTGGCTTCTCAATGCTTTTTGCCTTCTCGGTGCCTACTGTCTTAGGCTGTTGGCATCTTATTATTAAAAATGTAAAAATTTTACACAAAAGAGGTGAATTGCCAATACACAAAACATTTGGAGTGTATGGTAAAAAAAGAAATTATCTACCATAACATGTATATAATAAATCTGTACATGCATCGAGTTAATCTTGTTAACCACTAAGTTAGTTTACATTGCACAAAGTCCTGTTACCTAACACATAAGGGCTCTCTAGAATGGGGAAATCCTTGAAAACTTTTTACTCTAATCTGAGAACCTTGATTCTCTTGGGCAGTTTTAACTCTTTTACTCTTGGGGAAAATTGAATGAACCCATACCAACTTAGAGAATTTAAAAATATATATATATTTTTAATTGAACTGAATACAAAGTAAGAAAAAAAGAACAGAAAAAATACAGAAAAGGAAAACAATATATTGTCATGTGTAATGTTCTATCTAAAATGTAATGTTCTCTGTTGGGGGTCTTTGGGAGCAGCTTTCGTTTCAGTTCAGTAATCACCACAAGTGCAGCCAGGTGTTAAAGTCCAAATCCTTTATTATCTCTTTCAAAGTCCTATCTCTTTTCCCGGAGCCTGGTTAGCTTTCTTATAGTCCACATCCTTTATTATCTCCTTCCTGGGGCTGGGCAGTTTTCTGGGGGTCTTTTGGAGTATTGGTTTCAGTGGAGAAGTGAAGGAAGAGAGGCTGCCACCAAGATGGGTATGAGATGGGATGAATGGATGTGGCTGTGAGTCCCCACTTATATGCTCCACACTGAATCCAAACCAATCATTATATCACTAGGAAACCATTATTTGTTGTGGATTAAATCAATGCTAAACTAGATTTAACTATTGTCTCCTCAATTCCACTTAGTATCTTGTTTCAAATTCTGGCCCAAAACATCCACTGACTTAGTACCTTGTAAGAATCCTTTGTTTTAAGTTCAGAGTTCTGGTCCATAACAGTCATGTCCCCAGCAGACCATCAGGGAGGATTCAAAATAAGTAACAATAAATTTCCATTTCAAGAAAGTGTATATAATAATAGAAGAGATTATATTCATGAGTACCCATCTTTCCTTTGCTTCCTTGCAAGTTATTCTTTTGTTCTCTGCTGTGTACTTTTTACTTTATTCTTTTCCTCTTCTTTCTTCTTTCCCTTCCCCCAAGCAGGTTACAGTTAAATACAGGTATGTTTATATATATATATATATATATATATATATATATATATATATATATATATATATATATATATACCTACATATATATGTATATATATATATTACACACACACACATTTTATATTTACTTACAAACACACATATATATGCACACACATTTATCCATATGTAAATATGTATCTAAAACAATATTAATATGGCTGACATATAATGTAGAATTCTTTATTGATTAAATCTTTATGTTTGACTTTGTTTAAGGTCAATGATTACTAGCCCTTCTTTCTATTTTCTAATAAATTCAACTCCTAATCCTTGTTGTAGTGCTTGTATTTCCTATCCCTGCTAACTAATCTGCTTTAATTTTACTCCTTAACTTGCCTTGCTATTACTTAACCTTTCCTCCATTCTCCTCCTCCCTTTCTTTCCCTCCTCATCCCACTCCCATTAATCCACACACTTATTTATCCATTTCTATTTATCTAAATACTCTTGTGTCCCACCTTATCATATACCATCTTTCTCACCCTGTTTATCTCTTTCCCATTAATCTACATACTTATCTCACTACCATACACATCCTTCTATACTTTGCCTTTTCTTTTATCTTTTGCCCATTAACTACACAATTTGTCCCATTGCCATTTCCACAAATCTATACATCATTCTGTATCCCATCTTATCTTATTGCTTCCCCCGCCCTTATTTCTTTATAGATTTTGGAGGGTGCTATGCCCTTCATCCTACATATGAAGTATTGCCTATTTAATCCATTCTTGATGTGAGTAGGTTTTCCAGAACTACAAGTTGTCCTCCCCCCTTCAATGCCTCTGAAAATTCGTCTAATCGTGGGGAGATATGCTTCTAGATTAATTTTGTAATGCCAGAGAAACTGATTTACATATATATATATATATATATATATATTATATATATATATATATATATATATATATATATGTCATTGAGAACTCACATTCGCTGCTGGATGCTTTGAGACTTCAGCCCTGGGGGCAACATGGCCCCTGCACAATCTCTCCCTCTCAAAAATCCAAATAAAATATTAAAAACTCTTTAATCTCTATCTTGCCTCAGTTTAGCATTGATTTAATCCACAACAAATAATCATTGGTTTGTATTCAGACACCAGAAAGGTATTGAGATAAGTAATGAAAAAATGAGCATATAGTGCATGAGGTAGGGGTATAATAAAATAAAACTAAAATGCTAGTTTGGAATTAGATAGTAGAAGGCATTAAATACCAAACTCAGATGTTTGCATTTTTTCTATAGATAAGAAAGGAATTAGTGAAGATTTTTAAGCAGGAAAATGACATGTTTAGTCTGGTGATTGAATCCAGCTACCTGGAAGATAGATTGGAAAGGAGAAAAATTATAAATTTATTTTATTAGGGCGAAAGTTGATGTGGCCTAAATTAGGATCCATGGTGATGAAAGTGAAGAGAAAAGGAACTATGTGAGCAGTGAATTGACAAGACTTTCTAGATGATTGAAAATGGTGAGAATAAAGGAGAGGAAGTAAAGAATGACTCTGAGGTTGTGAACCTGGGGAGACTGGAAAGATTTTGGTAACCTAATAACAAATGATTAAGTGTAGAAAAAAATGTTTGTTTGTTTGTTTTGCTTTGGTAGGAAGATCATGAGTTCAGTTTTGAATATGCTGATTTTTAAGCTATAAATGAGACAGCTCCTGCTGATATATCCAGCAGACAGTTGGTGATATAGAAATAGCACTAGATTTGGAAGAGCTCTACACAGAGGTGACAACTATACTGATGGCAACTGATGAGATCATAAAAAGAGAAGATATAGATAGAAGGGAAAAAAGGACAGTTATGTTACTTTGGGAAACAGCCACATTTTGAATATGGGGTATTGATTTTCTAGCAGAAAGAGATCAATTAATTTGTAGGAGAATCAATAAAGACCAAGGTCACAAAGAGATTATGTCCAAAAAAAGGAAGTGCTAGACCAGGTCAAAAGCTTGCAAAGAACTGGTGGAAATAGCCATTAAAAGATGGATCCTTAATATAATTGGAATGGATTGTTTCAATTAAGGGATTGAATATGTCATTTTGTAAGGATAGTAAGTGAGATGGAGATGATAAATTAAAGACAATTCTAGAGGTTTTTATTTTTTTCCTAGGAATATGCCTCTGAAAGTAAAATATAGGCAAGTCATTTGAAGAATATTAGGGTCAAGGAAAGGTCGTTTGAAGATGAGATCGATTTGGATATTTCTGTCATTAGTTGGAAAGGAGCCAGTAAATAAGGAAATATTGAAGATAAGAGAAGGTGGTGAATAATCAAAAGGGTAAATAATGTAATGCTGGAGAAACTGAGGCAAGATAGAAATAAGAGAGTTTTTAATATTTTATTTGAAAGGGAGAGATTTATTGGGACCAAATAGATCCATGGTTTGGTCCCAGGGCTGAATGAGATTATCATCTCCAATAATCCATCAAACAAAGTGAGTTCTTACTGACATACATATACACATGTGGCTCAGCTATAGGGGTAGACTGAGGCAGGGGCGGAGTTGGAGTACTGAGAGAGTCTATCAATCTGGTTCTGATGGGGTAGGGGGAGGCATGAGGATATCTGATAAACTGGAATGACAGAAGGGGGAGAGGCGCCCAACATTCTGATGATGTCTAAGATAGAAGGTCTTTCTCCTTATCTGGATCATCATGATTAGGAGGGAGAGATAGTGTTGCAGTATTGACCTGAACAATTAGGAACTGAGGCAGAATAATTCAGGGAAACCGGGTAAGACAATTTAGGGAAACCTAACCTAGGCAGGACAACTTAGGGAAACTGAGTCAGGACAATTAGGGAAACTGAGTCAGAACAATAAAAGAGAACTGTGGCATAACAATAAGAAGGGATGAAATCATCCCTGTCAAAGGGATTGATCATTGCTAGAATTAAGCTCACCATTTTCTTAGAGATAAAGGCAGAAAGAATAGGACATGATACAGAATAGTCTGAGTTACAGCATCAAAAAGGAGTTTTCAGTAATCTTGATTTTCTATGAGCTCACCCTATTCCTGCCAGGACATTGATTCAATGAAGATTTTAAAATTGATAAATTACAGATAAAGAAAATCCTTACTACCATTTTTGCTTTGAGTTCCATGATTCATAGTTAGGTTTCCTTAGGACTGATCCTTCCATGTCCTACAATAAAAATTAAAAATTGAAAAGCCAATAGACTTGCATTTTAGAACAAAGATTAAGGAGCTTTCATGATACCAGAGGAAAGTTTAAGGAAGAAATAAAAGATTGTTTTCTTGTCATCATTGATAAGAATTCATACTTTACCATTGGAGCATTTCTTTATATTTGAACATACAGACAACAGACAACAGCTGTACCCTCATTCTCCATTTATATGAATATTAACTTCTGACCTACAAGTCTTTGCATAGTTGTTTGCAATTTTTGTTCCTCCCCTTTTTCTGCCTCTTCTTTTCTCTGTATCTGTGTGTGTGTGTGTGTGTGTGTGTGTGTGTGTGTGTATTTGTGTGTCTGTCTGTCTCTGTCTCTCTGAATTTTTCTCAAGGGCAGAAAAAGAATAGTTCTTTTCAATAGTTTTCTCTTTGTTTTAAAAGCCATGATTACTAGAACTTCTGACTTCTCTCCATCCTAGGCCTCTTTTACTGAATATACTATTGCTTTGACTTTAAGATTCTGGGAATGTTTAGAAAAAGAAAAATTTCTCTCTCTAGTCAAATGTGATTTGAAATTTCTTTGATCCATATAAAATTTCAATTCCCAGAAGTACTATGAATTCATAAGCACCCAATTTCTACAGTCCTTCATTGCACAAGGGACTATATACAGTGGTTCTCAAACTTTTGTTCTCAGTATCTTCATGTTGTTAAAAAAACTATCGAGGATCTGTTCAAAGAGTTTTTGTTCACATGGGTTATATTTATAGCTATTTACTATATTAGAAATAAAAAAATGATTTTGAATTTGTAGACCCTCTGAAAGGGTTTCAGAGACCCCAACAATTCTTTGGACTACACTTTGAGGACCACTGGACTATAAGGTTATCTTCTACTTTTACTATTTTTAATGCCTGTGATTACCTTGTTGGCTAAATATAAATATTGCTAAAAATCTTCTTCTATGATGTTTCCCAAGGAATGAAAAGCATAGTCCCTCTGTGATCTAGATACTCCGATTTCCAAGATAGTAACTTTGTTCATGGGTAAATCTTGCTCATCTTGCTCTGTTGACTTCTTTCCCTGAGGACTACAAACCAAGTCCAGAAGGAGGTAGAGTTCTCTTCCTGAGGAAGAAAATTGAGCATCACTCTAGTTCAATGGAAGAAATTGTGAGGCTTCCCTTCTTAGGTGGTCTTGGAATTAAGATCTGGGAGAGCGCTAAAGGAGCCTGACTCTGTGACTTGATTTTTTTTTTAGTGAAGTAAAAAGCAAGGATCTCTGCTGAGAGAGAGGAAAAAGTTTGCAATAGTCATTTAGAGTATGACAGTCATGGAAGAATAAAAGTATTGACTGTGAGAATTTAGTAGAGATCAGATACCATGAATTTGTAAAAGCCCCAGTTTGCTTCACTGACAATATTTAGTTGGGTTCAGAAGCCAGAAGCATGAGAGAAGGTAGATGATAGTGGTAAATCCAGGATTGCATTTGAATAGAGCAAAGGATTTGGGGTTTTTGTATAGTTAATTTGCTCAAACACAGCGTTCAGAATGGCAAAGGCAGCAATGTGAAGCCTGAACAATGTGGGATTTGAAGGAGAGCTGGAAGTAGAGGTGACAATGAATTTAAGGAATAGTTTTAAGATTGCTGCAGAGAGAGATTGAATGAATAGAAGGTATGATAAAAGAGTGCAATTTTGGCATTCAGAATTATGCAGATAGTAGTTATAGATAATGGGATTAGAATAAGATTTTTCAGGATAGGAATTATTGCTTTTTTATATCTATAATGCTTAGCATAGTGTCTGGCACATGCATGTTAAATAAATTAATGAGTGAATGAACAAATGCTAATTGAATAAAGAGTTCTAAATCGACAGTCCTTTATTAATAACTGAGGAAGAATAGCTGGAATAAATATATAGATTATAGAAGTTGAAGAGATTAAAGAACTAGGATGCCAGATAGGGCATTAATGTAGTTGTCATGCTCCTTCAGCTTTAGTGAGGGCAGGCAGGAATTTGAAGTAAAAAAGGAAATGGGAATGAATTTGAGAATAGAAAGAAAATGAATTGATATGTGGTAAATGACTTCAGCAAGAATCTACACAGGATATAATGGACTGATGGTATTATAATAGTCCTGGCAAAGCTTAAACTGCTTTCCCTACCATGAGGGGTAAATCACTGGACAGTGTTTTTATTCTGGCTCTAAAAGAAAGCCTTAATGGAGATAAGGACTGGAGGGTGGAGTCCTTCATTACAGCAGATTTAAAGGTCTCTTAAAGAGAAAGGGGAATACATCAAGAAGAGGATAAGTGATACGCGTCACAGCAGCAGAGATTGCAACACTATCAATTCTCTTCAATCCCACTCTTACGGGAGCTTGGAGAGGAGAAAAATAAAGCAGAAAGATTTAAGACTGTGGGTGTATTTTTTTTTTCTTTTTATCATTGGTACTTGTTCAGGTAAACAGCACTCTAAGGGGGAAAAAATCATAAACAAACAGATAAGGAGAAACAAATGATCCTTATTTCCACCTCTATTACAGACAAAGGGTGACTAGTATATGTTTGTGACTATTTGTTTTGTTCTCTTAGAAATGGCATCTTACCAATCTAATTTTATATCTCATAAGCACATGTGGTTGATTTTATCTTTTCCATATCCTTGTTTGGTTGTATGAGGGAATGGGAAAGCTTTGAGAGTTTGTTCCTTTGTTGGTTGTATAAGGGAGTGGGAGAACTTTGAGAATTACACTCCAGCTGATTGTAGAAAGGTATTTCTCTAAAACTTAAATAGAAGTCATTCATAAATTGTATAAATAGGTCCCAGATCAAGCTTTAATTGGTCATTGTTGGCATCATGATTGATTCCCAGTGAATATAGATAGCAATCTTTTTTATTTTGGCCAGATAATCTGAGGATCTCCCCTCTAAGATTTATTTATTTATTGTTTTTCTGACTAAGTGAAATAGCCTCTTTCACTTCAATAGCTTCAATAGCCTTTTTCCTTCAAATGCTACCTAGTCTTAATCACTGAATGGGTATGGCCTCAAAGATCAAAGTCTCCCACTGCATCTAGGACCATCTGTAGTTGTCCTGATCTATTTCTGGCCATTATACCCAGGTGGTACTGAAGAAAACAGTCAGGTTGGTTAAGGAATTCATTCCTCCCTCACTTAAATTCATGAATGATGTCATGGTCCTCTTTGAGAATGAAGGACAAACAACAACAAAAATCTTATTTCCAAGGCAGAATTGTTACAAATTTAGGCCTTCAACTTCAGTCTCTATCATAAACCTAAATCTTTTGTGATCCCTAATTATTATAATGGAAACTTAACCCTAGAATTATTTTTTATCTTGTATTTTTCTTTTTCTTTTTTTTCCCTTGTATTTTCCAAAATTGTTAAAAACTTAATATATCAAAACTGTGCATACCCTTTCATCCAGCTGTGTCACTACTGAGACTGTATCCCAAGGTGATCATAAAAGAAGGAAAAGGACCCATGTGCACAAAAAGTGTTTGTAACAATTCTTTTTGTGGTAGTAAGGAACTAGAAATTGACTGAATGCTCATCAATTGAGAAATGGCTAGATAAGTTATAGTATATTATTGTTCTATAAGAAATGTTAAGGAGACTGATTACAGAAAATCCTGGAAAGAATTACCTGAACTTATAGTTGAGTGAAATATATATATATACACACACACACACACACACACACACACACACACAGAGAGAAAGAGAGAGAGAGAGAGAGGAAATCTCCCAGAAAAAGCTTATTAAAATAATTAAAGTCTGAGAGCTCCAATTTCCATTTCTCAGAAATAAGATTACTAAACCCTTTTACAATAATGCTTATATCAGACCTTACAAAATGCTGTTGCAACAATCATATTCTTGTACCTTTGTGAAAGTACCTTGCAGAGAGACCACAAATTTCCTTATTCCCTGAAGATAAGGAGGAACAAGGTGGGTTAAGGAAATACTGTATTTTTTGTGATTTTTGATAATAAAAGCTGGCTGTCAGTGTCTGTCCAATGGCCTCCAAGTGCTGAGTTTTTCCCTTTAGACTCAGTGCTGGACCACCCACTTCTCAAGATTGTAAATAAAGGAACTTTCTGTCTGTTCTTAGAGGTGCCTCTGAGTAGTCAATTTGAGTTGAGGGTCGTGCCATCCCACACATAGTGAATGAAGTGAGCAGAACCAGTAAAACATTGTACCTAGTAACAGCAAGATTATGCCATCTGCATCTAAAGGAAATACTATGGAGACTGACTTTGTCTCCATGACAAATTTGAAAATATATTCAAAACGATTGTACATGTATAACCTATTATCAGATTGTTTGCTGTTTTGGGGATGGGGTTAGTAAGGGGAGAAAGGAGAAAATATTTGGAACTCAAAATCTTATAAAAATGAATGCTGAAAATATGTTATAGGAAAATGATATGCTATTGAGAAAAGATAATTTACATCAATATGAAAAGCATCAATTCTAAAATCTTGATTTTTCAATAAATGTTTTTCTTGTTTTCTGTAGCTTGAGTTGCAAGCTTATTTAAGCCCAATAAAAGCCAATTTTGAAGTGATTTATTACATATTATTATTACATATGAGTAGACCCCCATGCACAACTCAAGAAATTATGAATATTAATGCTTGTTATTCAGGATAGCAGTGAGTATACCATCTGTTTTTATGACTTTTTATTATTATTGCTGTATTTTCATATGTTGCTTGGTAACCACTCTGTTTTATTCTTGTATCACTACATAGATATATTAGTTTTGACTAAATTGTCAGTCAGTTTATACATTATTCATTAGAAAGTGGTTAATCAGTGGTTAATCCTCATTTAAGAGATCCTAGAAGTTTTACCTCCTATACTTCTAAGTTAAAATGAAAGTGACTTTCAATCAATTTTATTAAGAAGGAAAAATTACAATCACTGATTTTTTCTTTACGTAATTTTAAAACACTCTAGTCATTATTCTGCCACTGCTTGCTTGGTTCCCATATGCTCTCTCCATGGTGCTGCAGTCACCACAGTGGAAGGCATTGGAAGCATCAAAACCAGGATTCATCCAGTTCAGGTAAGATTACATTGTATCTTGTGGCACTGAAAGTATATACTGTATGACTTCAGCAATGTAAAAACTCTCCACTGATGTGGACAACTCATCCATTATGTCCATTTAGTGCAACTTTTGTCCATTTTTTCATTTCCATTATACATTTAAATTTTTTAGAGCCTTCAGTATTGTTTGGTAGAACAGAATATTGTAGGCCCCAGTTTCAGATGGTCATTTTAAAAAATCTTAACAATTTTGCAGTTTCCCAGAAGTAAGCCAACTCACTCTGTTCTTGGATATATCATTTATCCATCCATCCATTCATCCATCCATCCATCCATCCATGTATCCATCTATCCATCTATCTATCTATTTATCTATCTATCTATCTATCTGTCCATCCATCCAGCCACATACACATCTTTCTATCCATTTATCTATCCATCTATTCATCTGTCTATCCATCCATTCATCCATCAATCTATCATAGTTTAATTTGTTCCATATTTTCATATTTTTATCATTGTGGTTAATTACTAATGTGAAAACTCCTGTTATCATAAAACAAATTGCCAATATTCCTTGTAGTCTTGAGGAGCTTGCCTGGAACAATTTAAAATTCAATTATTTTCCTACTGTCACATTATTTGTAGGCATATCAGAGGTAGGATTTGAATCTATGTCTTCCTACTTCCAAGACAGGTCCTCAACTCACCATTGCATGATATTTCTCATATTATTCCTTATGTTCAGGAATATGTTAGAGCCTGCTTCAATCAGCTAAAAAAGTCAGAGAGTCAATTGCTAAATTTTCAGTGTGGACATTTAGAAATTAGCAATTGTTACAAATCAGGACTTGATTTATTATTTGGTTAGTTTTTAAGACTTATTCTGCTAAAATGCAAATTTAAATGTGTAAATGTGCTATTTGTATATTTTCCCCCATACCTTCCCTGCAGAGACCCTGGTTGTTAAGCATTTACCATTAAACCCCAGTATATATTCCAAAATAGAGTCATTCCTTCTGATAGTGTTGCTGAAGACAATAAAGTGATTGATATATAACTATACAATCATAGGAATTCTGAAAAGGACCTTAGAGATCTATCACATATTTATTATTAGAGAATAGACAGAAAGGCTAGATTAAAATCACATTATAAATATGTTGAGGACAAATTATGCTTAGCGCATTTTTTTGCAGAAAATCCTGGTGTCTTAACAATGAGTCCCTGGATATTTGTTCATCTTCCTGTTTTTTTTTTCCTTAGCCCCTTCAAATTTGTTCTTGACTATAGTTGCTTTAAGTGTGCTGCTGGGGCTTTTGGGGGGAAATCTCAATTCCAAGAAAGAACTGCTTTCTCCTCGATTTCTTTTCTTGAATTGTAGTTTGATTTGTCATTTTTAAAGTAGATACATGGTTTTTGATGACCAAGACTGAAAAATGATGTTGGTTTAAAGTATGATTTTTTTTTTAATCCTCTAAGGAAAGGCTTGCCAAATGCCATGGCACTCAGTGTGGATTCTGCAGCCCAGGAATGGTGATGTCCGTATATACTCTACTGAGGAACCACCCAGATCCATCGACAGAGCAATTAATGGAAACTCTTAGTGGTAAGTTTCTTTTTCTATGATAAATAAAATTTTCTTCACTTTTCTTCCTTACTCACAGGACAAAACCATAGAATGGGAGAGACCTTTGAGATGTAGGTCATAATAGGAAAGAGTTTGAGAAGGGATTTAATCACAAGTTCTAATATACGACACCTGATCAACTTCCAAATATGAGTTTATTGATTCTTGTGCAGTTTCATGAGTTGATTGTGATTTGGAAGTTTAAAATGGATCAAATGTATCTAAGACACTATTCTTGTGGTAATCTAGAAGATTTATGTTCATTGTTAAGATAAAAAACTTGCTTTTGATTTTGAAAATTTAAAATTCTTTGACATTCAGTGTTTTTAATTGACATGGATATATAAAATCAGCCTTATAGAAAAATTTGTTATTTCTCTCTATTCTTTTTGCTACCTAGGATGAAATAATGTTGCCTTACTTTGTTTATGTAGACATAAGCAGCCTACTCTTAGCCAAAGATACAAAATTTAAAAATTTATATAGATGAACAAACAAATAACTATGATCTTTTTGGTATTTATTTTTAACATTATTTTTTTAAAATGACTTTTGAATTTGAATTTGAGTTACAAATTCTTTCTTCATCTTTTACCTCTCTACCACTCACTAAAAAGGCAAGATATATACAGTCATGCAAAACATTTCCATATGCTAGCCATCTTCCAAAAAACAAAAGTAAAAAAAAAATATGCTTCAATCTGCACACAAAGTTCACCAGTTTTCTTTATATAAAGGAGATGGATGGAATTTTTCACCGTGGGCTTTTTGGTATTGTAAATCATTTTCTTGATTGGGCTAGTTAAGTCATTCATAGAAGATCATTCTTATATGTGATTGCCACTGTGGACTTGTTTCTTGTTTCTTCTTGCCACTTGTTTCTTCTCACTCTACTTTGCATCAGACCATGCAAGTTTTCCCTGTTTTTTTCTGAAATCATCATGCTCACTTTTTAATTACACAGTAGTATTCCATCACAATCATATGCCAAAACTTGTTTAGACATTTCCTGATTGATGAACATCTCTTCAATATCCAGATCTTTGATTGCAAAGAGCTACTTAGACATTTTAGTAGATATGAATCCTTTTCATTTTCTTTTAGAATACAGACTAAATAAAAGTTGAATCAAAAGTTATGCACAGTTTTATAACCATCTGCATACAGGTCAAATTTATTCTCTAGACTGTTTGGACCAGTTCACAATTACACCTACAATTTTCTATGCTTTTAATTCCCTCCAGCATTTGTGATTTTGCTTTTCTGTGATGTTTGCTAATATGAAAGGTATGAAGTGGTACTTCAGAGGCATTTTGACCATGTGTTTATCTAATCATTCTTGCTTTAGAATTGATAGGTGTGATATCTCCTGAAAACTATCTGTTTATATCCTCTAGCCATTTATTAATTGGGAACTGGCTCATATTTTATAATTTTGGCTCATTTCTTTTATATTTGAGAAGGGAGATCTTTCTGGAGAAATATGTAAAATTCCTAGCTCTAACTAATTAACTAATTTCCTTTTAATACTGGATGTTTTAACTTCCATCATCATTTCTGTATCTTCTATGGACAGAAAATTTTACTCAAGTAATTTTTTCCATGCTCCTCTAATTTACTTATGATCTTATCATTTATATCTAAACCATTTACTCATTTTAACCTTATTTTGGTATATGGTGTGAGTTATCAGTCTATATTTTTACAACTAGTTTTGGGAAATGATGAGTACTTGCTCCCAAAGCTTGGTTCTTTGCATTTATCAAATACTGAATTGCTATGATTATTTACTTTTTATTATGTACTTAATCTATTCCACTGATCCACCAATCTATTTTCTAACCCATAACAGAATGTTATCATGATTAACAGAAGTGATTTTATAAACAGCAAAATGGATTAGAAACTAGAATCAATTATTATGTTGATGTATGAGTATCACATTTGAAATAGAAAAACACACACAGAATTAAAATAAGGGGCAGAAGAATCTATTATGCTTTAGTCTAATCCTGATTTTTGTTTCCTCTGCTGCTGCAGAATTCAATTTAATGTGTTATTTTAAAATTATTTAGAGCAGAATGTTGGGAGAGTGTGACTATATTGCTTACTCTCTGCCACTATCTTGGTTTGGCACTTCCATATATTTTAAAAAATAAAAATATATTGTTTACTAAAATAGCTGAAAATACTAATTAAATTGTCTTGCTCATCTTAAAATGCATTTTTATCTTCTGACTGATTATTTATTAGTTATAATACTATCTAAATTATATCATAGGAATCCTTCATTTCTAAATATACACATTTTCCCCCATTACATGAATCATGCATATTTTTTTGCCAACTTAAATAACACATTTTCTTTCACTTAACCTTTCTTCAGTATGTATTGGATCTAGTTTTTTTTTTTAATAATCTATTGAGCTTTATCATTTTGCATTTTTATGGAATTTTAGCCTATTTCAGTAGTGAATTATTTTAACTTTCTTTCCATTCTGAACATTTGAATTAAAATTGAGCATTTTCATACCTCCTTGATTACTCATAATGACTGGGGGAAAAAAAGTCTTTTCTGATGGCCTGGTGAAATGATGGTGTTTCCCCTATATTACTCCCATATTTTGGTATCTGCATTTTGCTCACTGTCAAAGGAACAGTCAATAAATACAAATCAGGTTGAGTGTCAAAAGTCCAATTCAGTCTCAACAGTAAATGGTCTGCAGGAATGTTGGAAAGCATTCCTTCTTTTTTCCTTCTTTTCTTTTTCTCTTCCCTTCCCTTCTTCTCCTCTCTTCCCTCCTTTCCCTTCCTTCCTTCCCTTGCTTCCTTTGTTTTGCTTCCCTTACTTTCTTCTTCTTTTCCTTCCATTCTTCTTTCTTTCCTTCCATTCTTCTCTGAAAACAGTTGCTTCAACGAATAAGAAGTTTGAAATGCATTTTTTAAAAAAAGCACATGGATTGGGATTTTAAAAAGGGGCAACTCTGAGGTATAGTCAATGAAAACAATATCAGTATTAAATATATATGCACTAAGTAGTATAGCATCCATGTTATTTTAAAATGTATTTCTTTATTTAAAACTTTAATGCAGAAGAAAAAACAAAATAGAAAAAGACAGAAAAAGAAAAAAAATTGTCATGTGCCCAGCAAAACATGAGTATTTAAAATATGTAAAAAATTTCCATTTCAAGAAAGTATATATAATAATAGAAGGCATTGTATTCATAATTATCTATCTTTTCTTTCCTTCCTTTCTGTTCTCCATTGTGTGCTTTTTACTTTATTCTTGTTTTTTCCTTCCTTTTCCAACTTCCAAGCAGAGTTAAGCATGCAGACATACTCTCACACACAAACACATACATACACACATATACACACATATTCTTCTCAACAATACAATTATCCAAAATAAGTACCAAGGATTTATGAAGGAAAATGCTATCCATAACCAGATAAAAAAAACTGATGAACTCTGAACACATTTGGAAGCATATTTCTTTCACTTACTTTATTCTTTCTTCTTGGTTTCTTTTTCATTTTAATCTGTTTTTTCTTTCACAATTGTGATTAATATGTACCTGTGCTTTACATGATAAAACATGTATATATTATATCAAACTGCCTACCATCTTTGGAAAAATGAAGAGAAGGAAAGGAGCCTGACCCTCAAATTTAGATCTGAAACTATTGTAAAATTGAATGCTAAAAATATTCTTGATTTGTTAACTGGGGAAAAGAGAAAATTAAAAAAAAATTAAAGCTTTACCCTAATTATCCCTTTAACCTATTAATGGATATCAGAGAGATGTTGATTGCTTCTTCAGGATTCATTTTTTCCTCTATAATCATTACTGATATTAAATATTTCCCTTTCATATTTTCTATGTAATATTGATAATATTTATTTTATGCAAGGAAAAGAGATTATTGAATTTTTTATCTATGTCTGTGTTTATATACTAATTTTAAAGTTTATGTTAATTATAAAATTATTTCTTATCAAATTATTAAAAATTCATTGCTAGAATTATCAGATTTGTAAATAAATGTAAGGCTTCCCAAACCATTAGAATAGCTTATTTTTTTGAATTAAAAATTATTTTTTTCAATTTTTATTGAGATTTTATAATTGTGTACATACCCCTACACACCCCCACATCCACACACATATATTTATCACCTTCATTTGTGAACATATACTTCTCCACCTGCTTAACCATACCTTTTATCAATAAATAGTATTAAGGGAGAAATCACTTTAGCAAAACTAATCAGTGCATCAGCTGGGTTTCATAGTATACCCAATATTCCTCATTCATATTTCCCTATCTTTTAAAAGATAAGGAGGAAATAGTTTCTTTATTAAATTAATCATTTGAATGTCAAGCTAGTTTCCTCCCCACCCCCAGATAATTGGGGTTAAGTGACCTGCCCAGGGTCACAAAGGTAGGAAGTATTAAATGTCTGAGACCAGATTTGAACTCAGGTCCTCCTGAATTCAGGGCTGGTGCTCTATCCATTGCATCACCTAGTTACCTCCAAGATAGTTTTAAAATGTAATTATACTGGTTTCCTCATAGGTTCTATTGACTGTTCATAAATTTTTATCACTTAAATCAATACATATTTAATAAACAACCATTACACATGTAATATACCAATTAGATATCTTGAGGGAAATAAAAATGTGAAAAGAAGTAAAGCTTTCTTTATTTCCATAACTACATTAGGGAAATAAGAATTCAAAAATAATAACTTCAATAAATCAGGAAGTGATAAGCCCATATATATTGTACAAATAATACTGAAGATTTTAGAAATTTAGTAAAGAAGAATTTTCATTACCATTCTATTCATTCTATTAATAACGAGGCAAGATATAACATGGTTGCATTTTGTTCCTTAAAATATATGCCTTTATTTAAAAAAAAATTATTGATGTCTTTTTTTTTTTAATATTGGTCCCAATAGTCCTCTCCTTGTGCCTTCAAGAAAGTCATTCCTTAAAGCAAAGAATAAAAAAAATGGCGGGGGGTGGGATACTAGCAAAACTAAGCAACACATCAACTAATTCCGACATTACATACAGTGTTTCATATCTATATACACTTTCTCCTTATTTAGGTAATCTGTGCCGATGTACTGGATACCGACCAATTGTAGAAAGTGGGAAGACTTTCTGTGAGGTGAGTAAAGTAAAGAAAAGTGTGATTATATAATAGCTAATAGTTTAGCCAGTGGCTAATGATGCACAGGAATTCAGAGAAGGTCATGTCTGGACCTGGATTTGGACATGGTAAATAGCATTAAGTCCCGCTATGTTTTTGTCCAAGGGGACGGGCATAGTGGAAAGAACATTTTATAAAAATAATTCTTGGAATCTAAACATAAGCTAGGGTAGATAGGGGGAACTGGAGGTAAAACACCAAGTAGAATGTAATTAGAATAATTAAGACAGGAAATTTTGAGGACTAAACTAAAATGATGGCAATGAGAATGGGAATATTTTGTTTAAATTTGAGAGTCATTTCAGAAGAGCAATTGATATAATTTGTTCACCACTTGAATATGGGAAGTAAAAAATAAAGAGGAGTAAATGGATTCAATGATTTTGAACCCGGCAATTAGTATTAGGATAAGTTGTTACCAGGCACTTACAAGGGAATTTGGAAATGTATTACTGGGTCAAAAAATTACTGGAGGAAAAACAGGCAGATATTTTGATTTTACAATAAGTAAAGTTTTACATGTAGAGTAATATGTCTTTGAAGCTGTCCTCTTAGATACAACTTAAGTAAGATGCCAATTATAGGATACATTGTCTAAAAAAAGTAAATTCATCCATATATTTTAGCAGGCTAAAATTAATAAAGATGTATTTAATCAAAGGAATCTTTAAAATAATATGCACATTTAACTTTTAAAACTCAAATTCTGTTCAATTATTATTACAAATAAAATCTTCAAAATTAAAAGACCTTGCTATGGATTTACAGTCAAAAAAACTATGTACTACCAAATCTATAGAAAATAATGGAAATTGCTAGATTATTTTCACTTTGGGTATCCTTATTTAGCTGTTAATGTAAGCTTCCCTATTATGTAGTGAAATTTCAATGCAAAGATTATCCTTATTGCTCTCAAGGAGTATAGTGAAAGACTCTTATACATGAAGAAATAGTAGGTATTTATTAAGCACCTACTATATATTAGGCACTGTGCTAACTGTTCAGGATACAAAGAAAGTCAAAAGATGATAGACTATAAGCTCATTGAAATCTGGGACTTGTCATCTTTGTACTGTCAGCACTAAGATAGTGACTGGCTTTGAGTATATGCTTAATAAATGCTATTGAATGAATGACATTAAATTAATTTTTTAATAATTGAGATTGCTGATGTTTACAACAGCCTACACTGTGCAAGGAATTTGGCTGGGTCATGGGATATAAAGATAAATAAAACAGATCCTACTGACAAGGAGTTTAGTTGGTGTAGTAAGACTCCCTCTCCCCAAAACACACACCAAATAACAATTTCTATGACTGAATTATCAAAATGTTCTACACTCCTCTTGTGAATATAGTAATGAATATAATCAAGGAAGAACTGCCTCTTGTTTCTGCATGGATGCTATGAAAATCATAAATTACTGAGTGGAGTAACTTTTTGAAAGACTACCAATTGTATGGTTTGTTCTAGATTTTTTTAAATGCACATTTTATTAGTACTCCAGGTCAAGACTCACTTCTCTTAGGAACATTTCCTGACTAATTGAACTCTACTAAGACTAGTCCATTATTGTCTTCCTTCATCGCTTAGAGATTCTTCTGCATGGTACTATCAGTTATGTTTCCTCATTATAGTTTCTAGTTGTTTCATCCATGTGAGCCTTTCCGTCCTTTTCTCATTCCTCACTCCTCTCTGTAAGTTAGCTGAGGGCAGAGAACATGTTGTCCCTATGGGACCTAGTACAAGGATAGACACACACTAGACTCTAAATAAATCCCTGCAGAGTTAACACATGAACATATTTCTAATGGATGCCATTTCCACAGGAATCAACAATTTGTCAGCTTCAAGGAACAGGAAAGTGTTGCATGGACAAAGAGGAAAATCAATTCTTCCTGGATAAAGAGGAAAAGGTATGTCATGAATTTCCTTTTCATGTGGTAATTGGATGATCAAAGTAGCTGAGTAATGAAAACATAAATCCAGATAAATTCCATTTTCTTCTTTTCAATGATTAAAATATGTAGTAACAAAAAATAAGCTATACTATAACCTTGTAAATCATTCCCCAAAGAAAACAGCCCACAGTTGATCATGTTTCTGGCATGTGGGGGGAAAAATGGCACTAGTGGTGGAGGATGAAGCATTCTTCAGGTTAAAGATTATGAATTCTCTCCTCTTGCAATTAAGTTCCTTTATTCCATGAAACATTAATTTAATGTAATTCAATTTGGTTTGTTTTTGAGATGTGTACTAAGCTGTATGATGAAAGTGAATTCCGGCCCTTTGATCCATCCCAGGAACCTATATTTCCACCTGAGCTAATAGTAAGGTATTTTAATTTTGTTTTCATTGCTTGTTTATGTTAGTATGAGGAAATAATGTTTATTTGACATTTTACTCATATTTTTAAAAAATAGTGAACATCAGAATGTAACAGTCTAGCACCATGTTTCCAGATATCCTATAGAGTTCCAAAACATTTGGTTAAGTGCTACTTTAAAGAACTGGGATTTGACACAAAATAGTGTTCAATGACCTGCAAGTCTAAAGACATAGCTTTAAAACCTGGCTTTACCGCTTTTTTGTTCATAGAATCTTAGGCAAATCCATTAACTTCCATGAACTTCAAGATTCTGAAAATGATTCAGCTTCCTTCTGCTTTTATACATAATGATGGTTTCAGAGTGGTGAAAGAAGGGACCAAGGGTGCAAAGAATGATCCCATTTTTAATTAAGCTATAAACATTCATTTAGCTGTCAGTACTCTATAAAAGATGAGATCTTTTCCCAGTGACTAATGAGTGAACATTCTACTAGAGAAATGGATTCATTAATAAGCAAAATAATTAGATAGAACTGCCATTTTTATTGACTCAGCCTATCTATGAGCATTTACCATTTCTTCAGTTATTGGTTTGATTTGCTTTGAGTGAAAAGGTTTTGATAATTGTATTCTCATAGTCTCTGGGTTTGTCTTGGCAGATAGATTTCCAACTATTTTGATAGATTTTAAATTTCTGGACTTATTTTAAATAGAAACTCTTTTTCTAACCCTTCTATCTGGGTTTCATTCATAATGTAGAGAAATGTTGATGATTTATATGGTTTTACTTAATATCCTTAACTTTTCTAAAGTTGTTAATAGTATTCATTCAATAGTTAAAAGTTAATAGTTAATAACTATAAAGTTGATTTTCTTGGGTTTTTTAAGTGTACCATCATATCATTGCAAATAGTGATAGTTTTATTTCCCAATTGCCTATTTTTATTCCTCCATTTCTTTTTCTGGTCTTATTCATTTTGAATACAATATTGAATATGGTGGTATATACTTGTTTCAACTCTAATTTCATTGGGAAGACTAACTTAAAACAATTATAGATAATATTTGTTCTTGGTTTAAATAGAACTTGTTATTATTTTAAGAAGGGCTCTATTAATACCTGTACTTTTTATGGTTTTTGATAGAAATGAATATTGTAATTTTTCAAAAGCTTTTTCTGTCTTTTTTTGAAATAATCATATTATTTTTGTTATTGACATGATCAATTTTGCTTGTAGTTTTTCTAATACTAAACCAGCCTGGATTTTAGATATAAATCCCACAATAGAGTGTGGTCTTTATGTTATATTGCTTCAATCTCCTTGCTAGTATTTTATGTAAAATTTGGTATTGTTATTCTTCAGGGAAATTGACCTATACTTCTCTTTTTCTGTTTTTGCCCTAATAGGTTTAGGTATCAAAACCATAATTTTATGTTAGAAAGATTTTGATAAGAGTATTTCTTTACCTAATTTTTTTTCCCCAAATAGTTTATATAGCATTTGGGAATGGTAGAATGAATTTACTATTCCATGAACTGTGAATTACCATCCCAATTTTTCCATATCCCCTCCAACATATATAATTTTCCTTTTCTGTCATATTAATAAAACTGATAAATGTGAGGTGGAACCTCAGGCTTGTTTTAATTTGCATTTATCCAGTTAATTTAGAACATTTTTTTCATGTAACTAGAGAGACCTTTGATTTCTTCATTTGAAATTACCTATTCATATCTTTCAATCATTTATCAATTGGGAAATGTCTTAGATTCTTATAAATTTAGCTCATTTCCCTAAGTATTTGAGAAATGAGGCATTTATCAAAGACATTTGCTGTAAGAAATTTATTTCCCAACTTTCTACTTTTCTTCTAATATTGCTTATTTGGTTTTGTTTGTGCAAAACTTTTTACATCTAGTAATACACTTTATCTCTTATTTGGTCACAAATTCTTTCCTTCTCTGTTGATCTGATGGGCAAACTATTCCTTGCTCTCCCAATTTGCTTATAATAAAATTTTATGTCTAAACCATGTACCCAGTTTATTTTTATTTTGCTATATGGTGTAACATGTTGACTTATACCTAGTTTCTGCCATACTATTCTCCAGTTTTCCTAGCAGTTTATATCAAATAGTGAACTCTTATCCCAAAAGCTAGGATTTGGGGGTTTATAAAACACTAAATTACTGTGATTATTCATTACTGTGTCTTGTATACCTAATTTCTTCCTCAGATTCATGCTATTTTTTTTTTACCAGTATCAGATAGTTTTGATGATTGTTGCTTTATAATACAGTTTGAGATGTGGTATGACTAGGTAACCTTCCTTCATCTTTGTTTTCATTAATTCCCTTGATATTCTTGAACTTTTATTTTTCCAGATTATGATTTTTTCTTGCTCTATTACAACTTTTGAAAATTTATTTGAATGACATTGAATAAGTAAATTAAATTAGAAAGAATTGTCATTTTCATTGCATTGACTTAGCCTAAGCATGAACAATTAATATTTTTCCAGTTGTTTAAATCTCAATTTATTTGTGTAAAAGGTGTTTTGCAATTGTGTTCCTGTGATTTTGTCTTGGCATGTAGATATCCAAGCATTTTATATTGTCTATGGTTATTTTAAATGGAATTTCTCTATATATATCTTGATGCTGGACTTTATTGATAGCATATAGATTGCTGATGATTTATGTGGGTTTATTTTGTATCTTGCCAATTTGCTAACATTATTAATTATTGCAATTTTTTTGCAAAAAATATTTTTAAGTTGATTCTTTCAAATTCTCAAAGTATACCATCATATATATAAATAGTAATGATTTTATTCCTTTATTGCTTATCCTAATTCCTTTATTTCCTCCCCCCCCTTTTTTTTTTTACTGCTATAGTTAATGTTTTTGGTAGAATATTGAATAATAGTGGTGATAATGAGCACCCTTACTTTATCCTTAATTTTATTGGTAAGGCTCCTAGATTATCTCCATTAGATATAATTCTTGCAGATGGTTTTAGGTAGCTATTACTTATTATTTCAAGGAAAGCTTTGATTCATAGTGCTGTTGATATCTTGGCCCCACTATTTTTGAATTTTGTTATTTTAAGCTAGCTTTGCTAGTTTCAGGGGCATACGGTAGTATCTCAAAATTTATTTTATTATGTACTTCTTTTGTTAGTAGAAAATTTAAACCATATTTACATAATCACAGAATGCTAGATCTGAAAGGGTTGAAAGAGGTCATATAACTCAATCCTTTAATATTAAATGAAGTATAATGAATTGATGAGACTGACACAACATCCCACAGTTAGGAAATTAAGGAATAATAATTCAAATGGTTATTAACAATTTGTGTTTCTTTTTCATGAACTACCTATTCATCTCCTTTGATCCTTTGTCTATTTGGAAAATAAACATTATTGCAAATTCAAATAAATTCATCATAGTTTTGGAGATCAAATTTAGGTCTCCAAATATGATAATTTTATCATATGCATTTTACAGATGATGGCACTGTCTTTGGTCAGGAAGAGCTGATATTAGCATACTTTTCACAGGCTACTATGAATCTAAACAGCTAATAATTCCCAGTAGACTATTATTAATATTAATTATGGGATGGGGCTAAATGATTTTTGAGACCCTTTCCAGCTTTAATAAACCATTATCTTAGGACTGCAAGATTCAGAGTTTATAACTACAAAATGGTCACTTTTTATAGATATTATTGTTCTAGGTTTTTGCATCCAAAAATTATTCCTAAGTTTCTCCTATGTTTTGTTTCCCTTAGAGGATGGCAGAAGATCCCCAAAAGAAAACTCTTATTTTCTATGGAGACCGGGTTATATGGATGACACCTGCTAATCTGAATGAACTTCTGGAGCTAAGAATAAAATATCCTACAGCACCCCTTGTTGCGGGTAACACTACAGTGGGTGAGTAGAATCACAAAGCACCTTTTGGCACTGAGTTCCTTAAAGAGCATTGAATTTTTTATCCATTATTATCCCTTTTAAAGTCAGTCTTTCACTCATGTATGATGACAATAAGGTTGTGTAAGACAGTATTTTACTCCCTGGAAAGACCTAGCTATGTAAATAGAAGTTTGTTACTTTAGAATCCATATGTTCTTTTAGAATGGTTTGTGGGGTTGGTTTGTTTTTGTAAGTGAATCCTTGAAGTCAGAGTCAGTCCTATAAAATCATCCAAATTTATATATTATGTAGCTATTAAAATAGAGTGTCAGATTCTTTTATTTAAACCTCTAAATGATTTTTTACTAAAGGACCAAATATGAAATTCAAAGGAGAATTCCACCCTATTATTATCTCTCCAGTTGCACTTCAAGAATTAAATTTTGTGGATTTTACAGATGATGGTAAGTACTTTGTTTTTATAGTATAGTATAAGTAATGATTATTAATGAGATCTTCATATTAGAATATTTATGCCTCACTATATTATTCCAAATATTTAATTTGTAAACTCATAATCATAAAGTGCCAGTCCATTGGCTCTTTTTAAACTGGCTCACAAAGTACAATACTGGGTATTACATTATCAAAAGTCTCCTAAGTATAAAAATATTCTCATTTTATCAGAGTTTCTATACTTTACTTCTCCATCTAACATGGATCTATTGGACAGAAATTCTTCAGCAAATTTAATGTGACACACACTGAATATATACTTTACATTAAGTGCTGAAGGCATAAGAAAATGGATCTCCCACCCTCATGCTCCTTATATTCTAATAGTGATACAATATGTAATCAAATATAATTCAAAATAGAAGATAATTGCATAAAATATATTCAATTAAAATGTTATGTAAGTAAGGTTTACTATCCAATAGGAAACCTGTTCTCTGTTTGGGGGTATAAACAGAAATCAGAGAATTTATGCAAATTAGAATATACTATACAATATTAACTCAGATAGTAAAATGTTCCTTTAGTAGCAAGTTAGCTCAGTTCAACCAAGAGAGTGTCCTTTATTCCAAGAAAGATGCCAGTCCCTCTCTATGTTTCTCTGCTATTTCTCAAAATGTCTCTCTCTGACTCTCATTTTCTCTTTCATGTGTCTGGAACTATGTGAGTTCTTTCTTGAAATAAGATGAAAAATGTCTCTTTCTCCAAAGCTCTTATGTCAACTCCAGGCCTCCCACATACTGTCAATTTCCAGTCAAATTAGGACAAGTCAAATTTGTTAAGTGACCATTATGTGCCAGGAACATATCATTCTCCCTAACAGTGAGAAGAGTCTTATGCAAATGTTCAAGTTTTGCACTTGGATTGCATATCTAAGGAAAATGTCCAATTATTCTCCTTAACTAAAGCTCCTTTTTAGAGCAAAGAAACAATATGAATATTTTCCAATGTGAAAATAACATATTACATTCTTTTTAAATTATTCTAGCTTTTTATTTATGAAACATATGCATGGGTAATTTTTCAACATTGACCCTTGCAAAACTTTCTGTTCCAATTTTTCCCCTCCTTTCCCCCCTCTTCCTTCCCCTAAATGGCAGGTAGTCCAATACATGTTAAATATGTTAAAGTATGTAACATATTATATTCTAACTTTTAAATAGTTTTTATAAGAACATCAAAAGTAGCATAACGTCTTGTCATTGGTGAATGCTCCACAAATATTTGTTGAATTGATTTAAATTGAATTGCATTATTTTAGAGAAAATAATTAACATATATATCTTATATCTTTCACTCTTTGAATGTTAAAGGACAATTTTATTTTTAAATCAATCACTTATTTCTTTTGGCTTAACTTTTCCAAAAATTAAAATAGATAAAATATATACACGAATAGACAAACATACATGTGTACTTTTAGAGACAGAACATAAGAGATTAGTCTTCTTTGTTATTATGAATTTTTTTAAATAAGAAAAATTGTATGACTTAACATGTTTTAGTCAATTCTTAATTATACTTATGTAGATTTGCCTCATTGTAAGTGTTTTTAATGATTATCACAAACTTAAGGACAGGAGTAAGGATCTTTTTATTCTTCATGAGTTCCTGACTCAAAAAATATCATTCATTGATCTTATATACAGAGTATGCTTTATAAAAAAAGCAGAACATATAAAGTTGGAATTGTGGTTAAAATAAAGATTCAGTTCTTTACTTAACATTCTTTATTCATCTCTCTACAATCTACATCATTTCAATTTAATTCAGCATATTTTCATAATGCATTTACTATAGGTGAAAGCCATTAGTTCCTGTGTTAAATATCTTATATTGCCTAGGGGATACAACACAAAATCAGTTAAGAAAATACAAAATAATTTTAAGAGAGAGGAAACTAACAGCTGGGGGATGATGAATAATCAACTAATCCATCAATAAGCATTAATAAGCAACCATCATATGGGAGGCACCTATGTCAAATAATAGTGATATAAAAATGAGAAATAAAAATTTCTAGCCATTAAAAAGCTTATATTTTGTCAGGGAAAATAAATACACACATAAACAAATACAAAATAAATATAAGGTTTTTTTTATTTATTTTATTCTTTGATCAAAGGTACTGATGCTTGTAGAATTAAGAAAACCTTTATGCACAAGATTGTACTTGAGCTAAGCATTATTTTTTCAAAAAACAAAAACACATAAAATCCATAGATGCATATGTACATGAAATGTATTCTATTCTCAGAGGCAGGAAAAACAAGAAAATTTACTTTCTATTTTTTTAAAGGGAAAAGTCATTTCAAACTTTAGTCATTGCTCAATTATGCCCACATACATTATCATCGTGAATAGTTTCTATTATCACGATCTGTTGACCAAATAAATGATTGAATATTTCTAATTCAAATCAACCTCTTTCTTTTTCCCTTTCCCCCTAAAAACTCAACTTGAAGGATCTTTAATCTGACTACCAAAATATCCATTTATCTTAAGTGCAGGTGTGACAATAGGTGCTGGATGTAGCCTGGCTGAAATGAAAGAAAGTTTGACTTATACAGTTTCAAAGGAACCAGAAGAAAAGACTAAAATATATCATGCTCTCCTAAAGCACTTGCGAACATTGGCAGGACATCAGATCCGGAACATGGCTGTAAGTGTTGTTTTGTTTTTGTTTTTGTTTGCGTTTTACCATGAGCAACTCTAGTAAAAGATATCTAGTCCTATCAGAAAAATAGTGATGCAGATTTTACATAAAATTCAAATCAATAATGACAAACAACTATCATGATTTGATTGGTCCTGTGTTGCCAAAATAAGAGGTGGGAAATGTAGTAGGAAGAGCACTGTCCTAGGTTCTAATTTTAGATTTCTACAAACAATTCATCATGAAATCTTGATGTCACTTCCCTTTGGGATATGGTAGAAAGAGCACTGTCTGGAGTAAAATAATGTGAGTTCAAATGCTCCTTCTGATATTTATTACCTCTATGATATTGGGTAAATGACAACTTCCTAAATCCTCATTTTCTTCCACTGTAAAATGGAAAGGGTTGGACTAGATAATAACTGAAATATTTTCTTCTAGCTTTAGAGTTATATAATACAGTGATCCTTCTCTGGGACTCAATTCCCCCATTTGTAAAACAAGGAGAAGTATTAAATCACTGCTAGAGCTCTTTGCAATGCAAATCTATGATTCTGTTATATTAGGTGACATCATATTAAGATTTCATAGACATGAGTCTATTTTGCCAAAATCTCCTGTGTTTTTCTTGGTCTAACACTTTTTAGCTTGAGGCCAAGGGCTAGGTATGCAAGTTGAGCCCTTCCTCTTTCAGTGCATCCTTTTCTTTCCCTTAAATCAGAGTTGGTCACTTTAGGATGTGGCATAAAAGCAAGACCTTTGCTGATCCTACTGTATAGATTAAAAGAAGACAAGACTCTTCCAGCAATTAGAAAGCAGCCAGGTGGTACAATAGATAGAACAAGAGGTCTGCAGTCAGAAAGATTTGATTTTAAACCCCACTTTAAAATCTTATTGTGTGACCCTAGGCAAGTTATTTAACCCACATTTGCTTCAATTTATCATCTGTAAAATGAAGACATGCTGAAAAAGGAGGTGGCAAACTACTCCAATGTCTTTGCCAAGAAAATCACATGGTCACAAAGAGATAGAACAAAACAATTGAACATGTTCTTTTCAAGGGTAACTCAAGGCCTTTTAGGAATGAACGTGACTCCCAAATTTGCTCAGACAGATATATAAGTATTCACTTCAGCAATTAGAGCTGAAAATATGCACTTTCCTTTCATTTCATTTCTTTTCAGACTTTAGGGGGACATGTGGCAAGCAAACATGACTATTCTGATATCAACCCCATCCTGGCAGCAGGCAAGGCCATCCTCAATTTAATCTCCAAAAGTAAGATACCAAATTGTCTATTTCCTTTGTAAATGCTATTGGTAGTTAGTCTCCTTAAGCCGATAAGAGTTGATACTGCTTTTTGCCTTTACTAGTGGTGAGCTTAGCATAGTGACACAGAGGTGGCATCTAATGAATATTTGTTGAATTGAGTGGCGTGAGTCATCTACCTGAAACTACAGACAATGTCTAATTAGATCATAAATTTTAGAACAATTATCCAAATGTTTCACTATTTTTTCCCATTTTCTTTTTGCATGTTTGTGCTATAGCCTAAACTTTGCCAAAATACTTTTATTGAAAAAAGATATACTAGTTATGTATCTATTTTTTAAAAAAAATTTGCTTATCTTAAAATATCTATGATTTGAAATAGCTGAAATTCTTCAATTTCTCCATGAAATTCTTCTATCAACATAAATTATAATTTCTCATGTCTTATGAAACAATTTGATTGCTATGTCAGAAAAAAAAACAAAAGAAATTTCTGAGGATGACATTTTTTTGTACAAAGGACAGTAGACTTATTCAGTATACTTACTGGTCTATAATAAAACCTTTAAAATATGCTAGGATCTGTAGAAACTATTGTTCCTTCAACAACACTTTTTAGAATTGAGATTCACTTCCATATAAGGCATCAGATTATTAATTTGTTTAAAACTAAAATTTTTATAATAAATTTTCAAAATTTCTGAATCAAGAGGAGGCAATTTTTCTTGAAGGATTTTACATTTGAAATGAAATAATATTTAGCAGGTACATTAATTTTTCCACTTATTTAATAATATATCAACCTCAGAGTAAAGATAATATACATTTTAAAGAAATTTTAAAAATCAGATACAAAAATACATATTACTGAGTATTGTACACTGCAAAATTCCTTTACTTATAAGTAATTTTTAAAAACATAGATTCAATAAATTTTATCCTTATAAAGTACAGAATGCTCTGTGAATTGTTAAATTCTTTTTCAAACAAGTATCATTTTCTCTAGCAGAAGGGGAACGGCAAATACTTATAGAAGAACTTTTCACATCAACACCTCTCAAAGAAGAACTTCATGAAGGAGAGATTATCTATTCTGTTGTTATTCCCCAACTGCCCAAGGTAAGCTTTGTTGATTATTCATGTCTGTGCCATTACAATTGGCCATTTGAAAAAAAAAAGATTGATAACTGGTCAAAGGATGTGAATAGACAATTTTCAGATGAAGAAATTAAAACCATTTTTAGTCATATGAAAAAGTGCTCTAAATCACTATTGATCAGAGAAATGCAAATTAACACAACTCTGAAGTACCATTATATACCTCTCAGATTGGCTAAGATGTCAGGAAAAGATACTGATGAATGTTGGAGGGGATGTGGGAAAAGTGGGATATTAATACATTATTGGTGGAGTTGTGAACTTATCCAAATATTCTGGAAAGCTATATGGAACTATGCCCAAAGTGCTATGAAACTATGCATACCCTTTGATCCAGCAGTCTCTCTACTGGGACTGTATCCTGTAATCCCATAAAAAAGGGAAAAGGACTCATGTACAAAAATATTTGTAGCAGCCCTTTTTGTAGTGGCAGGGAACTGGAAAGTGAGTAGATGCTCATCAATTGGAGAATGGCTGAATAGGTTATGCTATGAATGTTATGGAATTTTATTGTTCAATAAGAAATTATCAGCAGGATGATTTCACAGAGTCTGGGAAGACTTACATGAACTGATGCTGAGTGAAGTCATTAGAAATTTAAGAACATTGTACTCAACAATAATAAGATTATATGATCAATTCTGATGGACATAGCTCTTTTCAGCAGTGAGGTGATTAAGGCCAGTTCCAATAGTCTTGTGATAAAGAGAGCCACCTGTACTCAGAGAGAAGACTGGCACGGAGTGTGGATCACAGGATAGTCTTTTCACTTTTTTGTTGTTGTTTGCTTGCATTTTCTTTTCTTTCTCACTTTTTTTCTTTTTGACCTGATTTTTCTTGTGCAACAGGATAATTGTGGAAATGTGTTTAGAAGAATCACACATTTAATGTATGTTAAATTACTTGCCATCTGGGGAGAGGATAAGGGGAAAGAGAAGGAGAAAAAAATTTGGAGCACAAGGTTTTGCCAGTATGAGTATTGAAAATTATCTATGCATATGTTTTGAAGATAAAAAGCTTTAATTTAAAAAAAAAGAAAATAGGCTATTGCTCAAGCAGTAAAATCAACTACCTCATTAGAGAGGCATTTTAGTTCTCTCATAGAGAAGTGCTATTCTAGATAAGAACCATTTACTATCCTATTGATCCCTGACAAAATTGTTACTTCTTCTACTTGTGTCCCTCCATGCCCAAGCAAGCCCAGGGATTCCCGAGGTGTAGGCCTCGTGATTTTATGGCTATTTTCCCCAGAGTTCCTCTCTCATTCTGGATCTCCTCTTTCAAGTTTCCTACTCATATCTTCTCATGCCTAGCTGAACTCAGGTGACAATCTGAACATGTATGATAATCTTCAGGGTCTAGGGATCCAATCCCTTCCTCTCTAATGCCCTTGATATGTACAGGTTATATTCAATGGCATGAGACAACTGCTACCATTTCATTTACTTACTGCAACAACATCCACTTAAAATGAGAATTCTTTGGGTTTTTTTCTTCAAGTATGTTATCACTTACCTTTAATCACCTCTAGGAATTCAGATTAATATTGTATCCTGGACACTGAGGATAACCAGGATGATAGACTATTAATTGTATGTGCTTCCCATGCTATAGGATAACAATTCAGAGCTTTTCTCTTTTTAGTGGAACATTATAGCAGCCCAACGACAAGCACAGCGTTTAGAGAATGCCTTTGCAATTGTTAATGCTGGAATGAGCGTCCAGTTTGAAGAAGGCACAAACAATATTAAGGACTTTAAGATGTTCTTTGGAAATGTTGGTTCTACCACAGTCTCAGCAAGTAAAACTTGTGAGCAGCTCATTGGCAAGTATGTTGAAAAATGTGGGATGAAAGGAACATTTTAAAATTTCTAACAACTACTTTTAAAACTGCCTATCTTCTGTTTGTACAATGTTTTATTTAGAATATTGTACTTCAATATGTTGGGAGTCATTCATTTCAATAGTTTAAGTATCACCTTATTTGTGGGTCATAACTTCTTTGTGAATCTATAGATTACTGTAGTAAAAAGAAAAATTATGATCTTATTAATTTTTGGGTGATAATTCTTTCTCAATTGGTTCTTGGAAAAGAGGCATTTTAAATGGGAAAAGGATCATAGGTCTTCATTTCAGGTATGGAGAATGGGAAGGACAAAGAATTGGAGATGGAAGATAGCATGTCACGAGACAGCAAGATAGTACAGTGGATATATAGATATGTCTTGAAGTCATAAAGATCTGAGTTCAAATCTATAGCAAATACTTATAAACTGTATGAATCTTAAGCTGTGTGAATCTGTGCAAATCACTTAATCTGTTTGCAGCTATCTTTCAATTGTTGGAGAATCACATAAGATTATATTTGTAAAATACTTAGCATATTGCTTGAAACAAGATATAAAAGTGTGTTTTCTACTCTCCTTCCCTTATACATTATGATCTTCTCATTGTTTCATGGGTCTTAGTTTATGAGTTATGGGACTCTTAATCAGATGTTTAACTTTACTGAATTTCTGGCATTGACTTTATGTCCTGGTGTGAATGAGTTTCCTTATTCTTCTATGTAGCCCTTTAGGATTATAAGTTATAGAAAAGTTGTCAACCAGCCTAGACAGAGAAATTTCTTCAACATGTGTTCTCTATACCAATTAAGTTATCAGTGCAGTCCCTATCTCTATTTGTATGCAAGAAGTGTTAGTGTGCTATTATTTTGGCCCTTATGTATATCCCCATATATATCCTTATGCATATCTCCATGGGTCTACATAAAGTACATAGGTAGGCAAAAAAGACAACTAGCATTTTTTCTGTTCACTATTCTTCAAGGGAGATTTTAATTCTGACAGAAGAGGAAGTGGGGAATTAGGTTAAAAGACCACTCTCCTTAGAGAAGAGTATTGAACTAGAACTTTGTCTTCTTCAATAGTTTTATTAGATTAGGGGTTATAATTTTTAGTTTCAAATTAAACTCTTGATTGTTGTTCTTTAATGAGAACTGAGACTCTTAAGCCTTATATTCAAGACTTGACTCTCTTCCCACCAGATATACATTATGAACACATATGGTGAATAGCAAATAGAAATAAGAGAAAGTAAATAATGAAGAATATATACCAGACAATATAGCAAGAAGAATCTCTCCCATTTGGAGCAAAATAATTAGATTATCTGAAAGAGGCAGAGGGACAGATATAGAGATGTAGAATAACAGAGAGGGGGAGAGGGAGGAAGAGGAGAGAGAGAGAGAGAAAAAAAAGAAGAGAAGAGAAAAAGAAAAGAGAAGAGAGGGAGAAAAGAGAAGAGAAGAGAAGAGAAGAGAAGAGAAGAGAAGAGAAGAGAAGAGAAGAGAAGAGAAGAGAAGAGAAGAGAAGAGAGAGGAAAAGAGAAGAAAAGAGAAGAGAAAAGAAGAGAGAGAGAAAGAGAAGAGAAGAGAAGAGAAGGGGGAGGGAGGGAGATAGACAGACAAATGGACAAAGACATAAGAGACAAAGAAAGTCCCAGATGTCACTCAAGGGGAAAATTTTTCTGAGTATCAAATATAGCTGATGATGGAAGAGAATTGCCAGTTCCTCTCATATCAGTTTCTTTTCATTGTCTTTCTCTCTAATAACCTAAAAAAGAGAGAATGGAAATATCTCTCGAAGCTAGAAACCAGAAGAACCCTAGATTTCTCTTTTCTCCCATTCTCATCAAATCCACTTTACCCCTTGCACATGCACAGGACATTGAGTAATCAGTCTCTAACAATAGGGTGAAAATCCCATATAATTGGTCTTTCTAAGGGATACACACACACACACACACACACACACACACAAATACACACACACACACCATTTTGAGGGAAGAAATTTGGTAAGAATTTGAGAGAAGTACTCTGTCTTTTATTTACAATATATTGCATTTTATATTGCCTAGTTAAATAGATTTATGGATTATATCATCTAGTTGTCATTTCAGCTATGTCTGACTCTTTGTGACCCCATTTGAAGTTTTCTTTGCAAAGATCCTGGAGGGTTTTGCCATTTTCTTCTGCAAATCACTTTACAGATTTAGTACCTGAGGCAAATAGGGAAAAGTGACTTATCCCACATATCTAATAAGTCTCTGAAGCTGTATTTGAACTCAAAAAATGAATCTTCCTGACTTCAGGCCCAGCATTCCATCCACTATACTGCCTAGTTGCCTTTCATATTACCTACTTATAAATAAATTCATCTTCAAAAAATGAATAATGGGGCTTTAAAAGATAACTGCAAATTTCTTGTATAGTGGAAATAACCCTCACAAAACAAGGATAAGTGAAAAAGAACAAAATGAGAGACTATTCCCAATGTAGGCTCTTCTTCAACTATATGATGAAGTCAAAGCCATGATCCAACTCAGTCCATTATTTTTATAAAAATTACAAGAAATTTATAAAGATTTTACTAAACTTAATGATCAATCCTTAGAAACCTCTGTTGAGATTTTTTACTCATTATTGAAAGGCAAAAAGTCATATGCCACTGGAGAATACTTATTCTTTTTGTGGTAAAAATCAGTACTGTCATATAGGAAACATATGACAACAAACCAATTTGTGTTATATCAGATTTTGTTGGAAGATATGTGGCTGGCATTATAGAAATTTGAAAGACAAAAATTTTGGATAAATTATAATGTATGGGAAGTTTAGAGATAAAAATACAGATGTTTCTATTAAATCTCAGTTTACAATATATATTAGATTTTATTTTTAAAATATATGAAAAGCCAATTTTTTTGTAAACCACTAAAGGCAGATTACATGTGATCATCTGCTATATGAAGCAAAGTAAAAGATAGATCCTCCACATTAAATTATTTCTTTAATAAAAACAATGTTTTATGGGGAAACTGTTTAAGTATAGCCAATAGCAGAGCTATTGCTTTGTCTGGAATTTTTTAGAGTCCACGAGGTTATAGAGATAAATTTCAAATATTTCAATTAGGAAGGGAAAAGAGACCTGTAGCAGAGGTGAGAAAGGAACCAAAAAGAGAGAAAATAAATGTGCTTCTTTTTCCTTTCCACAGATCCTACACTCTCTACATAAAATCATTGGCTATATTACTCACTGGTGACATTCTAGCTATATGATTCTGGACAAATCACTTAACTTGTCTCATAATCTATTTCCTCATGTGTAATAGTGATGTTAATGACATCTACCTCCTAGGATTATTTTGAGGATCAAATATTATAATATTCAACAAAGAATTTATTTGCCATTGAGGCAAAGAAGTTAGAGCTGGAAATGCATAAAATTTTATAGACTATTATTAAAGTATCCAAAACCAAAGTGTTTCAATAGTCTAATCTATGAAGTACTTTATAGTGTAATGAATATCTTTCATTTTAAAGATTTGTTGATTTTCTTATGACAAAATTATGAAACTTCAACATAGTATGCATTTTCTTTTGCAAAATGTTCCAATTTAGCTGATACTTTTTTGTCATAACAATTATGACAGATGGTTGTCAGTATTATGATACTCAGCAGATGTTTTTGGAAAAATTAATACCACAGAATCAACCCCTTTAAGATAAAAGTTTTTAACAGTGAGTAAGAAAATATATAATTATAATCTGTATCTCTGATGACTTCCTTTATCTAACCTCCCTTCCTGGTATATTAGTGAAATTTATATTGCTATAGATAGATTTCTCAATAACAAATTAGTTGCTTGGTAAACTATATTAACTTTTGGGGACATTAAAATGTTTCTTTTCAGAACATTTTGAAAGTGGAAATGAAATTATTCTCATAGGCACTATTGTACAGGTTACTAATAATTTGTTTAGTCATATCAGTTATATCTGACTTTAAGTGACTATATTTGGTGTTATTTTTGCGAGGATGCTGAAATATTTTGCCATTCCTTCTCCAGCTCATTTTATGAATGAGGAAACTGAGACTAAGAAGAGTAAGGGGCTTAAGTGTCTGGGGCCAGATTTAAACCCTATCCTCTCGGCTACTTAGCTTCTCTTGTCAAAGCATGCTAATTGTGTCTACTCTTTTCATATAGACAATGGAATGATATTATGTTGAGTGAAGCCTGCAGATTGGTGCTGGATGAAATTCAAATTCCACCAACAGCAGTGGGAGGCATGGTTGAATACAAAAGAACCCTGATGATAAGTTTCATCTTCAAATTCTACCTTAAAGTACTAAGAGAACTACATAAGCTGGTAAACTGCTTTTTTCCATCTTGAAGTTTATTAATATTTGTTCATGCTTTGTGAGCCTGTTTTCCCCAGAGCAGTCTTTAAAAAAGATTTTTTAAAGTCTAGGTTTTGCTATCAGATAGTATTTTTTATATTACCAGGTTATTTAAAATGTCTTTTTAATTATTGTATTAAAAATGATAAGAAAAAATAGAAAAGGAATACAAAAACAAAACAAAACATCGTCATGTGCCCAGCAGAACATCAGAAAGGATGCAAATATATATAACAATAAATTACTAGCTCAAGAAAGGCTATATGATAGTAGAAAAAATTATATTCATGAGTGTCCATTTTTTCTTTATTTCCTCGTAGGATGTTCTTTTGTGTTCTGCTGTGCGACTTTTTTTACCTTATTCTTTTTTTCCCTTTCATCCTCCACTTCTCCCAAGCAAACTATATTTAAGCAAGGATATATAAACACACACACACACACACACACACACACACACACACACACACATACATACTTAGGTATAGTCAGAAGCAAGATATTACTCTTCAAGTTCCTCTCACTTGGACATTACTAAAGAAAAAATGCTTCCTACCAAATAATCTTTTCAGTGGCATTCAACCTATAAAAGCAGTCTTTTTCTTATGAGATTTCTTCTTAGGAATTCATATTTCTTTTGCTTATTTATTATTTATTCTCACCTAGCCTCTTGATCATCATAGAAATCCTCTCCTCTCCTTTTATAAATCCTTTAAGCATATCTCTATAATTTCCCAAATACCAGCTTATATCAAATACAGAATGTATATGTTCCATTTTTTTTTCCGGATGATCAAGTGAATAGTTATTAAGTATCTCATTTTTTTTTCCTTTTTGAATTGATTTTTCTTGTGTAGCAAGACGCTTGTATAGATATATATGCATAAACAAGAGAACTGTTCGGTTCTGCAAACATATATTGTATCTAGGATATATTGCAACATATCTAACATATATAGGACTGCTTGCCATCTATGGGAGGGGGTGGAGGGAGGGAGGGGAAAAATCAGAACAGAAACAAGAGCAAGGGATAATGTTGTAAAAAAAATTACCCTGGCATGGATTCTGTCAATATAAAGTTATTATAAAATAAAAAAAAAGATATATATACATATATTGGATCTAACATTAAAAAAAAAACAACAAAAACAAAACTAGAGGAGATATTCACAAAGACAAAAGAAGCCAATTAAAAACCAACAATAACTTCTCTATAAGGAATTATATGTGGATATAATTTGCTATATCCTAACTTGCTATGCCCTGAACAAGATTTTTATGGCCACCCTACCTTTCCTTGCCATTAGGACTGGGAGAATTGAGTTAGGAAAAATCTTGGAACTTCAGTCACCTTTACATACTATTGTGCCATAAAACCCAGGTACATTATCTGGATCTTTGCAAGGATAATTCTTCTTCCTTTTGAGTATTGTCCCTTGCCTCTCTGTCTCCTATCCTTGACCTTCTTATCTTGACCCTTATCCTATCAGTATTAAGTTATGATCCTTTCCTGACTAAAACACTTTATAAGTTCTCTGCCTCATTTCCTTTGGGTTGGAATGATTTTTGAACATGAGTTCCATCTGGTTGGCTAGACTAAAATTCTCCACAATAAAAGATTAAAAACCAATCTCTGTCTTGCCTCAGTTTCTCTGGTATTACATATTCAAGAGGGGAAAGTGGATATTTAATGTTGTAGAGGATTTTCAAGCAGTTCTGATGTAAAGCCCAACGATGTGTAAGACTTTTAAAACACAAAAGCTTCACAGCAAACAAGAAAGGTAAATTTATTTAATTAATTAGATGTGACTATATGATTATGTAGGTAGCATAATAATAGAGAATGGAGAAACAAGAAAAACAAAGAGGTTGGTGGTGAATTGGTTCTGTTCTTGGGATTTTAAGAGGAAAGTAAAGGAGGGAATAAAATGGTATGGAAAGGTAAAAGAAGGTGAACTTACTATTCGTCATTTTGGGGGTGTGGAAGAAGAATATACAAATGTAAAAGAAAGAAGGAGGGCAAAGTGGACATTGGATAAACCTATTTTTTGAAATATACAAAGAAAGGTTAAACACACAAGCTTATGCAGAAAAATATGAAAGTCAACAAGGAAACAAGTGGTCATTGGGCAGGGTGAGCATAAGATGAGAGGATAATACCAGAGAGTTTATAGTCAAAAGAAAAACAAATTTCTTAATCCTGAAGGATAACTAAAGGGTTGGGAATAAGAAAATCAAAGAACTAGAATGTGTGGCAATTTTTAATTACTTATGAAGTAATGACTGCACAAATTATGGTATATGAATATGTATTCATGTATTCATGAATAAATATGTACTAATGTACTATAAAAAATGATTAAAGAGAAAACTTCAGAGAATCCTGGGTATAAAGTGATGTAGATTAAAGTGAGCAGAATCAGAAAAAAAAATTTATATAAGTATTCAATATGGTAAAGAAAGACAATTTTGGGAGATTTAAGAACTTTGATCAAAATATTGACCTACCATGTCTTTAAAAAAAAACAAACAATGATGAAGAATGTTGCCTATCTAACTTCTGATAGCAAGATAATAGATACATTTTAATATATGGCCAATGTGTTAATTTATTTTCTTTGTTCAAGTTTATTTGTTACAGTTATTTTATTCTTTCTTTCTTTTTTTTTTTTAATTGAGAAGGTAAGTTAGCAAATGTAATCTTCTCCCTACTCCAAATAAAGGCCATTGTAAAATTTTTAAAAACTCACAGAGGAGAGCAAGAGAAAGTTCAGATGGAAATAGAGTCAAACAGTTTAGTCTTGAACGTAATGGAGATTCATGGTTTCAAAAAGAATTCTCTTTTCTATGTGCATGAAAATAAACCTTTTGGTGTTTGTTAATAATAAAACACATTTTAAAAAGACAAGTTATTTTTAGGAACTCTGATCATGAATTTCCTTATTTGTAAAATAGAAATAAGAATAATACCTGTACCACCTTATTACATAGGTTTGTTGTGAAGATTTGGTGAGTTAAGACATGTAAATCTATTCTTGTAAAATTTAAAGTGCTATTTAAATGTACCTTTGTTATTGTACAGCTCCAGGGCCTAGCAAAGAGTCTGGAACTTATGAGGCATTTGAAAATGATAGTTGCATTGAAATGCTGTATGGGACCAACAAATAGATAGGAATTAGAGAGAGAAAAAAGGAAGCAAATCAAAGACAGAGTGAGGAGGAGGCTTGTTTTCCTCTGTGGTTCTACCAAGAGTTTTTGGAAATTAGGATGGAAGAGTATCTTTAAATGACTTCTTTCAAACTCATATTCAGTCACCTCCTCCCCAATATCCATCATTCCAATTAAGTAAATATGGCTTCTTGGCCAGTATGTTAGGGTGGGAAGGCTGATGCCAGGGACCACAAACTCTATGATCATTGTATCTTGCTCAAAGTTTTCTCGAGATCAGATTTTATTCTTTCAGTTTGATGAGGGGGGCCCCAAAACTCTTTCTCTTTCCCTCTCTCTAACTTCTGGGTGAGCCATGAGGTAAACCACTTGAGAAGCTCCTTGAAGAAGAGATTCTCTCTGTCAATAAAAAGTTATTTAAAAATAAATAATAATAATAATAATAATGATTAAAAAAAGGAGAGATTTTTCTTGAACCCTGCCTCTGCAAAAGACCAGAGCCAGGGAATCAAGCATTCTGTTATCTAGGTGGCATTGGTTGAGTTCCACTCCTACTTAGCTGAGTTGGAGATTCTAACCCCATTGAGACACTCAATCAATTCCAAGATTTTCTATTCTGATTCCAGCCCAGACTGCACCCAACCCCCATCAAGAGCTGCTAGCCTAGGCTTCTATTATAAAAAGAGCCAATTTGGGGCCTAGTCCTTGCAGAGAACCCAACCTGCCAAGGAACCTCTCTCTCTCCCTGGCATAGCAGCAACTTCTGTCCACTGAAATGATGTTCTCTTTCAGCATTACCCCCTCTTTTATTTCTTTCTCACCTATATCCCTAACAAGAGTTTATATCTCTCTGTCGGGATTTCTCTGCTAGAAACTTTGCTTCTCTGTCAGGATTCCTCCACTAGAAACTTTACTTCTCTGTCAGGACCTTGCCACCAAAGAATTCAGTCTTTCTATTCATGCATAGCTAAGACAGACTTCTCAATGCCGATAAAAAACTTCTTTTGCCAGTCTAGCTTTTCAGATTTGTAAATTCCTTTATACAAAGGACCTCTGCGCTGCCAGAAGAGGTTCTCACAACTCCCTGCCCTGCGCTGAATCCTAGGACAATCAAGGGGACCCTGTGCCGAACCTCACCATTTGGGGACGCAACCTCCAACCTCTTCATTTGGTTCCCTGAACCTGCCACTAACTTTATCATTTAACTCCCTGACCACCAGGAACCCTAACCTCATCAAGTTTAACTCATGATTTTTTTCATAGTGGAACTGGCAACTGAAGCCTTGGAAATTAATGGAAAATGTCACTTTTAAAGCTACCCCCAAACTGTGATAATCATGAAACATAAAAAACTTAATAAGAATTAAGAAAATATTTTTTTTTCTTTTTCAGAATCCCGGGATGTACCCAGAAATTCCAGAAACTTTCATGAGTGCTCTGGAAGAATTTCCCATCAATATTCCAAAAGGAATACAAATGTTCCAGGTTGGTAGCACCATTTGAAATAGTCCAGGCAATAAAATTCAAGATGTCCATAGTAATTCATAATTTAGAAATATTTATTTGTAACTGGCCTAGATGGTGTTCATGGCCAGGATGGACCTCCAGAAGGATTCTGGCATGGTTCAATGCCCAACTGAAGTAGGGGCAGCCTTATAAGCATTCTTGTTCACCCTTGCTGGCACCTTTGACATTAAACAGTGACTCCACTTTACAGGACAAAAGATACAAAGGCAGGTGTTTTAACATAGATAGGGATCAGGGTTAGGTGACCACCCTCGTGGAACAGATATCCTTGGGAGATTGTTGATCTGGCACTTTGAAGTGCAAAAGAAGTCCCCTAATCTAGCTGAGCAGACCCTTCTCTGCCAGCCCCCGGCCATAAGACTGAGGGAGGGGAGGAGAGGCCAGTCCTTTGCCCATTTCACATTTAATTTGAAAACTGAGAGGAAACTTCATATTCTTGAGGCTAGCAAGGATTCCTCATGCCCTTCCCCATTTTCAGCAAGCATATTTCTTTTTAGGGACTTTGCTGCAACTAAGTAGACTTGATCATTGTCATTTACATATGATTTTCTCCATTCTGGTTCCAAGCTTTTACCGAAGGAAATTTTATCTGAATTTCTACTTTGAGACTTTCATTAAAAATGTCCTTTTTGTTGTTTTGTAACATTTCATGTTTTTCCATTAATATTCGATGCAAATCTCATCTCCAGGAAGCATGCCCTGATTCATCTCATTTTATTTTGACCATTCTTTTATGCTTCTCTTCATGCTCTCTAAGCAGTACCTGTTATGTCTTGCTTTTTAGAGCCCCAAGTTGAGGTGACAAAACATATCATTAGAGTCCCCATGCCAGGGTGATTAAAATATCCTGCTTTCTAGAGCCCCTAAATTGGGGTGACAAAACTTACTGTTGCTTTCTAGAGTCCCCACACAGTATGATTAAAATATATATTCCTAGTGGAGAAGTGATGAAGCAGGACTCCTGAGGATGGTGGAAAAATGGAGTCCCTTTATTTCAAGGATTTTCCCCTTTATATAATGTAACAAAAATAACACTGTGCACATGGGACCACATAAACAACTTGCTATTGTACATAGTTTGCCACCTGGTATCCCTCTTCTACCTGGTATCACTCTGCTTTAATCTCAACAAAGGTTGTCACCACCCCCTGACTTCTCAGGAAGGCCAAGAGCACTTAGGGGAAATGGGGAGTCTAACCAGACATTGTTAGCAGATTTTCTCTGGGCTGAAGGGTCTTATACCTTACCCAGAGTTTCCCCACTGACTGCGACCCTCTACACTACCCTGTCCTTTAATTAACGTGCAATACTAAATATATTGCATACTATATACATTCTATATAGAGATATATAATATTATATAAGATATGTATGTAACATGAATATATACATTATAGGATATATACATACTATATACTAATATATAAGATGGCATATAACATGTACAATACTAATATACACTCTATATAATATATACTATTTATTACATATATACATGTTATATGTATGTAAATATGCTATGCATTATATGTATATGCTTCACATTAATATGATAATGTGTGTATGAACATAGTATTCATACATAGTATATGTTGTATATATGCATATACATAGGTCTCTATATTTATATTTGCATATAACACTATATGTAATAATATAGCATATATTATATATGATATGATATAGACTATAATATGTTGATACACAAAACTATATATTTTACTGTATATAATACCATATATATAATGGTAATATATTGCTGTATATGTGGGGAAGGATGCAGTAGTGGATAGAATGTTGGAGTCAGAAGACCAGAATCTGAAACTTTTCTTAGATTCTGATTCTATAACTTTGAACCAGTCACATTAACTCTGATCTCAGTTTCCTCATATATAAAATTCGTATAATAGTAGCATCTACCTCAAAGGGTTACTGTAAGGATCAAATAGGACAATGATAAATATTTAGATAGGTATCAGTACAAAAGAATTTAAGCAAATTTAATATCTTGAGAGATATTAAAATTTCAAATGGCTTAAGACTTATAGGGATACCTTGTATATGGAAATTGTTTGGAAATCTGAAAGCACTATATAAAAGTTAGCTATTATTACCGTATAACAATACTAAATAATTTGCAAGTTTTAAAGTGTAAATATCTAGTACTATGTTCAGCACACAAGTGTTCATAAACAAATACCTGATGGATTGATAAGAATATTTAGTAAATCATTGCCTCTATGTTGTTTTTCTTTTTCTTAGAGTTTATCAATGGCTCAGAAATATTTCTATGATTTTTTTTGATGGATAAAAATGTCTAATGGTGGATTAATTTACTTTTTTACATTTGTCAGTGTGTAGATCCTCACCAATCTCCCCAAGATCCAGTTGGACATCCAGTCATGCACCAGTCAGGGATTAAACATGCCACTGGGGAAGCTGTCTATAATGATGACATACCCCGAGTTGACAAAGAACTTCACCTGGCTGTAGTGACCAGTACCAGAGCACATGCAAAAATCTTGTAAGTAAACAAAAAAGACATCTTACAAAGCTATTGAATATTTTTACAATAAAAAAAATAGATTCTCAGTTCTATACTAGAGTCCTTTTATACATCTTCAAGTCTTTTAGTAAAAAGTAATTGATGTTTATTTATTGCAGAATAAAAAAGAAATACATGACTCAAGAGAGTCAATATCTGTTCAATATGATACAATCCAGTAGGGAGAGGGAGAGAGGATAGAGCAAAGTATGCCTGAAGGATAACATAGTGGCTATGAAAATATCACAATACATTACATGTGATTTCATAAGTCCATTGTGATTTCTTTTTTTTATTTGGAATTACTTAAAGTTACTGTTCCGCAATAAACACATATTAGAATTAACTTTGCAGCAATCATGTAATTCTCTGGGCCCATGTCACCCAGGAGTATTCTAGAACCAGTTTTTTTTGGCTTTGCAAGATGATAGTTAAATGTGAGCCTCTGTACTTGAAAAATTGGTAAATAATACAAATCACAGTTTGATTTTATTGATCTCTAGACTTAAGATGATGGAAAGAATGTTAATACTGCAGATTAAACTTAAAAGTATGCTGTGAATCCATTTTGGAGGAAGAATAGTTGTTAATCTTTAACCAGCACATCCCAGCTATCCCATTCTCCTTTCTCCTCTCATGATTTCATGAAAGCTTCAATTAAAATTCCACCTTCTTTTGTAAGCTGTCTGTAACTTCTCTAAATTTCAGTGCCTTCCCTCTGTAATTATCTCTTATTTATCTACTATATAGCTTGCTATGTATGTATTTGCAAGTTGTTTCCCCATTAATTTATAACCTCTTTGACAGCAGGGCAATATTTTACCTCTGAGTATTTCCAGTGTTTATCATAGGGTCTGGTACATAAAATCATTTAATAATATTTATCAGTTGATCGATCATTACTATTCCCTAGTACCCTCATGACTTAGGTTACTAATGTCTATTGATAGTTCCTTGCTAATATCTGTGGATATTACTTAGTTGTTAGATTAGATACTGGGTCTATAAAGAATAGATTTGGGTTGATAAAGGTGCCTCAACTTTTCCATAATCTTAACTACTCTACCTTTAGCTTTGACTCTGCTAGCCTACAGGCCTGAGGGAAACATACTCTTTCCTGTTTCGACCCACACTTGAAATAATACTTTATATCTGGCTTCCTAACATGCAAGGAAGGAACTTAGAATTGCTTCCTTTGTCCTAGAACCATTTGATAAAGAAAACTTTTACTTTTCTGGACTCAGAAGTTTTCATTTTGAACTTTGGATTTTTGGTACCAATATAGTAGTTGCTTGTTACAATTTCCTAGAGATTCGAAAGTCTCCAATCTTGGAAATTTTTTCTTGCTCATCTCTTTATTCTCACTTGAGGATTAGAGGAAAGGGAGCATTTGAGAACTTTTTGAATGGTTAAGGATTAGAATAAAATACAAATAGATCAAGATTCGAGATTTGGACAAAGTGAAAAGCTGAGATGTCCCATAGTGAAAGTCAGCATAAGGAGCAGTGCCAATAGCTGCCAGGAACTCATTATGAAATAGTCCTTCAGGTTATAAAGGTTTAATATGACACATATTGTGTTGTAATCTCAGCACTCTGTTTGTTCTACTTGCTGACTTCTTCAGAAGTACAAACTAAAAGCAGTTCCTACCTTCCTTCCAACACACCCAAATTCATTTCCCAGAAGAGTTCACACCACCATCACCTACTATGAAAATGGGAGTAACTGTGTCAGTAGGATTGGCAGACTGACCTCCATGATTTGGGTTCTTCCTTATGGTTTTCAAGATTTCTGGTGTCACAATGAGAAATAATCATTAGCACACATCTACAATTCAATATTAAGATCAAGATCATGGTATCACAATCTATATTGTTAATTCTAACATTTTCCTTCCAAGGTCAATTGATTTTTCAGAAGCCCTAGAATTACCAGGAGTCGTTGATGTGATAACTGCTAATGATGTCCCAGGAGAAAATAACCATGAAGGGGAGATATTTTATGCAGAAAATGAGGTGTGCTATCTTTTTCAGGACCAATGAGGAACTTAATATTCAGTTGATTATTTTTATGTATGATTTAATTGTCTAAATATGTTGCCTTAATTATCCAGAATAGTCATTTGTTTCTTTGACGCAATCGTATAGATTAAATGCATCATATACAGATACTCATAGACAGAAAACTTATGTCTGAATCCCAGTCATAGTACCATCAGTGAATTTCTTACTTTTTCTATTTATATTCCCAGTTTAGTATAGCACATTAATTGTTATATTTATTTTGTTTCTAGCTGTGTAACTTTGGGAAATTTACCTTATTTCTCCAAAATTCTGTTTTCTTAGCTGTAAAATGGATGTAATAGTATTTTTTTTTTGCTATTTGACTCACAGTTTTGGAAATCCAACAAAATAATGGAGGGAAACTAAATTCTTTTCCTGGATAAGTTGTGGAGAAGTGTGTTGTGTCCTGTTTTCTAGAGCCCTCAAGCTGGGGTGATAAAATGTCTCATCCTAGTGGAGAAGTGATGAGGCAGGAATCCTGAGGATGAGGGAAAATGGAGTCTGTTTATTTCAAGGACTTTCCCCTTTTTATACCCTCATACCCTTATATAACAAAACCACTGGGCATGCACCCAATATATACTGAGCATGTGGGACCATATAAACAACTTGCTATTGTACGTAGTTTGCCACCTGGTATCACTTCCACCTGGCATCACTCTGCTTCAATCACAGCACAGGTTGTCACTGCCCCCTGACTTCTCAGGAAGGCTGACAGCCCTTAGGGGAGATGGGGAGCTAAACCAAACATTGTTAGGAGGTTCCCTCTGGACTGAAGGGTCATACTTTCCCCACTGTCTGTGACCCTCTTCAGTAGTGGAAAAAACAATGAATTTGGAAAAATGAGAATTTGGGTTCTAAGCATGCTTCTGGTCCTTACTACTCATGTAACTGTAAGCAAGTCTTTTCATCATTCCACATGTCAATTTTCTCACAAGAAGAATGCATGAGGATACTTTACTAGATCATAGCTAAAATCTCTGCCAGCTCTGAATTTATAAATTGTAATTTTATTTCCAGGAATAAGGAATAATAATAGTTAACATTTATATAATGCTTAATATGTGTTGGGCACTATGCTAAGCATACTACTACTAATAATGATAATAGCAGCTAACATTTAAATAGTCCTATGTGCAAAACACTTGTGAAGTGAATAGAAATGCTGGACCTGGTATCAAGGATATTCTCCTTAGGTCAAGTCTGACCAGAAATACTTATTGACTGTGTGGACAAGTCAATCAACCCTAATTGCCTCAGTTCCTTATTTGTAAAAATGATATGGAGAAGGGAATGGCAAACCACTTCAGTCTCTTTGCCAAGAAAAACCTTTATAAAGTCATGAAGGGCTGATAGGGAATGAAATGACTGAAGAAAAACATGTGCTGAGCATGTTATAATTAGTATCTTATTTGATCCTTGTTACAATCATGGGAGGTAGGTGCTATCAATGTTTTCAGTTTACAAATGAGAAAGCCGAAGAACATGATATTATCTACTTGCCCTGTGTTTTTTGGGAAATGAAATAAACTCTTATCAACAGAGTATAAAATTTATGGTGACTACTCTCATGAAATAAAAGATAATATTTGGTTGTATCATAGGTGATTTGTGTGGGTCAGATTGTCTGTACTGTGGCTGCAGATACATATGCCCATGCAAAGCAAGCAGCTGACAAAGTGAAGATTAGTTATGAAGATATGGAGCCAAGAATCATAACCATAGAGGTAATCACCCTATTTCCTATTCTTGCTGGTAAAAATGATGGAGGTTTTCTCAGAAATTAGCACATCACTTCACAAACTAGCCTCATTCAGGATGGACTTCCTCCACTAGTGGCTCATGGCTGCTTTATCCAGTGGGTACACTTCTTTATCTAGCTACTTCTTCCCCTTTTATTTATTTCTACCTACTTCATGCTTTGTTGGCAACCTCATCCTAGTGTTTCTTTATGTTCAGCTCTGCCCGGTGGTAATGATGGCCTTTCCCTTTGCAAACAGAACTGGGTAAACTATAGTAGACTAATTACTGATTCCTATTTTATATAAAGAAGCAGAAGGTATAGAATTGACTGTAATGAGTTGCCCTTGAGTCTTTAGTCCAGGCTATAGCTTTAGTGGTAGAAGCTCAAATAGAGGAAAGGTTTTTTTTTCCTTATGAGGTTCATTGTGTCCAATGTGAACTTTACCATCTGGCTCTTGGAAAGATGCTGTTTCACAGAATCAGTTATTTCCATTATACTTGATATTGTTGGTTCTTTATAGACAAAACCTAGAAGAACCTTCACAAATTCCAGGATAGTGGTGGAGGAGCCTTACACTGTTTAGTATGTATACCAGTGGGAATAGTTGTGATAAGGAGCTGCAAAATTAGATTCTATAACAAGGAATATATATATGAATCCTTGTTTTTCTGAATTCCATCTACTTCTTTGGGGAATAGATTGCCTAAGGTACAGTGGGACACCACAAGGTAACCTTGAATTATTTGGGTATTTGTGATATTTTATGACAACAGCTCTTTGAGAATAAATACTCATTTCTTCTGTAATCTTCTTCCCAGAGTATATATTCAATAAATTCATGGAATGAATAAATAAAGTAAATGATGTTTATGAACAAATCAAAATTATACCTCTGTTTATTGTCACTGAAATAGGTCTGTGAGAATTTGAGGCTAGGACAGCTAACAATGACATTAAAACTCCTCTGAAAAATATCTTAATGTGTCTGTTTATTTTTTTTCTGCACAGGAAGCCATAAAACATAATTCCTTTTTATTTAAAGAGAAGAAAATAGAAAAGGGAAATGTAGAAAAAGCATTCAAATATGTAGATGAAATCATTGAAGGTAAGTTTTTCCTTATGTGGGATGCGTAATTTGCAGGTATCCTTCAGAGAGCTAGTAATGTTAACTGAAAATTAGGATAGAGATTGGATCTGGATATATAGATCTGTAAGTAACTATGTATAGAAATTATAGTTGAAATTATAGAACCTGGGTTCTAAGAAAAAGCAGAAAAAAGACTCAAGACAAATTTTTGTCAGATATTCATGATTGGGAAAGTGGGAATTACATCTAGAATGCAGAATATGGAGGAAGGAAAGAAGATGAAGGAACAATCTTTCAGTAGAAGGAGTATCAGAAGACAAGTACCATCCACGTTCTATATAACCAATTTTTTGATCTGGGATGTGATTAAATGTTTATGAGAAGCTTAAGAGTAAGGAAACTCTGCTAATGAAGTTGCTTTGCAGATTATTACCTTAAGCATATGGGGGTTAAATTATTACCCTAAGCATATGGAGGTTATTGTCTTAAGCATATGGAAGGCTACAAATCTAATATATATATATCAAAGAAAGATTCTGATCCCATCTCTTCCTGACTCCCAGTCTAAGACTCTATCCACTATAGCAAAGTGACTCAATAAACTAACTCAATGTAAGGAACTAAATATTTAAATCAATTTATTAATATTTCAATATTTAGAAAGTGATTTTATCATGACATATAAGAGGTGAAATCTGTTCCTCTCCAGCCTATGGATCCCTTACCTCCAGGCACAGTAGGCTTGACCATTTCACTTCCTTGTATGTACAAAACAGTGTCCATCCACACACTGATGTGGGAAACTGGGGAATGTATAGATAATATCCCAGTCACTAATACAGGTAGACAATGTGTGACTTATCACCCAGGAGACGTAGTAGCATCAGGTTTACTCATACAGAATCCTAATAAGCAGCCTCGTGATAGTCACCCAGGTTCTGACTCCAGACCACAAAAACCAGAAATATATTGGACAGCAGCAGTAACGGCTGATCGACCTATGCTCACTATCTATATAAATGGCCTACCATTGGAAGGATTGGTAGACACAGGTGTGGATCGTACAGTTATTAGAGGTGCCAGTTGGCCCAGTCACTGGCCAAAGATTAAAGCAGATACCTATATGTCTGGAGTAGGAGGATCAATAGCAGCTGAAGTTAGTGCTGCCCCTATGAGATGGACTTTTGAAGGCAAAACAGGAGTTTTTACTCCTTTTATAGTTAAAAAAATCCCCATCAATCTGTGGGGAAGAGACGTTTTACAACAATTGGGGTTAAAAATGAGTACTTCGGTTTTTTAATCAGGGCTGCTGTTGAAGGCCTGCCAACACTTTCACCTATTCCTATCCAATGGAAAACTGATACACCAGTGTGGATAGAACAGTGGCCCTTAAGTAGCGATAAAATTCAGGCCTTATTAGATATAGTACAGGAGCAGCTTGAACAAGGGCATTTACAACCTTCTCTAAGTCCTTGGAATTCACCAGTGTTCGTTGTAAAAAAGAAATCGGGAAAATGGAGGATGCTCACTGATTTAAGAAAAGTGAACGAACAGATGGAAACTATGGGAACTCTTCAGCCTGGACTTCCATCTCCTACTCAGCTTCCTAGAGAATGGCCTCTTTGGGTTATAGACATCAAGGATTGTTTCTATTCCATTCCTCTGGATAAGGAGGATATGAAGAGATTTGCCTTTTCGGTGCCCAGTGTCAATTTAGCTGAGCCTTATAAAAGATATGAATGGACGCTTTTGCCACAGAGTATGAAGAACAGCCCCACTATGTGTCAAATGTATGTTGCTGCTGCTCTTGCTCCAATAAGAAAAGCATTTCCAAAAGTTATGCTATTACATTATATGGATGATATATTGGGATGTGCACCGGAGGAACAAATTCTAGAAGCATGTCTACAAAAAACCATAGAAACACTAAGATACTACAAACTTCATATCGCTACAGAAAAAATTCAAAGGCATACTCCTTTTCAATATTTAGGATATGAAATATATCCTAAGGCACTTACTCTACAAAAACTGTCTTTAAGAACAGAGATGTTGAACACCTTAAATGATTTCCAAAAATTAATAGGAGATATCCAATGGATGCGTCCAGTATTAGGTTTAACTACCAATCAATTGCAACCCCTATATGACATTTTAAGGGGAGACACTGCTTTAAATTCACCACGCCAGCTTACAAAAGAAGCTCAAGAGACCTTGAGAGAAGTTGAACTGGCTTTATCCAATGTAGTTGAGAGAGTAACTCAAAAACCCTTGGAAATATCAGTTTTTGCTACGAAAGAAGCACCCACAGCAGTCCTTCATCAAGGAGACAGTGTGATAGAGTGGGTGAACCTCCCAGCACAACCAGAACAAAGCCTTACGCCTTACCCAGTGCTTGTGGCTAGGATTCTATTAAAGGCCATTAAGTGAGCAATACAATTATCTGGGACAAGACCTGACAAGATATATACCTTCTATACAAATGCACAAATTAATGCATGCTGTGAAACCATCCCAGAGTGGCAGATTTTATTGGCCATGGCTCCAAATTTTGCACATGGATCTCCATTAAAGATAACCAGACTACTGCATAATTGGCAATGGATTTTTGAAGAGAAGGTTTCTAAGGTTCCTCTTGAAGGACCAACCATCTTTACAGACGCAGCCAAACAAAATATTTGTGCTGTATACTCTCATGATCTAACCGTAAAAAGAGTAGTCAGAACTCCTTTTCAGTCCACTCAGCAGAACGAATTATATGCGATCATGCTAGCTCTCACTTATTACCCAGGCGACATAAATATAATATCTGATTCAGCCTATTCAGTAGGTGTGGTACAAAGAATTGCCACAGCCCAAATAAAATTTGCAGCTTCTAATATATATCAGCTCTTTAAGGAACTTCAAGAGCAAGTGAGAAAGCATCCAGGAAAGATTTATATCCTGCATGTCCATTCACATAGTGGACTTCCAGGTCCTATTTTTGATGGAAATTCAAAGGCAGATAGCCTTTTAACTATGTTGGCCAGTACGCCTTTATTTCAGGAGGCCCAGGAATCCCATTCTAAATACCATCAGGCTGCTCGAGCTTTGCGTTTACAGTTTGGGATTACAAGAGAAGAAGCTAGGAGCATAGTGAAAAGCTGTACAGCTTGCCTTCCCTTCCAAGCTCCTACACTGCCTCCAGGGAAGAATCCTCGTGGTTTGAGACCCAATGAAATCTGGCAAATGGATGTGACTCATTATAAATCTTTTGGTCGTCTGTCTTTTATCCACGTTGTGGTAGACACCTTTTCAGGATTCACTTTTGCCATACCAGCAGCAAAAGAGACAGCCCGAGTGGTCACTGAATTCCTCATTCAAGCATTCGCAATTATGGGTGTGCCACAAGAAATAAAAACAGATAATGGACCGGCATATACCTCCAAACATTTTGAACACTTTTGTGCACAGTATAAGATTTTACACACTACTGGCATATTCTTCAATCCTCAAGGTCAAGCAATAGTAGAAAGAAGAAACAGAGACATTAAGACACTCCTCCAAAAACAAAAGAAAGGGGGAGCCACGGGTAACCCTAGAGAACTTCTAAATTTAGTTCTCTATACCATTAATTTTTTAATCTTTGATAAAGATGCACTGGCTCCAGCAGACAGGTTTTATAACCCACCAGAAGAGCAGTGTCCAATGCGAGCAGCTCCACTATCTTTAGATAATCGCCAGGTGATGTGGAGAGACCCAGAAAGTGGTGAATGGAAGGGACCAGATAGGCTAACTGCTTGGGGGAGAGGATTTGCTTGCATCTCTACAAGTGGAGAAGGAATCAGATGGGTGCCTACGAGCCGCATTCGCCTTGTCCATCGCAGAAAGATGGAGCAGACCCTTGAAACAAAGGAGAAGACCCAAGAAATATCGGGTGGTTCTGTTGCTGATTGTGCTCACAAGAATTATTAGATTCCTGGCACATGAACTAATGGACAATGGAATCCTATTGGACTGTTTCTAGGACTTATGGACATGTGTAAATTTTCAGATTGATTCTTGTTATTTGTTACATTACTACTAGCCTGTGTTATATTGCTATGTGCTCATGTAAATTATGTATAATGCCTCCCATATTGATGGATTTATGTATACCATGTATATCTGTTACAAAGTTCTGGCCCATATTGATGGATTTATGTGTACCCCCTCAGAAACCCCCTATGTTTTAAAAAAAAAGAAAGGGGGAGATGTTGGAATCCTTACTAACTGCTAAGTAATTAGAGTTGATCTAATCTTACAAGAAGTTGTTTTGGCCAGAACCTGAAACAAGGTACTAAGTAGAACTAATCAAGACAAGGCTTGTGTTCCCACCTTTACTCAAGGGAGTCCACACCTTAAAACTCTTTGGGCCAGAGAGCACTATGGGAGAAAACCCATAATCCCATTCTCTCAGAAGGTTCAGATATAAGGCGAGACAGCCATTCCAGAATACACTTTTTTCCTCTTGGCTGGCTGATCGCGCTGGACTCGAGAGGAACGACTCTGCTGCAGAGAACACTTTTGACGGACTTCAGTGGAGCTACGCCAGAAGCCCTCTCTCCGCAGCAAGTTGGTGACGGGGCTCCCCAGAAGGAGATAAGAGAGATCTTCCATCTCTGTTGGAGGCAGAAGAAAGCAGAGGCAGAGGCTGAAGGACAGAACCTTTGGATTTGGAGACATCCGAAGGGCTCTAAGCCTCTAAACCGGCTGTGCCCTGAGAAGAACAAACTCCAACATTTGAACTCTAACAATTATGTCCATTCCAGAGTTGAAGAAACTGAGATTCAGAAAGATAAAATCATTTATACATAGTTACAAAGCTAATGATCCATAATGGAATGAAAATTTGAACTAAGAGCTCTTGATGTTATTGAGTGTTCCTTCTGCTTCATCATGCTGCCTCTCATCATAACTATCAAATGCTATCCAAAGTGCCCTGCTTCAGTGGTTTGATAAATTCTGTCTGGAAATTCATGAAATTGGTTCATACTCTCTTTGATATCCTCTCCATAGTGGATGTGTAGGGAAGAATAGAAGAGAATCTAGTTAGGACTCCAAATATAAGTTGACAATTATTATCTTTTTTAAAATCATTTTTTATTATCTAAAAATATATTTTCATGATCCTAGGGAAAGAAACTTTGATAGTCATTTTTGTTTTGCTAGTTTAGGAAGATATCTCTTTTATATCTTTCTCCTTGAAAGAGACAATCAAACTTTCCCCTTTCAAAAGTATCATTCTTTTTTCAATGAATGCAGTTCAAATCCCTCTTAAAAATCAAGGAAATAAAGGTTTAGTTACTTCATATTATCTGATCTAATCATCTAATCCCTAAAAAATGTCTAGAAGTTGTTTTTAGACAAACATAAATCTAGAGTATGTAGAGTATAAATCTAATCTATACGCATATATATGTGTGTGCATGAATATATATGTATATACACACATATGCATTTGTATACACATTCACACATACATGTATATATTTGTATGTATACCTAAATCTATTTCTATCTCTATGTCTATCTCTATCTATCTATCCCAACCTAAAATCTCTATATCTTGAGGCCCTGTCAGTATTGGATATATCTTGTGGACAGTTCAGATAGATCCTAATAATCAATTTCTCAAGGCCATTTTTCAGAGCAATGTGAAAATTATAATGGCAGGATGTTGGTTCATTTACATATATATGTATATGTATACATGTGGGTATATATGAAAAATGCAAATAAAGCTTTGTACTACTTCAGTCTTTTCCCTAGGAACACTATCCTAGAAGAAAAATGTATATGGTTTAAGGATTCTTAATTCCTCATTCCTACTTTTTTAGATATAATATTCATTCATCTTTGTATATTATTCCTAACCAATAGAGATATCAGCAACATGTACTAAAGTTCAGTTTCTTTTCTCAATTGGATTGACCATAAAAAGGCTTTAAAGTCAATGATAAAACAAAAATAGCATAATATAGTCTAAAGCTAAGATTCAGTTTCTCTTCCATCCATAAAACTGATAAGCTGAAACCTGAGACAGAAAAAGGATAATCTAAAGGTCCATTGGATAGCATTGCTTAATGACCAAAAGTACACAAGAAATAACTTTAGCTCACTCCATCCCAAAGCTATGCTTACTGACTCAGATACTTTAAAACAACAAACTACCCTAATGAAACAGGATACTCATCTTCTGAAAGAGAAGGGAAAGCCTTTGACTGCAGATTGAAAAATAAATTTTATATGTGGCCAATATAGAAATTTGTTCTATTTGACTATATGTATTTCTTACAAAGGTTTTCTTCTTCTTCTTTTTTTAACTAAGGGATATAGGAAGAGAAAAATAAATTTATGCTAATTGGAAAAAAAGCAAAACTTATCTTGTATCACTGAGTAGTTAGGAAGGATCATTAATATATAGCTCAACCTAATTTTGGTCCCTTTTAAAGGAAAACAGGAATATGGGCAAGCTAGGAAGAACGCAAACATTATATTAAAAATAAATGTGTGTTAAACTATATTTTAATGTTGCCTCTGTCTTTCTTCTATGAGGTTATTTTGAAAAAGAAATTGAGTTTACCAAGCAAAATTTTCAAATAATAGAATGAGATATATTGAAAGGAAATGGATTGTAACTCTGGGAATAATTTTACCTAAGAAGGGCTTAATTCCTATGGGTGTCCAAGTGCCTTACAAAGATTGAAAATATATGACAATAAGAGTTCCTTCTCACTTAACTAAGCCTAAGGTGAAATCAAAGGTGAAATGCTTTAATACAAAGCAGAATAAAATAATTACAATATGCTTACCATAGACTTATAAAGGTGGGAGCTGGAAAGGAATTGAGAAATCATCTAGACTCATGTCTTCATTTTATAGATAAAGAAAACGAGGTACAGAAAAGCTATATCTTTTGTCCATGGTCAGAAAGATAGCTAAAGATGCAGTCAGGACTAGAATATATAATTTTAAATCAAAAGAAAGAAAGAAAGTAACATTTCTAAGCTAATATATGTTTTTTTTCTGTATCAAGTGAATATAATAAATGATTATGTAAAACTTTACTTTTCCTTTCCTTATAATTACAACAGGTGAAGTCCATGTTGAAGGGCAAGAACATTTTTATATGGAAACACAAACTATACTGGTTTTCCCAACAGAAGATAAAGAAATGATGATATACACAGGAACACAGCACCCAACCCAAGTTCAGGTAAAATGGGGGCATTTTCAGAAAGCCTTGTCTTCTTTCCTCTTTTGGATCATGCCATAAGTTTGTTATTGATGGATGCCATCACAGTATTATAGATGGAGCATAATGGTCCTATAGTCTTTAAATATCAAATTATCACCTTCCTTTCTAGCACACTGTTCATGAAATCCAGAATTTTAAAAACAAACAAAAATAGAACAGATGGCTCCTTAAAAAGCTTTCAGAACAATTAGAAGGTTTTTTACATTCCCAAATCCTAAGTTCTCCATCTCTCCAAGAACATGATTATATAGCTAAGTTTAAAGAAAAGAAACTGCAAAATTTACATTATTCTTTGAAAGTTGTTTTTCAAATATTGATTGCCATGTGTGTTTCCTACCTTAGCCAATTATGAATGTGTAAAAATAATATGATAGAATTGTAGAGCCATCCTATTTAGTAAAATAACCTGCAACATTGTTTTATGAAATGTAATAATATTTCTCCAATAACAGAAAAAACGCCACATCCATTTTCTCTCAAAAATGCAGTCTCATATCATTCTATACAGAAACAGACGTAGCAAAAATAATTGAAACTAATGATGCAATTATATATTAAAGGAAATTCTACCTGTATTTTCATTATGTATTAAATTTTAGAGCTGTATAAGTGAATACTTAGGAAAACAGTACACAGTAGCCATAACAATGTAAATGAAAAGAATAAATACCAAGCTTAATACCAAGGAATTAATATGAAAAGATCTCTTTCCCATTATTACTAGAGATTGGGAAGTCCAGATGATAAAACACTACAAATAATGCCAGTCATTTTTGATATATTTATTGGTTTTCCTGGATGAAAATTTTCAACCTTGACTTTAGAGCTAATTGCATGTAGATTTAACTTTCTATAGCAGTTATAATTTTTAATTCATTTTTATTGTCTGCTTATTCACTTTTTTGTTTGTTTGTTTTGTTTTGCTGAGGCAATTGGGATTAAGTGACTTGCCTAGGGTCACACAGCTAGGAAGTGTTAAGTGTCTGAGACCAGATTTGAACTCAGGTCCTCTTGACTTCAGGGATATTGCTCTATCCATTGCACCACCTAGCTGCCCCTGCTTATTAGTTTTTAAAAAATTAACTAGTTTATTTCACTTCTTTATGTCCAGGCTAACCTCTTTTCTGAGCCTTAATTCCATATCACCAATTACATTTTGGTTATCTAAAATTATATATACCATAGATATCTCAAGCTCAATATGGTCAAAACAGAATTAATTTTCCCTCTATTTTACCCCCCCTCTCCCCAGCATGTGCCTCTTCCTAATTTCCCTAGTATTCTTTAGGGTACTAGGTTTACAATCTTGTCATTCTTAACTAATTCTTTACTCATACTCACCTCATATATCAAATTCATATATAACACATTGTCAACTTTTGTACTTTCTACCTTCACATTTTTAGTATATGTCACCTTCCTGGCATTCAGCTTCAGCCCTGGTTCAAACCTTCTTTATGTCATGTACAACCACTTTCTAGTTGGTCTTCCGCCTTAATTTTTCTACAATCCAGTGGCATAGGCTATTTCTTGAACAGGACAGACTCTACATCTTCTGAGTATACCTTCTCCCTGACCACTTACACTTACATGCTTACAATGTTCTCCCTCCTTACTTCCACTTCTTAGCTTTCCTGCACTCCTCTGTTGTTACTTTTCATTTACTCTGAAAGTATTTTGGTCACAGTTAGTTTTTTTTTTTTTTTTTTGTCATTCCTATTAGAATGTTTATTTTTGGTGGGACAGTGACTATGTTTTTTCTTTCTTTGTAATTCTAGAAGTTAACACAGTGCTTAGTATATAACAAGCTCTTAATCAATAAGTACTTAATTCACTGACCTAATAAGTTACTATTCTAATTTTCATCTTATCTATAAAACTTAAATTGACTCATCATAAAAACAAGACATTGCCTCTTGTAGAACTTTGTAGCTGCTGCTTTGGGTGTCCCAAGGAACAGGATTATGTGCCACATGAAACGAACTGGTGGAGCCTTTGGAGGGAAAATGACCAAGCCTTCTCTGCTGGGAGCTGTTGCTGCAGTGGCTGCTCACAAGTAAGATTTTTTTGTAATCAAAAAGATTAATAATTATTTATATTAAAGACTCACTGGAGAGAGTACTGGATTTAGAGTCAGGAAAGCCTGAATTCAAATCCTGCCTTAGACACTTAATAATTATGTAACCCTAAGTGAAACACTTCAGTTTCCTCATCTGTAAAATAGAATCATTATTATATTTACCTTCAAAGGTAATTGTAAGGATCAAATTATATAAAATTACACAACAAATACTTGCTATATGAATACTATCATCAATATAAAAAAATCCTAATACTAAATATGATCTTTTGGTCTTAATAATTCCATCCAGACATTTTTATTAAGCATATTTCACATATCATTCATTGTCTTCAGAATATTGAATTTGTGGTTTCTAACCAAAATTGTATTTTAATTTGTAAGAATAATTCAGAATGTGAATTAAAATTATATCATGAAGTTTATCAACAAAACATATAATTCAGAGGACATTGCAATGTTTGTTCATGAATCCTCCTAGATCTGTATTGTTAGTGCCTTTTTTTGAAAGGGAAAAGAGGACATTACAAAATTTCTAACAATCACACATGTTTTTCCTTGTGTCTGGCATTTTCTGTAAGACATTATACAACAGCAGAACATAGAAGAAAAAGCATGAAAGTATCTAGTGTGATATTAATAAAATTGCTTCCATGGTGGATATATGTTTTTTAATACATATGTGGAATTAGAGAATAACAAACTTGAAATTGTTTTGGATCTGTGAAGTAGGGATTGGATTGCACTTATATAGATAGATTGTTCCCAACAATTTACACTCATTATTTTCTTCCTTGAAATAAGAGCCAATTTATTAAGAATGTAAACTTAAATTTTATGTTGATCATATTGAAAAAGGTTGACCCCTAAAAATTTGCTTATCAAAGAGATAGTTTAATTTTTTATATAACTGCTTTGAATTACTTGTCCTTGGTCTTTGTCCCCCTTACCTCTAGTAGCAATTTATAATTTATAATTTACAAACCACAATTAGAGAAAAATATATAGGGCTAATGCTCAGAGAAGAAATACACATTCACACATACAGATAATAAAGTGGGAATAGAAATCGAATCTTTAGTGTTCAGTAAAAATAGTTTCTATGACATACTTCTGAGTCATGTGAACAAGAAGATGGAGAACTACAAATATTCTCTGACCCCTACCACTTCTCAAATCTTTCTAGAACAGAAATTATATATGGAAGATAAAATTGAAGCAATCTCCATGATCTAGAATCCACCATACTAATTTCCAGTTATCTCAGCAGTTTTTATCAAATAATGAATTCTTATCCCAAAAGTTAGGATCTTTGGGTTTGTCAAACACTAGATTGCTATAGTTGACTATTCTGTCTTGTGAACCTAACCTTTTCCACTGATCAACTAATCTATTTCTTAGCCAATACCAAATGATCTACAATCCACCTTCTTAAACTGTGAGTCATGAAGACCCACATGTGTTCTTAAACATCTTCTTAAACAAGGGGGTCATTACTCTTTATATAAAAAAGTAAAAAGAATTATAAGCGAGGAAGAAATGGGAAAATACCTCATAAAAGAGAAACTCAGAAGTTTTGCAGTAGAATGAGAAATGAGGAGAAGGAAATTGGAATTGGATCACGGAGGGAATAACTTACATCCTCAGTTGAATATAGAAATCTATCTTATCCAGCAGGGAAATAGGTGGGAAAGAGGATAAAAGAAAGGAAGAATGATAAGAAAGGGCAGATTAAATGAGGCAATGGTCAGAAACAAACCAGACTTAGGAGGAAGAGGATAAGAGAGAGAGAGAGAGAGAGAGAGAGAGAGAGAGAGAGAGAGAGAGAGAAAGAGAGAGAGAGAGAAATAAAACAGGACAAAAATGAGATGGAGATAAATGCATTGTAATCATAATTGTGAATATGAATGGAATGAGCATACTCATAAAATGTAAATGGATTAGCAGAATGGATTAGAAACCTGAGTCCAAAAATATGTTAGTTTACAAGAAATACACTTGGAAAAAGTATATACAGAGAATTTAAATAAGGGGCTAGAATAGAATGTACTATGTTACCCCAGAGATTCTACTAAAAAGCTATTGGAAATAATTCATAATTTTAGCAAAGTAGCTGGCTACAAAATAAATCCCCATAAATCCTCAGCATTTTTATACATCACCAACAAAACCCAACAGCAAGAGATACAAAGAGAAATTCCATTCAGAATAACTGTTGATACCATAAAATATTTGGGAATCTATCTACCAAAGGAAAGTCAGGAATTATATGAGCAAAATTATAAAAAAGTCTCCACACAAATAAAGTCAGACTTAAATAATTGGAAAAATATTAAGTGCTCTTGGATCGGCCGAGCGAACATAATAAAGATGACAATCTCCCTAAACTAATCTATTTATTTAGTGCTATACCAATCAGACTTCCAAGAAAATATTTTATTGATCTAGAAAAAATAACAACAAAATTCATATGGAACAATAAAAAGTCGAGAATCTCAAGGGAATTAATGAAAAAAAAATCAAATGAAGGTGGCCTAGCTGTACCTGATCTAAAATTATATTATAAAGCAGCAGTCACCAAAACCATTTGGTATTGGCTAAGAAATAGATTAGTGGATCAGTGGAAAAGGCTAGGCTCACAAGACAGAATAGTCAATTATAGCAATCTAGTGTTTGACAAACCCAAAGCCCCTAACTTCTGGGAAAAGAATTCATTATTTGATAAAAACTGCTGGGATAATTGGAAATTAGTATGGCAGAAATTAGGCATGGACCCACACTTAACACCATATACCAAGATAAGATCAAAATGGGTCTATGACCTAGGCATAAAGAACGAGATTATAAATAAATTAGAGGAACATAGAATAGTTTATCTCTCAGACTTGTGGAGGAGAAAGAAATTTGTGACCAAAGATGAACTAGAGACCATTACTGATCACAAAATAGAAAATTTTGATTACATCAAATTAAAAAGCCTTTGTACAAATAAAACTAATGCAAACAAGATTAGAAGGGAAGCAACAAACTGGGAAAACATTTTCACAGTTAAAGGTTCTGATAAAGGCCTCATTTCCAAAATATATAGAGAACTGACTCAAATTTATAAGAAATCAAGCCATTCTCCAATTGATAAATGGTCAAAGGATATGAACAGACAATTTTCAGAGGATGAAATTGAAACTATTACCACTCATATGAAAGAGTGTTCCAAATCATTATTGATCAGAGAAATGCAAATTAAGACAACTCTGAGATACCACTACACACCTGTCAGATTGGCTAAGATGACAGGAAAAAATAATGATGAATGTTGGAGGGGATGCGGGAAAACTGGGACACTAATGCATTGTTGGTGGAGTTGTGAACGAATCCAACCATTCTGGAGAGCAATCTGGAATTATGCCCCCAAAATTATCAAATTGTGCATACCCTTTGATCCAGCAGTGTTTCTATTGGGCTTATATCCCAAAGAAATACTAAAGAAGGGAAAGGGACCTGTATGTGCCAAAATGTTTGTGGCAGCCCTGTTTGTAGTGGCCAGAAACTGGGAAATGAATGGAGGCCCATCAATTGGAGAATGGCTGGGTAAATTGTGGTATATGAATGTTATGGAATATTATTGTTCTGTAAGAAATGACCAGCAGGATGAATACAGAGAGGACTGGCGAGACTTACATGAACTGATGCTAAGTGAAATGAGCAGAACCAGGAGATCATTATACACTTCGACAACAATATTGTATGAGGACATATTTTGATGGAAGTGGATTTCTTTGACAAAGAGACCTAACTGAGTTTCAATTGATAAATGACGGACAAAAGCAGCTACACCCAAAGAAAGAACACTGGGAAACGAATGTGAACTATCTGCATTTTTGTTTTTCTTCCCGGGTTATTTATACCTTCTGAATCCAATTCTCCCTATGCAACAAGAGAACTGTTCAGTTCTGCAAACATATATTGTATCTAGGATATACTGCAACATATCCAACATATAAAGGACTGCTTGCCATCTAGGGGAGGGGGTGGAGGGAGGGAGGGAAAAAAAAATCGGAACAGAAACGAGTGTCAATATAAAGTAATTATTAAATAAAAATTAAATTTAAAAAAAAAAGAATGTACTATGTTTCAGCTGAAGTAAAAAAAGGCAGAGTGTGGGAGCATGATTACAAAGCAAAATGAAAAATAGATCTCATTAAAGAGATGTGTTGGAAAACTATATTTTGCTAAAGAGTACCATAGGCAATTAAGTAACATCATAATATATTCACACACACACACACACACACACACACACACACACACGTACAACAAATAGCATAACACCCAAATTCTTAAAGGAAAATTTAAACGATTTATAGGAGGAAATTGACAGTAAAACTATACTAGTAGAGAGGCTCAACTTTGCTTTTATCAAAACTAAATAAATTTAGCCATAAATAAATAACAAAGAAGTTAAGGGAATGAATAGAATTTTAAAAAGTTAAATATTACTGCATCGATTTTATTTTAAATTTTATTTTAAAACTGTTTTGATTCTGAATAATTTTGGACCTAGAATTGTTGGGTTATGCAACATGTTCCCATGCTAAATTAGGAATTTAATAGTCATATTTGTAGGAAGCTTCTTTTTTCCTTTTTCTTTTTCTTTTTTTTTTTTCTATTCCTGTTTTGAGGCCAAACAGTTGTGTCTTCTGGCTCTCAATTTCTTCTTCTTCTTCTTTTTTTTTTTTAATTTTTATTTAATGATTACTTTATAGTGACAACATTATCCCTTGCACTCGTTTCTTTTCCGATTTTTTCCCCTCCTCCCTCCACCCCCTCCCCTAGATGGCAAGCAGTCCTTTATATATTGGATATGTTGCAGTATATCCTAGATACAATATATGTTTGCAGAACCGAACAGTTCTCTTGTTGCATAGGGAGAATTGGATTCAGAAGGTATAAATAACCCGGGAAGAAAAACAAAAATGCAGATAGTTCACATTCGTTTCCCAGTGTTCTTTCTTTGGGTGTAGCTGCTTTTGTCCGTCATTTATCAATTGAAACTCAGTTAGGTCTCTTTGTCAAAGAAATCCACTTCCATCAAAATATGTCCTCATACAATATCGTTGTCGAAGTGTATAATGATCTCCTGGTTCTGCTCATTTCACTTAGCATCAGTTCATGTAAGTCTCGCCAGTCCTCTCTGTATTCATCCTGCTGGTCATTTCTTACAGAACAATAATATTCCATAACATTCATATACCACAATTTACCCAGCCATTCTCCAATTGATGGGCCTCCATTCATTTCCCAGTTTCTGGCCACTACAAACAGGGCTGCCACAAACATTTTGGCACATACAGGTCCCTTTCCCTTCTTTAGTATTTCTTTGGGATATAAGCCCAATAGAAACACTGCTGGATCAAAGGGTATGCACAATTTGATAATTTTTGGGGCATAATTCCAGATTGCTCTCCAGAATGGTTGGATTCGTTCACAACTCCACCAACAATGCATTAGTGTCCCAGTTTTCCCGCATCCCCTCCAACATTCATCATTATTTTTTCCTGTCATCTTAGCCAATCTGACAGGTGTGTAGTGGTATCTCAGAGTTGTCTTAATTTGCATTTCTCTGATCAATAATGATTTGGAACACTCTTTCATATGAGTGGTAATAGTTTCAATTTCATCCTCTGAAAATTGTCTGTTCATATCCTTTGACCATTTATCAATTGGAGAATGGCTTGATTTCTTACAAATTTGAATCAGTTCTCTATATATTTTGGAAATGAGGCCTTTATCAGAACCTTTAACTGTGAAGATGTTTTCCCAGTTTGTTGGGAAGCTTCTTTTTTCAAAGAAGGACAACTGTAGGATCTTAAGAAAAATCTTAACCCTGACTTTCTGAGTCCTAAAATTAATTTACTAATCTTTTTTCCTGCTCTTTGATCTTCATTTGCTTGTGAGAAGAGATGTTCAGACAAATATTATTGTGTAAATATATATATATGTATACATATTATATAAAATTATAATTCATAGCTCTAAGGTATACTTCTAGGAAGCAACATAATCCATAGTAATTAACAGTGTTAATTTGTTCTCTTCAGGACTGGCCACCCAATTCGTTTTCTTCTAGAACGAGGAGATGACATGCTAATAACTGCTGGTCGCCATCCATTGCTTGCAAAATATAAAGTAGGAATAGTAATAAACTCTCCAAATTATGGTTTAGAGTCTCAAATATTTTTATTACTACTATTAGTATAATGATTACTACTGCTAAAATGACTATTACTATGATTATGTCTACAACTATTACTATTTCTACTTCTACACTATTACTATTTCTACTATTACTACTTCTACAAAAACAATTACTATCTTGCTATTTAGACAAAATTTTCAGTTACTAAGTATTAATGGAACCATTTTTGTCTAACAGATCAGAAGTGAAAAGAGTTATAATTATATTCAATAGGATGTATAATATTTAATATTATTGATTGATGAAGAAAATTAAAAATATTTAATTTAGTTATTGGTTTAAATAAAATCTCCTAATTTGTATTTACTTCTTTAAAGACATATCCTTATTTGTTCATTATATATGTATAGTATTGTAGCATCTCAGCCTAGATTCACAAGTTTAACATTGATACTATATTATAGTTAAAAAGTCACATGATATAAGGAACTCTCTGTCTCTGTCTCTCTCTGTGTCTCTGTCTGTCTGTCTCTCTGTCTCTGTCTCTGTCTCTCTCTCATATGCCTGACTAGATATAGAGATCTATAGATATAATTGCCTCTAACTATGTAGATACAAACACATAGATATAGATATATTTATAGCTGAATGATATGTATATATAATATATGTGTGTATGTTCTGTATCTAAAACTGTCATAAAATATCTGTATTTTAGGGGGAGGAGGAAGAGAGAAAAACACACACACACACACACACACACACACATACACACAGAGGGGGGAAGGGGAGAAAGAGAGAAGGGAGAAAGAGAAACTGAAAGCAGGGAGACATAAACTCCAAAATGATAGATGTAGCTTATGAAAGATCACAAAGTCATTGTCAAAACAGTTTCCATTCATCAACTCAGGTCATCAGGAAGATCCTCACTCCTTCACAGGACAGGAGCTCTTCTCTGAGCTCTCTCAAAACAAAGAAGTAACATATCTTCAGTTCTTGACTAAAGTTGTGTAATTCATTATTTACGAGCCATTTACTGAAATTTATGATAGCTATGCTATGTGATTTGACAACTATAATCAATTATTTTTAGTATTTTGAGGTAAAGCTATTAAATTCAAATATTTACAATTTACTAACATCCTTATTAACATATTGCAGATAGGATTCATGAAAAATGGCCTGATTAAAGCTGTTGATCTCCAATATTATATCAATGCTGGGTGTACTCCAGATGAGTCTGAGTTGGTAAGTTTCTAATAAAAAGATAAAGCATGACTTTAGCATGTCTGAGTTTAGTTCTATATTATGCATTTCTACATTCATATATTATAAAAAAACATTTCAGTCCAGAGTTCAGTTCAAATTTATAACATTTGAATTTCTAATATATGTATATTGTCTCTTTTCAATCTAGGTGATAGAGTTCATTGTGTTGAAATCTGAAACTGCTTATGATATTCCCAATTTTCGGTGCAGAGGTAGGGCTTGCAAAACAAATTTGCCATCCAACACAGCCTTTAGGGGATTTGGTTTCCCCCAAGGAACTTTGGCAGTTGAGAATTACATAACAGCTGTGGCATTCAAATGTGGCTTACCAACAGAGAAGGTAATCAAGTAAACTATCAATGATTGATAAGAGTACCAATAAAGACTTTATGATCAAATAAGGTAAAACTTCTGGGTATACATATAGACATGAAAACAAAATCAGTTTTCACATGTTATCTTTGCAATTGTCTCTTTCCTCAGAATATTATTCAACGTAATTAAAGATGACTTAAATATAATAGTCAGCTTTCTGTCTTCATGATTTAATTGTCTTCCTTTTCTTTCAGGTCAGAGAAATGAACATGTACAAAACAGTTAACAAAACAGCTTACAAGGAACCATTTAATCCAAAGCCATTGTTAAAATGTTGGAAAGAATGCCTAGAGAAATCTTCATTCCAGAGCAGGAAAATAGCCATCGAAGAGTTTAACAACAAAAATTACTGGAAGAAGAAAGGAATTTCTGTTATTCCCATGAAATTTACAGTTGGAGTGCCTACTGCATATGAAAGCCAGGTGGGTCATGAAAAGACCTATCATCATATTAAAGCCTTCTCCAAATTGTTGAAGATAAATATAGCAACAGAACCTTTAAATAGAAAGGAAAAGAGAACAGATGATTTAAAAAGAGAGAAAGCAAAGAAGGCAGAAAGTTGGGAAAATAGGAAAGTGGGACAGCAGGGAGATAGCAAGTAAGAAAGATGATGAAGTGTGATGTCAGGAAAGAAGGAAGTCAGGAAAAAAGAATGAAAAATGAAGGAAGAAAAGAAGGAAGGAAGGAAGGAAAGAAGGGAAAAAAAACAATGAAGACAGGGAAGACAAAGGGGGAGAGAAAGTGACCACCATCATAGAGAAAATGACTCCTTCCTTTCCAATCTTCTTAATTTCTGGGTGACAGGAGGAGGATGTGGTGCTAAGTTTCACTTCGGGGATTTGTAAAGTACTATTGTGTTTTAAAAAGTTATAAGCCTATGGAATATGCCCTAAAATATGAGCAAGCTTTATTTAACTACTAAATAAGTGTGGCACTTTTTTATTTCAAAAATCACTCTTAGACATATTTTGATTTATGTTTACCACCAGCAGCAAGGCAAACAAAGTAGGTGGTTTTTTTTCTCCATTTTGTAAATGAATAAACCAAAGTTTAGAGAAGTTATTGTCCAATACCTAAAGTATAAGATCATACAGTTAGTAAACTCAAAACTAAAGTTCAAATCTCAGTCTTCTGATACTTTGACTAAGGGTTTTAGCACAAGTGCCAACTTAATCCCCAATGATTTGTGTCTTTCAGAAATCAGGAGGGAAATAATGCAGGGAACACTAAGTCAAGCTACTTTTTAATTATAGAAGACAGCTGTAGTGTAATGGAAAGTGTACTAGATTTGGGGGAAGCTTTGGATTATGGTTTTTTTATTTACTAGCCTTGTGACCCTATAATATTGTCTGTTCACCTTTTATCTTAGCTTCCAGATTATTCCAAGGAGAATAATATTAGTACCTAACTCATAATGTCCTGGGGAAGATCAAATGAAATAATGCATGTAAATTTATAGAATTATTGTGAGAATTAAAGGAGATAAAGTATCTAAACACCTGCAAACCTTAAAACACTATAGAGAAATATTAATTATTATACTTTGGAGTCAAAGTACCTAGCATGAAAGCTTGCCTCTGCCATGTTCTAACTTTATGATTTTGTGCAAGCTATTTGCCTTGTATAGGCTTAAGTTTCTTAATCTGTAGGATGAGGACTTTGGACTAGATGAATTTTAAAGTCCTTTCCAACTCTAAATCCTATGTCCATATGATATGACATTGTATTTATTCCTCTCAGAAAAAGTGTATAAGAATAATTCAACTCCCAAATGGGACAAGTTCCAAAAATTACTGTGTAAACTGGTTGCTTGGAACACATTTTCACATAAAAAATAAGATATTCATTAAACAGTTTCCAAAATCCCATTTGACCAATAAAATCAGAAGTATGTTGTTCACCACAGATTCTATAATTCAATTAATAAACATTTGCCTTCCTCAATTGCTGTTACAGGCAAAAAAAAAAAAATCTGCCACATATAATAGTTTACCTATCAGATTTGTGGAGGAAGAAGGAATTTGTGACCAAAGAAGAACTGGAGATCATTATTGATCACAAAATAGAAAATTTTGATTTTATCAAATTAAAAAGCCTTTGTACAAACAAAACTAATGCAGACAAGATTAGAAGGGAAATAATAAGCTGGGAAAATATTTTTACAAAGATCCTGATAAAGACCTCATTTCTAAAATATATAGAGAATTGACTCAAATTTATAAGAACTCAAGCCATTCTCCAATTGATAAATGGTCAAAGGATATGAACAGGCAATTTTCAGATGAAGAAATTGAAACCATTTCTAGTCATATGAGAAGTGCTCTAAATCATTATTGATCAGAGAAATGCAAATTAAGACTACTCTGAGATACCACTGCACACCTCTCATATTGGCTAAGATGACAGGAAAAGATAATGATGAATGTTGGAGGAGATGTGGGAAAACTGGGACATTAATACATTGTTAGTGGAGTTGTGAACTGATCCAACCATTCTAGAGAACAATTTGGAAATATGCCCAAAGAGTTATCAAATTGTGCATACCCTTTGATCCAGCAGTGTTTTTACTGGACTTATATCCCAAAGAGATCTTAAAGGAGGGAAAGGGACCCACATGTGCAAAAATGTTTATAGTACCCCTTTTTGTAGTGGCAAAAAACTGAAAACTGAATGGATGCCCATCAATTGGAGAATAGCTGAATAAATTTTGGTATATGAACATTATGGAATTTTATTGTTCTGTAAGAAATAATAAGCAGGATGTTTCAGAGAGGCTTGGAGAGACTTACATGAATTGAAGCTGAGTGAAATGAGCAAAACCAGGAGATCATTGTACATGGCAACAAGAAGATTATATGATGATCAATTCTGATGGATGTGGCTCTCTTCAACAATGAGATGATTCAGACCAGTTCCAATGGTATTGTGATGAAAAGAGCCATCTACACTCAGAGAGAGGACTGTGGGAACTGAGTGTGGTTTACAATATATCGTTTTCACTCTTTTTCTTATTAGTTGTTTGCATTTTTTCTTTTTTCATTTTTTCTGGTTTGATTTGATTTTCCTTGTGCAGCAAAATAATTGTATAAATATGTATGCATATATTGCATTTAACATATATTTCAACCATATTTAACTTGCCATCTAGGAGAGAGGGTGGAGGAAAGGGAGAAATTGAAGCACAAGGTTTTGCAAAGGTCATTGTCAAAGAATTATCCATGCATATATTTTGAAAAATAAAAAACTTTAATAAAGAAAAAAACCTGCCTAAAAATGTAAAGGCAAGAGGAGATAGAAATGCATCTTCATGTTGCTGATGGTGATATACTACTGAGAAGTGAATATAGAGAAACAATTCCTATTAGAGCCTTATAGAATCTTCAGAAGTGGATAATGGGCAGCAACATATCTTACAGAGTATTCTTAAGGGGGTAAAGGGAGAAAAAGAGTGGGGCAATCTTCACAGGATATTCAGAGGCAGAGAGAAAAGAGTTTTATTCCAATACACGAGGTTGACTATTCACTCATGCATTTGTGAGTCATATTTAATTCAGGCACTTTTGCATTAGAAACTTCTTGTAGTTGTGAAGATTATGATTTTCTTCAGCAATACAAAAGGAAGAAACTAATATAGACTGCAAAATAAAAATACTCTCTCATTGGCCATTTGTACCAGATGTTTAGCAGCACCTGTTTGCTCCTTCACTTCTATCTTATCATAATTGATATTTGTTTCTTTTTCTAGGCTGCTTCTCTAGTTCATATCTATCAGGATGGGTCTGTCTTAGTGACTCATGGTGGCTGTGAATTGGGGCAAGGTCTTTACACCAAAATGATTCAGGTGAGACATTTTAGATTGTGCTATAGGACAATAATACATGCTTCATCAGATAAGAAAGTTTATCCATATCATTAGGGTTAGATTATCTTCTCTTTTTAGGAAAAAAATCCAAATCTGTTAGAATGTAAACTTTTTGAGATTAATTACCTCATCTTATTTATTCTTATATGTTCCCCCAGTGTCTTGCATATAACAAATCCTTAATAATTTTTTTTTGCTGAATAAACTGTTTCAAAAACATATTGGAGGACTATTACATGCAATATTATGTTAACTTGAATAAATTGAAAAAAACGTGCATTATATATGATGAGAAATAAAATATACTTTGAATTTACAATCTCAAAATGGGAACTTTACTTAATGTTAATTAATTAATTACTGTTAATTAATGTGTCAATTCAAGAAAATGTTTCTATTTCAATTGATAAAAAAATAAATAATAATTGGGTCACTTTTCTTATTTTGCTTTTAAATGACTTGAAGATTTTAAATATATGGTTTTTCAAGATTAAAAACAAATTTAAGAACTCATTACTAGAATAGAGACTAACATAAGTGTGGCACAATGGATAGAGTCAGTGCAATCACAAAACTGTGTTGTGAATCTGGCCTCAGTTATTTACTAGCTGTGTGACCATGGACAAATCACTGAATCTCTCTTTGCCTCACTTTTCTCATGTGTAAAATGGAGATAATAATAGTACCTATTTATCAAGATTGTTATGAGAATCACATGAAATAATAATTATTAGGCACTTAGCACAGTCCCTGCCATGTAGCAAATTTTACATAAATCTTAGATATTATTAGTAGTAGTTATTATTAATTTTACCAGTTAACTGTAGATAATGAAAATTTCCCCATTTATTTTTTTTTAATTTAGTTATTGGCTTACAACATGTTTCTTCGGGGATTGGGTAGTGAAAGATATTACCATGACAGTCAGTGAAATCAGAAATGTATTGTTGTTGTTTTTAAATTCCATGTGCGGCTCCCAGGTTGCTAGTCGAGAACTGAAAATACCTTCATCATACATACACGTTTCTGAAACAAGCACTACCACCGTGCCCAATGCCACTTATACAGCTGGATCTATGGGGACAGATATCAATGGAAAAGCAGTTCAGGTTAGATATCTTTCTATTTTGAAGTCCCCTTCTTTGTCAAATCTGTTTTTTTATATGGAAAAACAAGAATAGTATGAAGTGTCTCTTTAAATATTACATATTCTACATAATAATACCAATATGAATTCCTCATGACTATCCTCAAGGTAAACAACTAAATGAAAACTATCTATATCTATATCTTGAATAATTTTGACCAAAAAATAAAAATCATTGACTCTGTTTTCTAATATGTTTTTAAGTTTCTATGGACATTTTCTCATTCAATTCTTTATTTGGGGATTATGGGATTAGGTCTTTAAGGTACTATTTAGGAAAGGATCTGCTAAAAAATGATCATCAGTGCATTATTATTAAGTGAACCCATTTAGAAGTGATAACATGAAAAAAACCAACTTATTTTCAGTCCCTATGATTTCATACTAGGGTATCTTAAAAGTTTTAGTACAATTTTAAGCCATTCTTAATAAAATTTCAAGTTTTAACAGCTGAAAACTTCATCAAAACTTTCAGAATACTTTTTATAGTCAATTGTCCATCTTGGACTATCCTAGCAATTGAACTTTACCTTCATCATTTTGCATTTCTAAATGACTAAAAGTTCTTTTTAAGGAAAACTAGAGTTAGTTATCTATGAAATATTATATGCTAGTATATAAATTTTCTTAAAAGTGAATAAGGTAGGGAATAAGGTAGGGGGCAGCTAGATGGTACAATAGATAATGCACGGGCCCTGAAGTCAGGAGGACCTGAGTTCAAATCTGGCCTCAGACACTTAATACTTCCTAGCTGTACAAGTCACTTAACCCCAATTGCCTCAGCAAACAAAACAAAACAAAACAAAATAACCTAATCATTTTAGTATAATGCATGAGAAGTCTAACATTATTAAATTATATAAAAATAAATAACCATTTGGTTGGAAAACAGTTTTTAAAATATTAACCATTATGGAGTAAGTGTATTAAAATGTTTCACGTTGTCACAAAATTGTGGTGAATTAAATTTGACAACTTGTACTTATATTGGGAGGTGATATTGACCTTTTCTGTTGAGGATATCCATGGTTATCTTGAATGAAAAACAATGAAATAAAACAAAATATAACTTTATGTTCCATATGATATTATATTTTCTTTTTCTAATATATTTAAAAGCAGTCCAAAATTTTGTTCATGTGACTTTTTAAAATAGATCATTTTTATATTGTTTTATTTTTTCAGTTAAATGGAAAGTAGAGAAAAATAGTATATATATATATATATATATATATTATATATATATATATAGTAGAAAAATCATAAGACTAGGAGTCACTTGGATTCTATTTCTGACCATGCTACTAACTACCTCTAACCATAGACAGCATCCTTTCCTTCTCCGCATTCCAGCTTGCTAATTTCTGAAAATAAAATATTTGGAAGATATATAAGGCTGACCTTCTAAGGATCAATATTTGATTATTCTGTTAGAGAATGTCATCACACTGTAAAATCTTTGAAACCTGGATTAAGATCTTGATTTTGCCACAGAGAACAATAGAGATCTGAGTGGGTGATCAAAAGTATGAGAAAATATCCTTTAAAAATATTATAGATATTCACCAACATAAAATTTTATGTTCATTTGAGATTAAATGTATTAAAGGGCAAATTTCCTTGTCAGGAAAAAAATGTAAGCTCTAAAGTGAAGGATATGAGATCCAGAGAAGGGCATCATGTTTTGATAAGATCTGGACTAGAAATGAATGAAAAATTCGGATGGTTTCAAATAAGGCAATTGAAACTAGTTGAGTAAAATGTGAAAAACCTTTTGAAGCAGAGAGAAAGGCAGAGAAGATGGAAGTCCCAGCTTGGCTTATTTGTAATAGCATTGTGACTAATATGTATGGAAATCACAGCAAAGGTATAAATAGTAAGTTGAGGTGGGATTAAAGATGACAAGGAAGTATTGTAGATAAATTTCAATGTACTTTTGAATCAGAACCATTTAATTTTATATTTTTGAAGTATCATCTTTCTGATGCTATTCCAAATCTTTATAACTCCTAGAATGCCTGTCGGATTCTTTTGAAGCGCCTTGAACCCATCATCAAAAAAAATCCAAAAGGAAAATGGGAAGAATGGGTAAGTGTTGACAGCAAGAAAAGGTAACTAACCAAATGAATGTTTGAGATTGGTGATTTCTACTATCAAGATTGAAGAAAAGACTATTTAAAAATTTTGTTTGTAGTTAAGGATAGATGTATACTTAATCAAATGCAAAATTTATATACCCATCTTGTTTCACTGCAGGTAAAAAAAAATTAAACACTTGTCATTCTAAATGAAAGAGAATCATACATAGTAATTTCTCACTCTTAGCCATGAGTATGTTGATGCCAATCCCAACCATGAAAGGGGACTGTTAAATTTTCAGTGTGAGCATTTACACCATAGAAATCAGACTATAAATCAGTCCTTGATTCACTATTTTGCTAATTATCTATATTTAAGAAAGTATTAACAGTATAGATTACTATTAAAAGTGTGTCCTGAACAAAGATGTTTATCAAGACATCAGTATTTTTATCTCCTACAGACTTAGGTATATATCCAGAAAGGAGGAGGATTTAGATAACACAACCAAAAGTGGCTGTTAATCATTAATTCTGTGGCCTTCATTGTTCCCTATTAGATTTTGTGATGATCAAGTGAAATTATGTATCTAAAGTGCTTTTAAAAAGGGAAAGTACCAAATAAATACTGTTACTGTTGCCACTATTGTTATTGTTCATAGACTTAGAAAAATGCCAACAATAGGTACACACATCCAATTTAGACTCAAGTGAAGACTATAAGGATAGTGATGGTGCAAAACAGAGAGCAAATCTCAAACAGAAAGCATTTAGCTCGTTTCCCCACACACTCACTTCTAAAAATAGTCTCCTTTTGCAGGCTTCTCAGGCTTTTAAGGAATCAATCAATCTTTCAGCTACTGGATATTTCAGGTAAAACATATTTTTGCTTTTCCCAGTGATTGTGGAGGTTCCATAGACATCTCAAGCAGTGATACATCCCAGGACATTTATGTCCTGAAGGAAAGGTTGTTCCAACTGGCCCCATACACAGAACTCCTGCCCACTTCTTTAATAACCAAGGAATTTTTTCACCAGTAGCTCAATCACCTGCAGTGGAAGAAGGATAGAAGGAAGGGTATCATATAGCCACAGAAAACAAGACAAACAGTGCCTAGGCAATAATCATTTGCAAGAGTTACCTATGGAATTTTATCTGATAGAAGGCATGATGACCATAGTGTAGTATCTCTGGCTGGGTATGAACTAAGCTAGGAAAAAAGATAATGAGATAAATTTTTTTCTTTTTGTTTCTATCCTGATTTATATGCTATTATTTTCTCAGGGGCTATCAGACAAATATGGACTGGGAGAAAGAAAAAGGTCATCCATATCCATATTTTGTTTATGGAGCAACCTGTTCTGAAGTTGAGATTGATTGTCTGACTGGAGCTCATAAGGTAAATACCTTTTTGTAAATATGCAGTGAAAATTCTTTAGGACATCTCATTAAGGAAATGAAATGGAATATATATATATGCATATATGTATACATATATACATATATATGATATAGTATATTGAATAAAAAGAACATTAGAATAAGAGGTGGGAGACCTAAGTTCTAGTTCCAAATCTTCCCAACTAGCTGTGTTACCTTTTATGATTTCTTTGAAGCAACTAGGTAATATAGTGGATAAAGTGTTGGGTCTACAGACAGCATAGACCCGAGTTCAAATCCAGTTTCAGATACTTACCAGATATTTGTCCTTAAACAAGGCACTTAATCTCTCTTTTTCTTAGTTTCCTGATCAGTAAAATGGGCTTGTTCTAAATATAAAATGAGATAAAATTTATAAAGCATCTAGAAAACCTTAAAAGTGCTATAGAAAAGTGCTATAGAATGATCATTATTAATTTTTAACTCATTGCAATCAGAATTCCATCCTTACTAAGTTCCCCATTCTCTGCTTTATTACTGTATCCAATGCTTCTTTTCAGTTCTTACCTTTTGATTCTCTTTTCTGTTTGACATGGTTGATTCCTCCATTCTCTTCTTGTTCTTTAACAACTAGGGATTACTTTTCATTTTCTTTTTAGGGATCATCAACTATGATATTTCCTTTATGCCTGGAGATTGATTTTGGTTCTGTCCTTGATCCTCTCTTCATTCTGTATCTTGGTAGTCTCATAAACTCCCATGGATTAAGCTATTACTTTAATGAAGAAGGTTCCCAGATCTATATATACATCATTTCTATTTCTCCTGAGCACCAAATCCAGAATCTCCCCTTAGTTTCCTACAAACATTTCAAACTCATAATGTCAAAAGTAGAATTTATTATCTTTCTTTTATAGTACTCTCTTTTATTAGTAGTGCCTAACTTCAATCACTATGTATTTGTTTTGCAAAAATACTGGTATTTATTTTTCCATATTGTATCTTCCCAGTAGATGCACATGTCTGGGTGAATGTGGATGCACAAATATACATAGACAGCATGCTAGTTGAAAACATCATCCCTGTGCAAATCTGCTATCCAGTGACCTTTAGCATAATGAATAAAGTCCTGTCTTGTAGGACCTAAGGCTGAACATACATTGTGGGTGTTCCTGGACAAATTTGCTTAGCACATGTGAATTGCAAGGATTCATTAGGAAGTTTATTGACTCTTTCCCCCACATATTCCCTATTGTTCCTCATCTAAACTGAAGTTTTAGAGACTAAAGAGACAAAACTGTGAGCATAATTTTGTCCAAAATAATCCACTTTCAAATCAAGGTCATTCAGCTTATTTGTTCCCTGATAGTTTTTTCCATTTTTTTTCTCAGCTCCTCAGAACTGACATGTTCATGGATGCTGCTGTCAGCCTAAATCCTGCTATTGACATAGGACAGGTTTGTAGCAACTAACACATGATCTGAATGCAACTTTTCCCCCATTTTAACATTTTTGATAGTTATTTGGTAGTATGATAGATATTTGGTTTATGACATTACTAAGTTGTTTCCAAACCATGCTCTTTTCTTGTCTCTCCATCCAATGAATGTTATTATTTCAAGTTTAAATTTTAAAACAAAATAATTCCTGAAATTCTTATATTCCAATATATATGAACATACACTGGATTTTTATGAACATGGACATCATTGATTATTTCCTCCCTGATGCCACCACATTTTCCCATCTATCTATGTACACTGCTCATGGACAAGTATATAAATTATGTTCATTTAGCAAGAAGAATCTAAGTTGCTTCACTTCCTCATTGCCCTTTACATCATGGGCATTCGCTATAGGGGTAGTTATTGGGAGCTGCTACTTCCTTTTCTATGCTCTTTCCTGGTAGATAACATCTCTCCAGGGCGATTTCTTTCTATATCTTGTTCAGGCTACTACTCCTTTTTGTAGCATGGAAAATGGCATGGTAAACAAAAAGGAAACTTAAGAACCTTTCTAAGTCCTAAATAGACTATTGTGATCATTGAAAGAACCACATGATTTCCTACATACAAGCTTGCTAGTTCCTTTACTCCCTTTCAGTTTTCAGTCCAATTCATTGTCTGAAGCCAATGCCTTACTCTCCTCCCTTCCTTCTTTCCCTTCCTTCCTTCCTTCCCTCCTTCTTTCCTTCCTTCCCTTCTTTTCTTCCTTCCTTCTCTCTTTCCTTCCTTCCCTTCCTCCCCGTTCTCCTTTCCTTCCTTCTTCCTTTCCCTCCTCTCTTCTTTACTTCTTCCTTTCCCCCCCTCTCTTCCTGCCTTTCCTTCCTTCCTTCCTTCCTTCCTTCCTTCCTTCATTCTTTCCTTCCTTCTTCCTTTCTTCCTTCCTTCTTTCCTTCTTTCCTTCCTTCCTTCTTTCCTTCTTTCCTTCCTTCCTTCTTTCCTTCCTTCCTTCCTTCCTTCCTTCCTTCCTTCCTTCCTTCCTTCCTTCCTTCCTTCCTTCCTTCCTTCTTTCCTTCCTTCCTTCCTTCCCTCCTTCATTCTTGAAAACACCTCTGTCAAGCCTATATCTCCCTATATTAAAGAAAATATTAAACAAAGGATATGAAATAGTTTCTTCCTGATTGGAGTTACTGTGAAGATTTATGTGTCATCTTTATATTTACATGTGAAACTATGACTGAAAGAGAGTTTTTAGGTTTATTTTTCCTGAGTTATTTGGGGATAAGAGATTGTAGAGTGGTAATTAATAAACAATAAATAGAGCAGAATTTTGTATTATTGGAGCCATTCAGAAAAAAAAAAGAGAGTGTTAGTTAATTCTTTCTCTCCTTTTCATGATAATTTGTTTTTAAAAAAAGAATAAAAAAAGTTTTTATCTTGGTACAGTATCTTGGAACAATATTCTATCAATGTCTTTTAAAATAAACATATTTTATTTCATGTCAAATGATTAAGAAGACCCACTATTTTTAACTCAGTATAGATTCAGAACTCATTTTTCATACTAAACCCATAAAATTGAGCATATTTCAATCTTCATAACCCTTATTTTTTTTGGAGTAGGTTGAAGGTGGATTAGTTCAAGGCATGGGACTATATACAACTGAAGAACTGAAATATTCCCCAGAAGGTGTTCTTTATTCTAGAAGTCCAGAAGATTATAAAATTCCTATAGTTAGTGAAATTCCAGAAGAGTTCTATGTCACTTTTGTGCATTCCCGAAACCCAATAGCCATCTACTCAACCAAGGTAAGGATATCCATAATTTTATTTTCTTCTCCACCAGTACCACCAAAAAAAAAAAGAAAGCAGAAAAATAGGTCTTGATCCCATTAACACACTAGGAGACATTACTAAGTAATTGGAAATTAAACTGTAAAATAAATTGTGTAGTTGATTATCACTAAAGTTTTTTTTTCCAGTTTTAACATTTTATGCTTTCATTATTTTAAGATTAATGAATAATTATATCTTTGAAATTCAGATGGAAAGACTGCATTTTTATTGTGTCATTTTTCTAGTGATTTTGAGGAAGGAACATATCTTTTACACTTATAAGAAAGTGGAATAAAAGTGACAAGCTGCCCTGACATTTTATCTGGTGTCCTGGCCTCTTGTTCTGTCATGGTATAGAGCACATTATAGACATTTTGGATGTGCTTTATAAAGAATGTCCTTTGTTATTTGGAGAGGAAAAGAAATTTTGATCATTCAGCAAATTCTCAGCAACTAATAGTGAGACAGAATGCAGATCCAATATAAATGAAGAATGACCCTCTACTTCCTTTCTTCTCTCCTCTTAGGGTTTAGGGGAGGCTGGAATGTTCATGGGATCATCTGTGTTCTTTGCTATTACTGATGCTGTGGCTGCAGCTCGCAGGGAAAGAGGACTGACAGAGCCCTTCACTTTGAATAGTCCAGCAACACCTGAGATGATTAGGATGTCTTGTGAGGATCAGTTTACTAAACAGGTATGGGGGGTTAGGAAGGAGTAACTGTTATTTGATAACTTCCATGTGTTTTCAGATCCTTGATCCTTTATTGATTAAATTTAAATATGTCCAGTTACACTATAGATTATTTTCCAAATTATACTGAAAGTTTTTTATTTTCATCTTTTTCTTTTCTGCAGGGAAGATTTTGATTCACACTAACAAATAATAATTTAATTGTCTCAAACCCCAAACAAGAATTGTCTCAATGGAGATAATGCTAGTCGTTTTATTTCTCTTTTAGTTTTTCTTTATAATTTAGATGCTTCTGTAGAGATAAAGATTTTTCACAAAAGTATATCATGTGAGATGTTTCACATAAAAAGGGGACTCAGACCATTATATAAGGTTTTTCTTCCTTTCTAAAACAGCTGTGCCCCTGAACATGCTATTATGGTGGCCTTCCTACCTTTATTGCTTCCAGTCTCTAGACTCAGCTCTTCTGCCTGATGTAATGTCACTGAACACTCTGTGGTGTCCCTATCTCTTTCCCAGATTTTAAGTGCTAGCTGGATCTTAATTATTCCTATAGTATTTGTGACTATATATAGAATGACTATTCACATGTCTTGACATTTACATCCTTATAAAATTCAAAAAAAAATCTATATTTGTTCCTTCAGTAAGATCTCACTCAGTGGCTCAGTCAGACTACTCTGACCCTACCTCTGGTTACCAGTTAAGAAGAAACTAAATCAGATAGGAAGAATCTGATCCCATTGTTCTACATGTTTTTTTTTTTTTTTTCTATTTTGTTTTTACTTAACTTGGTCTTTAAAGACAGAAGGGGTCTCTACCTCAGAAATGTCATTTAAAAAGTGAGTTACCAAAAGAAAAATTTGACTACCTATAGTGTTTGTCCATTGATATGTATATTTGTGACAGTATGAGTGTATACCTGATATGGAGAGAGGGCCGGAGAAAGAGAGAGCGAAGAAAAAGTAGAAGGAGAAGGAGATAGGAAGAGAAGGAAAAGAAGAAGAAGACAGAAGGAGGAGGAAGAGGAAGAGGAGGAGAAAGGAGAAGAAGGAAGAAGAAAAACAAAGGGAGAAGAAGAGGAAGATGGAGAGGAAGAAGTGACACATATAATAAGAAGGATCAGATGAAGAAGAAGAGGAAGAAGAGGAAGAACAAGAGGAAGAAGAACAGGAGAAAGAAGAGGAAGAAAAACAAAAGGAAGAAGAGAAATAAGAAGAGTAAAGAAAAAGAAAAAGGAAGAAGAGGAGAAAGAAAAAAACAGGAATAAGAAAAACAAGAAGAGGAAAAACAAGGAGGAGAAAGACGAGGGAAAGAAGAAATAGAGGGATAGAGGAGAGAGAAGTTGGGGGGAAAAGAGAAACAGAGACAGAGCTTTTGTTAAGTGTTTATATGTGCCAGGTGCCATGCTAGAATCTGGAGATACCAAGATAAACAAGCAAAAGAGTTCTCATTCTTTAATATCTTACATTCTAATGAGGGAACTGGGAAGTAAGAGAGGAAAAGTATGCATTCAAAGACAAAGTTGCTAGGAAGGAGGTAGAGAAGAAAGAGGAGTGGAGCAGAGTGATGACCTGGTTATTTTGAGGAAATTGCAAAGATTTCTCCAAATACGCAGAAAGTATTTCTTTTTAATGCCATTAATTTTAATATCAGATGGGTAGAAATGAATGGGTCTTAATTGATTTGAAAAGTTAAATAATTGTATGCTCTTGTTTTGCTCTTTTGTCTTTCCTTTTAGATTCCTAGAGATGATCCTTCAACTTTCAAACCTTGGTCCATCCACGTTTCCTAAAATGTGAGAAAATAGTAAAAGATTACATCTATGATTGATTTTTAAAGTTTCAAATCAAACAAAATGTTTTTTGGCTTCTAAACTTTGCTTGTTTGTTTTTGTGTAATTATTTTTGGGGGATTGAGGGATGCAGATTTTTCACCAAAATATATAGCATATGTAGAAAATAAAATTCAATCCATATTTAGAATTCTGACTTTATTTTGCAGTACTGTGAAAATCCATCTCATAATCATTTACAAAACTTTTAGACATTTTTGACTAAAAAATGATATCATGTTTTAGTGCAACTAGGGCAACAATATAATAGAAATAGTACATAAACTACATATTTCAGGGGATTGCCTTTTCCATTTTGCACATATAGAAATAAAGTCTCAGTAGGTCTTAGTGACAGACTTCAGATCACAGAGCTCACTTGTGACAAAATTGGAAATCTAAATATTCTCACATCTTTTCAATATTCTTCTATTGTAATAAGCCACCTCTCTTTACTTTTCTTCATTTGTTTATTTCTGTCTTTTTTAGTTACAAATAGAAAATTCATTTTGATATTAGGTATTACCTTTGGGCCTAAGCAAAAATTACTTTTTGCTTACTAATTTTGACACTAATCAGAAGGTTAGATCACACCTGAATAATCTATTTATAAGTAATCAGAATCCATTATTTACAGATAAAAGTATGTTTAGCAACAAGCATATCATAGAAGATGCAGAGCTATGAGCTGTGGGGTCAAGTTGAGCAGAAGAAAGACTTCTCAAATATAGATATACCCTACAAAGAAATTTTTAAAAAAGAATTCTTTCCAAAGAATTGTCCTACCCAATTCTGTTTGATCCTAATGTATTTCAAAGTATTTATATTAAAATATATATTCACTGAACTTCTATTATGAAAACTTATTGTGTGTATCTATTCTAATACAATAGAATACAATATCTTCATAATTCCTCAGAGTAGTCATGGATCGCTGCTCAGAAAAGCAAAGTCATTTATAGATAACCATCCCAGAATATTGAGATTATTTTGTATATAGTAAATTTCATTTTGCTTGAGTTCTAGAGGACTTTCCAGATTTTTACCTGATGGTATTCTGATAGTCATTTCCATAAAACAAAAATATTCTATCATATTCACAAACTACAATTTATTTAGCCATTCTCCAAATGATGAACATTCCCTCAATTTCTAATTTTTTGCCCTGAAAAGAGAGCTGCTACAAATATTTTTGTACATATAGGTCCTTTTCCTTAAAAAAAAAAAATCTAGTAGTGGTATTGTTAGGTCAAAGGATGAGCATGAATTTATAACCCTTTGGGTATAAATTATGGCTTTTGATCTTTTATCAATTACAGCATGGCTCATATATTTTATTAATTTGACTCAGTTCCCTCTTTATTTGAAAAAGAAGGCCTTATCAGAGAAACATGCTTTAAAGTTCTTTTTTACAATTACTATAGCTAACTATACCCTCCCCATTTAGTCTATTCTCTCCTTCCTTTCACCCTGTCTCTTCTCAAAAGCATTTTGCTACTGATCACTCCTCTCCCTCTCTCCTCCCATATGTTCTCTCTTTTATCACTTTTTCCCCTTCCAATATGCCATTCCCTTCCTGTTTTCCTGCAGGGTAAGATAGATTTTTATACCATATTGAGTGGGTATGTTATTTCCTCTTTGAGCCAATTCTAATGAGACAAAGGTTCACTCACTCTCCCTTTCCTTTCCCTCTTCCTCTCCGTTGCAAAAGCTTTTTTTTTTTTTTTTACTCTTTTTCATTGTAGGTAATTTACACCATTTCACTTCTCCCCTTGCCTTTCTTCCAGTACATTCCTCTCTCACCCCTTTATTTCATTATTTAAAAAAGATATTATCCCTTCATATTCTACTAAAACTGTCCCCCCCCCCCCTCTCTCTCTCTCTCTCTCTCTCTCTCTCTCTCTCTCTATATATATATATATATATATATATATATATATATATATTTCTTCAACTGATATAATAATGAGAAAGTTCTGATAAGTTACAAATATTGTCCTTCCAGGCAGGAATGTAAACAAATAAACTTTAATTACGTCTCTTATGAAACACTTTTTTGATTTCTTCTTTACACCTCTCCTGAGTCCTATATTTGAAAATCATATTTTCCATTCAGTCCTGGTCTTTCATGGATGCCTGAGTCCTCTATTTCACTGAATATTCACCTTTTTACCTGAAGGATTATACCAGTTTTTCTGGGTAGGTGATTCTTGATTGTAATCTTAGTTCTATTGCTTTCCAGAATGTCATATTCCAAACTCTCTTTTATCTTTTAATGTAGAAGCTGCTAGATCTTTTGTTATCCTGACTGTGGCTCCACTCTACTTGATTTTTTTTTTCTTTTTGGATCCATTATATTTAAATTATTTGTTTCTTTCTTATTGCTTGCAATATTTTCTCTTTGATCTGGGAATTCCAGAATTTGGTATAATGTTCCTGGGAGTTTTTATTTTTGGATCTCTTTCAGGAAGTGATTAGTGATCAGGTGATCAGGTGATTAGATTTCAATTTCTATTTTACCCTCTGATTTTAGAAAATCAGGACAGTTTTCCTCTATAATTTCTTGAAAGACGATGTCTTTTTTTTCGATCATGATTTTCAGGTAGATCAACAATTTTAAGATATCTTTCAGCTCTATTTTCCAGATCAATTGCTTTTCCAAAGAAACATTTCAAATTTTTTCAATTTTACCACTTTTTTTGTCTTGCTCTATTGTATCTTGATTTCTCCTAAAGTCATTAGTTTCCATTTTCTCAATTCTAATTTTTAAAGAATTGTTTTCCTCAGTGAGCTTTTATGCCTCTTTCCCCATTTGGCCAATTTTCTTTTTTGTATTTCCTTTTGCAGTGTTCGCAATTCTTTTCCTAATTTTTTCTCTACCTCTCTTACTTGATTTCAAAATCCCTTTTGAACTCTCCCATGGCCTGAGCCAAATTCTTATTTTTCTTGGAGGCTTTGGATATGAGCTTTATCTTTGTTATCTTCTGAGTGTGTGTTTTGATCTTCCTTGTCACCACAGAAACTTTCTATAGTAAACTTTTTTGTTATAATCTGCTCATTTTTCTAACCTATCACTCTGCTTTTAAATCTTTGTTAAAGTAGGACTCTGTTTCCAAGGTGGAGGGAGCACTACCCCAAACTTCAATAGTTTTGTGCAGTTATTTTCTTTTTCTTTTTCTTTTTTTTTTAATTTTTATTTAATAATTACTTTATATTGACAGAATCCATGCCAGGGTAAATTTTTTTTACAACATTATCCCTTGCACTCGTTTCTGTTCCTATTTTTTTCCCCTCCCTCCCTCTACCCCCTCCCCTAGATGGCAAGCAGTCCTTTATATGTTGGATATGTTGCAGTATATCCTAGATACAATATATGTTTGCAGGTTCTCTTGTTGCATAGGGAGAATTGGATTCAGAAGGTATAAATAACCTGGGAAGAAAAACAAAAATGCAGATAGTTCACATTCGTTTCCCAGTGTTCTTTCTTTGGGTGTAGCTGCTTTTGTCCATCATTTATCAATTGAAACTCAGTTAGGTCTCTTTGTCAAAGAAATCCACTTCCATCAAAATATGTCCTCATACAATATCATTGTCGAAGTGTATAATGATCTCCTGGTTCTGCTCATTTCACTTAGCATCAGTTCATGTAAGTCTCGCCAGTCCTCTCTGTATTCATCCTGCTGGTCATTTCTTACAGAACAATAATATTCCATAACATTCATATACCACAACTTACCCAGCCATTCTCCAATTGATGGGCATCCATTCATTTTCCAGTTTCTAGTCACTACAAATAGGGCTGCTACAAACATTTTGGCACATACAGGTCCCTTTCCCTTCTTTAGTATCTCTTTAGGGTATAAGCCCAATAGAAACACTGCTGGATCAAAGGGTATGCACGGTTTGATAACTTTTTGGGCATAATTCCAGATTGCTCTCCAGAATGGTTGGATTCGTTCACAACTCCACCAACAATGCATCAGTGTCCCAGTTTTCCCGCATCCCCTCCAACATTCATCATTATTTTTTCCTGTCATCTTAGCCAATCTGACAGGTGTGTAGTGGTATCTCAGAGTTGTCTTAATTTGCATTTCTCTGATCAATAATGATTTGGAACACTCTTTCATATGAGTGGTAATAGTTTCAATTTCATCCTCTGAAAATTGTCTGTTCATATCCTTTGACCATTTATCAATTGGAGAATGGCTTGATTTCTTATAAATTTGAGTCAGTTCTCTATATATTTTGGAAATGAGGCCTTTATCAGAACCTTTAACTGTGAAGATATTTTCCCAGTTTGTTGCTTCCCTTCTAATCTTGTTTGCATTAGTTTTGTTTGTACAAAGACTTTTTAATTTGATGTAATCAAAATTTTCTATTTTGTGATCAGTAATGGTCTCTAGTTCATCTTTGGTCACAAATTTCTTTCTCCTCCACAAGTCTGAGAGATAAACTATTCTATGTTTTTCTAATTTATTTATAATCTCGTTCTTTATGCCTAGGTCATGGACCCATTTTGATCTTATCTTGGTATATGGTGTTAAGTGTGGGTCCATGCCTAATTTCTTGTGCAGTTATTTTCAGAACTCCTTCTAGGGACTTGACCACAAGCATTCTTTTTTTGCCCTGTAATTGTTGAGTGTCCCTGCCCTACTGTAGCTGTAAAATCTAGTTTGCTAAAGCAACAGAATCCTGTATTGCTAACTCTGGGGTGGATTAAGGCTGGGTCTGGGGTTGTGCTAGCACTGGCCTGCACTGGGGTTGCATACTGGACTGCTGACCTTCCAAGACTTCTTTGGTATCTTTGGACTGAGAGGTCTGGAAGCCACCAGTACTGCTGTTGATTCAGAGATTCTGCTTTGCTTATGCTGGGGTTGGGGCTGGAGCCATGGTTGCACTGATGCTACCTGCACCAGGACTGCATGCTACCCTGGTGTCTCAAACCTTTTCTGCTGACATTTTAAGTTGCTTTCACCTGGAAAATGTTCTACTCCATTTTGGGGGGCATTCTGTTGCTCTAAAACTTGTCTAGTCATTATTTAAAGGAATTTGGAGCGTTTAGGGGAGAGGTTGGTCACGTTCCTGCCTTTATTTCTCCATTTTGTCTCCACTTCCCTTCAGTAGAAATTTTACATTGTTATGGCAAAAGCTGGAATTAAGGGAAGGTGATAAGGTCCAAGTGTGCAACATGCAAGAGGATACAATGAAAGCCACTTTTCAGTATTGACTTTTTAAAAATGCCCATTTCTTTTTCCTTCCAGAAATTTTTGCTTTCTGCAGTATTTAGGTATTTATTTTTGACAATTTAAGCCTGACTAATATCATGAGCTCATGTTTAAATAAGCTTTGTTGGCTAACAAAGTACTCTCCATAAAATGCCCTATGAGCTATATATTGTCAGTATCATGATTTTACAATCAAAGAAATTAAAACTCAGAGTGTTTAAGTGATTTTCCCACCATCACATGGTACATCTTATCCAGTTCTTCTGACTTCTAGTCAAGAATGTTATAGCACAGAGGATTCTTTTTTCAAATGTTATGGAATACTCATAATTTCTGCCTCTTACCATTATATTAATTCAAATGGATGAAAGGGGATGGAATCATTAGATGGAAATTAAATGGAATCTAATTTCTCTCTCTCTCTCATTTCACTCAAATTAGAAATGATTCCAACTGGAAAGGAGGCAATTTCACTGAAGAATGAAAAATACAGGGATTGAGAAACTCTGAATAGTTTTCTTTTTCTTAATCTTCTAGATTTAGGAGTCAAAGTGGATTTAATCATGTGTAATATCAGGAAATTTGAAGTAGGAGCATAATAAGCCATACATTTATGAAAATTGTATCAGAATTACTTTATATTTTTATTTTCAATTTATGAACTGTGCCATTCCATAACTAGCATAGTATAACAAAAAAAAATCACTTTTGAGATGAGTCTTTTATTCTGAGAAACTGTATAACCTTCCACCCAATTTTCTGCTTTTCTTCTAATCTTCTCATCATTCATTTTATTTGTATAAAAACTTTTAATTTAATATAATTTAAATATTCATTTTATACATAACTGCTTTTTATCTCTTATTTAATCATAAATTTTTCTTCTACCCATAATTCTGAAAAATAATATGTTCCATGTTCTTCTAGTTTTCTTCTAAAATCTCTTATCTCTAGGTCATGTATCCATTTGATCCTAACTTGGTAAATGGTGTAAGATATTGGTCTATGCTTAGTTTCTGCCATATAGCTTTTCTCTATTGCCATCAATTTTTGCCAATTAATGAATTCTCATCTCACCACATTTATTATATTTCTTTGATGCTGTAAATGATATGTCTACTCTCTTCCATTGATCTTCCTTCCTATTTCTTTGCCAGTATCAGATAATTTTGGTAATTAGTATTTTATAGTTTAAAATCTGATACTGATAAACCTAAATCTCCTTCCTTTACATTTTTGTTAATTCTTTTAATTTTTAACACTTAATTTTTCCGTATCAGATTTGTCTTATATTTTTGGCACTAGACTGAACCTAGGGGAAATTAGATCAAGGCAATGGTACTTCAATACTTAGGAAAACTTCCTAAATTGTACAAAATTACATTGGCCTTGATTTGGATTTGTTTCCCATTAATCTGAATGTGGAAACAAGACTAATCCTGATGGTACCATTCTGATTTTACAGTTGTGATATAATCTCTACTCACCTACAATAGAAATTCAATATTCAATCAATCTTCAGTACTTCATTTTAGCAAGGAGCAATTGATGAAAAAGCTTTTTAATACTGCCAACAACTTGAGATGGAGATCTTAAATGCTGGCATATGGCACAGGCAAATTTTGGAGGGAACATATTGAACTGATGGAAAACATGAGTGATATATTATATTAAGTGTTGTAATGAGCCTGGTGACCTAAATTGTTGGGATTTGGGTAGGAGTGGCAAGTAAATCAGGAAGGAAAACTGTTAGGAAAAAATACAACTTTTCCAATTTTGCAATATTGTACACATATGCCTTGTGTCTCAAAGGGAATAAATCACTAGTGTAAAGAAACAGAAAATATATGTAAGATCTCAGTGGCTTTTTACTGTGCTACTTACACCAGTCCTTTTTGATTTTCCTTAATGCATGCTTTACATCCTTGTTCCTCAAACTATAAATCCAGGGGTTTAGCATGGGGATGAGTATGGTATAGATCACTGAGGATACTTTCTGTTAAGTGATATTGCTGGTTGATGAAGGCTGACAGTACATAAAAATGATGGAGCCATATAAGAGCGCCACAGATGCCAGATGAGATGCACATGTGCTGAATGCTTTAGATCTGCCTTTAGCAGAATGAATGCTTAGGATGCTGGAGAGGAAGAAAGCATAAGAGATCAAGATAGATAGAGTAGTTAGCAATGAGATGATCACAACTGGAAGCATTAGCAAAAGCTCATTGATGTATATTCTAGAGCAGGAAAATTTCAAAAGGGGAGGAAGGTCACAAAACTAATGACTAATAATGTTTCCACAGAAGGACAGTCTGGCTAGAGTACTTGTACGAGTAATGGTGCCAAAGACTCCCATAGTATAAACTCCTGCCACTAGCAGGAAACAGGTTCTCTGGGACAAGGTGGTATAGATCAGGAGACTACAGATGGCAACATAACAGTCATAGGCCATGGCTGACAACATGTAGCAGTCAGCAATACCAAAAATACAAAAGAAAAAGAACTGGGTCAAGCACCCTGAGTAGGTGATGATGTTCTTTTCTGATATAAAGCTCACCAACATTTTGGGGGTAATGGCAGAGGAATAGCAAAGATCAACGAAGGACAAGTTACAAAGAAAATAGTACACGGGGTTATGAAGCTGAGAACTGATCCTTTATTACTTTCTTGATGATAAGTAGGATTCCCCACCAGGATATAATGTATATATGTATGAAGAGTAAGAAGAGGGGGAGTTGGAGTTCTGGCTGGTCTGTTAATCTCATAAGGTTAAAGTCTGTCACCATGGAATAATTTCCAGTAGACATTGTCCTTTGAAAGTTAAAGTAATGATTTGTAGAGATGGGGAGAAAAAAAATGTTATTAAATAGAAATAACTATTTGACAATTTCTATCAGTCTAAGATCTCAGGCAGTATATATTTTCTTGAAGTTAGCATCAGCATTCACATTTATTCATAAATTATTAATATAGATTTAGATCATAGAGTCTATGATCTTGAAAAGAATTTTAAGTATCTTATAATCCAATAAATACCAACATAAAAATTATATTTACAATAAAAATACATTTGATGAAATAAATAATTATATATGAAAAAGAAATATCATGAAGTGACAATAGAACAAACTAATGGATATAATAGAATAAATTTCTTTTTCTCAAGGACAGAATGATGGAAATAGAGTGAAAAGAAATAAAAATTCCTCAAATGAAAAGATTTAAGAAAGAAAGATGGTAAAAGAAAGATCAAAAAGAAAAAAAAACAATGAGTATTAAATTTCCTGATAACTATGAGAAAGAAAAGCATCCAATTTCTCCATTTCAGAAACTATAAAGTAAGTGATAGCCTTCAAGACACAAGAATATCAAGCTTCCAGACCACAATAACATGGAAATAGTAATATAGCAGTTTAGCTCAATGCTACAATGAATATGATGAACACAGATCCAAATGAAGCAATAAATTTATGGAAATGAATTCAGTAAGAAAAGCCAGGATAATAAAATACACAATGATTACAACAATGTTTGAAAGAACATACCTAAAATAATTGAAACTGATTGATGTGAAATTATAATACCCAAGTTTGCCCCAAAGAAGAAATCTGAGAAAGTGTCTACTCATCTTCACTGAAAATGCTAGTACTATGAATATGGAACCAGAATGTGCTTTTTAAGTTGTTTGAACTCATTCTCTCCTTCTCTCCCTCCCTTTCTTGTGTGTGTGTGTGTGTGTGTGTGTGAGAGAGAGAATTTAGGGGGTAGAATTATCTTGTGAATTGTAGATGATATAAAAACAAATATTATCAACAAAACATTATAAAATATAATGGCACTAGTTGCATTTCATAGTATTTTTAAAAGTATAAAATTATAGGAGTGAAAATAAAATATGTTTAAAGTTTCACGTTATTCTATCATTCTGGAGACTTCAGAGCTATGAAGTTACTGGGAAAGATTGCCAGCAACTTCTTCATCTAAAGAAATAAGTAACTAATTCTTTAATTTTTTTATATTTCCTGGGGTTCATTATGAAATTGGGTAATGTTACCTCAATCACAAAGTTAATATGTATTACAGACAGGTTTGAACGCAGGTTTTCATGACTCCATATCTGGTCTTCTATGTAACTGTGCCTCTCATTGTGCAATTTTCCTTTCCATGAGAATAGAAGCTGAAATATTTTTTCCCTGACTATTATAAAAACCTAGTAGGTGCCCTTTTCTCTTGATCTCTTTCTCTACTCTAATGAATCCTTCATATATGCAAAATAAAATTTCTAAATATAAACTTGGTTAGGTTGTTACTCTTCTCAAAAATCATTAGTGACTTTATAGTGTATATTACACAATCTTAATATACTGAGTAGCAATCAAGGTCATCTACAATTTGGAGGTAATAAACATGCAGACATTATTAATTAAAGCATTAAATTACCCAGCAACTATCTCTCAGAATTTTTTAATCATTACATAGACCATAAGACAGAATAGTCAACTATAGCAATCTAGTGTTTGACAAACCCAAAGATCCTAACTTTTGGGATAAAAATTCATTATTTGATAAAAACTGCTGGGATAACTGGAAATTAGTATGGCAGAAATTAGGCAAGGACCCACACTTAACACCATATACCAAGATAAGATCAAAATGGGTCCATGACCTAGGCATAAAGAACGAGATTATAAATAAATTAGAGGAACATAGGATAGTTTATCTCTCAGACTTGTGGAGGAGAAAGAAATTTGTGACCAAAGATGAACTAGAGACAATTACTGATCACAAAATAAAAAATTTTGACTATATCAAATTAAAAAGCCTTTGTACAAATAGAACTAATGCAAACAAGATTAGAAGGGAAGCAACAAACTGGGAAAACATCTTCACAGTTAAAGGTTCTAATAAATACCTTATTTCCAAAATATATAGAGAACTGACCCTAATTTATAAGAAATCAAACCATTCTCCAATTGATAAATGGTCAAAGGATATGAACAGACAATTTTCAGAGGATAAAATTGAAACTATTACCACTCATATGAAAGAGTGTTCCAAATCACTATTGATCAGAGAAATGCAAATTAAGACAACTCTGAGATACCACTACACACCTGTCAGATTGGCTAAGATGACAGGAAAAAATAATGATGAATGTTGGAAGGGATGTGGGAAAACTGGGACACTGATGCATTGTTGGTGGAGTTGTGAACGAATCCAACCATTCTGGAGAGCAATCTGGAATTATGCCCAAAAAGTTATCAAACCGTGCATACCCTTTGATCCAGCAGTGTTTCTATTGGGCTTATACCCTAAAGAGATACTAAAGAAGGGAAAGGGACCTGTATGTGCCAAAATGTTTGTAGCAGCCCTGTTTGTAGTGGCTAGAAACTGGAAATTGAATGGATGCCCATCAATTGGAGAATGGCTGGGTAAATTGTGGTATATGAATGTTATGGAATATTATTGTTCTGTAAGGAATGATCAGCAGGATGAATACAGAGAGGCTTGGAGAGACTTACATGAACTGATGCTAAGTGAAATGAGCCGAACCAGGAGATCATTATACATTTCGACAACGATATTGGATTTCTTTGACAAAGAGATCTAACTGAGTTTCAATGGCTAAATGATGGACAGAAGCAGCTACACCCAAAGAAAGAACACTGGGAAACGAATGTGAACTATTTGCATTTTTGATTTTCTTCTTGAGTTATTTTTACCTTCTGAATCCAATTCTCCCTGTGCAACAAGAGAACTGTTCGGTTCTGCAAACATATATTGTATCTAGGATATACTGCAACATATCTAACATATATAGGACTGCTTGCCATCTAGGGGAGGGGGTGGAGGAAGGGAGGGGAAAAATCGAAACAAAAGCGAGTGCAAGGGATAATGTTGTTAAAAAATTACCCTGGCATGGATTCTGTCAATATGAAGTTATTATTAAATAAAATAAAATTTAAAAAAAATCATTACATAGACCTTTTATAAGTTAGGCAAATGGTAAGCAAGGTATTAAACCTTATGAAATGAAATATGGAAGTATCATACTAAAATAGTTTTTAATATTACATATTATAAATAAAAGTATCTATTAATATCCTTATTTATTAATTTATTGGATATTTTCAGTTCCTAAAATTTTTTCTCTGACAGCTTTTGGAAATCTCTGTTTTTTTTAGTTTTGTTAGCATAGTTTTGAGTATGATATTGAGTGGATGGAATTATGTGTTCAAAGAATCTTAAGGAGGTCCATAGTCATTGGGTCAAAGAGTGTGTGCTAAGACATAAGTATAGGAATACTGGAGTTGGGGCAGGTTACAAAAGATTTTGAATACCAAAAAGAGAATGTTATATAAGATTCTGGAAGTGATAGGTATCCAAAAGTATGTCTGACTGTGATCCTGCCAAATAGAACTGGCTTAGACTGGGGAAAAAACAAGCAAATACGCAAGTTTTCTGCAAGGTGTGAATATTTTATCCTCTTGTTTCTGCCTTGTTGGTCTTAATGGTTTTAAATGTCTTTATTATAACCAAAGTCATTTGATATCAGTAAAATAAACACCAACATGCCATGGAGAGCTTGGCTTTTATATAAATATTGGGCTTTTATAAAGGCTATCATTATAATTTTTTCTTCATTATGCTGACAGAATATTTCTCACTAAATTCCTTCCTTAGATGAAAAGTAGAGGGGGAAGAAATAAGAAAATAGGGCCACTTTTTATCTACATCATCTAAACATTTACAAGGAAGGGTACAGAAAGAGGTTAACTTCTAATCTCATTAAGTTAAAACATATTATCAGTGTGTATCTCAGTCATCCATATACATTCTTCAAGTCACAACTACTTTTTATTTCAGGCACATGAAATTTGATTACTTGCTTTAATCCTGTCAGGATTAGAAGAATTGGTAGACTGATACTGATTTTCCTCAATTTCTTATTATGTGAGATGAATTCATAGTGGTTATTACCCCAGCAATTGTCAACTGATTGGTTTTTGATGACAGTGCTTCAGAGATGAGATTGTTAGAAATTTCTGATAAAGTAGAAGACAAAATAAGCAAAACAAAATAAAAATAATGTTTTTCATAAACTACCAAGAAGAAACATGCAAAACAACCACTTTTATATGAACTGCTTAGTATAATGAAGATGGTTATTTATTTGTCCATTGAATATCTCAGAGAAAATTTCTCAAGAAAATGAATAACCAACAGCTGGTTCTTCACCATTTCTTTCCTCCAGAGACTGTTCTACAGGGGAAAGAAGCAATGGGAAGGAGTGTGTCTCTAATTAATAACATTACCATAAACATTTCTGTTGTATGGAGAAGAACTGAACTCCTTTGTTGGTAGGGGGAGCAGAGGACATGGTTAAGTGTCCTGATGAAAATACAGACTAGAATCAGGAAAAAAAAAACCAATAGTCTTAGACATTTCTGTGGGGGTCTTCCTTCACTTCACTGCTCTTATTTCCTTCACCTTAGGAACTGAGGTTGTTTTCCTATAGTGCATAATATTTCTTGTTCCTTAAACACTCCATTCTTTCCTTCACAATTAAGTTCAGCTCTGGATTTTCCTGCTATTTCTATTATTATGGTTCTATTTCTTTTCAGATAAACTTGTTCAATTAAATATGATTTTTCAAATATTCATCATCATATATGAAGACAATAAGGATATAAAAAGTGAGGTAATAACCATTTTCTGGTACTTATTCTGTGCCAAGCAATGCGCTATATAAACTTTTTGCAAATATCATCTTATTTAATCCTCACATTAGTCTGGAGAATTAGGTTTCATATTATTTCCATAATGTTGAAGAAATTGTAGTGGGCAGAAGTTTAAAAATTAAGATCCCAAGTCATGTAGCAAGTGTCTGAGACCAAAATTGAAGTCAGGTCTTCCTGATTTCATACTCAGAGTGCTACTATTCCACCATCTGGATAAAAATAAAAACAAAATAAATCTTGTCTTCAATGAATTTGCTTTCTTTTGAGGAAAAAGCATATTGATTTAAGTATATATTGAATAATACATAGAGGGGAAAATAGTCATCCATATTATTTCAAGATTTTGCATGTCATTCAATTGAGTTTAATTCAAAAGGGCATATCTTAAGGACTTAATATATGTGCATGTCAGTATTAAATACTGGAGGAGGTGATAAAACTCTCTTTAACCCCAATTATTTATTCTGATGATTATTATTAAAGGAAAAAATAGCAAGGAACACGCTAGCTTTTTTTTTTAACAGTCTCATAAATAACTTAGAATCATTGTACTACAGTCAGAGAACTGGAAGGATTCATGAAAGTGATCTTGTTAAACTCTCTAAAGTCATTTCCACAATCACCCTAATCCTTTTGCAAGAGCAGAACCATAGCATAATTTAAGATATAATTTGCAAATACAATTGAGAAAAAGGAAGAATGAGAGCGTATATATGGCCTGGGAGACTCTATGCACCTGGAGTAGCCTATGGAGAACAAGCACTGACATTACCAGTGACAGACAAAAAAAGTATGTCTTTGTCTTCTTTATAAAGTTGTCCAAAGTAAGACCTGGTTGGAGGGGAATCGCTAATGCCTAGGATGAAATAGAAAGAAGAGTCAATATTCTAAGAATTTTTAGATTTTCTATTTGCTATGTGGATTTTGAAAGCATTCTACCCTTCACAACTTCCTTTAGTGCACTCTTCACATTCTTTTAATTCAGACTATATATCAAGGGGTTCAGCATGGGGTTCACCGTACTATAAAAAAACTGAGTTTAATTTCTTCTAGGTCACACAGTTGGAAATAATACACAATATTGAGGAAACCACAAAAAAGCTGCTAGATGTGAGCCATAGATGCTGAAAGCTTTATAAAAACCCTTTGTGGAATATATGTGGAAGATGTTCAGAAGAATGAAATAGTAAAAAATCAAGATGGGCATAGTTGTGGCCAATATATTTAATTTGCCAGTATTCATCATCAGAAGGTCACTGATGTAGGTATTGGATCAGGAGAGCTTCTGAAAAGGGAAGAATATCACAGAAGGAATGATGGATAAAATTTTCCCCACAGAAAGATAGTCTAGCTAGAGAAATTGTATGACTAATAACCTCAATGCTTCCCCTCAGGGAGGGATAATAACACCTGCCACCATCAGGGCTCAGAATCATGGCACCATGGTGACATTATAGAGGTTTATAAATAGCAATATAGTGATCATAAAGGACAATTGTGTGCATGGAGAATCCAGCAGTCACAAAGAAGTGAGGAGGGGAAGGGGGAGAACTGAGCCATGCAACCTGGATAGGAAATAATATTATTCTCTGATACAAAATTATCCAAAGTTTTGGGTGTAAAGAAGGAAACTACAGGAAATTTAGGAATGATACATTACTGAGGAAATAGAACATGGGAGTGTGAAACTGAAGACTGATCCAGATGGATAAAGTTTAAGTTCCCCAATGTGGAGATTAAGTTGACTTCTAGGAACAAAAAGAAAAGTGATACCTGGAACCCTGCTTGGTTTGTTTAGCCTTAGAAGATAACATCTATCATAATAGAGTTATTTCCCTTTGACTTTCTCCCCCAATAATCAGATTGAAAATCTTCAGTTATTTTAAAGTCTTAATAAGCAAAAATAATTTCTACATACTCTGTCTCTATTACTTTATCTTTCTTCCTGTCTCTGTTTCTGTCTTTGTCTCTCTTAAACTCTTCCTCATTTTCCATTATAAGAATTTTGATAGGAATGGCCATTAATTTATGAACACAGCAATAGGGAAAACTGGTCATTTGACATCTTTTTAATCAGAATCTTTTTAAAGTCAATGCTCAAACTTAAATAGTTTTGGTGAAACGTCAATGCTAAGAACAAAGAAATAATTATGATTTTTAATAATTTGGAAAAATTCAGTACAAAATCTAAATTTCTTTCTTTCTTTTTTTTCTGTAATTTCAAAAGTTTATTATTGATGAAAATAGCAATTCCAATAATACACACACACACACACACACACACACACACACACAAACACACACACGTAATAATTATTGCATTCATATACACTTGACCTCTGGCAATGATGTTTGATCTTGGACAAGTTATTGTCACCCTCTGGATTATAATTTCCTCATCTACAAAATGAATTCAATAACTTTTATTATCATTAATCTCCTATGTCAAGTTTAGTTTTGTCTCACTTGAATTTTGATGTCTTTTAATGTTTTCTTTTAATTTATTGTGATCTATTTGTATTATTTTATTGGTTATATTATCATTACTCCCCACTATCCAAGTCTTTACATGTTTAGTTCTTTGTATTTGTTTTCTTCTGGGGTATTATGCCCTTCCATTCATATATGATAGTATGTTGATGAGCTCTTGCTTTGTCTCCTGTTTTTTTTTTTTTTTTGATAACTTTTTATTGATAGAACTCATGCCAGGGTAATTAAATTTATTTCTAAGTTTAAAAAAAAGCAATATTTTGCAGTTCATTTGAAAATAAGCTTCAATAGATCAACAAATGCTAGTAGGGGGCAGAGTCAAGGTGGGGAAGTAAATTAATTAGTTTTTTAAAAATGTTCAGAAAATTATGAAGTAGTTTGGCATAAATTAAACACAGATGAATATTTCACTTAATATGCCAACATAAAGTGAAGAAGGGTACATGATTTAGACATAAAGAAAATACCAGAAGCAAATAAGGAGAGAATGCAATAGTTTTACTGTCATATCTTTGGATAAGAGAAAAATTTATGACAAAACAAGAGATTGAAAAATTTTAAGTCATAAAATGTATGACTTTGATTATATTAAATTAAATAATTTTGATACAGTCAATCCTGATACAAAAATTAATTAGTTATATATATGAAATAATGCAAAACATATTTCTATATTAATCATTTTGAGGGAAAAAACTTGAACAAGAAAGAAAATGAAAAAAAAGAAAAAGAAAAATAGTATATTTCAGTCTGTATTCTGACAATCATTAGTTCTTTGTCTGGAGATGGGTAGCATTTGTCATTATGAGTCCTTTAGGATTGTTTTCAATTATCATAATGCTGAGAATAGCTAAATCAGTCACAGTTGTTCAGTGTGCAGTATTGTTGTTACTGTGTACAATGTTCTGGTTCTGCTCATTTCACTCTGCAGCAATTCATGTTAAGTCCAGGTTTTTCAGAATCATGTTACTCATCATTTCTTATAACATCATAAAATTCTATCACAATCATATGGTACAACTTGTTCAGCCATGTCCCAATCAACTGATGTCCCCACAGTTTCCAGTTCTTTGCCATCCCAAAAAAGTTCTGTAAATATTTTTTGTACAAATAGGTCCTTTTCTCTTTTAAAAAATCTCTTTGGCATAGACACCTAATGGTGGTATTTCCAGGACAAATGATATGCATAATTTTATAGCCCTTTGAACATAGTTCCAATTTGTTCTCCAGAATGTTTGGATCAATTTATAGCTCCATCAACAGTATATTAGTGTCCCAGTTTTCTCATATCCCCTCCAGCATTCATCATTTTACTTTTGTATCATATGAACCAATTTGAAAGATGTGGGGTGGTACTCAAAGTTGTTTTAATTGGTATTACTTTAATCAAGTGATGTAGAATATTTTACATGATTATAGATACCTTTGATTTCTTCTTTTGAAAATTGTCTATTCATATCCTTTGACCATTTCTTAATTGAAAAAATGACTTGTGTCCTCATACATTTGACTCAATTCTCTATTTTTGATAAATGATGCCCTCGTTTAGCAGCAAGAATAACTTGCTGCTAAAATTGTTTCCCAGTTTCCTGCCTTCCTTCTAATTTTGACTGCATTGTTTTTTTTTTTTTTTTTTGTGTAAAATCATAATTTGATGTAATCATAATTATCTGTTTTATAACTTGTAATGTCCTCTATCTCTTGTTTGGTCATAAAAAGTTCCCTTATCCAGAAAACTAATGAGTAAAGTTCCCCCTAGTTAGTTTGTGATATCACCCTTTAATGTCTAAATCACATCTCACTTTGATCTTATATTGATATATAGCATGAGATCTACATTTAGTTTCTGCCAAATTCCTTTTTAGTTTTCCCAGAAATGTTTGTGAAATAGTGCTTTTTTATATCAAAATCTTATTCTTGCTGCTAAATGAGGGTCTCATTAAGATCCCTAGGGCCTGACCCTGCCTTTCATTTACATACAGAGTGGAAGGCTTTTCTAAATTAGGTAGAACCAGGGCAGGGGAAGAGGTCAGTTTGGATTTTAAGGTCTTAAAAGCTTTGGTCTGATCAGAGCCTTGAATGGGGGTTAGGTTATGGCCCAAATATTTGACAGACTGGCAGGCAATGTGGGCTTTGGATAAGGAGACCCTGTAACCCCTAGAGGCCAGAAATTAAGGATTCTTATGGCTGCATCTAAGGAAGCCTCTCTGGTGGGGCTACACATACCACAGATGAGACTGTTATAAAGCAGCTCCAAATCTCTTAAATCTTTAGTCACTGTTAAAATTTTGTGCTTAAGAAATTTCTCAATCAGAGGTTATGATCCCTCCCTAGCTTTTTATGGGGGAATACACTGGATTCCTGACTAAGGCTGGGATGGAGTGAGTGGCTCACTCAGGGATTCCTTGGTTCCAGACAAAGAAATCTATTTTCCTCTAGATTTCAGAGGGAATATGGGAAGGTTTTGAAAGAAGCACAAAAGCACAAAAAGGCTACCGAGAGGTCTGAGAAGAGAAAATCGAGTCCCCAATTTCACCATTAAATTGCACCCAATAAAGGAGCAGAACAGGAGGGAATAAGAAGAAAGTAGTGTTTAAATAACAGGTCACCAAACTAGCAAGGCAGAGGGAAAATCTCAAAACCATTCTTAAGTTTCCCTTCAATCCCCATTATCCTTGGGGAAAAGGGCGGGTGAGACCAGAGTGTTGAAACGAGACAGAAAAAGAGGCACCATAACAAGAAATCTGTTGGTCTTACTGGTCACCTGGATTCGGCTGTTATGGTGGAATGAGGGGGAATTTAACTAAGCCCCAAACTCCTGCTGGAGAGCAGAGAATTGGGGGACAACTTGTCCCCTTTGGGCAGTCTCTTCTCCAGTGTCCCTTCTGATCATACTTGGGACAAGGACTAGGGAATTTTCTCCGAGGACAGTTTCAGGTCCAATGGCTCTGTCTGTTACAGCTGAAGCACCAACTCCTATGGTTCCTAGATATGGCAGCAGATAAAATATGGGACTGTTCTCCATTTCTTGCTTTAACTCTTTTGTCTTTTTCCTCGCTGTAGTTCAGTCCCTATTATCAAAAACTCCAAAAGCTGAGATGGAGATGTTTGAGAGCCCAAAAACTGACTTCTGCAGCTTCCTCCATATATCTAGGGAAATTGTTTAATATTAACATCTCCCCGTGCAAGATCAAATTGGATGTTATTGGCCTTAAACCCATCAGTAAACTTGGTGGGGTTCTCAGAGTAACAGCCAGGTTTTTCCTTAGTGTGGGAGAGATTTGACATTGAAAAAGGCACCTTTCCTCTGAGTGTCCTTCCCTGAGAGTGTGCTGCTTGTCTCAGGGGTCAGAGCTTAGAAGGGGTGACTGAATCAGGATCCTGAGGAAGAGACAAAGGGGTCCCACTCCTTGTATCACAGGGACTGAGGAGTGGGGTGGGAAAGTCTCAGGATCTGGTCCTGGAGGTGACAGGGACAGAATTGAAGAAATATTATCAGATATAAGGTCCTCAGAATCCTGAGGAAGAGAAAAAGGGGTCCCACTCCTTGTATCAGAGGGACTGAGGAATGGGGTGGGAAAGTCTCAGGATCTGGTCCTGGAGGTGAGGGGGACAAAATTGAAGAAATAGTGTCAGATATAAGGTCCTGTCTTTGCTAAGAAGGTGGTTCTGACAGGGATTCACAGGCCTCCTGATAAGCACTGCATGGGGATGCAGAGAAGGGACTCTGTGTCCCTAGAAAAGTAGAAAAGAAGGGGTTATTTAAAAGGTTAGTGTCTAATTTTGATTTCCCTCCAGTAAATTTTAGCAGCATCCTGCAATGCTGTTTTATTTTTTTCTTATACGCCAAATTTGTCTTTGTTTTTTAAGAGACAGCCTAAGGGAGAATCCTTAGGAATAGAGACAGAGGTGGATTGTCCCATTTTTTTGCCACATGTCTTAGATTTTCTGGATTCTATAGTGCCCCATCCTCTCAGGCATCTCTAAGAGGGATAGAGATGACAGAAGTTCCCCTGATTAAGGGTATTTCTGTTAAAAGATGCAGGAATTACCAGTCTAGGCTTCTCTAGTCAAGGAAGTCTGCTGAGCATAGAGCACTTGAATGCCCAATACCCAAGCTTTGGGTAACCCAGCTATAGAATAGACAAAGGCACCAAGAAAAGGCTTACATCAGCCAAAAATTGTGGGAATCCCCGTATGGGCCATCAAATGTTAAAGTATGAGAAATGAGAGGTGAGAGAAACCCTAACAACAATGGAGTCCCCAGGCCAGTATTGCAGGTTTTTGCAAAATATTTCGCAGTCTCAATCTGCAGGTGAGGTTTTTGGCAAAAAATGGGTTTATTATGCTGAGAAACAACTTCCCAGAGGGCTAGTTACAAACAGGAATTAACAAAGGTTTGGGGTAGAGAGTCATTTTTTATTAGCCTTCTATGGTTTGGGGCTAGGGAGTGATTAAGGGCTAATCTTCAAATCGATAAGGGGTGGTGATTTTTCCCAGACCCAAATGATTCACAGATTAATTGGAGGTGGGCTATTCTTGTGGGAAACCAGGTAGCTTTCCCAGGGGAGATTCAAGTGAGTGAGGATCATTTTTAAGAATTTCCCCAGGCCAGGTGGCCTACCCTCCACAAAGATTAGGGGACACAGTTCTATTATATCAACTCTAAACAATTCGTTTAACCTTTGTCTACCTGAGTTTCCTAAATGTAAAACAGAAATAATAAAAACTTCTATTTCCTAGAGTTCTTGTGAGGATCAAATAAGATTGTATTTGTAAAGTCTTGAACACAGACCTTGGCACATAGTAGGTGCTTAATTGTTGGAATCCTTACTAACTGCTAACTAATTAGAGTTGATCTAATCTTACAAGAAGATGTTTTGGGCAGAACCTGAAACAAGGTACTAAGTAGAACTACCCATAATCCCTCTCTCTGGAAGGAGCATAAATAGGCCAATGGGCCAGTCGGAGAGTTCTTCAGAGGAAGACACTACAAGTCGAGATTTCACCGGAATGACATGAAGAGTTGGAGCTGGCTGGAGGCTGAAGAAAGCAGAGGCAGAGGCTGAAGGACCAGACCTTTGGATTTGGCAACATTCGGAGAGAGCTCTTGGAACCAAGCAGAGAGATAGGCCTCTAAGCTAACCGGGCTATATTGGAGATAATAAAAGATCTGAACTTTTATCCCCTGACTGCGTTTTGAGAAGAAAAAGCTCACCACATTTTGGCGCCCAACGTGGGGCCGATTCAGATCCATTTGACCTAGATCACAACATTTTGGCGCCCGAACAGGGACTAACAGACCCCTCAGTGGAAGTGGGGGAATTGGTCAAGAAGGCTGCTAGAGAAGCAGCTTTTAGGAGTTCATGTACAGCAGCCCAGGGACCAAAGGATCCTAAAATAAAGACAAGGTCCTTCTTGGCAGAGGAATTCTAGAGAAACTCATCGATGTTTTCAGTGCGGAAAAATTGGACATTTGAGAGCTCATTGTAGATATGGAGATAGAGTGAGAAGACAGGGTGAGAGAAAACCCAAAACCTCATGTCCAAAATGTAACCGAGGCTTTCATTGGGCCTCTAAAAAAGAAGCCAGTGAATTGGAGTATATTTCTCTGAGTCTGGCGGAAAACTGGTGGAAACACAGTCAGCTTCTCCTGTAAAGCAGAATTTGAAAGCAAAAAATGAAGGAGAAGATATTGAAGAGCTCAACTCCTCAGGTCAAAAAGAGAGAAAATACACTGCTTTTAATTTGGGAAAAATTAAAGATTTGAAAAAGGGTTGCACTCTTTATAGGGCTACATCATCTTATGTGAAGATGTTACTAGATAATTTGTCTTATGAAATCCTAACCCCGAATGACTGGAAATCCATAACGAAAACTTGTCTAGAACCGGGACAAAATTTATTGTGGCTTTCGGAGTTTCATGAATTATGTAGGATTCAAGCCCAACGCAATAGGCAAACAGGAGCTATTGTACAAGTTGCTTTTGACCAACTAGCTGGTGAAGGTCAGTATGCAGAGAGTTCAGAACAGATTTATTATCCCTTAACAGTGTATGAGCAAATTTCTAAGGCTGCAATAAAAGCTTGGAATTCTCTCCCTGGACAGAAAGATGGAAATAATGTTTTCACAAAAATAGAGCAAGGTCCCAATGAACCTTTTGCAGATTTTGTGGGACGTTTACAAACAGCTGTAATAAGAACCATTGGAGACAATGCAGCAACAGAAATAATGACTAGACATTTGGCTAAGGAAAATGCCAATGAGATTTGCAAGAGAATTATATGGGGGCTAGACAAAAATGCTCCTTTAGAAGAAATCATTAGACGCTGTGCCACAGTGGGCACAAATGCTTATTATGCCCAGACTATGATGAACATGGAAAGACAAGGTCCTTCTTGGCAGAGGAATTCTAGAGAAACTCGTCGATGTTTTCAGTGCAGAAAAATTGGACATTTGAGAGCTCATTGTAGATATGGAGATAGAGTGAGAAGACAGGGTGAGAGAAAACCCAAAACCCCATGTCCAAAATGTAACGGAGGCTTTCACTGGGCCTCTAAATGTATATTGACCCAGAGGAATGAGAGGCAGGGCCCAGCTCTAAAGTATCAATCAAAGGACAGGTGGGGCATGATAGCAGCTGAGGTTACACCCAGAGAGACTTTAGAAATTCAGGATTCTGATGTCATCAACCAACAGAAAAGCAATCAGGATTACAGTTGGGAAGAATACAGGCCTTTTAAGACAACAAGACAATATCCAATGCAAACGACTCCAATGTAATTACCAGATGATGAGGAGAAATCCCAAATTTGGTAAATAGAAGGGAATTAGATTAACTGCTTGGGGAAGAGGATCTGCTTATATTTCCACAGATGGAGAAAGAATCAGATGGCTGACTATGAAACTGTTAAAAAGACTTTTAAAAGCTTCAGGAATCATTGGATTTCCTAACACAAGATGAAACTGTTTTACTTCTTGAAAAACCAGCAAGAATCATTGGGTTCCCTGAGATGAAAAATTGTTGATGAGACTTTTGCAGTACTTCAGGGCTTACAGGAACTATTGGATTCCTGGCACATGAACTAATGGACAATGGAATCCTATTGGACTGTTTCTAGGACTTATGGACATGTGTAAATTTTTAGGTTGATTCATGTTGTTACATTACTACTAGCCTGTGTTATATTGCTATGTACTTATGTAAATTATGTATAATGCCTCCCATATTGATGGATTTATGTATACCATGTATATCTGTTACAAAGTTCTGGCCCATATTGATGGATTTATGTGTACCCCCTCAGAAACCCCCTATGTTTTAAAACAAAAGAAAGGGGGAGATGTTGGAATCCTTACTAACTGCTAACTAATTAGAGTTGATCTAATCTTACAAGAAGATGTTTTGGGCAGAACCTGAAACAAGGTACTAAGTAGAACTACCCATAATCCCTCTCTCTGGAAGGAGCATAAATAGGCCAATGGGCCAGTCGGAGAGTTCTTCAGAGGAAGACACTACAAGTCGAGATTTCACCGGAATGACATGAAGAGTTGGAGCTGGCTGGAGGCTGAAGAAAGCAGAGGCAGAGGCTGAAGGACCAGACCTTTGGATTTGGCAACATTCGGAGAGAGCTCTTGGAACCAAGCAGAGAGATAGGCCTCTAAGCTAACCAGGCTATATTGGAGATAATAAAAGATCTGAACTTTTATCCCCTGACTGCGTTTTGAGAAGAAAAAGCTCACTACACTTAATAAATGATTGTTTTCTTTCATGCTTTAGCTATCTGGAAGAAACAGTATCTCCCTCTTTACAACAATTAATATATAGTCAAAATACATGACTATCACACTATAATATTTTACCATAGAAATTTATTTCTATAACTCTGATTCCCAAACTAAATAAAAAACAACTCGTGATAACTATCACCCCTAATAAGTATCATAAAAATCACAGTCTCTCATTATTAGGGCACATCTTTTCTCCATATTACCCTGGTTTATTTTGGTCCCCAGCTAGTGTAGACCTTCTGATGCCAGCTGGTGTCTGAGCACTTACCCACAATTATTGTCACCTCTATGACCTTCAGAAGACGGAAGTCTCAGATATGACAGAGTAGTTCTGACACCCTTTATGCAGTTAAAGAAGCTTTATTGCATAGTTCCATCATCTTGTCTCTCCTCCTGCCTTCTCTCTCTCCTGTCCCCTGCTTCCCTGATTCTTCACTTCTCCCTCTGCTGTCCTGTTCTTATTTCCCTCTCATCTCCCCTGCCAATGTGCCCCAACAACAAGTTGTTTGGCTTGTGTAGCCAGGAGCCTCACTTCTGAGATGGTGGGAGCTATCTCGATCTGGTGCGTGCTCGATACCTGTCCTGGCGTGGCTACAGGGTGTGTGCCCCGGACCTTTAGCCAGTGAGGCAGAACTCAGACCAAAGCCTCAACATCCATTCCTGAGAGTGAGCTGACTGAGATCCAACCAGCCAAAGACCACAAGGGTCAAGTTTACACAAGACCTGTCTTTGCACAGACTTGTTGCCTATGCAAATGGGGCATTGTGTGCAAGGTACACGATGCAGGGTCTCAAGATTAATGCCATTCGAGAGAACAGAGAGCAGAAGAGCATGTCGTGGTCCTCCTTTTCCTCCTCCTTTTGCTCTTCTTGTTGTTCTGAAGGTCCCAGGAGTCGTAAGGAGCAGGTTGGCACCCACTGTCCAGCTTCATCGGGACCTGGAATGACATGAGCATACCCTGTCCCCCATTTGTGCACCACCTCTGGCCCCTTCCATGACCCATCTGGTATGTCTTCCTACATCATTTGCCTTGTATTGGAGCCCTCCTGGTATGGGGAGAAACATGTGAATCCTTGATCTGTGGCAAAGCAAAGAAGTGTAAAGCTGGTGTAATGGTATCGATAGCTGAAAATTGAAGAAAATAAGTGTGTAGAGAGCAGTGTCCAATTGGGACCGAGTTAAGCATCCCATCCCTCCACCTCTACCTCCCCCTTTTTGCTTTCGCAGCATGTCTCAGCATGTGGTTGGCACATTCATCCACTGCCTGGCCTGTGGGGTTATAAGGAGGCCTGTGAGGTGGCAAATCCCAAATTCCTGTAAAAAGAGAGCAAAGCTTTTAGAGGAATATGCAGAGCCATTGTCAGTTTTAAGGCAGGACGGAGGGCCTGCGAGAGAAACAGTGATACAGATGTGAGATGTTGTGCCTGGTCATCTCACCTGGTTGAATAGTTGCCCACAGGAACCTGGAAAAGGTATCTACTATAGTATGAATAAGCTGCTTGCCCCAATGGGTAATGTCCATTTGCCAGGGGGATTAGGATGGTTGCCACAGGGATTCTCCAAAGGGGGAACTGAAGAAGTGTTGATTGAGCAAAAAAGATATATTAGTATTTGTCTTCAATCTGGGCAGAAGACAAACGAAGAAGAGCCTTTACAGCATAGGCACTGTCACACATACGTTACATGCCTGAGGGAAGAATTCTAAAGCTTCAATTATAGCAAATGGTTCATTCTGTTGAGTAGAGCCATAGGGGTATGGAGGACCCATTGTTGTGGGCATACTATCACTGCTTTCCCTGATTTGATGGTGTCAGTGAACACTGTTGGGCCCACGACTGGTTCTTTAGATATTATCTTAGCAGGGACCCATAGGGGACTGATTATCCAATAGAGGCTATCACAGGTTGGTTTAAAGCTTACAGTGGACACTATGGAGGCCCACAACAAGTTGTCTTGTGCAATAGCAAAATATGTTGTTCTGGTACGGGAAAATGCTCAATTAGGTAGGCCCCATTAGGCCATAGTGTCCTTTGTATGCAGGATCAAAGAAATTCAGCCAGCAAGTCTGTCTAAAATACTATGACCTTTGTGGCTCTTCGAGGGTCCTCTACTTGATGGAGCATGGCATACATGGGGGCCTCTTTTTGTATTGTTAACTCAATTGTACGTGTGAGTCGGTTAGACCATAACTGTTGAATAAAGTAAAGACTGTCTCTGGCTGCTGGGGTCCACTGATGGGGGGGACAATAGAGAAGGATCACCAGGTAGGAGATCATATAGAGGCTTCATTAGTGAAGGTGGAATAGGACTGACCTCATCCATTGTATCAGCCCAATGACCTTTTGAAAATCATTCAGACTCTTCACTTTGGTCATATCCAATTGGGAAGGACATAGAGAAACATACGCTCTGTCTACCACATAACCAAAATAAGAAAAAGGAGATTGAGTTTGAATTTTATCAGAAGCAGGGTATAAGCCATTAAGCTGCAGTGCAGTGAGGATTGCTTGGTGCACATATTGTAACTGAGTTTCATCACTAGATGCCAGCAACAGATTGTCCATATAGTGAACAATCAAAGCATTGGGAAATTCCTGCCTAACCGGTTGTATTACTCTGTTAACATATTACTGACACAAAGTTGGATTGTTTTGCATGCCTTGGAGACCAACAGGATGAATTATTGTGCTCATTGAAACTGTACAACTCGTGGGGGGAGTTTTAATTGCTGCTTATTGGGAGAAAGCTGCAAGAAGGTTATCAAGCCTATCTATCCACTCTGTTTCTTCTGCTCCCTTATACTTGGGCTCTCTAGTTTCTGGAGAAATCTTTGGAGTGCTGGGAGTGAGATACTCATACCTTGGCAACGATGGATACAATTGTGCCTGCAGGGGAGGAAAAGGTGGAAGAGGAGATAAGGTTTCTAATTCTGGCTTGGCCTCTGCTTCTTCCCTGTTCAGGGATCTCCCAGTCTGGCATTGTGTACTCAGAGTAATGGGACAGCGGGCGGGGCCTTTAAGAGCTGCTCTGACTATCCCAGAGAGCATAAAATCTGTGTTTTCTAAGACACCAGGAGTTGTGTCCTCATAAGAAACCATTTGGTACCCTACAGTGTCAGTTTTGGCAGGGTCAAGTCCCATGTATTCTAACCATAGGGACACTATCAGAAGGAGTTTTACAAACTTACTGCATTATTTAAGATGTACTATGATGTGTTTATATGTACACATCAAAAGTCAAGGGTGTCACTAAAGGGAAACTGAAATCAGATCCCATCCTGGAAGGTTTATAGAACTTCCCTGGCCTCAACCGCCCCACTTAGCTTAGGCTAAGGGGCTACTCTGTCTCTGGGTGCCCCAAACCTGGATTCCCCTAATTTCTGTCCCTGTTCAGGCACCAGTTGTTAGGGTCCCCAGCTAGTGCAGACCTGTTGACACCAGCTATAGTCTGAGCACCAATTATGTCACCTCTATGACCTTCGGAAGATGGATGTCTCCGAATACAACAAAGTAGTTCTGATACCCTTTATACAGTTAAAGAAGCTTTATTGCTTGGTTACATCATCTTGTCTCTCCTCTTGCTTCCCTGCTTCCTCCCTCTCCCTCTGCTGCTGTATTCTTATACCCCTTTCATCTCTCTTGCCAACATGCCCCAACAAGAAGTATGTGTTTGGCTTGTGTATCCAGGAGCCCAACTCCTGAGACGATGTGAGGGATCTCGATCTGGTGCGTGCTCGATGTCTGTCCTGGTGTGTCTTCAGGGTGTGTGCCCCGGACCTTTAGCCAGTGAGGCAGAACTCAGACCAAAGCCTCAACATCCATTCCCGAGAGCGAGCTGACTGAGATCCAACCAGCCAAAGACCACAAGGGTCAGATAGCACAAGACTTATCTTTGCACAGACTTGTTACCTATGCAAATGGGGCATTGTGTGCAAGGTACATGATGAAGGGTCTCAAGATTAATGCAGACTCTTGTTATTCTGTTCCTTAGCACTCTTGTTGCTAAGTACTCTAGCACTGATTTTTACCTGAACTTGTATAATACAGGAATTAGAAAAAAGAAGGTTGAATGGAAGTCCCTAGAATTGAAAAGAAATAAGATTATTGTTAATTGATTAGGAGAACAAGGTTTAAAATAGAACAGGATCGGGACACCCACATCTGACCACATTATATGAGATAGAGATACTTTGACTAGGAAACCAAACTGGAGAATGCAGAAAGAGTAGAGTTTGCTTGGTAGAACTGTCATCTGCCATCATACTTAATTCCCGTCATCCATAGGGTCAGATGTCAGAATAAGATCTGTTGGGGACTGGACCATTCTGTCTGAAATCAAAATCAAGATATCTTCATTTCTTGGGCCCTCAAATTGTGGCTTTCAATAAAATGAATTTCACCTATTTTCCTAAATATTTTGAATATAGAGGATATAAGAAGCATTTGCCTCTCTTGATCATTACTAGAAGGCATAGGATGAGAAAGTCAGAGATAAAATGGTGTTGCATATGTGTACATTTGGAAAAAGTAAAGAGGTGAACTTGTTTATTAACTTGATACCTTATTATGATCATAAAGATGGTTGACCCCACTTGAACAATGCACTACTACTTAGAGTTTCTTAGTTATTCCTTTAAAAATGTTAATTTCTTGAAGGAAAAGAATTTTTGGTCTATAATAGGAGGTCATTTCTCTTTTTGTTCTATTTGAGGTTGATCAATAAATGAGAATCTTAATGGCAAACAAGACACAAGATAAATATTTTGAATCTTTTCCCTGAATTTTGAGTGAGGTATAATAAGCATGAATTTGTGAAAAATATATCAGAATTACCTTATGTTTTTAATTTATGAAGTAAACCCATAACATAGCATTAGGAAAAAAAAGATGATTGTACATGAAATTGCAAATCTCCTAAGAATAACTTGTAATTTCTTTTAAATATGTAATAAAGTTCTCAAGCAGAATTTCTTTTTTTTTTCTTTTTTTTCTTCCCTCCCACTAGACACTACATTGCCAATGGATGCAAAGAGACATACATACACACACATATATAAAATCTACAATATAAAATCTAAAATACATATATATATACCCATATCCATATATATATATATATATTTCATTTGATGCAGATAATATCTTTATTCATATGTCCTTTTTGGTTACTTTATAATTAATTATAGTCAAAATTGTTAATTCATTCAAAGAAACTCAAAATGCTGTTTGTTACTCTATGCAATATTTTCATGTTATCCTCATTTTGCTCTGTTATTTGATGCAAGGCTTTCCATGTCTGCACCAAGAAACTGTCCAGTCTTTTCTCATTTTTCTCAGTGCATCCTTCACATCCTTATTCCTCAGACTATAGATCCAGGGGTTTAGCATGGGGATGACTGTGGTGTAGATCACTGAGGACACTTTCTGTTGAGTAATGTGGCTGCTTGATGCAGGCTGACAGTACATAAAAATGATGGAGCCATACAGGACAGCCACAGATGCCAGGTGGGATGCACAAGTGCTGAAGGCCTTGGACCTGCCTTTAGCAGAATGGATGCTTAGGATATTGGAAAGGATGAAAATATAAGAAATCAAAATAGATAGAGTGGTTACCAATGAGTTAATCACAACCAGAAGCATCACCAAAAGCTCATTAAGGTGGGTGCTAGAACAGGAGAGTTTCAAAAGGGGTGGAATGTCACAAAAATAATGACTAATTACATTGTTTCCACAGAAAGACAGTCTGGTTAGAGCACTTGTGTGAGTCACGGCTCCAAAGACCCCCATAGCATACACTCCTACCACTAGTAGGAAGCAGGTTCTCTGGGACATGGTGATGGTATAGATAAGGGGACTACAGATGGCAACATAACGATCATAGGCCATGGCTGACAACATGAAGAGATCAGCAATGCCAAAAGTACAGAAGAAAAAGAACTGGGTCAAGCACCCTGAGTAGGTGATAATATTCTTCTCTGATACAAAACTCACCAACATTTTAGGAGTAATGACAGAAGAGTAGCAAAGATCAATGAAGGACAAGTTACTAAGAAAATAATACATGGGGGTATGAAGATGAGAACTAGTTTTGATAAGTAGGAGTAAGCCCACATTTCCCATCATGGAAATAATATATATTTGTAGAAAGAGTAAGAAAAGGGGGATCTGGAATTCTGGCTGATTTGTTAATCCCATAAGAATAAATTCTATTACTGTGGAATGATTTCCTGTTTCCATAATCCTTTGATAGTTGAAGTAGAAATCTGAGGAATTAGAAGAAAAAAGAATGTCATTAGAGATAACTACTTATAAATGTCTGGTGACATAAGATCTAACAAATGATATAATATCTTCTTAAACTGAAAAGCAGCACACAAATTTCCACATGTATTGATAAGCTATTAATATAATATTGAATCATAGCATCTAAATCTGAGATTTGAAAATAATTTAAAATATCTTTAATATAATAAATACCAGCATATTAAATTTTATTTAAAATAAAAATACATTTCTTGAAATAAAGAAAGCATTACCTTTAGTAAAATAATCTTACAAGATGACAATTAAACAATCCATTTGTTATAATATAGAGTAAATTTTTCTTTTCCCAAAGTCAGAATGATGAAAATAGTATCATAAGGAAAAACAAGACCTGAAATTTCCTCAAATGGAAATATTTAGAAAGAATGCAATAATTGTAATGTATATAAAGGAGACATCAAAGAGAGAAAACAATGATTATTGAATTTCCTAAAAACTATAAAAAAGAAGATAATCTAATTTCTACATTTCAGAAAATATTAAGTAATGCTTGTTCCCATTCCATGGGGGATAATCTAGAATTCAGCTCTTTAAGACAAGATTTTTGAACTTCCAGAAAATAATACCTTAAAATGGCAATATAGCAATTAAGATCAATGATACCATGAATATGATGAAATTATAGACTCATAGGAAGAAATAAATTTATGCAAAGTGAAATCAGTCAGAACAAGTAGGAAAATAAAATGCAGTAGTGATTACAACAATGTCTGAAAAACATTATTTACATATGTAAAATAATTGAAATTGTTGAATGTGAAAATATAATGCTCAAATTTGTCCCAAAGAAGAAATCTTGAGAAATCCTTACTCATTTTTGCATATGCTGGAACTAAGGATGTGAAACCAAGGTGGGTTTTTATTTTGATTTTTGTTGTCTATTTGAAATCTCTTTCCCTCTTTCTTTCTCTCATTTTTATGACAAGTGATGGTTTTTTGGAAGAGGTAGGAAAAAGAGACATTTTGGGAAATTTGGGTGATATGAAGATGAATGTTATCCACAAAACATATAAATAAAGGCAATATACTCCAAAAAAGCCAATTGCATTTTATAACATTTTTCCAGAAATTTTATATAAAACACAGAAAAAGTGAAAATGAAATATTTTTAAAGATCCACTCCATACCGTGCAGAAATTTTAAGTCAGCAAATAAGTAATTATTATGTAAATTATTTTACAACACTTCCCGGATCCATTACGAAATTGGATAACTTGTCAGTCACAGAGTTAACATGAATCACAGACAGATATGAACCCGGTATTTTTCACTCTAAGCTTGGCCCTCTATGTCACTCTGCACCTTGTCTTGAAGTTCTCATTGCTCCCATAAGAATAAAAGTTGAAATGATGATTTTTCTTGACTATTACAAAAATCCAGTACTAGTTTTTTTTTCTTGATTCTCCCACCCCTGTAATAAATTCTTCAAAAGATATCAAGAATAAACTTTCTAAAAACCTGGCCAAGTTTATTACTCTTCTTAAAAATCATTAGTGACTTAGTATACATCAAGCAAATTTTAGATACCAAGATTGATAAAGTTCATTCACAATTTGTAGGCACTGCCTTTCCAAGCCAATTTCATGTTCCCTGCTATGCATTCTAAAATTCATTAATGCTTTTTGACAAGAATTTATTGATTGAGGAGCTCCTATTTGCTGAGCACAGGCAACATTATTGAATTTTATATAAAACACAGGATCTTAGTCAACCAACAAATTATTATCAAGCACCAAGTGTCAGGCACTATGTGTGCTAATAGATGAAGGTGCAAATGGCAAAGAATAAAACAGTACTTGAAAGGAACCATACTTAAACCTCATAAGTTTCCATTCTAGTAAGGATGAAAGTCCCTGAGAAAAACTGATGTCTTTGAAAGACCTTAGGTGGAAGACCTGGATTTTAATCTATTTAACTATTTAACTATTGTGACATCCAACAAATAATTAGACTTTCGGGGTATCACAGTTCTCATATGTAAAAGGTAGGGTTGGACAAAATGAGCTTATAGTTCCTTTCTGATTCTAAATTTATGATACAACAATCCAATGGGGAAAAATTATAAAATATGTTTTTAAGACTATTCTTTAACTCTGATAATTTCTGATAGACAAAGATTTCTAACACATTAGCGTGAATATCTCAGACCTTTTCGACTTTCTCATCCAAAAAGCAACCAATAGAGGAAATCTCTCTTAAAGATTTAGGCAAATCAAAGTCTAATCAAACAGTAAAAGAACTTCTAAGTTTTGTCTAATGTGTGTGTTCCTCCTGGTCATTATGTTTGCACAGGCAAATATGGGAAAATGTTGTTTCTCCCTTTTGTCAGAAAAGTGATGTGGAAATGGATGATTTACCAAGTTTTGGGTGATCTACATAGTGTACCCCAAGACCTTCATTTTAATATAACATATATCAATGTGTTAACTAGAGTTCACTGGTATCCCTTGGGAACACATTCTTTGAAGATCATATAAACTGAGTCCACCACCATGACAGATGTTTGCCAAATAACTTTCCTTTTCTTAATAAACATGCTGAACTTATTAATAAAAATATTAAATTGCCCAGAAACTGTCTTTCAGAATTTCTTGATAATCATACCATCTCTTTTGAAGTTTTAAAGTTAGAAGTTTGTGAAGGGCAAAAAATTCAACTAAATAGACGGAAACATGCAATGGATCACAAATAGTATTTTCACCTTTTTTGTTGTTTGCTTGCTTTTTTTTTCTTATTTTTTTGATCTGATTTTTCTTATGAAGCATGATAAATGTGGAAATATGTTTAGAAGAATTTCACATGTTTAACTTTTATTAGATTATTTGCTGTCTAAGGGAGAGTGGTGGGAAGGGAGGGAGAGAAAATTTAGAACACATGGTTTTGCAAGGGTGAATATTGAAAACTATCTTTGTACATATTTTGAAAATAAAATGCTATTATTAGAAATAAAATTAAATAAGAAACAAAAAAGTGAAACATGCAAGGTAGCATTTTAAAATCTTTTAATGTTACATTAAAAAAGAAAATATCAATATTTTTATTTGCTAATTTCATTGATTATTTCTCCTCTTCTAAACAAATTCTCTTTTGATGACTTTTGAATATCTTTATTCTTCTGAATATTGTTAGCCTAGTTTTTAGTATGATATTGAGAAGATGCAATTTTTGTTCAAAGATTAGCAAGGAGGCTGGTTACTGACTAAAAGAGCCCATGATAGGATATAAGTATACGAATATTTGAGTTGGGGAAGGTTAAGAAAGATTTTAAATACCAAATAGAGAATGCTATATATTGGTTCTGGAAGTAATAGTGATGCAGGTAAGATTCTTTTCTTTGTGATTCCCAACCCCCTCTAGTTAATGTAATTACCCTTTAACTCACAAATACTGGTCCTTTTGTATTCCAATAGAAGATCCAGGCCTGTCCCAGCCCCTAGCCGATCTGAGCCAACTCGGGGCTACACCCCAAAGCCCCTCTAGCTAAATCTCCCATTATAAAAGGGACACACTAGGACCCCCTCTTTGCAGAGGTCCCAAACATGGCAGCCTTATGTACGCCTGGCATGTCAGGATTTTCTGTCCACTGGACCCTCTGTCCACTGGACCCTCTGTCCCTTGGACCCTCTGTCCTGTGCTCTTCTTATCTCTACCTTAACCTAGTTCCTTACTTCCAAACCCCATAATAAACCTCTTTTATCAATCTAGCTTTTAGGGCCAATAAATGCTTTTACTGGGGACTCCCACAACTACTAGACCTCATTTACCACCGTATCCTTGCACTGAATCCAATGGAGTTGCAGGGGAGCTCCTTTTGACTCTCTGTACCCCAAACCTGCCACTAGACCTCAACTAAACCCTAATTTCATTTAGGTACCCCATATCTAGACCTCATCAGTAGGGAACCACAAGAGTTCATTGACTGGGATGGCAAAATAGCCATTTGACAATAGGGTTGTAGATGAAAAAGGATAGAGATATTTGTGATGGGCAAACCAAATAGTAGACTTGCTGTAGTTCTGATTTGAGTTAATTAAGTTAATTAAGACAACAGCATGTTGACAGTGTCAGACAGAGAAGAGGCAATATGTGATAAATGCAACAAAAGTAAAAGCTAAAGACATTGGCAAAATTCTTTCTATAGGGATAAAAAAGTGTGAGGAGTCACAGCTTTTATTAATCTATGTGATGAACAGGGGTGTCTAGGAAGATAGTGGTGCTCTTGATGGAATACAGCTTCTAGAGAAAATGTGGCAGTAACCCTGAAGTCACTGGGTCTTGGCAGTGCCTAGTTTCACAAACAGTCTGGCTGTCATACAACCTGTTGGTCAGTTATAACAAAATTTCTGAGATAATAATGAGGTATATACCAAACCCCTCTTCTTCTCCATGTCTAAGACCACTCCTCAATTCTACCTCTAAGCCATAAAATTAAACTATCAGTGACATGAAGGACCTGATCTCTCTGTCTTTTTCCTAAAAAATTATCTTCTTGCTCCAGTTCTTAGCTAAATTCTTTGGGAATTGGCATTATAATCACAATAAACTTTGCCCCTTGACTTGGAGACGAGTGCAAATCTTCAAATCATTTTTAAGAACCTTGAAACACCCATCTGTGACCCCCCCAAACTTTTGGGGTCTCCTTTCTGAATCTTAACACTCTTAACCAGGAATTTTTTTTCCGAAAAAAATGGTTTGAACAAAAGGTAATGAGTTAAGTGTTGGTCACATTGAGTTAAAGATGACTATTGACTATTCAAATGAAGAGGCCTAATAGAGAGGAGAAAGTGATGGTCATCAGAAAATTAAGGCTAGATAAATTCATCTAAGAATGATCACCAAAGAAATGATAATTGAATTCAGGGAAATGATGAGATTATAAAGTAAAATATTAGAGAAGAATGAAAAGAAAGCAAATTATTATTTTTTTTAAAAAAAGATTTTTATGGGAAACATTTTAGGCAAGAGTTTAGTATATGAATTGAGGAAAAAGTTCCAATAATATTTAATACTTGGGTGAATTTTATCTTTTAAGAACTACCAAAGTAGTCTATGAAATCTATGTTTTTTCCTGAGAGAATTGCAATGCAGACTACACACAGAGTAGAGGAACTCTGATATAATGATGCCAAAATAAAGCAAAATAGTTAATGATATGTAGATTCTGGTTTTCTAGGATGTCAAATGTTAGTTATTATCTTCCTTAATTACATTTACAAACTGCATCAGAGGAAGACTTTGGGATGATCTAATGTTGAGGGAACACTATCAATCCAGAAAAGCTGGGGTGGGGTGGATGGGTAGGGAAGGGAGGGACGATGACTGGCTTAAGGTTATCTCAGACATAGGGTTGATGTCTCCCTGTTCTTTAAGTGGGTGGGCTGGGTTGGAAAAACCCTAAATCTCAATCCCTCCGGGCCTTTGGGAGCATCCCACTTTCCTACCTGGTTCCCTTGTGAAACTCTCACCTCCAATTGATCTGGGAATCACTTTGGTTGGGAAACAATCACCACTTTATTGATTTGGAAATTAGCCCCTCAATTGCTCCCTAGCCCCAAGCCATAGAAGGCTAACTAAAATCAAGACTACCTCAATCTTTACTAACTTCTTAATTCAGGAACTAGTCCACTGAGACTGCTCAGTGAAAATAAACCCACTTTTGCCAAACCTCGCTTGGTATCTGGTAATGCAAATTCTTTTGCAAAACTTGCAACACTGGCCTAGGGACCCCCATCGATGTTAGGTATCTCATCCCTCAACAGGGTGACAGCTGCATTGCAACACTCACTTCTTTTATGTGTGCTTCCACTGACATAATGTAAGCCCCTAGAAGGCAATAACTGTTTTAACTTTGTGTTTGCATTATCAATATTTTGTACCCCCCCCAAGCATTGTACTTGGTTCATTCAAAGTACTGAATTTACTATTTTTATTCATACTTTTGAACCCCTGAAATTCACTATCCGTCATAGATTGAAACAATAAAAGATATAAAATTTCACTTCTGCCATGAAAAAGCCAAAAGACTTTTCCTGAGTCAAATGTGTGTCAAGAACAAAACATAGGCTGGGGAAATTACCATGATTAGAAAGTCAAATGATAGTGGGAATGGAGTGAACCACACTGATGTGTGACTCAATTCTGGAGTTAACTTTCTATTCAATGATGGGTGTGATCCAACTTCTGTCTTATAAGAAAACTTTATTGAATTGTTAATTGTGGGAACCATGAAAGGATTTTGTTGCATTGTTTAAACCTAGCCTTGCATTGACTGGGCAGCTGGACCACCTTTTCCCATTGCATCATGATCTTAATTAAAGAACCAAATTAAGCTAACCAAAAATCCAGTCAGAAACAAAAATTGGTGCAGGAAGTTTTCTCACAATTGTACATCTCAACAGCTTATATGTTTTATATGAAAGCTGACATGAGTGAACTCTGTAAAATTTGTGTAAAATAATCACTGAAAAAGAGCCGAGTGAACTCTGTAAAAAAAATGTGTAAAATAACAAAAAACATGTCTCCTTTGATCTGCAAAAACACAGGCTCCAAATGGTCTCACATCCTCTTCGAGTGAGATAAGCGGTACAATTCAAGAACAAATCAAATTCCTATTGATCTTTTAGGAAGTCACATCCTCAGAAAAAAACTTCACATTTAATTGAGAAATCCTGGTCTGATTATCAAACCTCCCCCAGACTTTACCCATAAAATAGGTCTTTTGCTAACCATTCTTTGCAGATTTTCTTCACTGAGAAAATAGGCCTGCTAAAGGAGAGCCTCTTAGTGTAAAATAAAACCTCCTATTCTTGTCACAGATTTTGAGTTTGCAAATTCTTTCTTCTTAACCTTAGTCTCCAAGCAGAAGGAATCATACTCATTCACCCACCTCATCAAAAACTGGTGCAATACAGATCAGTCTATTAGTATTTCCTGATCCTTTGGTCACTTAGAAATGATTAAGGGAAATGGTAAATCTCTTTTTAAAAATGATTTCAGGGAATTGTACCTATTCACTCTTCCCCTCCTAACTTAGAAAGTCACTCCTCTTTCCTTCAATTAGAAATCAGATTACCAAATTATATATGTTGAAATCTAGATTTGAGGTACCTAAATGAAATTAGAGTTTTGGCGCAATGATATGGCAGTAAATGGGGTCTAGTAGCGCGCGAAAGCATTTATTGGCTTGGAGAGCTAGATTGATAAAAGAGGTTTATTATTGGGTAAGCAAGGTTAAAGTATAGGTGAAGGTAGAGATAAGGAGGGCACTGGACAGAGGGTCCAGTGGACAGAGGGTCCTCACATGGTAGCCATGTTTGAAATCTCTGCAAAGAGAGGTTCCCAGCGTGGCCTTTTTATAATAGGAGACAGCTCGAGGGGCTTTGGGATATAGCCCCAAAATTGGCTCAGATCCGGGTGGGGCTGGGACAGGTCTGGATCTTCTATTGAAATTCAAAGGGACCAGGATTTGTGAGTTAAAGGGCAATTTACATTATTAACTAGGAGAGGATGGGAATCTAGAAAGGAATCTTTCCCACATCAGTATATACTGCTTTATTGTTTTCTTTTAATTAATTGGTGCTATTTGATTAATTTTTTAAAAATATATACATGAAAATCAGCATTAGTCTGCCTTTTAGGTCTAGGGCTAAAGCTCAGGAGACTTTATCCCAGTTTGTTTAGTAGTTGGCATTTTTGCTTAATAAATTGATAAATTTGGAAACATACATATTTTTTTCCACAGCAAAGAAGTGATGGGCACAGAGAAGTATGTCTATTTGTGATCCTATGATAGGATTTACTTAGCCTGGGGAAAGGACAGTCAAATACACAGGTGTTCTGCAAGGTTTGATTATCTGATACATTTTTATTTTTGCCTTGTAGTAGTCTTAAATTTTTACAATAACTGGTGTGCCTTGACAACAAAATAAATACCAACTTGCCATGGAGAGGTGGAATTTTATCATTAAAAATTGGACTTTTATAAAAGCTATCATTATAATTTATCCTTCATTAGGCTTATGTCATTAAAAAACCAAATGACACTAGATGATGGCAGGCACCCAAAGTTGGGTGAACATTGCATATGAATGTGAACAGTTCATAATGGGCATTCTCTTTGGCAAAAAGTAGATTTATTTAGAAGTGTAATGCCAGAGAAACTGAGGCAGGAGAGAGATTAGAGAGTTTTTAATATTTTATTAATGGGAGAGTAAGATTGACTGGACAGGACTCTCATCTCAAATTATCCAGTCAGACAGAGATAAAGATATACTGGGACCAAGGAATCCATGTTGGTCCCAGGGATGGAGGAAACTGTCATCCCAGAGAATCCAATGTCCAACATGCAGCTGCCAGCTGCCATCCTCCAGCAATGAATGGAGGAACCCCAACTTCTTAAATACATTTTCTCTAAACAAAGGAAAGGGTAAGAAGCTGTCAGGATGGGGGAGGCCATAAAACCAAAAAAACCCCAGAGACAGGATGTCTGAATACACAGAGATAAAGATGTCAGTGAAGTATCTTGGAATATTTTAGAGAGATATAGTAAATTCTTGAGGACAGAAAAGAGTTAGGAGGTCTACTCTCTTGTTTATCTTGCTTGGGCTAACAATTTATAACCTTAGCGTAATTGGTCCTCAGTAATGGACCAGAGTGGGGTGGGGTTTACAACTTAGGGGATTGACAAAGAATAGTTAAAGAAACTGAGACAAGGGAAACTAGTGCAGGGAAACTAAGTCAGGACAGTTAAAGAGAACTGTGGCATAACAGAAGTTACAGACAAAATGAAGGGATACAATATGACACCAGGAATGATAAATACAAAATAGAGTATAAAAGCATAGAAAGACAAGTTCCTCAGTGGAACTCACAATTAACTAGTAGAAAAGGACATGAAGTTGGAACATGTCCTTAACTGACTGGCTAAATCCTGAAAGGAACTTAGCACCCTAAAAGAGTTAGTTGTAAAGAGAAGTGAAGTTGAGAAATATAGTGGAGTTAGAAGAGATAATCTGTGGCATGATGGAGGGATAAGGAGAAAGATACCAAGAGGCTGAGTCCCATGGGTGGATCTCAGGAATTTGACATAACTTAGATTTCAGAAAGGAGGATCTTACAGAGAATGGGACCATGGAACTAAACTGATCTCTATTAGTTCCTTCTCATGTCTACATCAGAGATTAATTTTTTTTTTTATCAATTTCTCTGCTAATCATACCTAACATTGAAGACTTAATGCTAAATGCATAGTTTTCACTATGTTCCTTCCTTAGATGAAAAGACAAGGGGAAGAAATAAGAAGGTAGGGTCACTCTTTCTCTCCATCACCTAAACATAAGGAAAGGTACAGAAGTGACTTAGCTTCCAGTGTTATCTCTAAATTAAAACAAATCATCAGTGTGTTTCTCAGACATCACTATTAACTCTTCAATACACAATGATTTTATCATTCAAACATATGAAATTTGGTTACTTGCCTTATTCCTGCCAGTATTCAAAGAATCAGTAGACTGATGATGATTTTCCTCAATCTCTTATAAGATTAATTTATCGAGGTTACTACCCCACCAACTTGATTTTCATAAAATGCTTCTGGGGTAGGATTGTTGAAGATTATTGATAAAGTAAAAGATATATAAACAAAACAGAATAAAGGTAATGTTTTCAATATCAGGCAGAAGGATGAGAAACACACACCTTTTCTCTGTCATGCTTAGTGTAAATGAAGAAGGCGATTTATTTGTCCAAAGAACATCTCAAGGAAAATTTCTCCAAGAAAATGAATGAGTACAGCTGGTCTTTCAGCATTTCTTCACTCCAGAGATTGGTCTCCCTGGAAAAGAAGCAATTTCAAGGTATGTTTTTATCTCTAATTAAGTTCATTCCCAAGGGCATTTCTTGAAGTCCTGTTGGTATTAAGAACAGGAATCATGGTTAAGTTTGGTGGTGAAGCTAGGCATTAGAATCAGAAAAAACAAACAAGTAATTCTCCTAGACAGTTGTATAAAGTCTTCTCACAGTTCAGTGTTTTTTCAACTTAGGAACTTAGGGTTCTTCTTCTTCTTCTTCTTCTTCTTCTTATTATTATTATTAGTATTATACTCTTAAAGAGTAAGTTTTCTATTCCTTAAACAGTTTTCATTCTTTCTATCCTTCCCAATGAAGATCAGCTGTTTGCAATTTCCCCTCTTCCCTACTATTGTGATAAATATATTTTTAATTAACCTAATTCAATTAAATATAATCCATTAATCATGTACCAAGGCAATAAGTATATAAAGAGAGAGGCAATAAGCATTTTCTAGCACTCCTTATGTGTCAAATCCTTACAACAATCCTGGGCTGTTGTTTTTTCCCATTTTATTATTATTATTCCCATTTTACAATTGAAGAAACTGTAGTAGGCAAAAATAAAATTATTAAAGACATAAATCACAGAGCTGGTGTCTACATCCAATATTGAAATCAGGTCTTTCTGATTTCAGCCTGAACACTCTATGTACTGCTCCAGCATAATAATAATAATAATAATAATAATAATAATACATAATAATACAAGCATAATAAATTTTATCTTCAAGGAATTTACTTTTTTTTTTAAGGAAAAAGTTCATGGTTATAAGTAAATATAAAATAATCTAAGGAAGAGGGGGAAGAATACAGTGATATGAAACACTTTATGATTTTGTGTGTCACTCATTTATGCTTAATTCAACAAGCATTTCTTAAGAATGTATGTGAAGTTCATTATTAAGTACTAGGGGAGTTAATTAATTTCCTCTTTGACTCCAATTGATTTATTCTAATGATTCTCATTAAATGAGAAGAATAATGAGAATTCTTTAGTTGTTTTTTTTGTTTTTTTTTTTTTCTTTTTAAAAACAAAGTCACACAAGACTTCCAGAGTTGGAGCCAAGATAGTGGAGTAAAGTCAGGAAACTTCTCAAGCTCCCTCAGTTTCCCTCAAAAACCATACAAAACTAAACTTCTGAACAGGGTTTCATAGTATGAAATCACCCTCCAGCTCAAAATAGGCTGGAAAAATTTCAAGAAAGATCACTGAGATGAAAAGGGTGTTAAACCCAACTCAAAATTCTGAGAAAGCTGGTGAGAGAGTGTTAATCACAGCAAATCAGCAACTAGACCCTTAGTCTTGGCACAGTAGAAGAGCAGATCAGCGTGGCAACTTCCAGTCCCAGCTCAGAAGACAAATTCTGAGAAAGCAGGCTGTTTCCTGAAAAGAGTAGGCAAAGCTACTAAGTGCAAATACTGGGACCCTGTACTGAAAACCAAGGGTCAGACCTGCACAGTAAGCTTGGAACAATGCTATTTTTATCTAAAGAGCATAATGGCTCAACCATAAAAGTAAAAAAGAGTAAATGCCAAAAGAAAAGGAAAGAAAATAAGCAAGAATTAGAAAAGAACCGTAATCATAGAAAATTACTTTGGTGCCAAAGAAGACTAAATCACCAACTCAGATGATGACAAAATGTCCACAGAGGAAATCTCAGTGATATAAATTAGTCTCAAGACAAAAGAGGCTTCTCAGAACTACTATAGAAGATTTTAAAAACAAATAAGAGAAGTAGGAGAAAAAATGAAAATAGAAATGACAGGTATGCATGATAGAGTCAATAGCTTGGGGGAAAAAAGGGGAAAAAATGACTAAAGAAAAAAACTACTTAAAAAATACAATTGACCAAATGAAAAAAAGTCCACTGAAAAAAACAACACCTTCAAAAGTAGAATTAACCAGGGCTGGGCCAAGATGGAAGAGAGTAGACATGACTTTCTGTGACCTCCTCTGATTTCTCAAACCAACAGCAGATTAAGCCTCTAAACTGGTTTTAGAGGCAAAGAATCCACAAGTATTTGGAGTACAACATATTCCCTGAACAAGATACCTTGGAAGAATTTCAGAACAGGTCTGTTTTAAATGGCAGGGGACAGTCTGCCAGAGACTAGACTGTAGCATAGGGAGACCAGGGCAAGGAGCTGGGGTGGGGAGTCAGAGTGTTGCAGCTTCCAAGCAGCTGGGAATGTTCTGCAAGCCACTTAGGCTACTCTGTCTTGGTTGCAAGCAGATGATTTGGCAGATTTGCTACAAAAGGCAAATTGTAAACCACTGGGCCAGAAAGAAAGATCTAGCAGCCATTACCCAGCACTAGAAATCAATCAACAGAACTGCCCCAGAGCAAATTAAAGCAGCTGTTCCTCCTTTATATTGTACAGAATTCAAGCCTTAAAAAAAAAAAAAAACAATAAAAAAGCAAATAGAACTCTCACCACAGACAGCTTTTATGGAGAGAGAAAAAAACAGACCTCAAATCCTGAGGTTTATAAAGGCAAAGCAACTCCAAATGAAGCCCCAAAGTGAGACACAAGTTGCTCTTCATTATACAAGGCTTTCTTGGAAGATAGCATAAAGGAGCTTAAAAGAGAGTTAGAAGAAAAATGGGAAAATGAAATAAGATCATTGCAAGAAGGAATGGAAAAAGTATATAATATTTACAAAAGAGATATGAAAAAGACACCAATTCACTGAAAAATAAAATTTGTAAATGGAAAAAGAATGCAGTGAACAAAAAATTCAATTGGCCAATTACAAAAGGAACTAAAAAAGTAACTGAAGAAAATAATACACTAAAACTTAGAAATGAACAAATGGTAGTGAATGACTCAAGACTTCAAGAATCAGTCAAACAAAAACAAAAAAAAATGAAAAAATAGAAGAAAATATGAAATATCTCCTAGGAAAAAACAACTGACCTGGAAAATAGATCTAGGAGAGACAGTTTAAGGATTATTGAACTTTCTGAAAGCCATGATAAAAAAAAAAAAGAACCTAGACAATATCTTACAGGAAATCATAAAAGAAAACTGCCCTGATATTTTAGAATCAGAAGGTAAAATAATCATCGAAAAAATTCACGTCACCTGTTGAAAGAGACCCTAAAATTAAATTCCCAAGGAATATCATAAATATCCCAAGGAATCCCAAGGAATTCCAGAACAATTGCACCAAGGAAAAGATATTGCAAGTAGCCAGAGAGAAACAATTTAAATAGTGAGGAGTCACAATTAGCACTACCCAGGACCTAGCAGCTTCCACCTTAAAGGATCAAAGGGACTAGAAGCTGATATTCCAAAAGGCAAAGGAACTTGGATTATAGCCAAGAATAAGCTATCCTGCTAAAATGAGCATTATCTTTCAGAGAAGAAGAAGGACATTCAATGATATAGGTGGATTTTACCTATTTCTAATGAAAAGAACAGAACCGAACAAAAAAATTTGGTCTCCAAACAGAACTCAAGACAAGCATAAAAAGATAAAAAGGAAAGAACTCTTGAAAACTATATTTCTGTTATGGGCATGCTTAGAGAATGCAGATATGATTTTATTTTATTATGATAACATGAAAAAGAAACTAGAAGTAGAGAGTGATTGTACTGGAAAAAGAAGGAAAAAAAAGATAAAATAAGGGAAATTACATCTCATGAAGAAGCAAAGGAAACCTATTGTAAATGAAGAAAAGGGAGGGAAGATGAGCATTGTGTGAATTTTACTCTCATCAGATTTGGCTCTAAGAGAGAATATTAGACATATTTGGTTTTGCAGAGAAATTTGTCCCACCTTATAAGGAAGTGGGAGGGAAAGGGAGAAAAGAAAGGGAAAGACTAATAGAAGGGAAAATAGAAGTATTAGGGGAAAGGTGTAAAAAGGGGGAGGGGCTTTAAAGAGGGAGGACTGTTTGAGGGAGGAGCTTATCAAAAGCAAAATACTGGGGAGGAGGGAAGGGGAAAATAATAGAGAAAAGCATAACTTTGGGTAAATAAGATGGCAGGAAATACAGAATTAGTTATTTTAACTGTGAATATGAATAAGATGAACTCTCCCATAAATTGGAAGTGGATAGTAAGCTGGATTAAAAGCCAGAATCCTACAACATGTTGTTTACAAGAAACACAGCTAAAGCATAGTGATACATACAGAGTGAAGGTAAAAGGCTGGAGCAGAATCTATTATGCTTCAGGTGAAATTAAAAAACAAAACAAAACAGGGATAGCAATCCTGATCTCAGATAAAATAAAAACAAAGATAGATCTAATTAAAAGAGATAAAGAAGGAAACTATATTTTGCTAAAGTGTACCATAGATAATGAAGCAATATCAATACTAAAGATATATGTACCAAGTGGTAAGTGTAGAAATTCCTAAAGGAGAAGTTAATAGAGATGCAAGAAGAAATAGACAGCAAAACTATATTAGTGGGGGATCTCAACCTTGCTCTCCCAGAACTAGATAAATTGACCCACAAAATAAATAAGAAAGAAGTTAAGGAGGTAAACAAAATGCTAGAAAAATTAGGTATGATAGATCTTTGGAGAAAATTGAATGAAGATAGCAAGGAGTTTACTTTTTTCTCAGCAGTTCATGGAAGTTATACAAAAATTGACCATGTATTAGGGCAAACAAACCTCAAAAAGGCAGAAATAATAAATGCATTTGTTTCAGATCATGATGCAATAAAAATTACATTCAATAGAAGACCAAAAAGTAATTGGAAACTAAATAATCTCATTCTAAAGAATGAATGGGCGAAACAGCAAATCATAGTTCAATTAATAATTTCATCGAAGAGAATGACAATAATGAGACAACATACCAAAATTTATGGGATGTAGTCAAAGTAGTAATAAGGGGAAATTTTATATCTCTAGATGCTTACTTGCATAAAATAGAGAAAGAGAAGATCAATGAATTGGGCTTACAACTGAAAAAGCTAGAAACAGATCAAATTAAAATCCCTCAATTAAATACCAAATTTGAAATTCTGAAAATAAAAGGGAGCTTAATAAAAGTGAAAATTAGAAAGCTATTGAATTAATACATAAAACTAAGAGTTGATTTTATGAAAAAAACAACAAAATAGATAAACTATTAGTTAATTTGATTTGAAAGAGGAAAGAAGAAAATCAAATTGTTGGTCTCAGAAATGAAAAGCGAGAAGTTTCCACCAATGAAGAGGAAATTAGAGCAATAATTAGGAGTTATTTTGTCCAACTATATGCCAATAAATTTGATAATCTAAATGAAATGGAAGAATATCTACAATAATATAGATTGCCCAGATTAACAGAAGAGGAAATAAATTATTTAAATAGTCCCATTTTAGAAAAAAAAAAAATTGAACAAGCTATTAATCAACCCCCTAAGAAAAAATCTCCAGGACAGATGGATTTACATATGAATTCTCCCAAACATTTAAAGAACAATTAATTCCAATACTATATAAATATTTTTTAAAAATAGGGAAAGAAGGCGTCCTACCAAATTCCTTTGATGACACAGAGGTGGTGCTGATAGCTAAATCAGGTAGGATGAAAATAGAGAAAGAATAAATACCAATTTCCCTAATGAATATTGATGCAAAAATCTTAAATAAAATATTAGCAATGAGATTACAGAATGTTGTCCCCAGGATAATATACTATGACCAAGTAGGATTTATAACAAGATGCAGGGTTGGTTCAATATTAAGAAAACTATATAACATAATCAACTATGTCAATAACCAAACTAACCAAAATCATATGATTATCGCAAAAGATGCAAAAAAAAAAAAGAAGCATTTGATAAAATCCAACACCCCTTCCTATTAAAAATAATAGAGAGTATAGGAATAAATGGACATTTCCTTAAAATGACCAATAGCATTTATTTAAAACCACCAGTAAGCATCATATGTAATGGGGACAAACTAGAACCAATCCCAATAAGATCAGGAGTTAAACCAGGCTGACCACTATCACCATTACCATTCATTATTGCGTTAAAAATGTTAGCTTTGTCAACAAGAGAAGAAAAAAAGATTAAAGGAAATTAGAATAGGTCATGAGGAAACCAAATTATCACTTTTGCAGATGATATAATAGTATACTTAGTGAACTTTAGAGAATCAATTAAAAAACTACTAAAAACAATTCACAACTTTAACAAAGTTGCAGGATAGAAAATAAATCCACATAAACCATCAGCATTTTTACATGTTACCAACAAAATCCAGCAGCAAGAGATACAAAATGAAATTCCATTCAAAATAACTGTCGATAGTATAAAATATTTAGGAATCTATCTGCCAAGGGAAAGTAAGGAACTATATGAACACAATACAAAACACTTTCAACACAAATAAAGTTAGACTTAATTAATTGGAAAAATATCAAGTGCTCATAGGAAAGCTGAGAGAATAAAAATGACAATACTACCTAAATTAATCTACTTATTTAGCGCCATACCAATCATACTCCCAAGAAATTATTTTACAGCTCTAGAAAAAATAATAACAAAGTTCATCTGAGAGAACAAAAAAATCAAGAATTTCAAGGGAATTAATGAAAAAAATGTTGAAGGTGGCCTAGCTATGCCAAACCTAAAACTATATTATAAAGCAGTGGTCATCAAAATCATTTACTCACTAAGAAATAGAGTAGTTGATCACTGGAAAAGGTTAGGATCACAGGACAAAATAGTCAAGCTTTTGGGATAAGAACTTACTATTTGACAAAAACTGCTAGGAAAATTGGAAACTAGTATGGAAGAAATTAGAGCTTGACGCACACTTAACACCACATATCAAGGAAAGATCTAATGGGTTCACAATTTAGACATAAAGAATGATGTAATCAAATTAGAGGAACATAGGATAGTTTACCACTCAGATCTGTGAAGAAGGAAAGAATTTCAGTCCAAAGAAGAAATGGAAGTCATAACTGAACACCAGATAGATAATTTTGATTATATTAAGTTAAAAAGTTTTCGTATAAACAAAACTAATGCAAACATGATTAGAAGGGAAGCAATAAATTGGGAAAACATTTTTACATTCAAAGATTTTGATAAAGGCCACATTTTAAAAATATATTAGGAATTGACTCAAATTTATAAGAATTCAAGCCATTCTCCAATTGATAAATGGTCAAAGGATATAAACAGACAATTTTCAGATGAAGAAATTGAAACTTTGTCTAATCATATGAGAAGGTACTCTAAATCAATGTTGATCAGAGAAATGCAAATTAATACAACTCTGAGATATCACTACATGCCTCTCAGATTGGTTAAGATGACAGGAAAAGACATGGATGAATGTTGGAGGGGATATGGGAAAACTAGGACATTAATACATTGCTGGGGGATTTGTGAATAGATCCAGTCATTCTGGAGAGCAATTTGGAATTATGTTCAAAAAGTTATCAAACTGTGATTGACCCTTTGACCCAGCAGTGTTTCTATTGGGCCTATATCCCAAAGAGATCTTAAAGGAGACAAAAGGATCAACCCATGCAAAAATGTTTGTGGCAGCTCTTTTTGTAGTGACAAGAAACTGGAAACTGTTTGGATACCCATTATTTGGAGAATGGCTGAATAAGTTATAGTATATGAATATTATGGAATATTATTGTTCTATAAGAAATGATCAGGAGGATGATTTAGAAAGACTTGGAGAGACTTACATGAACTGATGCTAAATGAAATGAGCAGAACCAGGACATCATTGTACATGACAGTATCAATATTATACTACAATCAATTCTGATAAACCTGACTCTTTCCAACAATGAGATGATTGATGTTACTTCCAATGATCTTAAGATGAAGAGGGTCATCTACACCCCGAGAGAGGACTGTAGGAATTGAATGTAGATTACAACATAACATTTTCACTCTTTTTGTTGTTGTTGGCTTGTATTTTATTTTCTTATTTATTTACTTTCTTTTTTATCTGATTTCTCTTGTGCATAAAGAGAATGGTATAAATGTTATATGTATTGAATTTAACATATATTTTAACATGTTTAACATATATTGAATTGCTTGCCATCTAGGGGTGGGGGCGGGGGAAAGAAGGAGGAAATCTGAAACACAAGGATATGCAAGGGTCAATGTTGACAAATTATCCATGTGTAAATTTTGAAAATAAAAAACTTTATTAAAATTTTTTTAATTAAATTTTTAAAAAAAATTAGTGGGAGAAGGAAATGGCAAATCATTTTAGTAACTTTGCCAAGAAAACTCCAAATAAAGTCATATAGAGGCAGACAAACTGAAAGGTGACTGAAAAAAGGTTGGTATTAAGAATATCCTGTTTATTCACAGTGAAGGTAGATGTTGCTTAAAAAATACATCTGTGATGAAATAAGATATTAGATCTTTGTACAATAAATTTAAAATTATTATTCATGTCATTTACCAAATGAAAAAGAAATATAAATGCTAACTTAAGAAAATCACATATTAAACACTAGAATGGAATAAATGGAAGCTAATGATACTATGAGACAGCAAGAATCAGTCAAACAAATCAAAAAATGAAAAAATGGAAGAAAATGTGAAATATCTCATTGGAAAAACAGTTGACATGGAAAATAAATCTAGAAGTGACAGTTTAATAGTTATTGGGTAATCTGAAGGCTATGACCAAAAAAAAAAAAAAAAAAAAAAAAGAAAAGAAAAAGCCTGGATAGCATTCTTCAAGAGCACATTAAGAAAAATTGTCCCAATATTCTAAACAGAAGGGGAAATAGTCAATGAAAGAATCAACCTATCACCTTAGAAAGAGATTTCTGAAATAAGGAAATCCCCAAGGAACATTGCTGTGAAACTCCAGACCTACAATCTCAAGGGGAAAAAATGTTGCAAGCTACCAGACAAAAACAATTCAAATATCAAGGAGCAACAGTCAGGATTACCTAAGATCTGGTAGCGCAATAAAGGGTAAAGGGGCCTGGAATACCATATTCTGGAAGGCAAAGGATGTAGGGTACAGTCAAGAATTAACTACCCAGAGAGACTTAGCATCATCTTTCATAAGTGATCAATCTTCAGTAAAGTAGTTTCTATTGTAAAAAAACAGAACTAAACAAAATATTTAATCTAGAAACTCAAGAGAAGCATGGAAAGGCAAACCGAGAAGAAGAACACATATATGAATAAATATATTATTTATATATTAAACTGCAAATAGGAGATATAGATAGGAGAATAATATTTGTAACTCTTGAGAACTATATCTGTCATGGGGGCAGACAGAGGAGGGCATCACATGAATGGAGGATGTGTTTATGAATGGACTCTGATGTGATGATATCAAAGAAAAATACATTAAGGAGTGGAAAAAGACTTCTACTAGAAAAAGAGGAAAAGGGAGGCATAAAGGGACAAATTGGATCACATGGAAAGTTGAGAAAGACCTATTACAATTTAGGGAAAGAAGGGAGGAGGAGGATGAGCATTGTCTGAAGCTTAATGTCATCAGATATGGCTGAAAGAGAGAATAACTTTATCATGCAGTTGGGTATAGAAATTTACCTTATATTATAAAGAAGAAGGAGGAAAAAGAGCAAAGGAAATGGAAGGTCTGGCTAGAAGAAGGGGAGAAACATATTTAAAAAATAAGAATAGGGAGGAGGTGTGATAGAAGATAAGATAATGGGTGGATTGGGTGAAAAAAAGCACTTCTAAGGAGAGGGTGGAAAGGGAGAATAAAAGTATATACAGGGGAAAAAATCGGATGAAGGGAAATACAGAGCTGATATTCATAACTGTCAATGATATGAACTCTCCCATAAAACAGAAGGGAATAGCAGAATAGATTAAAAAACAGAATCCTATAATATGTTGTTTGCAAGAAACACATCTGACACAGAGAGACACATAAAGAGTAAAGGTAAAAGGCTAGAACAGAATGTGATAAGCTTCAGCTGAAGTTTAAAAAAAAAGCAGAGACAATAATTCTGATCTCAAATGAAGCAAACATAAAAATATATCTTATTAACAGAAACAAGGAAGGAAAGTACATCTTGATAAGGGGTACCACAAACAATAAAGTAGTAATGATACTAAAGGTGTAAAGCCAAAATCCTAGATAAGATTTTGAGCCAATTACAGGAAGAAATAGACAGCAAAATTATACTAGTGGAAGATCTCAACCTTTCCCTCTCAGAATCAAACAAATCTAATCATAAAATAAAGAAGAAAGAGACTAGAGAGATTAATAGGATCCTAGAAAATCTACATATAATAGACTTCTGAAGAAAACTGAATCAGGATAGAAATAATTCAGACCACAATGCAATAAAAATTATATTCAATAAAGGGCAGAGGAAGATGGGGTAAAAACCAATTGGAAATTAAATAATCTAATTCTAAAAAAGGAGTGGATCAAACAACAAATCACAGAAACAATCCATAATTTCTTACAAGAGAATGACAATAATGAGGCAACATACCAAAACCTATGAGTTAGCCAAAGCAGTTCTTAGGAGAATTTTTTTATGTCTAAATAGCTGCATGAATAAAAGAGAGAAAGAGGAGATAAATGAATTGAGCATGCAACTAAAAAAGCTAGAAAGAGAACATATTGAAAGCCTTAAGTTAAATGCCAAATTAGAAATTCTGAAACTCAAAGGAGAGATGAATAAAATTGTAACCAAAAAAACCTATTGAACTAATAAATAAAACTAAATGTTGGTTTAATGAAAAAAGAAACCCAACAAAATAGATAAAAATTTCATTCATTTGATTAGGAAAGAGAAAGAAACAAAGTCTCCTGCATCAAAAATGGAAAAGGTCAATTTAACATCAATGAAAAAGAAATTTAGACAAAAATTAGGAGCTATTTTGCCAAACTATATGTTTGTAAATATGACAATTTAATCAAAAATGAATTAGTATTTTAAAAATCTATATTGCCCAGATGAACATCTCAGGAAATCAATTACATTAACAATCCTATTCTAGGAAAAGAAATTGAAAAAGCTATTAATGAACTCTCTATGAAAAAATCCCGGATTAACAAGTGAATTCAAACATTTAAAGAACAATTAATTCCAATACTATGTAAACTATTTGGGAAAACAGATAAAGAAGGAGTTCTGCCAAATTCCTTCTATGACACAAATATGGTACTGATACCTAAACCAGAAAGAGCTAAAACAGAGAAAAAATATTACAGACCAATCTGTCTAATGAATATTGATGCAAAAATTTTAAAGAAAATATTAATAAAGAGATTACAGCAACTTATCAGCAGGATAATACACAATGACCAAATGGGATTTAAACCAGGAATTTAATGCAGGTTCAATATCAGGAAAACCATTACCATAATTAACCATATCAATAACAAAATCCACAGAAATCATATGATAATCTCAAAAGAGGCAGAAAAATCTTTTTTTAAATAACTTTTTATTGATAGAACCCATGCCAGGGTAATTTTTTACAGCATTATTCCTTGCACTCACTTCTGTTCCTATTTTTCCCCTCCTTCCCTCTACCCCCTCCCCCAGATGGCAAGCAGTCCTTAACATGTTAAATAGGTTACAGTATATCCTAGATACAATATATGTGTGCAGAACCGAACAGTTTTCTTATTGCACAGGAAGAATTGGATTCAGAAGGTAAAAATAACCTGGGAAGAAAAACAAAAATGCAAGCAGTTTATATTCATTTCCCAGTGTTCTTTCTTTGGGTGTAGCTGCTTCTGTCCATCCCTGATCAATTGAAACTGTGTTAGCTCTCTTTATCGAAGAGATCCACTTCCATCAGAATACATCCTCAAACAGTATCATTGTTGAGGTATATAATGATCTCCTGGTTCTGCTCATTTCATTTAGCATCAGTTCATGTAAGTCTTGCCAGTCCTCTCTATATTCATCCTGCTGATCATTCCTTACAGAACAATAATATTCCATAATGTTCATATACCACAATTTACTCAACCATCTCTAATTGATAGGCATCCATTCATTTTCCAGCTCTATAGATCGATATAGCAAGGAAATTATAAAGAATGCTAAATATATGCAAAAATGTTTGTAGTAACTCTTTTTGTGGTAGCAAAGAATTGGAAAATGAATAGATGACCATCAATTGGGGAATGGTTGAATAAGTTGTGGTTATACATAATTGTTCTATGGGAAATGCTAATCAGGATGCTCTCAAGAAAAAAATCTGGAAAGTCCTCTATGAACTTAAGCAAAAGGAAATGTGTTCTATACAAAGTAATAGCAATATCCTGGGATGATCAGTTATAAATGATTTTGCTTTCTCTCAGTAGTACAATGATCCATGACTACTCTGAAGAACTTATGATGAAAAATATACCCAGAGAAGGAACCAATTGTGTCCGAATACAGATTGAAGCATTCTCTCTGCCTCTCCCTCTCTATTTCTTTCTTAGGGGAACTTTTATGGAAATGTTTTAAAAACTTCACATATGGTTTCAACACCAAATTGTTGGATTCTGATTTTTAATCCATTCTGCTATCCAATTCTGTTTTATGGATGAATTCATTTCATTCACATTCACACTTGTGATTAACTATGTATTTCTTCCATTCAATTTTTTGTTATTTTTCTCTTTTTGTCATCTTCTTAAAATGTCTGTTTTGGTTCTGATCAATTTCTCCCTTAACCTGTCCTTCTAACAGTTCATCTACTTCCATATAAGGTAAGGTAGATTTTTATAATCAACTGACTGAAAATATGATTCCTTGTTTGAGTCAATTCCTATGAAAATAAGGTTCAAGCATTGCCAAACATTCCTCCCAATTTCTCTAAAGGTCTTCTCTTTGTATCTCCTTTTTAGGAAATAATTTCCTCCATTTTTCCTTTTTCTTTCTTTTTTTTCCCCCAATATATCCCTCCTTTTTCATTTCTCCATTTTTGGGGGGAGATCATCTCAACCTAATTGATTCTCACCAAAGGCCTCAGTCACTGGAGATGTTTTTTAATTATCCTGATTGATAATAATAGAGTTTTTAGGGGTTACGTGTTTCATTTTCTCATATAGGAATATAGTTAACATTTTTAAGTGCCTTATGATTTCTCATTCATGTTTATTTTTTTACACTAATCTTGAGTTTAAATGTCAAATTTTATATTCAGCTTATTCTTTCTCTTTTTTAAATTTTAAAATGCTTGAAAGTCTATTATTTCCTTATAAGTCCATTTTCCCCTTGAGAATTATTCTTAGTTGGCATCAAAATTATTTTGTCTTCTTGAATGTCATATATCAAGCTCTGAGGTGGGAGTTACACTAAATCTTATATAAAACTTGTCTGTGATTTGATAGTTTTTCATTGATTTCCTTCTAGCTATTTGTTGTATTATTTGTTCTTGGCTTGGAAATTCTAGAATTGTCTAAAATATTCAAATGGTTTTAATTCTGAGATTTCTTTCAGGAAGTGGTCTGTGGATTCTTTAATTTTTTACTTTGCCTTCTACTTCTATGATATTACAGAAGTTTTCTTTGAAAATTTCTTGAAATTTGTTATCTATGCTGGGTTTCTTTTCTTTTGCCTTTTTTTTTTATTACGGCTTTCAGGAAGTCTAATAATCCTTAAATGATCTCTACTCCATCTCTTTCCCAAGACAGTTATATTTCTAATTAGACATTTTACATTTCCTTCGATTTTTTAAATTTATTGGATTTTGTTTTATTATTTTTTACCCATTTAAAAAAAATTTAAGAACTGTTTTCTTCAGTGAGTTTTGCTTTTTCCATTTGGTCTATACCACTTTTAAAGAAATTATTTTCATCAGTGAAATTTTAACCTCTTTCAATGCTTTGCCAATTCTACTTTTCAAGTCATTTTTTTTTCTTCTAAGAGATTTTTAATTCTCTTACTATTTTTAAGATAATATATTCAGTGTCTTTGCTCTTTTCTGACCAAGCAATTAATTGATTGTTTGATCCCTCAATTAATTAGTTAATTTTTACATTTTGTGTTCCATATGATCAGCCTCCTTCCCAACCCAATATTATAGATGACAAATATTTGATAAGGATATATATCGAAGTGTATAATACAAACTTTCATCTATCAGTTCTTTTTCTGGAGGTAAATAGCATTTTCCTTCAAAAACCTTTTATATAACTGATTATGTTACTCAGAATAGCTTAGTCAATTCATACTTTTAAAAAAAGGTTCTTGTTACTGTATACAATATTCTCTTGGTTCTACACTTTTCCCAAGTCATAATTTTATGTAAGTCTTACCATGTTTTCCTAAAATTATCTTTTCATAATACCCTTTATAACTTCTCATATCTACTCATATAAGAACTTACATATAATTTCACCATAATAATTTACTACAATTTTTTTTTGTCTTTCTACAGTTAATGGGCATTTCCTCCATTTCTGGTTCTTTGCCACCAAAAAGAAATCTGCTATAATCATTATGAACTATGGAAATTCTTTTCATTTTCCTCTGATCACATTGTCAAACATCTAATAGTTTTATTGCAGGGTCAAAAGAAAGACACAATTTTACAATTCTTTAAGTAAAATTTCTGAATTATTCTAAAATAATGATAGGATCAGCTCATACATATATTTGAAATAGAAAGCTTCATCCAAAACAGTAGTTATAACCCCTTCCTTTTCCCCTTCTTTCTCCCCACCCCAATTCTCTGCTTTCCTTCTAATCTTATCAACATTCAGCTGTGGTCCTTTTTTTTTTTTTTTTTTTTTTTAAATCAGGAATGACTGAAAGTCTACTATTTCCTTACATATCCTTTTTCCCCCTGAGAAAATTATATTTAGTTTTGTTGGGGGAGATAATTCTTAGTTGGCATCAAAGCTCTTTTACCTTTTGGAATGTCATATATCAAATCCTGAACTTCTTTATACTACCTTATATTACAGTTTAAAATGTAGAATTACTACATCTCTTTACTTTTTTTGTTGTTGTTGTCAATTCCTTTATTATGAATTTTTAAATTTTTCTTTCATCTCAATAAAATGTTTTGGTAGTTTTATTGAAATGATATTAAATATGTAGATTGATTTAAATGGAATTGTCATTTTTAGTATAGTGACTCTGCCCAACCATAAATAATGTTTCATTATTTATGCCAATTGATGCCAAGAAATTTGGCATTATATTTATAAAATATTTAAAAAATATGTTGATCTTTAATTATTTAGCTTTTTTCATGAAGATCATTTATAGCCTGTTCAGATTCTTTTTTTTTTCTGAAATAGCTTTATTTATATTGTTTCCTCTCCTGTTAACCTGGGCATTTTGTATTTTTAAGTGTTCTTCTTTTCCACTTAGCAGGCTAAATTTATTGGCATATAATTGAACAAAATGATTCCTAATAACTGCTTTAATTTAATCTTTATTAATAATGTTTTCACCATTTACATTTTTATACTAGTGATTTGATTTTCTTCTCTCTTTAATCATATTAATTAAAGGTTTGTCTTTTAAATTTTGTGTCATTAAAATCAGTTTTATGTTTGTTTATCAATTTAATGGTTTTATTGTATTCAATTTTGTTATTCTCATCTCTAATTTTCAGGATTTACAATTCAGTATTTAGTTGAGAATTTTTTTATTCATTCTTTTTATAGTTAAATTAAATACATTTTTCCTACTTCATTGATGTAAATTTTTTTAAAAAAATATTTATTCCTCTGATTTCTGCTTTTGCTTTATTCCATAACTTTTGGCATATTGTCTCTCATTAGTCTCTTTAATAAAATTATTTATTGTTACTGTTATTTATTCTTTACAGAGTTGGGTTATGTGTTTTCTAGTTAATTTAATATGTATTTCCACTGGACTTTATTAAATAAAATTTGATGATATGAAAAGAATATATTTAACATAACATTTCTGCTATTCTGCATTTAGCTATAAGATTTTTTTTGTCCTAAAATATGGTTAATTTTTGTAAAGGGGTCATGCACCATTGAGAAAAAAGATATCTTATTTTTTCCCATTTATTTCTCCCTGGACATGTATCACATTGTGAACTCATGTAATTTCTTCCAATAGTGAAAGAGTTAAATCTGCCCAAGAGAATTAAGGTTTCCAGATTGGAGTAAAAGTTTCTCAAGCCTTTTCCCAGGTTAAGACAGTCCTTCTCGAATGTAAATAAGACTTTGTGTGATATACATTCAGTAGTATCTATCCTAGGAGATTATCTAAATGTATGTGGAACTTTACTACATACACATTATGTAATCTTTTTTGCTTTTCATGCTTGCACTCTAAATGCTTTTTGTATTGAAAAATTGTCATTTTTGGTGTGATTTTTAAAAAAAGATTCCCACAGCCTAAGGTAGGAGGGAGCAATAGGAAGGCAGAAGGCAATTGAGAAATTAGAAGACTGCTGATGCTATATAGTAGAAGTGGCAATAATCGTTAAAAGCAGTTAGAGAGAATTGCCATTGAATATAATTAGGGTCTGAAGTTAGAGAGATTGAGTTATAGAGCAATAAACCTGTTAGCTTCTACCTAGAAACAGGTAGCTGAGAGCTGAGAGTGGCCAGCTGCTGATACGAGGAAATGTTGAGATTCCAGCTACTCTTAAGGAAGTTAGAGACATGCCTTCATGGATGTTAGTTGTATTTGGTTATGAAAATACTGAACTTGACTCCCTGAAAATTTTTACATTGACATGAAATAAACCAGAGGGAAGAAAAGAGAACATCTCCTCAAACATACATAGACTTACATACATATACATATATATACACATATACATATATATATATATATACACACACATGTACATATATATATATATATATAGTGTGTGTGTATCATACATAACACACCTTTCCTAATTACCTCTCATAGTTAAATCTGTTTTAGTTTTAACATTGTCTGAGATCATGACTACACCTGCATTTTTTCTTTTTATGTTGAAGCTACTAAATCACATATTATCTTGGCTGTAGCTATACAATACATGAATTGTTTCTATTTTCTTGGAATATTCTCTCTTTTACCTGGGATCTTTGAAACTTTCCTGTGACTTTTCATTTGGAAATCTCTTAAATATAGTGATTGGTAGATTTTTTTTTCCAATTTCTATTTGATCCTTAGTTCTAAAATTCAGGGCAATTGTCTTTCAAACTTTCTTGTAATATAACATCTAGATTCTTCTTCTTTTTTTTTTTTTTCATGAATTTCAGGTAGTCAAACAATTCCTTTTTCTCTTCCAAATATGTCTTCTAAGTGAGCTGTTTCTCTAATGAAATATTTCACTTCCTCTTTTTTCACTCTTGATTTTTAAAATTTCTTTTCTTGATTTATGTCTTATAAAATCATTAGCTTCATCATGTCCAATTCTAATTTTTAAGGAGTTCTTTTCTTCATTAAATTTTTGGACATTCTTTTCTAATGGGTTTGTTTTTTTTTTAATATAATTTTCCTGCATTATTAATTTTCCCCCTCATTTTTCCTCTTCCTCCCTCATTTGATTATTAGAATCCTTTTTAATCTCTTCCAATAATTCTTTCTGAACCTGTGGCCATTTTGCATTATGTAAAGTTTTGCATGACACAGTTTTGATTTATTTGTCTTCTGAGTTTGAATGTTGATTTTGTCTGTTATCATAGAATCTATCTAGTTTCAGATTTTTTATTTTCTTTTGTTTACTAAGTTAAAAAATTTATGTCTGATCAGTTAATTTTATATTAGAATCTGACTTTTTCCAGTGTATGGGGGATAATGTTTCAATCTTAAAGTTTTTTTGTGTGGTTGCATTCAGAGGTGTATGGGGGTGGTGTCTTCAACTCTTTGGGTTTTTAACTGGGCATTGATCCAAGGCACTCATAAATATATGAGTTACCTCAGAAACTCCTATCCCTCCCTGAGATGAGATGAGGGGTCCCTACAGTTGTGACTCTGAAAATTCTTTCACCCCCAATAGACTCAGAAACTCATGGCCAACCTCATTCTCCCAATGATGCAAGAATCAATTCATCCTTCTCAGCCTGAAACTGAAACCAAGGACTATACTCTCCTTAAATGACCACAACTAATCATCTGGATCTGGAAATCATGACTAGAGCCCTCATCTCTGCAATTGAATGCCCCAGTATGTGGTCACTTTCCTCATCTATAGCCATAGCCTGGAACTTGGTTGGGCCAATTTGCCTGGACTCTGTGTACAATGCCACCAAGGAGCTTGGCAAATTATTTGCCAGATTAGTCACCTAAAACCCTCACTAAAAATTCCAAAAGCCAAAGCTTGTAGGAACACATCTGTCCCCAAGATCTATTGCTTAGTGACAGAGTGTTATCTGAATTTCATTTCTAATCAGACAACTATCTCTGCAGGTTACATCTTTCTTAATGTCTTCCTAAGTTATTAGAATGATTGACTACTTTATCATGATTTTCTATTATTTCTGCCACACTCATATTTAGTTTGAAAAGTTCTTTTAAATTATTTAGATGAAAGTTTGGAAGAGCTAGATATTTCTATCCTTACTCTTTATCTTCCCCAAATGTTCCTGTTAACAATTTTTTCATAGTTATCCTGAATCCATTTCATTTATTTCCTTCATTTTTTTCCTTTGTAATTTTTATTTGACTTCTAAAATCATTAATTGCTTTTTCCTTAACTTATTAAGGAAAGCTTATGGGTTCATGTCCAATTCATACTGTTTGAGATTTTTAGTAGTTTTCATGTCATTGTTATCTTCCACTTTGTGCCTTGATCTTCCTGATTACTATAGTAGCTGTTTATAGTCAGACTCTTTTTTATGTTTTGTTAATTTATTTTTCTAGCCTCTTTCTTAATCTACTTAATCTATTTGGGCTCTTTACACATTTGGGTGAAGAAAGTGAAATTATTGTTCCAAGCAAATGCTTTTTCATGCTGCCATTTTTTAACAGACACTTCAGGGCAGGGTGGAGGAGAAGGGGGAGCCTGGAGGAGTTGTTAGGGATTTGGTTTTTTAAAGTCTTTTCAAGGTTATATAATAGGAGGTAAAGTCCTAGCTAATACTTTTCTAGTCTGCACTCTGGAGTTTGCCTGTAGGCTACAAGCAGTATTCTTTTCCCTGGAATTGTGACATGAAAATGAGTGAGAACTATGCAGTCACTTATCAGTGCTTGGTCTTGTACTATTAGGGAGGTCTGGTCCTAAAGTCAGAAATCTCTAAATTTAAATTCACTTATTATCTGTGTAAATTTGGGGAAGTCAGTTAATGTTTGCCTCATTTCTCCAGCTGAAAATGGGGATTATAATAACAGCTATTCCTCAGAGTTATGGATATAATGAGTTAATTTTTGTGAAGCATGGTGCCTCACATATAGTAGATGCTAATATTTATTAAGGTAGCAGAGGGTTTGCTTGTATCTCTAAAGATGGAGAAGGAATCAGATGGGTGCCAATGAGCCATATTCACCTTGTCCATTGGAGAGAGAGTAGACCCTTGAAACAAAGGGGAAGCCCCAAGAAACATTGGGTGGTTCCATTGCTGATTGTGCCCACTACTGAAAGAGCAATTGACTCATGGACATCAAAAATTGTTGATGAGACTGATGCAGGATTTCAAAACCCTTAGGAATCATTGGAATCCCTGAGACATGATAAGATTGTTGTAGGACTTGAAAACTCTCAGGAATCATAGGATTCCCTGAGACATGATAAGACTGTTGCAGGACTTCAAAATACGCAGGGATCATTGGATTCCCTGACACATAAAGTAATAGACAATAGACTATCTCTTGGCTGCTGAAGGAGGTGTATGTGTAGTTGTTATTTACATATCCTTCTTGTAGGACTTCTGGAAATCTTTTACAATACTATGTTGATTCATATTGTTTGCTATATCACTACTTGCATGTACAATTCATGTTTGCTTCACCACATTGAGCCTGCACAGGCTGTGAGGAGTCATCACTGCTAACCTGTGCTTTATGTGTAATACTTTCCATGCTGATGGGTTTGTGTATATCTGTTTCTAGTAAGACCCATCAGCCCAGAAACCCACTAACAATATCTAGGTTTGATTCCCCACTTCCCTTTGGTGTTTTTCATCTCTCTTCCTGAGAAGTCAGGGAGGGCGTGAATGCCTATGTTCTAAAACAAAAGAAAGTGGGAGATGTAAAGGGCTGAAACTCCAAAAAGGTATGCTTAAATGGAGCACTTAAGGCTAATTATCTATTGATGATGCAATCTACATAATTGCTCTATTAGCATATATTTGGATAATGGCTCTCCTCACCATTGGTGCTTGCTGAATATTTGGTGTTAAGATAATCGTAGACAAGGATTGGAAGACAGGGAGAGAGGCCAGAGGACTTGACTGTAGAATGAGGAGGTGAGAGGCTGGAGATTCCAGACTCCAGAATCCAGGAGAAATTTTTGCCAAGCCTTGTGGCAGCTTACCTGCTTCCTTCACTTCTCCCCCTAAAGACCAAGGACTTTAATTTGTTCTGACTCTGGCTGACCCTGAAGTCCTCCAGGGAGCTAGCCCATACTTTACAATAAGAGAAATTCAATTTAAAATAACTGTAGACAAAATAAAATATTTTGGCATCTACCTGCCAAGAAAAAACCAAGAATTATATCAACACAATTACAAAACACTTCTCACCCAAATAAACTCAGATCTAAACAACAAGAAAAACATCAATTATTCATGTCTAGGTTGAGCTAATATAATAAAAATGATAATTTTTCCTAACTTGGTCTACTTATTCAGTGCCATACCAATCATACTGCCAAAAATTATTTTATAGAACTGGAAAAACAAAAACAAAATTCATCTGGAAGAAGAAAAGGTCAAGAATATCAAAGGAATTTATGAAAAAAAGGATAAAGGATGGTGGCATAGAAGTACCAAAGCTACAACTGTATTATAAAGCATCAGTCATCAAAACCATTTGTTCTGGCTAAGAAAAAGTGATGGCTTAGTGGAATAGATTAAGTACACCTGACACAATGATCAAGGTCTATAGCAATCTAGTATTTGATAAACTTCCAAACTCCAACTTCTGAAATAAGAACTCACTATGTGACAAAATTTGCTAGAAAAACTGAAAAATAATATGTCAGAAATTTGGCATATCTCACACTCCAAACCAAAATCAGTTTAAAATGGGTACATGATTTGGTCATAAAGGATGATACCATAAACAAATTAGGAGATCAAGGCATTATTTACCCCCAGATTTTTGGAGAAGGGAGGAATTTATGACCAAAGAAGGACTAGAAAACGTTATGAAAGGCAAAATAGACAAATTTGATTACATTAAATTAAAAAGCTTTTGCACAAACAAAACAAAAACAAGATTAAAAGGGAAGTACAAAGTTGGGGAAAATTCTTTACACTCAGTGTTTCTGATAAAGGTCTCATTTCTAAAATATATAAAGAACTGTGTCAAATTTATAAGAATAAGTGTAATGTTTTCTTTAAAATGTAATGTTCTCTGTTGAGGTTTTCTTGGGGTTTCTGGAGGCAGCCTTTGTTTCAGTTCAGTAATTACCATAAATGCAGCTAGTGTTAAAGTCCAAATCCTTTATTATCTCCTTCAAAGTCCTATCTCCTTCACTTGGGGCTCAGCTAATTTTCTGGAGGCTTTTTGGAGTCTTGGTTTCAGTGGAGAAGTGAAGGAAGAGAGCCTGCCACTAAGGTGGTGTGAGATGAGATGAATCTGTCTAAGTCCAAGGGCTTCTGCTCCAGAATTCTGTCTGCTTGTCTCTCTTGGTTGGTCTCTGAATTTCCCTGTCTGAGGCTTCTAGCTTATATCCTCACAGTGAGTACAAATCAATCATTATATCACCAGGAAACCATTATTTGTTGTAGGATTAAATTAATGCTAAACTAGATTTAACCATTGTTTCCTCAATTCCACTTAGTACCTTGTTTCAAGTTCTGGCCAATAACTTCTCCTTGTAGGATTAAATCAATCATACTGAACCATGCTAAATTAGATAACTATTGTCTCTATCAATTCCACTGACTTAGTACCTTGTAAGAATCCTTTGTTTCAAGTTCAAAGTTATGGCCCATAAAAATAAGAGTCATTCTCCAATTGATAAATGGTTAAAGGATGTGAACAGATGATTTTTCAGATGATGAAATTAAAGCTCTGTAGTCATATGAGTAAATGCTCTAAATCATCAAATAGACAAATGTAAATTAAAACAACTCTGAGGTACCACCTCACACCTCTAAGTTTGGCTGACAAGAAAAAAGTAATGATAATGTTGCAGGAATGTGGGAAAACTGGGACACTAATGCAATTTTTGGTGAAATTATGAAATGATCTAACCATCTGGAAAGCAATCTGAAACTATGCCCAAGGACAATCAAATTGTACACATCTTTTGACTTATTTTAGTTTTAACACTGTCAGAGACCATGACTGTTACCTCTGCATTATTTCTTTTTTTGTTGAAACTACTAATCTCATATTATCATGGCTGTAGTTCTACAATACTTGAATTGTTTCTACTTGCTTGAAATATTCTCTCTTTTACCTTCAAGACCTTTGAACCTTTCCTGTGACTTTTCATTTGGAAATCTCTTAAATATGGTGATTGGTGGATTTTTTTTTCATTTTCTATTTATTCTCTAGTTCTAAAAGTTCAGGGCAACTGTCTTTCAAACTTTCTCGAAATATAACACCCAGATTGTTCTTTTTTATCATGACTTTCACGTAGTCAAATAATTCTCTTTTCTTTCCTAAATGTTTTCTAAGTCAGCTGTTTTTCTAATGAAATATGACATTTTCTCTTTTTTCATTCTTTTCATTTAAAATTTTTTTCTTGATTTGTATCTTACAAAGTCATTAGCTTCATCATGTCCAATTCTAATTTTCGAGGAGTTCTTTTCTTCATTACATTTTTGGACATTCTTTCCTAATAGGTTTGCTTTTTATATAATTTTCTTTTATTACTAATGTCTTTTCCTGATTTTTCCTCTTCCTCCTTCATCTGATTATTAAAATCCTTTTTGATCTCTCCCAATAAATCTTTTTGGGCTTGTGGCCATTTTGCATTTTTTGAAGTTTGCATGTCACTGTTTTGATTTCATTGTCTTCTGAGTTTGAATGTTAATCTTGTCTATCATCATGTTTTCAGGTTCTTTTTTTTTTTTTTCTGTTGTTTTCTTGTTTTTTAAAGCAATCTATTTCTGGTAAATTAACTTTATATTAGAATCTGGCTTTGTTCCTAGGATGTAGGACATAATGTTTCAATCTTTTAAGTTTTTTGTGTTGTTGCTTTAAGAGTTCTATGGGGGGTTGGTGTCTTCAATTTTTCAGGTCTTTGTGCAGTGATCCAAGGCCATGTGTCACTCTTATAAGTTCATGAGTTACCTCAGGAAAACCTATCCCTCCCTGAGATGAGAACAGGAGTCCCTACACTTGTGACACTGCAAATTCTCTCATCCCCAATTGACTCAGAAACTCATGACCAACCTCATTCTCCCAGTGATGCAAGAATCAATTTATCTTTCTGTCCTGAAACTGAAATCAAGGACTCTTCTCTCTCCTATAAATGACCACAATTAATACTCTGCATCTGGAAATCATGAGTATTTCCTCATCTCTAAAAGGGAATGTTCCAGAATGTGCTTACTTTCCTCACCTGTAGCTCAAGCCTGGGATTTAGTTGGGTCAATTTGCCTGGACTTTGTGTTCATTGCCACCAAAGAGCATTGCAAATTATTTTCCAGAACAGTCACCCAAAATCCTCACTGAAAATTCCCAAAGTCAAAGCTTCTGGGAACAGATCTGTTCTCAAGGTCTGTTGCTTAGTGACAGAGTGTTATCTGAATTTTACTTCTAATCAGACCATTATCTCTGCAGGTAAGGCCTTTACTAGTGTCTTCCTAAGCTGTTAGACTGGCTGACTGCTTTATCATGATTTTCTCTATTTCTGCCACTCTCAAATTCATTTTGAGAAATTGTTTTAAATTATTTAGATGAAAGTTTGTAAGAACCAGGTATTTCCATCCTTAGGATTTCCATCCTTATTATTTATCTTCCTCAAATGTTCTTGTTAACTATTTTTTTCCTTAGTTATGAATCCATTTCATTTATTTCCTTCATTTTTTCTCTGCAATTCTTATTTGACCTGCTTTTTTCTTTATTTTATCTAGGAAAGCTTATGGGATCATGTACAGTCCACCGTTTGAAGTTTTTAGTAGTTTTCATGTCATTGTTATCTTTCACTTTGTGCTTTGATCTTTCTCAGTACTACAGTAACTGTTTATAGTTAGACCCTTTTTTATGTTTTGTTAATTCATTTTTCTAGCTTTCTTTCTTTCTTTCTTTCTTTTTTTTGCTGAGGCAGTTGGGGTTAAATGATTTACTCAGGGTCACAGAGCTAGGAAGTGTGAAGTTGTCTGAGACCCGCTTTGAATTGAGGTCCTCCTGACTTTAGGGCTGATGCTCTATCCACTGCACTACTTACTTGTCCCTCTAGCCTCTTTCTTAATCTACTTAATCTATTTGGGTTTTTCCATACTGCTATTTTTAGGGCAGGGTGGATGGGAGGAGGGAGCAGGGAGGAGTGGTTAGGATTTGGGTTTTTTTTTTAATGTTTTTCAAAATTGTGTAATGGGAGGTAAAGTTTTGGCTAATGCTCTTCTAGTCTGCACTCTGTACTTTGCCTAGAAAGGATTTCTGCTCTCCAGAAGCTACAGTCATCTTTTCCCTGGAATTGTGACTTGAAAATGAGTGTGAGCCATACAGTCACTTATCAGTGCCTGGTCCTGTATTTAGTACTGGTGACACTTGAAGTAATTTCCTGATCAGTTTTCCAATCCCCTGATTCTCTGTGGCATGAGTGCACCAAAATTGTACCACTACAATTGTAACTGTTTCCGGGGCCCATATCTAATCTTGCTATCACTTATGGGGCACCCCATCTTTCATCTTAGTGTCATATACATTTCCTTCTATCATTCTGAGTTGTCTTGAGCTGGAAAAAAATCTCAACGTGACTCTTGTTGGTTATATCACTTAAGAATTCAGTGTGTTCTGTAATTTTAGCATGTTTTAGAGAGGAATATTGGGGAAATTGGCTTTACTTCTCTCTCTATTGTCTTATCTTGGTCAATCCTCATGAAATCTGCTTTTTATCATGAAGTTGGATATCCCAGCTTGAATAATATGCTGCCACTTGGAGCTTATTAATTATTTCTTAATTAATTCTTGAAAATGTTGATATCTTGAAGTAAATGAAGTTGACTATAATGGAAAATCCTTTCTATTATTTGTGCCATTTTTGGTGAGTTGGAAAATATTGATATAAATAGAAAAAGAGATATGTTATATATTTTGGAGATTTGTTGCTAAATTTTGGGAACCCAAAAGAAATTGGATTAAGTTAGAGATATTTCAGTTCTTAGGAAGACTTCCTAAATTTTATGCAGGTATGATATAAGCAATAATATGTTATGGATTCTCATTAATCTATATGTTAGGATCATAGTACTGCTTGTGTTATCATCCCTATGTAACTGAGGTAAACATTCTTCTCAGTTACCTTTGTATCTCAGAATTCACTCAATCCTCAGTACACCATTTTTGCAAGGAAGAGTTGGTGAGTGTGATTTCCAACACTGTCAACAGTCTGAAATGGAGATGATAGACTATGGGATATGACATAAATCAATTTAGAGAGAAAAACATGGTGTCATATATTTCCTTTGGATATTTTAGTGGGGAAACAGCCTGGTGACATACGTACTTGAGAGTTGGATAAGGGAGGCAGCCAACTAAGGAAGGAAAATTGATTTAAAAATGTGATATTTTGAAATTTGCAGTGTTCAAATCTAACTTCTGTCTCAAAGGGTATAAATATAAAGTTATGAAGAAGAAAAAAATAAATTTAAGGTCTCAGTGACTTTTAATTGTGACACTTATACCAGTCCTTCCTGATTTTCTTCATTGCATCCTTTACATCCTTGTTTCTCAGACTATAGATCCAAGGGTTTAGCATAGGGATGATTGTGGTGTAGATTACTGAGGCCACTTTCTGTTGAGTGATGTTACTGCTTGTTGCATGTTGACAATACATGAAAATGGCAGAGCCATAGAGGAGAGCAACAGTTACCATATGAGATCCACAGGTACTGAAGGCTTTGGATCTGCCTTTGGCAGAATGGATGCTGAGGATATTGGAGAGGATGAAAGCATAAGAAATCACAATAGGTATAGTGGTTATCAATGTGCTGATCCCAACCAGAAGCATTGCCAAAAGTTCATTGAGGTGGGTGCTGGAGCAGGAAAGCTTCAAAAGAGGAGGAACATCACAAAAATAATGACTAATTACATTGTTTCCACAGAAGGATAGTCTGGTTAGAGCACTTGTGTGAGTGGTGGCTCCAAAGACCCCCACAGTATACACTCCTACCACTAGCAGGAAGCAGGTTTTCTGGGACATTGTGGTAGTATAGATCAGAGGGCTACAGATGGCAACATAACGATCATAGGCCATGGCTGACAACATGAAGAGATCAGCCATGGCAAAAGTACAGAAGAAAAAGAACTGTGTCAAGCACCCTGAGTAGGTGATGATATTCTTCTCTGATACAAAGCTAACCAGCATTTTGGGGGTAATGACAGAGGAGTAGCAAAGATCAATGAAGGACAAGTTACTAAGAAAATAATACAAGGGGGTTTGAAGATGAGAACTAGTTTTGATAAGTAGGAGTAAACCCACATTTCCCATCATGGAAATAATATATATTTGTAGGAAAAGTAAGAAGAGAGGGATCTGGAATTCTGGCTGGTCTGTTAATCCCATAAGGATAAATTCTGTCACTGTGGAATGATTTCCTGTATCCATCCTTTGAAAGTTGAAGTGGAAATCTGAGGAGATGGGAGAAAAAGGAATGTCATTAGAGATAACTGTTTGTAAATGTATGTGACAACCTAACGAATGATATAATATCTTCTTGAACTCAGAAACACCAAACAAATTTCCACATATATTGATAAACTATTAATATAATATTGAATCATAGCATCTAAGTCTGAGATTTCAAAAGAATTTTAAATATCCTTTAATCTAATAAATACCAACACAGTAAACTATATTTAAAATAAAAATAAATTTCATAAAATAAAAAAGCATTTCTTTCTGTAAAGAAATGTTACAAAAGATGTCAAAAGAACTTTTTATAATGTAAATTTGTCTTTTCCCCCAAACAGAATGATGAATAATAGTATTATAAGAAAAAATAAGACCTTAAAATGTCTCAAATGGAAATATTTAGAATGAATGAAATAATTGTGATGGATCTAAAGGAGACATCAAAGAGAGAAAACAATAATTATTGAATTTCCTGAAAACTGTAAGAAAGAAAAGAATCTAATTTTTAAATTTCAGAAAACATTAATTAATGCTTGTTTCCATTTCATGGGTGATAATCTAGAATTCCACTCTTCAAGACAAAAATATTGAGCTTCCAGACATTAATACCATAAAAATGGCAGTAAAGCAGTTAAGATCAATGATACCATGAATATGATGAAAACAAAGACCCATAGGAAGAAATATATTTATTCAAAGTGAAATCAGTCAGAACAATTAGGAGAATAAGATACACAGTGATTCCAACAAGATTTGAAAGAGCATAAGTAAAATAATTAAAACTGATTAATGTGAAATTATAATGTTCAAGTTTGCCCCAACGAAGAAATCTTGAGAAAGACATACTCATCTTTGCATATGCTGGAGCTAAGGATATGAAACCAGGATGTGTTTTTAACTTTTAAGTTTTGGGTTGTCTATTTGAAATCTCTTTTCCTTTTTCTCTCATTTTTATGACAAATGATGGTTTTTTGAAAGAGGTAGGAAAAAGAAATATTTTGGGAAATTCAGATGATTTGAAGAGAAATATTATCCACAAAATTTATTATAAAAAATGTAGGCATTATACTCCAAAAAAGCCAGTTCCATTTCATATTTTTTCCAGAAAGTATGAAATCATAGAAAAAGTGAAAATGAAATTTTTTAAAGGTTCACTCTATCCCACCATTCCTGAGAGGTGTACAGAAGTTTAAAGTCTTTGCTGTGAAGGATTGCCAGGGACTTTCTTCAACAGCAAATAAGTAATTAATATGTAAATTATTTTACAACACTTCCTGGATTCAGTGTGAAATTGGATAATTTGTCAGTCACAGAGTTAACATGAATCACTGACAGATTTGAACCAGGTATTTTTCACTCTAACCCTGGCCCTCTATGTCACCTTGCATCTCTTTTTTGAAGTTCTCATTGCTTCCATAAGAATAAAAGTTGAAATGATGATTTTTCTTGACTATTACAAAAACCCAGTACTAGTTTTTCTTCTTGATTCTCTCACCCTTGTAATAAATTCTTCACAAGATATCAAGAATAAACTTTCTAAGTGTACACCTGGCCAAGTTCATTACTCTTCTTAAAAATCATTAGTGACTTCATAGTATACATTAAGCAAATTTCAGATACCTCGATTGATAAAGTTCATTCACAATTTGTAGATACTGCCTTTCCATGCCAATTTTATGTTCCCTGATATGCATTCTAAAATTCATTAATACTCTTTGACAAAAATTTATTGATTGAGGAGCTCCTATTCGCTAAGCACAGGCAATATTATTAAATTTTATATAAAACACAGGATCTTAACCAACAAATTATTATCAAGCACCAAATGCCAGTACATGGAGATGCAAATGACAATGAATAAAACAACACTTGAAAGGAAGCATTCTTAAACCTAAGTTTCCATTCTTAACTAGAATGAAAAAGTCACTGAGAAAAACTAGTGTCTTTGAAAGACCTTAGGTGGAGTACCTGGATTCTAATCCTTGTCCTGCTACTTACTACTGGTGTAATATCGAACAAATATGTAGTCCAATGAGCTTCAAGTTCCTTTCTGGTTCTAAATTTATGATACAGCAATTCAACGAAGAAAAATAAATTATAAAGTATATGTTTCTAAGTATATTTTTTAAGTCTGATAATTTCTGATAGACAAAGATTTCTAACACATTAGGATGAATATTTCATTGCTTTTCTACTTCCTCATCCAGAAACCAACCACTGTAGGAAAGTCTTAAAGATTTAGTCAAGTCAAGTCAAGGTGTAATCAGACAGTAAAAGAACTTCTAAGTTTGGTCTAAAGTGGATATTCTTCCTAGTCATTATGTTTGCATAGACAAATGTGAGGAAATGTTGATTTTTCCCTTTTGTTATAAAGGTCATATGGAAATGAATGTTTTACCAAGTTTGGGGTAATCTAGGTCATGTACCCCAAAACTTTCATTTTAATAAAACATATTCCAATGTGTTAACCAGAGTTCATTGCTATCCTTCAGGAACACATTTGCTTTGAAGATCATATAAACTGAATCCATCACCATGACAGATATTTGGTCTAAGAGAGATGGCCAAATAGCCATCCTTTTCTTAATAAACATGCTGAACTTAGTAATAAAAATATTAAATTGCCCAGAAATTGTCTTTCAGAATTTTTTGATAATCATACCGTTCATTTTGAAGTTAGACCTGTGAAGGACAAAAAATTCAACCACATAAAGAGAAACATGCAGTGGATCACAAATAATATTTTCACCTTTTTTGGTGTTTGCTTGCTTTTTTTTCTTATTTTTTTCCTTTGTGATCTGCTTTTTCTTGTGCAGCATGATAAAAGTGGAAACATGCTTAGAAAAATTGTACATGTTTAACCTGTATTGAATTACTTGCTTTCTAAAGGAGAGTAGTGGGAAAGGAGGGAGAGAAAATTTGGAACACAAGGTTTGCAAGGGTAAATGTTGAAAACTATCTTTGCACGTTCCTTGAAAATAAATGGTATTATTAGAAATAAAATTAAATAAATATAAAAGTGAAACATGCAGGTAGCATTTTAAAATCTTTTAATGTTACATTAAAAATAAAACCTTAATATTTTTGTTTGCTAATTTCATTGCTTATTCCTTCTCTTCTAAACAAATTCTCTTTTGATGGCTTTTGAATATTATTGTTAGCCTGTTCAAAGAATAGCAATGATGAAAGAGCACATGGTAGGATATAAGTATATGAATACTTGAGTTAGAGAAGGTTAAGAGTTTGAATGATAAATAGAGAATGTTATATATTGATTCTGGAAGTGATAGGGAATTACAAGAGTTTATTGAGTGGGAATAGCCTCTTTTAGGAAGATTAATCTGATAATAGGATTTTAAATGAAAAGGGATGGAGATTTCTGTGACAGGCAGACCAATTAATAGACTTGCTGTAGTTCTGATTTGAATTGATTGAAACCTACAACAGCATGTTGACAATGTCAGACAGAGAAGTGGGGATATGTGATAGATACAACAAAGGTAAAATCTAAAGACATTGGCAAAATTCTGTCTATAGGGATAAAAAAGAGTGCAGAGTCAAGGATGAAATCTATGTGGTGAGCATGGGTGTCCAGGAAGATAGTGGTGCTCTTGATGGGATGCAGCTTCTAGAGAAAATGTGGCAGTAGCCCTGAGGCCACCGGGTGTCAGCAGTGCCTAGTTCCACAAACTATGCTGGCTGTCAGATAATAATCTGTTGGTCAGTTATAACAAAATTTCTGAGATAATAATAAGGTGTATACCAAACTACTCTTCTTCTCCATCTCCAAGACAACTCCTCAATTTTACCTTTAGGCTATAAAATTAGCCTTTCAGTGACATGAAACACCTGATCTCTCTATCTTTTTCTTTTTCTTTTTTTTTAAAATTTTATTTAATAATAACTTTATATTGACAGAATCCATGCCAGGGTAATTTTTTACAACATTATCCCTTGCACTCGCTTCTGTTCCGATTTTTCCCCTCCCTCTCGCCACCCCCTCCCCTAGATGTCAAGCAGTCCTATATATGTTAGATATGTTGCAGTATATCCTAGATACAATATATGTTTGCAGAACCGAACAGTTCTCTTGTTGCACAGGGAGAATTGGATTCAGAAGGTAAAAATAACCCGGGAAGAAAATCAAAGATGCAAATAGTTCATATTCGTTTCCCAGTGTTCTTTCTTTGGGTATAGCTGATTCTGTCCATTATTTATCAATTGAAACTCAGTTAGGTCTCTTTGTCAAAGAAATCCTCTTCCATCCTCTCTATCTTTTTCATCTAAATATATCTTCTTGCTACAGGTTCTTAGCTAAATCCTTCAGGAATTGGCATTATAATTACAATAAACTTTGCTCCTTTACTTGGAGATGGGTTCCAGCCTGCAAATCCTTTTGAGGTTCCTCAAGACATTATTCTCCAACATCAACCTTTTGGGGTCTCCTTTCTGAACCTCTATAGCCTTAACCAGGAAATTTTTTTTTTCAGAAAAGAAAAATGTTTTGAACAAAAGGTAATGAATAAAGTGCTAGTCACGTTTAATTAAAGCTGAATATTGAATATTCAGATTGAGTGAGACCAGGTGAAGTTTTCTTAAAGAGTCTATGAGGTGGAATAGGTCACACTAGGCCTAAGTCACCTGATTTGTATTCCCAGAGGTCTGCAGAGCTGGAAGACCAAGCCTTGGACCCAGGTTGCTGAAAGTCATATGATCTCCAGCCTTAGAGGTCTCTAAAGATCAGTCTCTGGGTAAGCTTCAGAAAATGACAGGAAGTAACATGACACACAGGAAGCAAACAACATTTGTGACCATTGTTACCAATGATGGTAACTTTTAATCCTCCCAATGAAAAGATTTGTATCCATTGCTATTCAACCAGCTTTACTATTTCCGACTTGTCAGGTCAAGCACATGGTGGGATCTGAGATGCCTCCCAGGTGTCCTTGGGCCTCTCCCTGCAAGGACTAAAGAAAGGCTTTCTCTTTGTACCTGAATTAGTCTCTAATTAGTGAATTTGGACAAGGACAGCTAGCACTTGTCCCACACAATTTATGGAGGCTCAGCCCAGGATCTTGACTTCCCAAAGAGATGTCTGGGATTCTGATTCATGGCAGGCTCCAGGTTGGGTTTTCTTTGACTGAGGTTGAGATCAGACTCTCAGCTTCCCTCTCTTTGAAATATGAGCCTAGGTGAGACAGATACAAACAGGACCACAAGTCTCCTATGAAGAAGTCCAAGGGCAAGTGAACAATTTGGTTACTTATATACTTAATCCAAGGGTAGAAGGGGAGGAGCAGTGGAGCTGCTTTTCCTAGGGCATTGTCTATGTCCTTGAGATGTCTTTAGGCAGCAGTGAGCCCTGGGATCACCAAGGTTTGGTGATCCAGCATCCAGGAATTAGCCAGATAAAAGTTCTGATAAATGATACAGAACAGAGTTATTGGTTGGGAGTATGTTGAAGAAAGGGATAGAGTATGTGAGGGAGAAAGTATGTTGGAGGAAGAAAGAGAGTATGTTAGAAGAGAGAGAGAGAGAGAGAGAGAGAGAGAGAGAGAGAGAGAGAGAGAGAGGAGAAAGGGAGAAAAAGAAAGAGAGAAAGCATCTTGGTAAAGGGGAAAGGAATAAGTTGGACAGAAAGAAGCAAGCTCCTAGTGGAACTTGACATATGCCGGGGAAAGGAGACACCCCATGAGGTTGGGGCATATTTTTGACTGGTGGAATGGATCTGTGGGGATTTGGCACCCTAATAAAGGTTAGCTGTGAGAAGTGGGGTGGGGAAGCAAGGTGGAGTTGAAAGAAATGCTATGTGGAGTGGGGGAAGGGGTGAAGAAAAGATCTGTTACAAAATATGTTGATGTAACTCCCCTTGTTCTCCCCCCACCCCCACTAGGTGTGCTTCTTAGAAGTTAGAACAAACTGCAGCTTTTTGGAGCTCATCCCTCCCTCCTGCTGGTTAAAACATTAATGCTTTTATTGTTTAAGGAACAGCCTCATTTACATAGTGTTAATAACTTAATGTTTTGTTTTTATTTTTCAAGTAGCTGCTTTAAGGCAAGGTCATTTTTAATGCTCTATCAAAGATTACATTGTTTAGCAATGTGAGGAAATTTTAAGAGGTTTGTTGGAACCACAAGTTCTCTGAAAGAGATTCATTTCTAGGTCTTCATCTGTCTTTAGTAAATTATTTAATATTTCTTTAAGTGCATAATGATCTCCTTGTTTAATGAATATAATAATAAAAAATGTGATCTGTAGCTTTTTTGAAGTGCCTAGAGCAGAATTTTAACCTGATTTGATAGGGTTATTTCTAGAAAGTTTTTAGGGACTCCTCAAAAGAAGGAAGTTGAGTTAATATTCTTTTAAGAACTGGGAAATTATTAACATCAATTCTGATAAGGTTCTTTTATGTGAAATTGTGATATTATATATTTTGTATGAGTTTTTATTGATTGTATTGAGTTGTCTTAAAGTTGTAGTCATTGTTTAAAGAGACTGAGAATAATAGTTTCTGCCTTTGTCCCTTTGAACATGTTTCTGTTATGGACAACATGAAATTTAAAATTTTTCTTTGTATTGATCATTTTAAAGCTAACTGATTTGTGTAATGTTGACTTAAAACCATCTACTTAAATATGAAAGATAAACTGTGAATTTTCTAAGATGAATCTCTTACTGCTATCAAGGTAAGATCATACTCCATACCTACTTAGTATAAGTGATCCTTGACAGCTAGATTCACCTGAAGCTTTGATTAATGAGAATTGCTATTGGAGATAAAATCTCTTGGGACTGCAGCTGATATTTATTTGGAGTTTTAAATTCAGGTATGACTGATAGAGTATCAAGCCAGTGAACCACCATCTGAAAGGAATATGCCACAAGTACTCAGAAGAAATTGTTACAGTTAGCTTTAGCATATGAACAAGAGTTGAGGAGGACCTTGGGCTCTGTCGAGGTGGGATTCTTCTGATTCAGTTTCCCAGTGGTGTTCTTTTGAATAAGAATCCCCCTGAGTAATCCTGAATGTGGCTTAAGATAGAATTGTTAAAAACCAGTACAATTACATGAAGTAAAGTTGAGTAAAGAATAATTTATCTTGTATGTGTCTTCCAGTTCAAGACCTGAAGTATCAGTTTTGATGCTATTTAAATCATGTCCCTGATTTTTCCTCTTATAGCAAATTTCTGTAATCAGAGCAAGTGGTTAGTGGAAGCTATGAGGTACAATACAAATCCATAGATGATATTTTAATTTGTAGCTCAGCCCTGAAAGATTCTCTGGTTGCTGTTCTAAAATCTTTAACTCTTGCTTCCTGGGGCTAGAGTTTCTTTATCTAACAGCCCACTTTGCCTGAGTATTTGGAGCTACCTGCCATTTTCACTTTTGCTAATTGGGAGAGGAAGCAGACAATGTTAGCCCTGATCAGGCCAAGAATTTTAGGACCCTGAAACTAATTTCCTCACTAGAGCCTTTTAAATTGTGCATTAATGGAAGGTAGAACTAGGTCCTAGGGGTTTCTGGAACCCTATCCTAGACCCCTTGCCTAATTCTCAAATATTTATACTGACTTCAAATACATTTTTTATGTCTGAATAATCATGGGGGCTCTGTGGAAAGAAAGGGGATTTTTGACAGCCAAACAATTCCCCATTAAGCATACAGAGAAAGCAATTACTGCAAGCTATCCGTGGGTAGAGAAGTTTCTGCTTCCTTAAGGACAGGGAATTCACTTCAGGTGAAGGGAAGCAGGCTTCAGATAAGCTGCTCATGATGCTGATTGTTTGCTCCTGACCACAGCAACTTTAACTCACCAACTCCTGACTCCTGCATTCTCTCATATAGTTCCCAGGCAAGTAAATTCTGAAAGGACTGTTAAAAAGGTCTGTATATGTGCCCTCTTGCAGGGCCTTCAAACTGCTTTTTGTTTTGTTAACAAGTGTACTAGTTGGGTAAAAGCCCTCCCTTGTAAGACTAAGGTCTCTAGGGTTTTTGCTGGTAGAGATCATATTCACTGAAGGCCACACTGTCCCACCCATTGCCCCTACTTCTTTGAAGAACCAAAGCAAGAATTTGGGGAAAACATTTTTTGGTATCTATCCTAGGAAAAATTGTTTGGATGAGGCATTTGTGATAGCCTCATCTTCCTCCTCCCAGACTTCTTCTGGATGAGGTTCCTGATTACTGACTCTAGTAGATTCCATATTAACTACACTTTTGTTCTTTTTCTTTTGTTCATGACTCACAGGAAGCAGACAACATTGGTGACCATTGGTCATTGATGGTTACTTCCTTTTAATCTATCCATTGAAAATACTTGGGTCCTTTGCTATTTAAGCAGTTTTCCTATTTCCAGTTTGTCAGATAAAGCACATGGCAGGAGCTGAGATGCTTCCCAGGTATGTTTGGGCCTCTTCCTGCAGGAACTAAATAAATGCTTTCTCTTTGTACCTGAAGATGTCTCTGATTAGTTAATTTGGGGAAGGGGTCTAGAACCTGTTCCACACAAGATGAAGATGTCTAATGGAAAGGAGAGAGTGAATGTCATCATAAAAATTAGGCTAGATAAATTATGTAAGAATGATCACCAAAGAAATTGTAATTGAATTCAGGGAAAATTATGAGATTACAAAGTGAAGTAGTAGGGAAGAATAAAAAGAAAAAATAAAATAAATAAAAAGAAAAAAACATCTATTTTTAAAAAAATAGATATTTAAGGGAAACATTTCAGGAAAGAGCTTAATGTATGAATTGAGGAAAAAGTTCCAATAATCTTTAATACTTGGGTGACTTTTATCTTTTAAGAACTACCAGACCTATCAAGTCTAAGGTTTTCCTGAGAGAATTGCAATGCAGAGTCTGAGTAGCAGAATTCTGATATGATAATGCCACAGTAAAGCAAAATACTTAATAATATGTAGATCCTGGCTTTCTAGGTTGGCATATCTTGTCTTAATTACATTTAGAAACAGCGTCAGAGAAAGATGGTGGGAAGACCTTTTGTAGAAGGAAGCCTATCAACCCAAGAAAAGCACCCAGAAGGGAAATATCTGGCATAAGGTTATCTCAGGCACAGATTTCCCCAGCTGGCTTCTTTATATGTGCTGTCTTACAATGACAGAATGTAAGCCCCTAGAAGACAAGAACTGTTTTAGCTTTGTATTTGTATCACTAGTGTTTTGTTTTCCCCCAAGACTCGTACTCATTCGAAGTACTTAATTTACTATTTTTATTCATCTTTTGAACCCTTGGAATTCATTGTTTGTCACAGATTGAAACAATAAAAGACATAAAATTTCACTTCTACCATGAAAAAACCAAGAGTTTTCCTGAGTGTATATATATATATATATATATATATATATATATATATATATATATATATATATATATATAATATAAAGTGTCAAGAACAAAGCATAGACTGGGGAAATTATGGTGATTAGAAAGGCAAGTGGTAGTGAGAATGGAGTGACTATGTCTTGTGATTCAGTTGTAGAATTAGCTCAGTTGTCTTTCTATTCAATGATGGGTGTGGTCCAATTTTTTTCTTGTAAGAAAATTATTGAATTGTGGGAACCATGAAAGGGCTTTGTAGCATTGTTTAGTGTTTGCATGGTTGGGCAGCTGGACCACCTCTTCCATTGCTTCATGACCTTATTTAAATGCCTAAATTAAGAAAACCAGAAACCCAGTCAGATCCAAAGATTGGTATAGAAAATTTTTTCACTGTTGTACAATTCAACAGCTTATATGTCTTATATGAAAACTGGATCCATACTTATCAATCTATAATAATTTCCTGATTCTTTGGTAACTTACAAATCATTAGGGGAAATGGCAGACCTTTTTCCTGTGATTTCAGGGAATTGCATCTAATAACTATCCCCTTCCCAACTTGGAAAGTCCTTTCTCTTTTCTCCCATTAGATATCAGATTACCAAATTATGTATACTACTTTATTGTTTTCTTTTAATTAATTGGTGCTATTTGTTCATTTTTTTAATACATAAAAATCAATCTTGGTTTGCATTTTGGGTCCAGGGCTAAACCTCAGGAATTATCATAGTTGGTTGAGCAATTGGCTTGTATTGCTAAATAAATTGATAAATTTGGAAAGATACGTTTCTTTCCTCAACAAGGAAGTGATGGACATAAAGAAGTGCATCTGTCTATGATTCTGCCATAGGATTTACTTAGCCTGGGGAAAGGGAAACCAAACCTACATATGCTCTGCAAGATTTCTTTATTTGATCCATCTTTGTTTTTGCCTTATAGTAGTCTAAAACCTTCACAGTAACTGGTGTGGTTTAACAGCATAATAAACAACAACTTGCCACAGAGAGCTGGAATTTTATCATTAAAAATTGAACTTTTATAAAAGCTATCATTATAATCTATCCTTCTTTGTGCTGATGTTATACAAAAATCAAAATGATGTGGGTAATGAAGACACCAAATGATGATAGCACCAAAAGTTAGGGTTTGCTCATGTGAAGAATTCATAATGGTCATTCTCTTCAACAAAAGGTAGATTTATTTAGGGGAAGGGTTTACATAAAAAATGAAGCCATACAATATGACACCAGAATGATAAATGTAAAATGAGTGGGAGAGCATAGAAAAACATCATCAATTTGGAGCATGCTCTTAGCTGACAGGCTAAATCCTGAAAGGCTCCCTAAAAGAGTTAGTTAGCTGTAAAGAGAAGTGGGTTTGGCAAGCATAGTGGAGTTAGGAGAGATATCATGTGGCATGGGGAAAGGATAAGGGGAAAGACATCAAGAGGTAGAGTGACTTGGGTGGATCTCAGGGGTTTGACATAACTTGGATTTCAGAATGGAGGACCTCACCAGCGGGTAGGATCATCGAACTAAACTGATCTCTATCAGTGCCTACTCCATGCCTACCTCAGGGATTAATTTTTATCAATTCCTCTGCTAACCATACCTAACATTAAATACCTTATCAATGCTAACTGCATATTTTTCACTATGTTCCTTCCTTAGATGAAAAAGTGGGGGGGAAGAAATAAAAATATGGGGGCACTCTTTCGCTCTGTCACCTAAACATCAGGAAGGGTACAAAAGTGAGTTAGCTTTCAGTGTTATCTCGAAGTTAAAAAGTGTGTTTGTCAGGCACCACTATTCATTTTTCAGTTCACAACTATTTTATCATTCAAGCATATGAAATGTGGTTACTTGCCTTATTCCTGTCAGGATTCAAAGAGTCAGTAGACTGATGCTGATTTTCCTTAATCTCTTATAATATAAGATTAATTCATAGAGGCTACTACCCCAGCATAAAATGCTTCTGGGGTGGGATTGTTGAAAATTACTGATAAAGTAAAAGATAAAATAAACAAAACAAAATAAAGATAATTTCAATTTCAATATGGGCAGAAGTGTGAGAAACAGCCACCCTTTCTCTGAACTGATTAGTGTAAATGAAGGATATTTATTTGTCCAAAGAACATTTCAAGGAAAATTTCTCCAAGAAAATGAATGAGTACAGCTGTTCTTTCAGCATTTCTTCACTCTAGAGATCTGTCTCCCTGGGAAAGAAGCAATTGCAAGGAGTGTTTTTTCTCTAATTAAAGACATTCCCATGAGCATTTCTTGAACTTCTTTTGGTATTGGGAGCAGAAGTCAAGGTTAAGCTTGGTGGTGAAGATAGGGAGTGGAATCAGGAAAAATCAAACAAACAGGCCATCCCTCTAGACATTTGTCTGAAGCATTCTCACAGCACAGTGTTCTCCTCATTTCTTCACTTTAGGAACTCAGGGTTTCTACTATTACTCTTATATTCTTAGAGAATATGTTTCCTATTCTTTAAACAATCTTCTTTATTCTTTCCTTCACAATGAAAAGCATTTTTTTTACATTTTGCCCTCTTTCCTATTATTATAATAAATATTATTTTAAATACTCATTCAATTAAATATAATTCAGCAAGTATTTATCAAGCACCAATCATGTAACAAGTCAATAAGGATATAAAAAGTGAGGCAATAAGCATTTTCTAGCACTCATTATGTATCAGGCAATATGCTATAAATTTTTTACAGAAATTTCCTTATTTAATGCTTACAACAATCCTGGGCAGTAGGCATCATTATTATTCCCATTTTACACTTGAAAAAAGTGTATTAGGCAGAAATAAAGTTATTAAGGACTTAGATGACACAACTAGTGTCTACATCCAATACTGAAATCAGGTTTTCCTGATTTCAGACTAAGCATTATATACACTGGTCCAGCAGCTGCATATTAACAAAAGCATAATAAATTTTATTTTCAATGAGTTTACTTTTTTTTTTTTGAGGGAAAAACCCATGGTTGTAATGTCTGGGCAAGCTCTCTGAAGGACCTCAGGATCAGCCAGAGTCCTTGGTCTTTAGGTGGAAAAATGAAGGAGGCAGCAGAGCTGCCATGTGGCTGGTCAAAGATGAAATCTGGACTCCGGAGTCTGGAGCCTGAAGTCTTCTCTGGCTGAGAGTTGTGGCTGAGAGTGCTGTGGCCAAGAGAGCACTGTGTCCCTCCCTCAATCCTTACATCCTTCAGTATTATTACCTCACTACACAACATTGAGCATAAGCTGCCCTAAGCACTATGCTGTGATTCAAGTGTCTAAGACTAGATTTGAACTCAGGTCCTCTTAACTTCAGGGTTTGTGCTCTATCCACTGCACCATCTAGCTGCCCCAGCAAATAATTGTAATGGAGAGAAGCTGGGTGCATTCCCAACAAGATCAGGGGTAAAACAACATCCAAATATTCAAAACAATTCACAACTTTAGCAAATTTGCAAGATATAAAATAAGCCCACACAAATTATCAACATTTGTACATTACTGACAAAGCTGCTCAGCAAGATATTAAAAAGAGAATTTCTATTTAAAAGACAAAATAAATGGACAAAATAAAAATTTGGGGTATCTACGTGCTAAGAGAAACCCAAGAATTATATGAACATGATTACAAAACACTTCTCATATATACAAAATCAGATCTAAACAATAGGAAAAAACAATTTTAATTTTCAAGAAGTTCTTTTGTCATTAAATTTTTGGATCTTCTTTTCTAATGGGTTTGTTTTTTCATAATTTTCATAGCTTTTTCTGATTTTTCCTCTTCCTCCTTGGTCTGATTATTAAAATCCTTTTTAATCTCTTCCAATAATTCTTTTTGAGCCTGTGGCCATTTTGCAATATTTGAAGTTTTGCATGTCACTGTTTTGATTTCATTTTCTTTTGAGTTTGAATGTTGATCTTATCTATCACCATGGAATTTATCTATTTTCAGGTTCTTTATTTTCTGTTGTTTACTTATTTAAAAAAAACAAAACAAAACAAAAAACAATGTATTTCCAGAGCCAAGAAGGCAGAGAGCAGACAAGATTCTCTGTAACCTCCTCTAATGTTCTCTCAAACCAACAGAAGATTAAGCCTCTAAACTGGTTTTGGAGTCAAAGAACCCACAAATATTTGGAATGCAACACATTTCTAAAAGAAGTTACCTTAGAAGAATTACAGAACAGATCTGTTTCAAACAGGCAGGGGGACAGTCTCTTGAGCCCTGCCTGCAGCACAGGGAGCCCAAGAAAGGAACTAGGGTTGGGAGTCAGAGTATTGAAGCCTCCATGAACCTGCAAATCTTATGTGAGCCTCTTAGGCCACTCTGTCTTGGTTGTAAGCAGATGCTTTGGCAGATTTGCTACAAAAGACAAATTGTAAACTACAGCCCCAGAAGAACCCAGCACTAGAAATCAATCAGAAGAACTACCCCAGGGCAAATTAAAGCAGCCGTCACTTCTTTTCATTGAACAGACCTCAGGCCTTAAAAAAATGAATAAAAAACAAAAAAAGAATTCTCACCATAGACTGCCTTTATGGAGAGAGAGAAGAACAGATTTCAAATTGTGAGGTTCCCAAAGGCAAAGCAATCCCAGATGAAGCCCCCAAAAGAGACATGAGCTGGTCTTCATTTCTTGGAAGACTGACTAAAAGATCTTAAAAGAGAGTTAGAAGAAAAATGGGGAAATGAAATAAGATCATTGCAAGAAGGAATGGAAAAAGTACATAATAACCTACAAAAGAGATATGAAAAAGACACCCATTCACTGAAAAATAAAATGTGTGAAATAGAAAAAGAATGCAATGAAGAAAAAAATTAATTGGCCAATTGCAAAAGAAGCTAAAAAGGTAACTGAAGAAAATAATACACTAAAAATTAGAATCAAATAAATGGAAGTGAATGACTCAATAAGATTTTAAGAATCAGTCAAACAAAAACAAAAAAAATGAAAAAATAGAAGAAAATATGAAATATCTCCTAGGAAAAACAACTAATCTGGAAAATAGATCTAGGAGAGACAATCTAAGGATTATTGAATTTCCTGAAAGCCATGATAAAAAAAAGAATTTAGACATTATCTTACAGGAAATCATAAAAGAAAACTACCCTGATATTTTAGAATCAGAAGGTAAAATAGCCATTGAACGAATTCACAGGTCATCTGTTGAAAGAGACCCCAAAATTAAATCCCCAAGGAATATCATGGCTAAATTCCAGAACTATCACACCAAGTAAAAGATATTGGAAGTAGCCAGAAAGAAACAATTGGAAGTAGCCAGAAACTGAGGAGCCTCAATCAGTACTACCCAGGACCTCACAGCTTCCACCTTAAAGAATCAAAGGGACTGGAATGTGATATTCTGAAAGGCAAAGGAACTTGGATTACAGCCAAGAATAAGCTATCAAGATAAAATGAGCATTATCTTTCAGGGAAGAAGATGGACATTCAATGATATAGGTGAATTTTACCTATTTATAATGAAAAGACCAGAATTGAACAAAAAAATTGATCTCCAAACACAGAACTCAAGAGAAGCATAAAAAAGGTAAAAAGGAACAAATTCTTGAGAGCAATATTTCTGTTACAGATATATTTAGAGAATAAGAGTATAATTTAATTTTATTATGATAATATGAAAAAGAAACTAGAGGTAGAAAGAGGATCATACTAGAAAAAGGAAAAATGAAGTAAAATAAGGGAAATTACATCTCACAGAGAGGGAAAGAAAATCTATTATAATTGAGGGAAAGTCAGGAGGGGGATAAACATTGTGTAAATCTTACTCTCATCATATTTGGGTCTAAGAGAAAATATGAGACATTGGTTTCACAAAGAAACTTGTCTCATATTATAGCAAAGTAGGAGGGAAAGAGAGAAAAGAAAGGGAAAGACTAATAGAAGGGAAAAAGGAGAATTAGGGGAAAGGTGTAAAAAGGGGGGAGAGCATCTAAAGGGAGAGGACTGTTTGAGGGAGGAGCTTATCAAAAACAAAATACTGGGGAGGAGGAAACAGGAAAAGAGAAAAGCATAACAGGGTAAAGAAGATGGCAGAAAATACAGAATTAGTTATTTTAACTGTGAATGTGAATGGGATTAACTCTCCCATAAAATGGAAGTGGATAGCAGACTGGATTAAAAGCCATTACCTACAATATGTTGTTTACAAGAAACACATTTAAAGCATAGTGATACATACAGAGTGAAGGTAAAGGGCTGGAGCAGAATCTATGATGCTTCAGGTGAAGTAAAAAAAGCAGGATAGCATTCTTGATCTCAGATCAAGTAAAAGTAAAGATAGATCTAATTAAAAGAGATAAGGAAGGACTAAAGGGTACCATAGATAATGAAGCAATATCAAAACTAAACATATATGTACCAAGTGGTATAGAATCCAGATTCCCATAGGAGAAGTTAAGAGAGATGCAAGAAGAAATAGACAGCAAAACTATATTAGTGGGGGATCTCAACCTTGCTCTCTCAGAACTAGATAAATCATCCCACAAAATAAATAAGAAAGAAGTTAAGAAGGTAAACAAAAATGTTAGAAAAATTAGGTATGATAGATCTCGGGAGAAAATTGAATGGAGACAGCAAGAAGTTTATTTTTTTCTCAGCAGTTCATGGAACTTATACAAAAATTGATCATGTGTTAGGGCATAAAAGCCTCAAAATTCAAATACAAAAAGACAGAAATAATAAATGCATTTTTCAGATCATGATACAATTAAAAATACATTCAATAGAAAGCCAACATGAAATAAACCAAAAAGCAATTGGAAACTAAATAATCTCATCCTAAAGAATGAATGGGTGAAACAGCAAATCATAGACACAATAATTTCATCCAAGAGAGTGACAATAATGAGCCAACATACCAAAATTTTTGGGATGCAGCCAAAGTGGTAATAAGGGGAAATTTTATATCTCTCAATGCTTACTTTCATAAAATAGAGAGAGAGAAGATCAATGAATTGGGCTTACAACTAAAAAAGCTAGAAAAAGAACAAATTAAAAACCTTCAATTAAATACCACATTTAAAATTTTGAAAATAAAAGGGAGCTTAATAAAATTGAAAATAAGAAAGCTATTGAACTAATAAATAAAACTGAGTGGGTTTTATGAAAAAAAAAAAACCCAACAAAATAGATAAACCTTTAGTTAATTTGATTAGAAAAAGGAAGGAGGAAAATGAAATTGTTAGCCTCAAAAATGAAAAGGGAGAATTTCCCTCCAATGAAGAGGAAATTAGAGCAATAATTAGGAGTTACTTTGCCCAACTTTATGCCAATAAATTTGATAAATCTAAGTGAAATGGAAGAATACCTACAAAAATATTGATTGCCCATATTAACAGAAAAGAAAATAAATAAATTAAATTGTCCCATTTTAGAAAAAAAAGAAATAGAACAAGCTATTAATCAACTCTCTAAGAAATCATCAGCATTTTTATACATCACTAACAGCAAGAGATACAAAGAGAAATTCCATTTAAAATAACTATCGATAGTATAAAATATCTGGGAATCTCTTTGCTAAGGGATAGATACCATGCACAAGCAATGCCTCCACGCTATTTCTCTGAATGGTGATTGGGGATTGTCTACTGTTCACACACTGATCACACTTGCAAAAATGTTTATCAACAAGGCTGTACAACATAATAAACTGAAGCCTATGAGTCATGCCATATTCATCTTGCCTCTGAGATTAAAGGGCTCATATGTCATAAGCTCTTAAAAGTTGGCCGCAAAACTTATGAGAGAAAAAAATATATAAAGTTATTGTTATAGCAATGGTTAATTGAAGGGATTTTGGTGATAATGCTTCAAGGGTGGGCATTATTTGAATGTTTTTGATTAAATTGTGGATTATTTTAAGACCATAAGAAGGAAAGAAGTTCTCTTTTCAATACTTCAAATGCTACCAGGCATAAGCAGGAATAGCAACCTTTTTTCTGACTTGTGTAATCTAGATGAGGGAGGATTTTTATGTGTTCAATGATTGTTTCAGGGAAAATTTCCCTATGGAAATGAATGAGAATAGATACTTCTTCAGGATTTCTTCACTCCAGAGGTTGGTGCTTCTGGGAAAGAAGCAATTGCATGGAGTATGTTTGTCTCTAGATGATGATATTCCCATGTGAATTTCTGGTAAGCAGAGAAAAAAAGAACTTTTCTGATAGTGGGGAGGGGAGTCAAATTTATATGTGGTGGTGGACTTGTGAACTGGTATCAGAAAAAAAGTCTCTCCCTAGACAATTTTAAGAGGTGTTCCTCATTGCTCATTGCTTTCCTGCTTTTATTAACTTTAGATTTGAGGACTTTTTTCTGCAGAATATACTACATTCCTGCAGAATATACTATCTATCTATCTATATATTTTTTCCCTCATTAAAGAAAGGTTATTAGAAGTGATATTATTATTCCTCCAATTTGAAAGCAAAGTAATGATTACCAACTACCAAAGGATTACCAATACCATGGTAATGATTATCATGATCCTTCTGTGAGAACAGAGCCTTGAAATAATTTGAAGTACAATATACAAGTTCAATAGTACCACAGTAGAATACAACTACAGTTATTCAATAAAAGTACTATATGGAGCAATGATGAATGCTGGCTTAGGTATGCAGTAGGAGGCTCTATGTACCTAAAAGTAGCCTGTAGAGAACAGTCACTGATATCAGCAGTAATGGAAAATAAGTCATGTATTTGCCTTCAATACTATATTTTCCAATATGACACCTATTCTGAATGGGACCCTCTGAAGTCTAGAAAGAACTAGAAAGAAAAATCAATATTTTAAGGATCTATAGTTTTTTTTATGTCTTATGTGACCTTGAAAGCAATCTGCCCTTCATGACTTTCCTTAATGCATGTGTCACATCCTTGTAACTCAGGCTATAGATCAAAAAGTTTGGTGTGGGGATCACTATTGAATAAAATGCAGAAACTACTTTCTCCTGGGCCATGTTATTGGAAACAGGTATATGATATATGGCATTGATAGAATTACAAAAACAGAAACAATTTTTAAAAGAGAATCATAGATTCTGAAGACTTTATAACAATTCTTTGTCAACTTTTTTGTGATGTTCAGAAAAATAAAATGTTAAAAACATTAAACTCACTATTTGACCAAAAATGCTAAGAAAATTTTAAAAAAGTTTGTCAAAACTTGATATAGAACAATATCTTACATCATATATCAACATAAATTGAAAAGAGGTACATTATTTAGACATAAAAGATAATACACAAGGAAATTAGGGGGGCATGGGATATTTTTGCCTTCATTTTTGACTAAACAAGAGATCAGGAACATTGAAAATTATAAATTGGATAATTATAATTATATTAAATTTAAAAGTTTTGAAACAATAAGTCCTGACAATTAACCATTATATCCAACACAATAATCAAGGCCTATAAACCCCCAAACTCCAGCTTCTGAATTATGAACTCACTATTTGACAACATTTGCTAAGAAAAATGGAAAATATTATTTCAGAAACTTGGCATAGACCTACATCACACAATTCATATCAAAATAAGTTCGAAATGGGTACATGATTTGGTCATATAGGATGATACCATAAACAAATTAAGAGAGCAAGGCATAATTTACCTACCACATCTTTGGAAAAGGGAGGAATTTGTGACCAAAGAAGAACTAGAGAACATTATAAAAAATGACAAAATGAACAACTTTGATTACACTAAATTAAAATGCTTTGCATAGACAAAACCAATGGAAACAAGAGTAAAAGGGAAACACAAAGCTGAAAAAAATTCTTTACAGCCAATATTTCTGATAAAGGTCTTATTTCTAAACTATAGAAAGAACTGGGGGGTGGATCCAAGATGGCAGAGAGGACACCTGTTTCTGACTGTTTCCCACAACTCTCAGACTAATGAGCAAATCCAGCCTCTGTGTTAATTCTGGACTGGCAGATTCCACAAATATTGGGAGTGTAACAAATTACGAGCAGGAGTTAATTTCAAAACTCTCCAGAAAAGGTCTGTTTCAATCAGGCACAGAGGAAGATGGGCTAAGCACAAGCAGGCCAAGCACAGATGTCCAAGGCAGTGCAGACCTTTGCAGACCTGGGTTAGTGTGGACTCCTGTGCACTGGGAGAATCTACGGGAAGGAATCGATAGTAGCATTAACTACTCTGCCTTGGTTACAAGCCAGTAAATCAGAAGAGAAGTCATAAAACATCCAAAACAAACATAAAGGCTAAATAGTAAACTCCAAAATGCTAGAATTCCATGGGACCAGGCCATGTCCACCCAGCCCCAAAAATCAGTCAACTTTGACTCGGTGTGGCCAGCACTGACCCAGTGCAGTTGCTGTTGCTTGTAGAGGAAGCTTGGACAATCTCCCTTGCCCTTAAAAGCAGATTTCAACATTTTTTTGAAAAAATGAGTTAAAAAGCAAAAACAGCTCTGATCATAGAAAGTTTTTATGGTGAAAGAGAAGAGCAGATTTCAAACCTCTGAGGAGACTAAAAGCAGATTGTCTCCAGATGAAGCTCCGAAGAGGGATGTAGAGAGCTGGAAGAAAAGTGGGCAAAGGAAATGAGAACTTTACAAGAGGGTTTGGAAAAGAAACCACAGAAATTATATGAAGAACGTTTATACAAAATAGATTTAGTGAAATGGAAAAAGTGTATAACTCCTTAAAAAATGGAAAAAAAAAACAACTCCCTGAAAAATATAATTTGTGAAATGGAAAAAGAAAACAACCCTCTGAAAAACAGAATTTGTGAAATGGAAAACAACAACAACAACAACACTTTAAACAACAAAATTTGTGAAATGGAAAAAGAAAATAACTTCTTAAAAAACAGAATTTATAAAATGGAAAAAAAATCTATGGAACAAAACAACTCATTTAAAAATTCAATTGGACAAATACAAAAAGAACTAAAACAAGTAAATGAAGAAAATAATTCAATAAAAGTTAGAACTGAACAAATGGAAATGAATGACTCAATGAGACATCAAGAAAAACCAAAAAAAAGAAAAGAAAAAATAGAAGAAAATGTAAAATACTGACTTGGGAAAACAACTGATCTGTAAAAATAGATCTAGTAGAGATAATTTAAAGATTATTGGATTTCCTGAAAATTCATGATGAAAAAAAAAAGCCTAGACATTATTTTTCAGGAAATCATCAAAGCGAACTGCCCTGATGTCATAGAATCAGAAGGTAAAATAGCCATTGAAAGAATTCACCAAGCACCTCCTGAAAGAAATCCCAAAATTAAAATTCCAAGGAATATCATGTCTAAATTTCAGAACTATTTGACTAAGGAAAAAATTCAAAATTTGAACAATTCAAATACCAAGGAGTCAAAATAAGGATTACCCAGGACCTAGCAGCTTCCACCTTAAAAAACTGAAGGGCCTGTAATCTGATATACTGAAAGGGAAAGGAACTTGGAATGCAGCCAAAAATAAACTACCCCACTAACCTGAACATTTTCATTGAGGGAAGAAGATGAACAGTCAATGAAACAGCTGAATTCCACTTACTTCTGATGAAAAGATCAGAGCTGAACAATAATTTTGACTTCCAAATATAAAACTCAGGAGAAGCATAAAAGGTAATAAGAAAATAACTCTTGAGAATTGTATCTCTATTATGGATATATATGGAAAGAAAGAAAGAGAGAGAGAGAGAGAGAGAGAGAGAGAGAGAGAGAGAGAGAGAGAGAGAGAGCATGTATAATTTGATTTTTACTGTTATAATATAAAAAAGAAACGAGAGGTGGAAAGGGATTATGTCAGAAAAAGGAAGAAGTGGAGGCAAAATCAAGGAAATTACATCTCATGAAAAGACAAAGAAAACCTATCATAATTGAGGGAAAGGAGGGCGGGGGATGGACATTGTGTGAATTTCAGTCTCATCAGATTTGTCTCAAAGAGAGAATATTAGACATATTTGGATACACAGAAACATATTAGGGGAAAAGTATAAGAAATAGAAGGGGCTCTAAAGAGATAGGGCTGCTTGAGGCAAGTAGTGCTCATAAGTAAAATACTGAGGAGGAGAGGAAAGGGAAAAGGAAAGAGAAAAGTATAACTTGGGGTAAATAAGATGGCAGGAATACAGTATTAGCCATAAATGTGAATGGGGTGAACTCTCCCATAAAGTGGAAGCAAATAGCAGACTGAATTAAAAGTCAGAATCCCCCAATATGTTGTTTACAAGAAACACATTTAAAGCAGAGTAATACATACAGAGTAAAGGTAAAAGGTTGGAGCAGAATCTATTATGCTTCATATGAAGTCAACAAAGCAAGGGTAGTCATCCTGATCTCAGATCAATCAATAGCAAAAATTGATCTAATTGAAAGAGATAGAAGGAAACTATATCTTGCTAAAAGGTACCATAATAATGAAGCAATAGCAATATTAAACATATGTGCACCAAGTGGTATAGCATCTAAATTCCTAAAGGAGAAGTTAAGAGAGCTGCAAGAAGAAACAGATAACAAAACTATAATAATGGAAGATCTCAACCTTGCTCTATCAGAACTAAATAAATTGAACCACAAAATAAATAATAAAGGAGTTAAGGAGATAAATAGAATACTAGAAAAGTTAGGTATGATAGATCTTTGGAGAAAATTGAATGGAGACAGAAGAGTATACTTTCTTCTTGGCAGTTTATGGAACCTATACAAAAATTGACCATATATTAGGACACAGAGATCTCAAAATTAAATGTAGAAAAGCAGAAATAATAAATGCATTCTTTTCAGATCATGATACAATAAAAATTACATTCAATAGAAAGCCAGGAGAAAATAAACAAAAAAGTAATTAGAAACCAAATAATCTCATCCTAAAGAATGAACGGGTAAAACAGCAAATCATAGACACAATAATTTTACTCAAGAAAATGACAAGAATGAGACGACATACCAAAATCAAATACCAAACTTGAAATTCTAAAAATAAAAGGAGAGATTAATAAAATTGAAAGTAAAATAAATTATTGAATTAATAAATAAAACTAAGAGTTGGTTTTATGAAAAACATCAACAAAATAGATAAACCTTTAGTTAATTTGATTAGAAAAAGTAGAGGAAAATCAAATTATTAGTCTCAAAAATGAAAGGGAGTACTTTCCACTAATGAAGATGAAATAAGAACAATAATTAGGAGGTTTTTTGCCCAATTTTATGCCAATAAATTTGATAACCTAAGTGAAATAGAAGAATATCTATTAAAAATATAATTACCCAGATTAACAGAAGAGGAAATAAATTAGTTAAATAGTCCCATTTTAGAAAAAAGAAATAAAACAAGCTATTAATCAACTCCCTAAGAAAAAATCTCCAGGGCCAGATGGATTTACATGTGAATTTTACCAAACATTTAAAGAACAATTAACTCCAATATTAGATAAACTATTTGGAAAAAATAGGGAAAGGACTCCTACCAAACTCCTTTTATGATATAGACATAGTACTGATACCTAAACTAGGTGGGATGAAAACAGAGAAAAAAAACATAGAACAATTTACCTAATGAATATTGATGCAAAAAATTTAAATAAAATATTTGCAAAGAGATTACAGAAAGTCACCCCCAGGATAATATACCATGACCAAGTAGGATTTATACCAGGAATGCAGGGCTGGTTCAATATTAGGAAAACTATTAGCATAATTGACTATATCAATAATCAAATTAACAAGAAATCATGTCATTATCTCAAGAGATACAGAAAAACCATTTGATAAAATTCAACATCTATTCCTATTAAAAAACAGGAGAATATAGGAATAAATGGACTTTTCCTTAAAATAGTCAGTAGTATCTATTTAAAACCATCAGTAAGCATCATATGTAATGAGGATAAACTAGAACCATTCCCAATAAGATCAGAAGTGAAACAAGGTTGCCCACTATCACCATTACTATCCAATATTGTATTAGACATGCTAGCTTTGGCAATAAGAGTTGAGAAAGAAATTAAAGGAATAATAGTAGGTAATGAGGAAACCAAATTATCACTCTTTGCAGATGATATGATGGTATACTTAGAGAATCCTAGAGAGTCTACTAAAAATCTATTAGAAATAATTCACAACTTTAACAAAGTTGCAGAATATAAAATAAATCCACATAAATCATTTTTATAAATCACTAACAAAATCCAGCAGTTAGAAATACAAAGAGAAATTCCATTAAAATAACTGCTGATAGTATAAAATATTTAGGAATCTATCTGCCAAGGGAAAGTCATGAACTATATGAGCAAAATTACAAAAAAGACAGATCTAACCACTGGAAAAATATCAAATGCTCTTAGGTTGAGTGAATATAATAAAGATGACAATACTACCTAAACTAATTTATTTATTTAGTGCTATGCCAATCTGATTCTCAAAAAACGAATTAATTGACCTAGAAAAAATAGTAACAAAGTTCATCTGGAAGAACAAATGGTCAAAAATTTCAAGGGAATGAATGAAAAAAATGGAGGTGGCCTAGCTGTGCCAGACCTAAAACTATATTATAAATCAGCAGTCATCAAAACCATTTGGTACTGGCTAAGAAAAAGAGTAGTTGATCAGTGAATCACAATAGGATCAAGTAGGCAATAACTATAGCAAGCTAGAGTTTGACAAACTCAAAGACTTTAGCTTTTGGAATAAGAACTCACTATTTGCAAAAAACTGCTGGGAAAATTGGAAATGAGTATGGAAGAAATTAGAGCTCGACCCACACTCAGCACCATATGCCAAGAAAAGATCTAAATGGATTCACGATTTAGACATAGTGATATTATAAGCAAATTAGAGGAACATAGGATAGTTAACATTTTAGATCTGTGGAGAAGCATAGGAATTTGTGTCCAAAGAAGAATGGGAACTCATAATTGAATACCAGATAGATAATTTTGATTATATTAAGTTAAAAAGTTTTTGTACAAACAAAACTAATGAAGACAAGATTATAAGGAAAGCAATAAATTGGGAAAACATTTTTATATTCAAAGGTTCTGATAAAGGCCTTATTTCTAAAATATATAGAGAATTGACTCAAATTTCTAAGAATTCAAGCCATTTTCCAATTGATAAATAGTTAAAGGATATGAACAGACAATTTTCAGATAAAAAAATTGAAACTATTTCTAGTCACATAAAAAAGTGCTCTAAATCACTATTGATTAGAGAAACGCAAATTAAGACAACTCTGAGATACCACTACACCTGTTAGGTTGGCTAAGATGACAGGAAAAGATAATGACAAATATTGGAGGGGATATGAGAAAAGTGTATGAAAAATACATTTTTGGTGGAATTGTGAATGAATCTAACCATTCCGGAGAGCAATTTGAAATATGTTGAAAAAATTTTCAAACTATGCATACCCTTTGATCCAGTAGTGTTTTTACTCAGCTTACATCCCAAATAGATCTTAAAAGAGGAAAAGGGACCCACATGTGCAAAAATGTTTGTGACAGCCCTTTTTGTAGTGGAAAGAAACTGGAAATTGAATGGATGCCTGTCAATTGGAGAATGACTGAATAAATCATGATATATGAATGTTATGTAATAATATTGTTCTGTAAGAAATGACCAACAGCATGATTTCAGAGAGGCCTGGAGAGACTTACATGAACTGATGCTAAATGAAATGAGCAGAATCAGGAGATCATTATCCATGGCAACAATAAGGTTATACAATGATCAAGTCTGATGGACATGGCTCTCTTCAACAATGAAATGATTCAAACCAATTCCAATTGTTCAGTGTTGAACAGAGTCATCTACACTTAGAAAGAGGACTGAGGGAACAGAGTGTGGTTCACAACATAGCATTTTCACTCTTTTTGTTATTTAAGGCTCAGTATGATTGATTTAATCTTACATCAAGGTGTTAACTCAGTGGAATTGATGAGATAATGATTGTCGAGTTTACATATACTTAGTACTTAGCATGGTGATGTAATAGTTCTACAATTGATGTAATTGTAATAGGGTATTTAAACTGAGGACAAAGTCAGCCACAGACATTCCATCTTTGATCAGTCTTATGGTGGCTCTCCTAACTCCTGCACTTTGGGAGAGATTGATTCTGAAGGAGATAACAAAGACTTTGGACTTTATTCCTGACTATTCTTGTGGTGATTATTCTGCTGAAACCAAGGCCCATTTGAAGGACCTCCAGAAAGCTAACCAGAACATTACATATTTCTACCATGTTTAACATGTATTGGATTACTTTCCATCTAGGGGAGGGCATGGGGAAAAGGGAGGGAAATTGGAACACAGGGTTTTGCAAGAGCTAATGTTGAAGAATTGTCCATTGTTTTGAAAAGTAAAAAGCTTTAATAAGAATATGAAGAACTGTGTCAAATTTATAACACAAGTCATTCCCCAATTGATAAGTGGTCAAAGGCTGTGAACAGAATTTTTCATATGATGAAATTAAAGCCCTCTGTAATCATATAAATAAATACTCTAAATCTTATTGAATAGAGAAATATAAATTAAAACAACTCTGAGGTAACACCTCACATCTCTCAGATTGGCTAAGATAACAGGGAAAATAATGATAAATGTTGCAGAAGATGTGAGAAAACTGGAACACTAATGCATTGTTGATGGGGCTGTGAATGATCCAACCATTCTGGAGAGCAATCTGGAACTATACCCAAGGGCAATCAAACTGTGCATATCGTTTGACCTATTTTAGTTTTAACATTGTCTGAGAACATAACTGCTACACTTGCATTTTTTTTTTTTTGGTTGAGCTGCTAAAACTCATATTATCTTGGCTGTAGTTCTACAATGTTGAATTGTTTGTATTTGCTTGAAAAATTCTCTCTTTGACCTGGGAGCTTTGAAACTTTCCTGTGACTTCTCATTTGAAAATCTCTTAGATATTGTGATTACTGGGTTTTTGTTTGTTTGTTTGTTGTTGTTGTTGTTGTTGTTGTTGTTGTTGTTGTTGTTTTTTGTTGTTGTTCAATTTCTATTTAATCCCTAATTCTAAAAATTCAGGGCAATTGTCTTTCCAATTTTCTTGTAATATAACACCTAGATTCTTCTATTTTATCAAGAATTTCAGGTAGTCAAATAATTCTCTTTTCTCTCCTAAATATGTTTTCTAAGTTGGTTGTTTTTCTAAGGAAATATTTCATTTTCTCTTCTTTCATTTTTTGATATTTAAAATTTCTTTTCTCAATTTATGTCTTACAAAATCATTAGCTTTACCTTGTCCAATTCTAATTTTCAAGGAGTTCTTTTCTTCATTAAATTTTTGGATCTTTTCCAAATCAGTTCCAACTGATCAATAATGAACAGAACCAGATACATCCAGCAAAAGAACACTGGAAAATGAGTGTGGATCACAACATAGCATTTACACTCTTTCTGTTATTGTTTACTTGCATTTTTATTTTTCTTCCCAGGTTATTTTTACCTTCCTTCTAAATCTGATTTTTCTTGCTTATTCTTGCATAGCAAGAAAACTGTATATATATTTTATTTAACATATACTTTAATATATTTAACATATATGGGACTACCTGCCATCTACGGGAGGGAGTGGAGAGAAGGAGGAAAAAGTTGGAACAGAAGTTTTTGCAAGGGTCACTGTTGAAAAATTACCCATGCATATGTTTTGTCAATAAAAAGCTATAATAAAAAAATAGAAAAAAAGTTTTTTTGGATCTTCATTTCTAATGAGTTTGTTTTTTTCATATTTTTCCTGCATTACTAATTTCTTTTTCTGAGTTTTCTTCTTCCTCTTTCATCTGATTATTAAAATCTTTTTAAATCTCTTTCAATAATACTTATTGAGCCTGTGGCCATTTTGCATTTTTTGAAGTTTTGCATGTCACTGTTTTGACTTCATTATCTTTTGAGTTTGAATGTTGATCTTGTCTATCACCATGGAATCTATATATTTTCAGGTTCTTTATTTTCTGTTTACTTATTTTTTTAAAACAATCTATTTCTGGTCAGTTAACTTTATATTAGAATCTGGCTTTGTTCCCAGGGTGTGGGAGATAATGTCTCAATCTTTTAAGTTTTTAGTGTTGTTACTTTCAGACGTCAATGGAGGGCTATGTCTTCAATTTTTTGTACCGTTAACTGAGCATTGATCCAAGGCCATGTATGACTCATAAGTTCATGAGGTAACTCAGGAGCTCTTATCCCTTCCTGAAATGACACCAGGGGTCCCAACACTGCAAATTCTCTTACACTTAATAGACTTAGAAACTCATGAACAATCTCATTCTCCCAATGATGCTAGAATCAATTCACCCTCCTGGCCTAAAACTGAAGCCAAGGACTCTGCTCTCCTATGAATGACCACAGTTAATCCTCTGCATCTGGAAATCATGAATAGAGCCCTTATCTCTGAAAGTGAATGCCCAGAATGTGCTCACTTTCCTCACCTATAGTCTTAGCCTGGAATTTGGTTGGGCTAATTTGCCCAGACACTGTGTCTACTGTCAGCAGAGAGCCTTGCAAATTATTTTCCAGATTAATCACCCAAAATCCTCACTGAAAATTCCCTAAGCCAAAACAGATTTGTCTCCAAGGTCTATTGCTTAGTGACAGAGTGTTATCTGAATTTCATTTCTAATCAGACCACTACCTCTGTAGATAAGGTATTTCATAATGTCTTCTAAGTTATTAAACTGGTTAATTGCTGTTTTTCTATTATTTCTGCCACTCTCAAATTCATTTTGAAAAATTGTTTTAAATTATTTAGATGAAAGTTTGGAAGAACTAGGTATTTCCATCTTTAGGATTTCCATTCTTATCCTTTATCTTCCCCAAATGTTTCTATGAACTATTTTTTTCATAGTTATCCTAAATCCATATCAGTTATTTCCTTCATTTTTTTCTCTATAATTCTTATCTGACTTCTAAAATCATTCATTGCTTTTTCTTTACTTTATCTAGGAAAGCTTATGGGTTCATGTCCAATTCATACTGCTTGAGGTTTTTAGTAGTTTTCATGTCATTGTTATCTTCCACTTTGTGCCCTGATCTTCTTCATCACTATAGTAGCTGTTTACAATCAGACTCCTTTTTATGTTTTGTTTCTTCATTTTTCTAGACTCTTTTTTAATCAACTTAAATCTATTTGAGCTCTGCACACATTTGGGTGAAGAGAGTGAAATTATTTTTCTAAGCAAAGACTTTTTTTTAAAGGACTTTTTGATGTTGCCCTTTTTATAGATACTTTAAGGCAGGATGGAGGGTAAAGGGGAGCAGGGCATAGGGGTTAGGATTTAGATTTTGTAATTCTTTTCAAAGTTGCATAATGGGAGCTATAGATGTAGCTCATGCTCTTCTACTCTTCACTCTGGACTTTGCCCAGGAAGGACTTCTGCTCTCTAGAGGCTACAAGCACTCCTCTTTTCCATAGAATTGTGGTCTGAAAATGAGTGTAGGTCATGCAGCATGAGTGCTGGTGCTATACTCAATGTTAGCATCTCTTGCAATAATTTTCTCATCAGTTTTCCAATTCCCTGATTTTGTATGGCATGAGTAGATCAAAACTGTGCCACTACCATTGTTACTATTTGCACGCCCAATATGTAATCTTGCTATCACTTCTGGGTTAGCACAGTCTTCATCTCAGTGTTATATACATTGCCTTCTGACTTTCTTTCTGAGTTATCTTGTGCTGGGGAAAAAAAGCCTTAACTTGCCTTTTGTTGATTATATCGCTCAAGAATTCAGTATGCTCTGTAATTTTTGGAGAGTAATGTTGGGGGAAATTTGTTTTACTCCTCTCTCTATTATCCCACTTTGGTCAACTCTCATGATATCTGCCTCTTATCATGAAGTTGAATGTCCCAACTTGAATAACATGTTGCCACTTGGAATTTCTTAATTATGTCCTTGAAAATTTTGATAGCTTGAAATAAGTAAAGTTGATTATAATGGAAAATCATTTCTATTATTTGTGACATTTTAGGTGAGTTGGTAAATAATAATATTAATAGAAAAAGAGACAAGTTATATATTTTGTAGACTTTTTGCTAAATTTTGGAAATAAATTTAGAGATATTTCAGCACTCAGCAAAACTTCCTAAATTTTATATAGGTATGACATAAGCCTTGATATATTATGAATTCTCATAAGTCTAAATGTTGGGATCACAGTATTCCTTATGTTGTCATCCCTATGTTATAGCTGAGGTAAACTTTCTACTCATCTTTGAAACTCAGAATTCAATCAATCCTTAGTACATCATTTAGCAAGGTAGAGTTGGTAAGCTTGATTTCTAACACTGTTAGCAATCTGAGATGGACATCATAGACAGTAGGATATAGCATAGATCGGTTTAGAGAGAAAACATGGTGTGATATATTACTTTAAAATGCTCTAATGGAGAAAAATCCTGGTGACATGAATGTTGGGTATGGGGGGGCAGCCAATTCAGGAAAGGAAATTGATGAGAAAAATGTATGACATTCCCAATTTTGGAATACATTACATTTGAGACTTCTGTCTCAAAGGATATAAATGTAAAGATTATGTAGAAGCAAAAAAGATAAATTTAAGTTCTTAGTGACTTTTAATTGTGCCACTTATGCCAAGGGACTGTCCAGTCATTCCTGATTTTCTTCAGTGCCTCCTTTACATCCTTATTCCTCAGACTATAAATCCAGGGGTTCAGCATGGGGATGATTGTGGTATAGATCACTGAGGCCACTTTCTGTTGAGTGAGGTTGCTATCTGTTGCATGTTGACAGTACATGAAAATGGTGGAGCCATAGAGGAGAGCAACAGTTACCATGTGAGATCCACAGGTACTGAAGGCTTTGGATCTGCCTTTAGCAGAATGGATGCTGAGGATATTGGAGAGGATGAAAGCATAAGAAATCACGATAGGTATAGTGGTTATTAATGAGCTGATTCCAACCAGAAGCATTACCAAAAGCTCATTGAGGTGAGTACTAGAGCAGGAAAGCTTCAAAAGGGGAGGAACATCACAAAAATAATGACTAATTACATTATTTCTACAGAAGGATAATCTGTTTAGACCACATGTATGAGTCATGGCTCCAAAGACCCCCATAGTATACACCCCTACCACTAGCAGAAAGCAAGTTCTCTGGGACATGGTGGTGGTATAGATCAGAGGGCTACAGATGGCAACATAACGATCATAGGCCATGGCTGACAACATGAAGAGGTCAGCCATACAGAAAGTACAGAAGAAAAAGAACTGTGTCAAGCACCCCGAATAGGAAATGATATTCTTCTCCGATACGAAACTCACCAACATTTTGGGGGTAATTACAGAGGAAAAACATAAGTCAATAAAGGACAAGTTACTGAGAAAATAATACATGGGAGTGTGAAGCTGAGAACTTATCCTGATAAGTAGAAATAAGCCCAAATTCCCTATCATTGAGATAATGTATATCTGTAGGAAAAGTAAGAAGAGGGGGATCTGGAGTTCTGGCTGGTCTGTTAATCCCATAAGGATAAATTCTGTCACTGTGGAATGATTTCCTGTGTCCATTGTCTTCTGAAAATTGAGTTGAGAATCTGTGGAGATGGAAGAAAAGAATCCTATTAGACAAAGATGACCATATGCCAATATTTGCTGACCTAAAAATCTTATAAAACATATATCCTCTTGAACTCTCATTAACTCAAAGTATCCACAGTTATTCATAAATTATTAATGTAAAAGTCTAATATTAAGTATAAGATTAAGAGGGATTTCTATTATTTTACAATTTAATCCATACCAACACTATAAATTATGTTTACATTAAAAACAGCAGTTTGATGAAAGAAAGGAAAAACTGCATGTAAATTTAAGCCTTATAACAAGAAGAGGATAGTGGAATAAAATAATGGATTTAATATAAAGTAATTTTTATTTTCTAGAAGACAGGATGTTAAAACAAAAAGGGAAACCTGAAAAATATTTAAATAGAATGACTTACAAAGTCATGACAGTTTGACAGATCTAAGGGAAAGATGAAAGGCAAAAATAAAAATGGATTTCCTGAAAATGTGAAAAAAAAAGAAAAAAAATACTGATTTCTACATTTCAGGAAACATGAAAATACATTTTGTATAGAAAATCAGAAATATATGAAAGATTAAATATTTAACATGAGATGTTAAAGAATATTTCAAAATTCTGTTCTTAAAGAGAAAAAAATCATTAAGAATCATGACTATAATAACAAGGAAATGATATTATAGAAGTCAGGACTAAAAGTACCAAGAATATGGTGATTTCTGGGGAATATAGAATGATATAAATTTATTGAAAGTGGAACTAAAATACATACACAAAACACAGACAACAATGATTAGAATGCTATTGAAAAGACAACAATAAATAAAATGAAATTGAGTGATGTGAAACTCTAATGACCAAATTCAGCCCCCCCCCAAAAAATGAGAAAATGCATATTTGCCATTAAATATGGGCATGAATCATTATTGGGTTTTTTAATAGGATTGTTTTATGAATTCTCTCTCTCTCTCTCTCTCTCTCTCTCTCTCTCTCTCTCTCTCTCTCTCTCTCTCTGTCTCCTCTTCAATTCTTTGGACTGGGAAGAAGAGTTTTTTTTGGGAATTATAGATGATGTAAAAACAAATATTAAAAATAACATTATTTTCAACAAAAAATAAAATCATCATTTCCTAAAAGCAGACAAATCCATTTCATAATACTTTTGTAAAAAAAAAAAAGAAAAGAAAAGAATGACAGAAAGAGCAGTAATTAAATACTTTTTAAGGTTCTCCATACTCCCACTTCTGAGAGAAGTATAGATCTGTAATGTTACAACTTTGAGGAACTGAACAGAGATTTCTTTTGAAAGAGTAGATAAGCAACTAATCTTCAAATTCTTCTTTTCAAGGTTGCTTAGGGCTAATAAAAAATTGAATAACTTTGTAGGAACTCAAAATTAGAATTTGTCAGAAATAGGTTTGAACCCAGGTTTTCTTGATTCTGAGACTGGCCTCTGTTATAGTACTTCTCATTTTGAAATTTTCATTGTTTCCATAGTGATACAAGCCCAAATGATTATTTTTTAAAGGCTATTGCAAAAATGTCCTACTGGTCTTCTCTACTACATTCACTTCCCTCTAATTATGCCTTCATAAAATTTTCAAAATAATCTTCCTGAGCATAAAACTGGTCATGTTACTACTTTCTTAAAAAAATTGTTAGTGATTCCATATTGTACATCAAGGAAATTTCAGTTAACTTTTTTTGGCAATCAATGTCACCCATAGTTTGGAAGCATTATTTTCCCAAGCTGATTTCATATTTCATAAAAGGCACCTAAATATTAATTATTTTATTTAGTCATTCAGTAAACATTTATTTAAAAGCTACTATTTGCAGAACATAGCATATATTGTAAGAATTTAGATAAAACACACTGAATTAATCTATCAACCAACAAGTTTTTATTAAGTATCTACATTGTGTGACAGGCACTATGTATTTTAGTAGCTGGAGATAAAAGTATAAAAAAATCAAATAATCCCTATCTGAAAGCAACCTATCTTTGATGTCATAAGTTTCTACTCTGGTAGTGATGACAGTCATTGAGAAAACCTGATATCTCAGAAAAGTCATGGCAGAGTAACTGGATTCAAATTTTCATGCTGCTACTTACTACTTGCGTGACATCAAATGATTAATTAGCCTCTGGGACTTCAATTTCCTCATCTTAAAGATAAGACTGGACTAAATTAGCTTCAGGTTCCTTTTCAAGTCAAATTCTGTGATATAAAAACCCAATGAAGTAAAAATTTTAAAAAAATTGTCATTTCCTAATACTTAATTTTAATACCTTCTTATGGGAAAAGACTTTTTAACACATTAGCACAAATATCTCAGCCTTACTCATCTCCCTCTTAAGTTGATTATGTTGCATAAAGACAGCCATAAAAACATTTAAGAACAATTAACTTCTCAAAACTCCACTTCCCTTTTTCCTTAAAATGTGCCTCAATTAATATGTGCCTCAATCATTCAGAAACTGTAATTCTGTACCTCGATGTACCACCCTGTAACTTAGACCAGATGTAGGTAAAGTTGGCAGCCTCAGAAAAATGCAACATGCAGGTAGTATAAAAAGAATTACTTTTTATAAAACCAAAATATTTTGATGTCTTTTTATTTCGCTATTTCATTGGATGTCTTCCCCTCCTAAAAAGAATTCTATTTTTAAAGATTTTTGGACATCTCTATTCTTTGGGATATTATTATTATTTTTATAACTTTTGAATGTGATGTCAGATAGATCCTTTCCTAATGTCCTCTTTTAATGCATCATAATAGTGTGGAGGTGACTTTGAATATGAGCAGATGTATGTAGTGCAAGGTCAGAAAGATAGTAATGAGCAGAAGTGTCAAGCATGAGCCTAATAGCCCATTACATATGGCACCTAAACCAATTTATCTTCACTAAAATAGCTACTTGGTACTGCAGATGTAATGCTGAATTTGGAGTTAGACAATTGAGTTCAAATGCAGATTTAGATATTTATTATCTGAATGACCCTGAATAAGTCAATTACCTTATGTCAACCTTGGTTTTATCATCTGTAAAATGGGGATAATAATAGTATTTGTCTCTGAAGGTTGTTGGGAGGATAAAATGAGATAATTTTAAGCACCTTATAAAGCACAAAATGATATATAAATGCTAGGTATAATTTTTTATTATTATTGTAAATTTGACAGAGTGCATAATTTTCAATGTATAAAAAATTTTAGTGTACAAAAAACATTTGAAAAAATTATTTCTCAACATGTCAGTTAGCCAAAAGACATTTATTAAATGTCTGCTATCTGCCAGATGCTGTGTTAAGAACTGAGGATACAAAGAAAGGTAAATTAAAGTCCCTGTTCGTGAGGAGCTTAAAATGAAATGATATAGACAACCAGCAAATAATTATACTAGCAGTTCATATACAGGAGAAATGCAGGTAAGGGACCATCAGAGGAAAGGGAATAAAATTATGAAAGACTGGTCACAGCATCCTACAGATGATGGGATTTTATCTGAGAGTTGAAAGAATCTAGGATATCCAGGAAGTAGAAATTAGGGAAGAGAGTATTTCAGGCGTTGTAATACCATGAAAATCAGTTTGAGATACAGAAAAGAAACCAGTGTAACTGGATCAAAAAGTATATAGTAGAATTATGTACCTCTTTGAACACCAAATGGTGAAATACATTTGATCCTGAAGATGACAGGGAATCACTGGAGTTTATTAAGACTGAATTATGTGATAAAATCTGCGTTTTCAGAAGATCACTTTGACAACTGGTTGGACAATGACTAGGAGGAAGAAACTTTTAGCAAGCAGAATAACTAAAGGGCATTTGTAAGAAAAGTTATAAAGGTAAAGGCCTTGGCAACATAATGGATATGGGAGAGAGTGAGGAGTCAGGATAACATTGAGGTTGTCAACTTGAATGACTAGGAGGAGAGTGGTACCCTCAACAGGAAAAGATGTTCAGAAGAAATGGTTGGAGGAAAAATTAATGAGTTGCATATTAGATTTGTTGAATCTAGTGAATATTTAGTTGAAGATATGTAATTGGCAGCAGAAGATTAGAAACTGAAAGTCAATAGAAAGATAAGGGCTGGATAAGTAAGTTTGAGAATGATATGTATAAAGAAATAATTGAATAAATTAGAACTGATGAAATTAACAAATGAAAGAGTGGAGAGAAAAAGTACAGGTTGCTTAAAGAGTTATAAAAGTGTGTATATCCTTTGACCCAGCAATATCACTGTTGGGTCTAATTACCAAGGTGACCAGGGAAAAAGGAAAAGAACCTTTATGTTCTAAAATATATATAGCACTCTCATGGTGGCAAAGAAGGTGAAACTGAGAGGATGTCCATCCATAGGAAAATGGAAAAACAAGTTGTGGTGTATAGTTGTGGAAGAATACGACTCTGCTATAGGAAACAAAGAGCATGATGATTTTAGAAAAACAGTGAAAGAACAAAATAATGTAGACTAAAATTAGCAGAAGCAAGATAACATTGTATACTGTAACAACAATATTGTTCAAAGTATAACTTCAAATGACTAAGGTATTCTGAATATTTTAAATATGAAATAAATGACAAAGGATTCATAAAGAAAGACGCTATCCAATGCCAGAAAAACAGCTGAAAAGTAGAAGCAAGGTTAGTGTGGTTTAAATTAACAAATATGTATGTGTGTGCATGTGAAATGGTGGCTTTCTCCAATGTGGAGTGGGGAGGAAAGGGGAAAGATTGTTCAAAACTAAAAATGGAACAAATATGAAAAAATATAATATATATATATATATACACACACAAAACATAACAATTTTTTAAAGATTAGGGGGAAAAGCAAACAAAAAACAGCTAATAACAGCAACAGGATTGATTGGCAATATTTTAGGAATAAATTTACTGTATACATTGAGGAAAATCTTCAACTAATAAAAAAATATTTGGATGACTTTTATCTTTTGAGAATCAATAGACTTGGGAAGTTTAAAAATTTAAAATGCAGATTCCAGATTTAAGTGTAGGAGCTTTGAGATGATAGTGGCTCAGAGCAATAAAATAGTTCATGATATGTTTATCCTGGCATTCTGGGATGACATATTTTATCACTGCCCTTAATCACTTTTGGAAACATCAACAAAAAAAGCATTGGTAGAATTGGTTCTGGAGGAGATTGTCAATCTGACATTAGCTGCCAGGATAGAAATGTCAGGAGCTTCCAAGATAGGAATGTTAGCTCAGGAAAAAATTGTCTTGCTGAGTCTCTTCTTTATCTCCTTTATATGCATTGACTGTTCCAGTTACATTGTAAGCTTCTTGAAAGAGACTATTTTACTTTTGTATTTATACATCAGTGCATTGTGTATCTTAAACCCAGTACTTAACATATTCTAATCACTTACTTTATTCTTTTAATCATCTGCCAGAAATCCTAGAGATCATTTATTATGAAAAATTGAATGGGTAGCAAAAGTCATAGGATGTTACATCTGCATTAGAAAAGCCAGGAGAGCTTTGCTGAATCCAGTTTGTGACAAGAATAAAAGGCAGACTGTGAATGGGGATATAGAGAAATATATCTGTCTATAATCCAGAATCATATAAGCTGTAAGCAAGATACGAATATTATACACACTTTTGCTTAATTCTTCTCTTGGTTTTAAGCCTTCACAATAAACACTTAAACCTGGATATCAACAAAATAAACATTAACACCAAGAGCCAAAATTTTGTCACTAAAATTTAGACAGTTTAAAAACTAATGTAAAATATTTTCATTATGTTATCTATATATTTTTCACTATGTTCCAAGTATTTATAAAAAGGAAGATAGAAGCAATAAATAAGCAGGGCCACGCTTCTATCATTTAAGCACACACAGAAGGGTTGCAAAAGGAATTTGATTCTAGTTTCATCTCTTCAACAAAGCTTCAGTGTGTCTTGGGCATCCCTATGCCTCCTCAGTTCACAACTGCTTTTGAGTTCAAGTTTATGAAATCTGGTTACTCACCTTATTCCTGACAAGATTAGAAGAGTCAGAGGACTGATGATGCTTTTCTTCAATTTCTTTTAATGAGAGAAAAATTTATATAGGTTATTGCTACAGCAGTGGTCAACTGATGGGATTTTGATGATAATGCTTCAAGAGTGGAATTATTTGAATGTTTTTGACCAAATTGTGGATTATTTTAAGACCATAAGAAGGAAAGAAGGTCTCTCTTCAATACCTCAAATGCTACCAGCCACAAGCAGGAATAATATCTAAGCTGCATAATCTAGATGAGGGAGGATTTTTATTTCTCCAACAATTGTTTCAGGGAAAATTTCCCTATGGAAATGAATGAGAATAGATGCTTCTTCAGGATTTTTTCACTCTAGAGGTTAGTGCTTTTGGGAAAAAAGCAATTGCCTGGAATATGTTTGTCTCTAAATGATGTTATTCCCATGAGAATTTCTAGTAAAGAGAGAAAAACAGAACTTTTCTGATAGTGGGAAGAGGAGCCAAGCTTATATGTGATGGTAAAGTTGTGAACTGCTGTCAGAAAAAAGTCTCTCCCCAAAAAATAAAAAAATAAAAAAAAATTTAAAAAAAAAAAAAAAGAAAAAAGAAAAAAGTCTCTTCCTAGGCAGTTTTAAGAGGTATTCCTCATTGCTCATTGCTTTCCCGCTTCTCTTGATTTTAGTATTTGAGAACTTTTTTCTGCAGAATATATTATCTCCTGTTACTTAACTCTTTTTCATTCTTTTCTTCACAATTAAGGCTAACTGTTTGGGTTATAAAAACCTTGAGATAGGAACAATATTTCCTTTTAGATAAAGTTGTTCTTTAAATATAATTCAATAAGTATTTATTAAATGTCTACTATACACCAAGACATAGGGATATAAAGAATAAGGTAATAAACATTTGAATAGTAACCACTATGGGCCAGGCAATGTCTTATGCATGTTTAACAAATATTATCATATTTGATTCTCACAACAAATCTGGGATATAGTTGATATTATTATTCTCATTTTTTTAGCTGAAAAAACTGAAGTAGGCAAAGGCTTCACTTACTCAGGTTGGATTGGTGGGACATGTGTTAGATCAAATTTTAATTTGGGTCTTCCTGATTTCAAACCCAGAATTCTAAATATTGTGCTACCAGCTGCAAAAAGAAAAAAAAAGCACTATCTTCAAGGACTTTACTATCTGTTCAGAAAAAAGTATGTGATCACAGATAAATAGATATAAAAAAATTTCCAATGACAAGAACAAAAAAATTATGGAACACATTATGACTGTGTGTCACTAAACTGAATTCAACAAACATTCTTAAAGGATTAATATGCATGAACATAATATTAAATATTATGGTGGGGAATCAATTTTTTGGTTCAAATACTTCTTTTGAAAGTAGAAAAATAGGGAACAAGTCTTTATTTTATAAATAATAAAGCCAAATAAATAACTTACCATCATTGCAATATAATCAGAGAACTTAGAAGGGTTATTAAAAGTGATTTTATTATTCCTCCAATTTGAAACCAAAGTAGTCATTACCATGATCTTTTTGTGTCAACAGAACCTTGAAATAATTTGAAGTACAATATACAAGTTCAATGGTAGCACAATAGGATACAACTGCAATAGTTCAATAGAAGTACAATATGGAGCAAGGAAGAATGCTGGCTTAGGTATGCAGTAGGATCCTCTATGTCCTTGGAAGCAGCCTGTGGAGAACAATCACCTATATCAGCAGTAATAGAAAATAAGTCATGTATTTGCCTTCATTACTATGTTTTCCAAGATGAGAACTATTCTAAATGGGAACTTCTAAAGTCTAGGAAGAATTAGAAAGAAAGATCCATATTTTAAGGACCTATAGATTTTTTTATGTCTTATGTGACCTTGAAAACAATCTGCCCTTCATGACTTTCCTTAATGCATGTGTCACATCCTTGTAACTCAGGCTATAGATCAAGAGGTTCGGTGTGGGGATCACTATTGTATAAAATGCAGAAACTACTTTCTCCTGGGCCATACTATTGGAAGCAGGTATATGATATATGACATTGATAGAATCACAAAAACAGAAACAGCTTTTAAAAGAGAATCATAGATTCTGAAGACTTTATAACAGCTCTTTACCACCTTTATATGATGGTTAGAGGAATAAAATGCTTAAAAGTTCAAGATGGGCACAGCTGTGACCACCAAATTAAATCCATCAGCAATCATCACCAAAAGTTCATTGATGTAGGTGTGGGAGCAGGAGATTTTCAGAAGTAGAAAGAGCATCACAAAAATACTGACAGATAATATTCTTCCCAAAGAAAGACAGTCTAGCTAATAAATTCTATGAACAATAGCCCCAATGTCTTCCCACTACCATCACCATTGTGTACACACTTGCCAGCAGCAGGGAAAAAAATTCATGGCACCTTAGAGACATTATAGAGCAGGAGGTCACATTTGGCAACATAGTGATCATCGTTCAAAGTTGTATGCATGTCCAAGTAGCAATCACAAAGAAGAAGAGAAAGAATAAGTCATGCAATCTGGATAGGGAAATAATGTTACTCTCTAAAATTAGTTCTCTAAAATTTTGTATGTAATGACAGAAGACTATTAGAGATCTAGGAATGGTATGTCACTGAGGAAATAGTACATGGGAGTATGAAACAGAGAACTGACCAGATGAATAAAATGAAGCCTCAGTTCCACAAAATGGGACTAAATAGATTTCTATAAAGAAAAAGAAAAAATCATATTTAGAGCTTTGTTTGGTTTGTTAAGCCCACAAAGATAAATTCTGACATAATGTGGCATTTCTCTTTGCCTTTCTCCAACAATCAGTAGGAAATGCTCAGGTTTGCTTGAGAAATAAATAAAATATACAAAATAATTAATTTACAAAAAACAATTTCTATATTCTCTTTCTCAATCACTTGATCTGTATTTTTCTGTCTATATCTGTTTCACTCTTTGTCTCTTTCCATCATTCTTTCTCATTTTTCATTATGAAAATTTTGACAGGAATGGCCATTAATTTAAGGACACAGTAGTAAGAAAAGTTAGTCAATTGCCATTTTTTCAAAAAGAATATTTTTAAAATTAAAATTCAAATGTAAATATTTTTTGATTAAGGGACAATACTAAGAATAACAATGAAGCAACATGATTTAAAAAAAAAGTTTTAAAAAGCAATTTATACAAAGTCAGAGTGAATTTCTTACAATACAAAATAATGCTTCTTGGTTCATTTGACAAGAAGCCTCACCAGATGAGCATATTATGAATGCTAGTAGGGAGAAAAGTTAAGATTAAGTGTTGGTAGATTAAACTTACTATTTGACAAGAAATGCTAAGAAAATTAAAAAATAGTTTGGCAAAATAAGATATAGATCAATATCTTACATCATACAGCAACATAAATTCAAAAGGAGACATTATTTAGACATAAAGGATGATACACAAGCAAATAAAGGGAGTATGGAATATTTTTACCATCAAATCTATGAATAAGAGAAAAATTTTTGACCAAACAGGAGATCAAGAACATTGAGAGTTATAAACTGGATAATTTAAATTATGTTAATTTAAAAGTTTTGAAACAATGAGTCCTGACACAATAAGAAATCAGTTATTTATGTGAAATCATATGAAACATTTCCATATTAGTCATTTTGTGGAAGAAAACTTAAACAAGAAAGAAAATGAAAGAAAGAAAAAAGAAAGAAAAATAATGAAAAATAGTATGCTATATTTTGTATTCTGATGCCATTGGTTCTTTCTTTGGAGATAGGTATTATTTTTCACTGTGAGTTCTTTAGGATTTTTTTCAATCATCATGTTGCTAGAATGGCTAAGTCATTCACATTTTTAAGTGTGTGATATTACTGTTACTATGCACAATATTCTCCTGGTTCTGCTCACTTCACTCTGTAGCAGTTCATGTAAGTCTTCCTAAGTTTTTCAGAAAGCATCTTACTCATCATATCTTATAATATCATAAAATTTCATCATAATCATATACAATTTGTTCAGCTATTGTATGAAAAATTAAATATTACAAGTTCTCTTAATTAGTTGATGATATCACTCTTTATGTCTAAATTGTGTTTCCATTTTGACCACTTATTGATTTATGCATGAGATATTGGGTTATACTAAGTTTCTGTCAAACTCCTTTCCAGTTTTCCCCGAAATTCTCATCAAATTGTGATATCTTATACCAAAATCTTAAGATTTTTAATTTATTATTGTGTGTTGTATTAATTTCATGGATATATTACTCTATCTCTTAGTCAATATCAGATTATTTTGATGATTACCACTTAGTAATACATTTTGAGATATAGTATTACTAAGCCATCTTCCTTTACATGAAAAAAAATTGCCTTCAAATTCTAGATTTTATTCTTTGGAATGAATTTGTTATGTTTTTTCTACCTTTATAAAATAATTTTCTGGTAGTTTCAATACTATGGCACAGAATAAATAAATTAATTTTGGTAGAATTATCATTTTTATCATGTTGACTTGACCCATGCATGAGAATGTATATTTCTCCAATTAGTTAAAATTTGATTCTATGTGAAGGGTTTTATAATAGTGCTCAATTTGGTTTGTCTTGGCAGTTGGATTCCTAAAAGTTTTTATTTGTCTGCAATCATTTTAAAATAAATTTCTCTTTCTCTGTCTTCCTGCTGGACTTTGTTGATAATGCATACAAATGCTGATGATTTAAATAGATTTATCTTGTATCATTGGCAAATTTACTGAAATATTTCAATGATTTTTTTTTGTTGTTGTTGTTGATTCTCTAGGATTCTCGAAGTATGCCATCATATTTTCTATAGGGATGATGTTGTTTTTTGATTCCCTATTGTAATTTCTTTCACTTATTTTTCTCTTATTGCAATTGCTGAAATTTCTTGAAAAATATTGAATCATAGGGATGAACATGGACATCTTTGCTTCACTCTTGATTTTACTGAAAAAGTTTCTAGCTCATCTTCATTATAGATAATGCCTCCTACTTCTTTTAGGAAGATACTACTTATTATTTTAGTGAAAGTTCCACTTATTCTTCTGCTTTCTTATATTTTAATAGGATTAAGTATCATATTTTATCAAAAATATATAATGCATGAATTGAAATTATCATATGGCTTTTATTGACTATATTATTGAAAAGGTCAATATAATAAAGCTGCCTCCCTGCTACTGAAGACTTCTAAATTCCTATTAGATGTTCCAACTGGTCATATTGTTTGGTCTTTGTAATTTATTGCTATAATCTCCTTACTATTTAAAATGTTCATTAGGGAATTTTATACATGGCGTTTTATCCATTCCTCCATTTTTGCTCTTTCTGATTTTGGTGGTAGAGCCATATTTATAATGTAAATAAAATTTGTGAGGACTATTTTTTTTTGCTTATTTTCCCAAGTAGTTTATAATAATATTGAAATTGATTGTTCTTTAAATGTTTAATAGACTACGTTCATGAATCAGTCCAGTTCTGGAATGTTTTTCTTAGGGAGCTTATTGATTCCTTGTTAAATTTATTTTTTAAGATTGAGTTATTTAGGTATTTAATTCTTCTGGTAAGCAAGGTAACTTATATTTTTGTTAATTTGGCTTCCTTCTTTGTTTTTGGGGAATAAAACAAAACAAATGATTTATCTATTTTATTGAGTTTTTACAAACCATCTCTTTTTTTATTTATTCCTTCAGTGCTTTTCTTCTTCCAATTTTATTAATTTTTTTCTTTCATATTCAGGATTTCCAATTCTTTAACTAAGGATCTTTTATTTCTTTTTTTTTTTCTAATTTTATTTTTAAGTTGCAAACCAAATTCCTGATCTGCTCTTTCTCTAATTTATTGATTAGTATTTAAAGTTGTTAACATTTCCCTCATTTACTGCTTTAGCTGCATCCTAAATTTTGGTATATTGTTTCATTGTTATCATTTCCTTTAATGAAATTATTTACTATATAATTATTTGCTCTTTTGTGTGCTTATTATTTAGCATCCAGGCCCCTTTATTAATTATAATATTTATTTCATTATTATTTGAAAAGTATATATTAACCTGACTATTCTCCTGACTTATTTTATTAAGGTTTTTATATTTTGATAAATGGTTAATTTTTGTGAAGGTGTCATTTATCACCAAAAAATCATATATCTTTTTAACTCCATTTAATTTTCTCTAGAGTTCTATCATAACTAAATGTTCTAAATTAATTTTCAGCTTTTATTTATTTATTTTAATAACTTTTTATTGACAGAACCCATGCCTGGGTAATTTTTTACAGTATTATCTCTTGCACTCACTTCTGTTCTGATTTTTCCCCTCCCTCCCTCCATCCCCTCCCCCAGATGGCAAGCAGTCCTTTACATGTTAAATAGGTTACAGTATATCCTAAATACAATATATGTGTGCAGAACCAAAAAGTTTTCTTGTTGCACAGGGAGAATTGGATTCAGAAGTTATAAATAACCCAGGAAGAAAAACAAAAATGCAAGCAGTTTATATTTATTTCTCAGTGTTCTTTCTTTGGGTGTAGCTGCTTCTTTCCATCCTTAATCAATTGAAACTGAATTAGCTCTCTTTATTGAAGAGATCCACTTCCATCAGAATACATCCTCAAACAGTATCGTTGTTGAGGTATATAATGATCTCCTGATTCTGTTCATTGCAATCAGCATCAGTTCATGTAAGTCTCACCAATCCTCTCTGTATTCATCCTGCTGGTTATTTCTTACAGAACAATACCATAACATTCATATACCACAATTTACTCAACTATTCTCCAATTGATGGGCATCCATTCATTTTCCAGTTTCTAGCCACTACAAACAGGACTGCCACAAACATTTTGGCACATACAAATCCCTTTCCCTTCTTTAGTATCTCTTTGGGGTATAAGCCCAGTAGAAACACTGCTGGGTCAAAGGATATGCACAGTTTGATAACTTTTTGAGCATAGTTCCAAATTGCTCTCCAGAATGGCTGGATGTGTTCATAATTCCACCAACAATGTATCAGTGTCCCTATTTGCCCACATCCCCTCCAACATTCCGCATTATCTTTCCCTGTCATTCTAGCCAATCTGACAGGTGTGTAGTGGTATCTCAGAGTTATCTTAATTTACATTTCTCTGATTAATAATGATTTGGAGCATATTTTCATATGTCTATAAATAGTTTCAATTTCTTCGTCTGAGAATTGTCTGTTCATATCTTTTAACCACTTATCAATTGGAGAATGGCTTGATTTCTTATAAATTAGAGTCAATTCTCTATATATTTTGGAAATGAAGCCTTTATCAGAACTTTTGACTGTAAAAATGTTTTCCCAGTTTATTGTTTCCCTTCTAATATTGTCTGTATTTGTTTTGTTTGTACAAAAACTTTTCAATTTGATACAATCAAAATTTTCTATTTTGTGGTCAATAGTGATCTCTAGTTCTTTTTTGGTCATAAATTCCTCCCTCTTCCACAGGTCTGAGAGGTAAACTAGCCTATGCTCTTCTAATTTATTTATAATCTCATTTTTTATGGCTAGGTCATGAACCCATTTTGACCTTATTTTGTTGTATGGTGTTAAGTGTGGGTCAATGCCTACTTTCTGCCATACTAATTTCCAATTTTCCCAGCAATTTTTGTCAAATAATGCATTCTTATCCCAAAAACTGGGATCTTTGGGTTTGTCAAACACTAGATTATTAAAGTTATTGGCTGTTTTGTCCTTTGAACCTAACCTATTCCATTGATCAACTAGTCTATTTCTTAGCCAATACCAGATGGTTTTAGTAACTGCTGCTTTATAATAAAATTTTAGATCTGGTACAGCTAGGTCACCTTCATTTGATTTTTTTTCTCATTAATTCCCTTGAAATTCTTGACCTGTTGTTTTTCCATATGAACTTTTTTGTTAATTTTTCTAGGTCATCAAAGTAGTTTTTTGGGAGTCTGATTGGTATAGCGCTAAATAAATAGATGAATTTAGATAGTATTGTCATCTTTATTATATTTGCTTGCCCAATCCAAGAGCATTTGATATTTTTCCAGTTGGTTAGATCAGACTTAATTTGTGTGGAAAGTGTTTTGTAGTTTTGCTCCTAAAGTTTCCGATTTTCCCTTGGCAGATAGATTCCTAAATATTTTACACAATCAGTAGTTACTTTAAATGGAATTTCCCTTTGTAATTCTAACTGTTGGGTTTTGTTAGTGATATATAAGAATGCTGATGTCTTATATGGATTTATTTTATATCCTGAAACTTTGCTAAAGGTGTGGATTGTTTCTAATAACTTTTTAGTAGAGTCTCTGGGGTTCTCTAAGTATACCATCATATCATCAGCAAAGAGTGATAATTTGGTTTCCTCATTGCCTATTCTTATTCCTTTAATCTCTTTCTCAACTCTTATTGCCAAAGCTAGCATTTCTACTACAATATTAAATAGTAACGGTGATAGTAGGCAATCTTGTTTCACTCCTGATCGTATTGGGAATGGTTTCAGTTTGTCCCCATTACATATGATGCTTACTGCTGGTTTTAAATAGATGCTACTGACTATTTTAAGGAAAAGTCCATTTATTCCTATACTCTCAAGAGTTTTTAATAGGAATGGATGTTGGATTTTATCAAATGCTTTTTCTGCATCTATTGAGATGATCATATGGTTTTTGTTAATTTGATTATTAATATGGCCAATTATACTGATAGTTTTCCTATTCTTGAACCAGCCCTGCATTCCTGGTATAAATCTTACTTGATCGTGGTGTATTATACTGGGGATGATTTTCTGTAGTCTTTTTGCTAATATATTATTTAAGATTTTAGCATCAATATTCACTAGGAAGATTGGTCTATAATTTTCTTTCTCTGTTTTCAACCTACCTGGTTTAGATATCAGTACCATGTCTGTCATAAAAAGAATTTGGTAGGACTCCTTCATTCCTTATGTTTTCAAATAGTTTATAAAGCATTGGGGCTAATTGTTCTTTGAATGTTTGGTAGAATTCACATATAAATCCATCTGGTGCTGGGGATTGTTTTTTTTTTAGGGAGTAGATTAATAGCTTGTTCTATTGCTTTTCCTGAAATGGGACTATTTAAGCAATTTACTTCCTCCTCTGATAATCCAGGAAGCCTATATTTTTGGAGGTAGTCATCCATTTCACTTAGGTTATCAAATTTATTGGCATAAAGTTGGGCAAAGTAACCTCTTATTATTTCTTCAATTTCCTCTTCATCGGTGGAAAGTTCTCCCTTTTCATTTTTAAGACTACTAATTTGATTTCCCTCTCTCATTTTTTCTAATCAGATTTATCAAAGGTTTATCAATTTTATTGGTTTTTTCATAAAACCAACTCTTAGTTTTATTTATTCACTCAATAGATTTTTACTTTTTATATTATTAATTTCTCTTTTTAATTTTAGAATTTCAAGTTTAGTAATTGATTGGGGGGTTTTAATTTGGTCTTTTTCTAGCTTTTTAAGTTGCGGGCCCAATTCATTGATCTTCTCTTTCTCTATTTTATTCAAGTAACCCTCTAAGGATATAAAATTTCCCCTTATTACAGCTTTGGCTGCATCCCATAAATTTTGGTATGACATCTCATCGTTGTCATTATCTTGAATGAAATTATTAATTGTGTCTATAATTTGCTGTTTCACCCAATCAATTTTTAAGATGAGATTATTTAGTTTCCAATTACTTGTTGGTCTATTTATACCTAACTTTTTGTTGAATGTAGTTTTTATTGCATTGTGACCTGAAAAGAAAGCATTTACTATTTCTGCCTTCCTGCATTTAATTTTGAGGTCTTTATGTCCTAATATATGGTCAATTTTTGTGTAGGTTCCATGAACTGCTGAGAAGAAAGTATATTCCTTTCTGTCACCAGTCAGTTTTCTCCAGAGATCTATCATACCTAATTTTTCTAATATTCTATGTATCTCTTTAATTTCTTTCTTATTTGTTTTGTGATTTGATTTATCTAAATCTGAGAGTATAAGATTGAGATCTCCCACTATGATAGTTTTGCTGTCTATTTCTTCTCAAAACTCTCTTAACTTCTCCTTTAGGAAGTTAGATGCTATACTACTTGGTGCATATATATTTAATACTGATATTGCTTCATTGTCTATAGTACCCTTTAGCAAGATATAGTTCCTTCCTTATCTCTTTTAATTAGATCAATCTTTGCTTTTGCTTGATCCGAGATAAGGATGGCTACCCCTGCTTTTTTGACTTCACCTAAAGCATAATAGATTCTGCTCCAGCCTTTTACCTTTACTCTGTATGTATCTCCCTGTTTTAAATGTGTTTCCTGTAAACAACATATTGTAGGGTTCTGACATTTGATCCAGTCTGCTATCCGCCTCCTCTTTATGGGAGAGTTCATCCCATTCACATTTATCGTTAAAATTACTAATTCTGTATTTCCTGCCATCCTAATATCCCCAGATTATACTTTTCTTTTTCTTGTCCTCCTTCCCTTCTTCCCTAGTATTAAACTTATTGGTCCCCCTTATGTCACGCAGCTCTCCCTCTTTAGTATCCCTCTCTCCTCCCTTTGAATCCTTTTCCCTTTCTTGTACCCTTCCCTTATTACTCTTTTTCCTTCTCCCTTTTTCTCTCCCACTTTTTAATGAAGTGAGAGAAGAATCTCTAGAAAACAAATATGTCAATTATTTCCTCTTTAAGCCAACTCTGATGAGAATAGGATTCACACAATGTTCCTCCCCTTCTCTAAGTTCCCTCAAATATGATAGGTTTCCTTTGCCTCATTGTCGCATGTAGTTTCCCTGTTTTTATCTTCTCTTTTCCCTTTTTCTGACACTATCTCCTTTCTATTTCTACTTCCCTTTTTTATGTTATATCGGTAAAATCAAATTATACATATGGTTTTTATATATATCCACAACAGAAATACAGTTCTCAAGAGTTCCTTTTACCTTTTTCTACTTCTGTTGAGTCCTGTTGTTAGAGATCAATTTTTTTGTTTAAGTCTGTTTTTTTCCTTAGAAACAAATGGAATTCCTCTATTTCATTAAATGTCCATCTTCTTCCATGGGAAAAAAAATACTCAGCTTAGCTGGATAGTTTATTCTTGGCTGCATTCCAAACTCTTTTGCCTTTCGGAATATATCTGACTCCAGGCCCATCAATCCTTTAATGTTGTCTTGCGTGATCCTTATTGTGACATCTCGGTATTTAAACTGTTTTTTCCTGGTTGCTTGTAAAATTTTTTCTTTAGTCTGAAAATTCTGAAGTTTGGCCACAATATTCCTTGGGGTCTTTATTTTAGGGTCTTTTTTAGAAGGTGTTCAATAAATTCTTTCAATGCCTATTTTCCCTTCCAGTTCTATTATTTCTGGGCAGTTCTCTTTGATGATTTCCTGTAAAATAGTATCTAGGCTCTTTTTTACATCATAATTTTCGGGTAGTCCAATGATCCTCAGGTTATCTCTCCTAGATCTATTTTCCAGGTCTGTTGTTTTTCCAAGTAAATATTTGACATTTTTTTCCAATCTTTCATTTTTTGGTTTTGCTTGACTGATTCTTGATGTCTCAATGAATCAGTCATTTCTATTTGTTCAGTTCTGATTTTTAGTGAGTTATTTTCTTCATTAGCTTTTTTTTACTTCTTTTTGTATATGTCCAATTGAGTTGTTTTGCTCTATGGAATTTTTTTTCCATTTCACTAATTTTTTTTTTTTTTTAGTGAATTTTCTTTTCTCCAATTCACAAATTCTGTTTTCCTGCACTTCTTGGGAGTTTTTTTATCTTTTTTAATTCACATTTTAGGAAGTTGTTGCTCTCTTGCATAGCTTCTCTTTCCCCATTTTTCTTCTAGTTCTCTTTTAAGGTTTTTAATAGTCTCTTCTAGGAGAGCCTTTTGTATTGGAGACCAACAATTGTCTGGAGACTGTCTGCTATTAGTCTGTTCAGGGTTGAAAAGCTGTTCTCTTTCTGTATAGAAACTATCAATCGTTCTTTTGATTTTTTAATTCATTTTGTTAAAGCATGTAAGGTCTGCCTTCAGAGCCAGGAGGTTACCAGCTTCCTCTACAGAGCAGTGAAAGGTGTATGGACGGGTAGCTGTTCTGCCAGCTGGCTACAAAAAGCAGCGAGGTACTGGAGTACTCTGGGAAAGAGTTCCCCACCTGGGAGCCACTCAGGCCTGCAGGACCCAGCTGGGAAAGTCCCCTGCAAAGAACCCCCACTGTGTGAAATAACGACTGCTCTGGGCTAGAAGCTGAGCAGTAAGAGTTTCACTACCCCAAGCCAAAGCCTGCTCTGGGGCTGTGGGTATTAGCAGTTGAGCAGTGACTGGATTTGCAGGGACTGGAAGTGTCTGCCTGCAAAGCACAGTCTGCTGGGGAAGTTCTATTGCCCCAGGCAGAGCTCCCCACTCTGCCGATTAGAGGCTGCCCAGGCTGTGCCCCCTTGCTTTGCAGATTAGTAACTGCAATTGCAAAAGCCCTGAACTGTGGGATGTGGCTGCAGGGCTGCCTTAAAGTCTGCCTGAGTCACTTCCAGGTTTGAGTGGTTATAGCTAAATCTCATTAGGTTCTGGCATTTTTTAGAGTATCCTCTGTTTTAGGCTTTAATTTCTCTACCAATTTACCACTTTATAGTCAAGGCAGAGCAGTTAGCCTATAGCAGAGTCGTCTCTATAACTTCTCTAGCCACAGAGATCACCCTCCGGCCCTGGTCTGCTCTGGACGCTAGCCTCTTGCTCCCTGTGCTAGTCTGTTCCTGGCCCCTCAGGACAACCCTTTCCTCTGATCTTCCAGATTGACTTTGGCTGGTACATTGTGGTGCTTGTAATCTTCATGAATTTAAGCAGTGAAGAGCTATTTTTGAGGATGAATTAAATAGTTGGTTATGAGGGGAATGAGAGGAGCATAGAGAGTCGTGTGTGCCTTCTCTGCCATCTTGGTTCCACCCCCGGAAGGAAGAGAATTTTCAGCTTTTAAAACTTTATTCTTGTTTATTTTATTGTTAGAATTATTTAGTTCTGACAAGCAAACATTGAGGTCTTCCACTAGCATAGCTTTACTGTCTATTTGCTTCTTTAATAGGGTAAAATTCTCCTTTAAAATTAGAATGCTATGCCATTTTTTTTCATTTTTAATATTGATATTGCATCATAGTTTATGCTAAGTTTTGGCAACAAATGGTTTCCCAGATTATCTTTTTTAAATAAATCTATTTTGTCTTTGCTTTGTCTGAGATCATAATTGCTCCCCCTACTTTTTTATCTCAGTTGAAGCAAAATAAATTCTGCTATACCCTATGTTTTATATATACGTTTCTCTTATTCATTTGTGTTTGTTGGAAATACCAAGTTGTTGGGTTTTTTTTTATTTGTATCAAGATACTAATTTTTAAAATTTTCCATTTATTAAAAAAGAATAGAAAACAGAAAGACAGAAAAGAAAAATAAAACAAAATAGAACAGAACATTATCATGTACTCAGCAGAACATCAGGGAAGATTCAAAATATGTAACAATAAATTTCCAGTTCAAGAAAAAATATATAATAGTGGAAGAAATTATAGATGGGAGTTTCCACCTTTTCTTTTCTTCCTTGTAGGTTGTCCTTTTCTTCTCTGCTGCACACTTTTAAAATTTATTCTTTTTTTCCCCCTTATCATCCTTTCTACTTCCTCTAAACAGATTATAGTTAAGCACAGATATATTTATAGATTATATACATATGTATATTACATATACATACACACATACATACATTTACAACTACTCACAGTCACATATATTTATATATGTATGTGTATATATAATATAAATATATGTATATCTATCTATATAATCATATGTATATCTATATGTAAACATGCATATATATAGAACTATATATATAAATGTGCAGAAATATATATACATTTCTATGGAATATTATTGTTCTGTAAGGAATGACCAGCAGGATGAATACAGAGAGGACTGGCGAGACTTACATGAACTGATGCTAAGTGAAATGAGCAGAACCAGGAGATCATTATATACCTCAACAACGATACTGTTTGAGGAGTATTCTGATGGAAGTGGATCTCTTCGATAAAGAGAGCTTTAATTGATCAAAGATGGACAGAAGCAGCTACACCCAGAGAAAGAACACTGGGAAATGAATATAAACTTCTTGCATTTTTGTTTTTCTTCCCGGGTTATTTATACCTTCTGAATTCAATTCTCCCTGTGCAACAAGAAAACTGTTCAGTTCTGCACACATATATTGTATCTAGGATATACTGTAACCCATTCAACATGTAAAGGACTGCTTGCCATCTGGGGGAAGGGGTGGAGGGAGGGAGGGGAAAAATCGGAACAGAAGTGAATGCAAGGGATAATGCTGTAAAAAAATTACCCTGGCATATTCTATCAATAAAAAGTTATTAAAAAAAAGAAATATATATACATTTCATATATACATAAATATATGTATGCCTATAGAAACACATACATAAAGCAACATGCATACATACCTACATATACTCAGAAACACACATTTACCCATATATAACCATGAATCAAAACAATATTATTATGGTTGACATATAGTGTTTATTTCTCTCTTGATTTTATCTTTAAGTTTGACTTTGTTTAAGATCAATGATTACTAGAATTTTTTTTCTAATATATTCTACTCCTAATCCTTGTTGTAATGTTTGTGTATATCTCTTCTTTTCTATCCCTGCTAACTCTTCTACTTTAATTCTGCTCCTTAACTAACCTTGTTATTACTAAACCTCCCCCTACACATGGATTTCTCCCTTGTCTTCTTTCTTCTCTCTTTGCTTCCCCCTCTGCCCATCTCTCTCTCCTTATTTATAGATTTTGGAGGGTGCTATACCCTTCATGATGTATGTGTGTGTATAATATATGTATATGTATGTTAGAATTCTTACAAGATGCTAAGTCACTGGAATTGATAGAGATAATAATTATCTAATTTAGCATGATACTTAACAATTCTCTAGTTCAGAGTTCACACCTTTCACACCTCTAAAGGGCATATATAAGGAGGAGCTCCCACAAGTCCACTCTCTGGGAGGCAGAGTCAGAGTCATTCCAACTTCCACCTTTGTGCTGGCTGGGGACTTCGGGAGATTCAGAGCCAGGATTCAGTTGGGAGTTTCATGAGTTCGGGAGATTCATGAGTCTAAGAGATTCACAAGCCAGAGAAGACAGCTTAAGCTCTCAGAACCAAGACTACAGAAGGCCTCCTGAAAACTAGCGGAGCCCCAAGTGAAGGAGACAAGACTTTAAAGGAGACAATAAAGGATTTTGACTTTAATCCCTGGCTGCATTTGAGGTGATTATTACTTTGAACTGAAACGAAGGCTGCCTCCAGAACCCCCAAGAAATCTGCTCCCAGAGAACATTATAATTTAGAGAAGAATATTACATATATGTATGTGTGTGTATGTGTGTGTGTGTGTGTGTGTGTGTGTGTGTGTGTATGAAAATAGTGTTGCCTATTTAACTAATTTCAATGTAAGTAAGTTTTCAGAACTATGCGCTCTCTTCTTCCCTTTAATGCCTCCATATCTACTCTGCCTCTGTGGCTTATTTGTATAGCATATTTACTATTTTTACCTTTTCTTAAACAGTTTTGCTTTTTAAAGTCAGATCAGAATCAATTCTGCTCCAGTCTTTCTTTTGATCTACCCAGTTACTGATGTCAATCTTAAATATATGGTATACATTTCCACATTAAAAAAAAAAACATAAACAATTTGCCCATCTTAAGTTCCTTGAAATTAATCTTTGATATTGGCTCTATGTTAAATTTTCTATTCAGTTTGTGTTTGGTTGAGACAAAGTCATGAAAATCTGCAAATCCATTAAATAGCTTTTTTTTTTCATTCAACATTATGGATAATTTTGCTGGATATATTTTTGGCCACAGGCCTAGTTCCTTTTATTGCCAGTATACATGTTTCCAGGTCCTGCAGACTTTTATTGTGATTGCTGATAAGTCCTGTACAATTCCAATTGTAGTTCCATGTATTTAAATTGTTTTTTCTTGTTTCTTCCAAAATTTCATCTTCCATATTCAAGAGGAATAAGTATGTGCTATTTTCAATAAAAGTAGGAGACTATTCCTAAAATATGAAGAACATCTTTTTCTTCTCTTTCCTATTATAAGAACACCAGTAAGTTTTGCTGAATTTCAGTGGAAGCAATTCTGGTTCATTGTGTTTTTGATATACAGAAGAATATAATACAATAACATTTTACCAACATGTAATCATTTATGTAACTCTATGAAGCTGAAACTTAATAAGATATAAGTCATGATAACTATAGCACCTAATACATGTCAAGACAACTATAGACCCTAATTATTAGGGTAGCTCTTTTTTCCACATTATTCTGCTTTTGACCTGACAAAAGAAGGTTGAGTAGAAGTTACTAGAAATATGAAGATATAGGGTTATTATTCATTGGATAGGTGAAGAGGGTTTTAAAAAACAGGTTTGGGACAACCCATGCCTGGCTACAACACATGAAAGAGAGATCCATTGATCCAGAGACGTACAGGAATAGTAATGTTTGCTTGGTGGAACACCTCTATCATCTTTATATTTGATTCTGGGTCATCTGTAGGTCAGATGTTAGTCTAAAATCTGTTAAAGGTTTGGACACTATGCCTGAAACCAAAGTTAATATGCCTTCAGTTCTTGTAGGGTGTAGCTTTCAGTGAGATGAATTCAACATTTTTTTCTGAGATATTTTGAATACAGAGATCTGAAAGAACTTTTGTAAGAAGTATTTTCTTCATTTCATCATCACTATTGAAGACATAGGATGAAAAAGAGAAAGATAAAATGGGTGCTGCTTACATGGTAATTTCAAAAAAAATATGTGAATTTGACTATTAACATGACATCTTCTGATCATAAAGATGATTGACTCAACTTAAACAACACATTGCCCCTTAGTGTTTAATTATGCCTTTTAAAATGTTGATTTCTTAAAGGAAATGAATTCTGGATTGTACTGGGTAGTCATTTACTTTTCTGTGTCATTTGAGGTTGATAAGTAAAGGAGAATCTTAAAGGCAAGAGATATACCAGATAATGTTTTGAATATATGTAAAATTATGCCATATATCTATCAGTTCCTTCTCTGGATAGAGATAATATTTTACTTCATACTTCTTTTAAAGTTAATTTGGGTATTTAGAATAGTCAAAATGACTGATTCATTCAAAATAATTCTTAAAAGTATATTACTGTTACTGTATGCATTATTATCATGGGTTTATTCACTTGTTTTTCATTTTTCCCTGAAAGTATTTTCAGCCTTTTCTAAAATCATTAATTAAATTAAAATAATTAATTTAATAATCATTGTTATGGCACAGTGTTACCTCACAATCATCTACCACAACTTGTTCAACTGATCCGTAGTTGATGAGCATCCTCGCAATTGCCACCACCAAGAGATGTTAGAAATATTTCAGAGAATATTTGGATTGAATTGAATTGAATTGAAATAGACCTACTATTGACATTGCTGGATCAAAGAATATAGATAGTTTAATAACTCTTTGGGCATAATTCTTGATTGCTTTCCATAATGGTTGGATTGATTCACAATTCCACCAATAATGAATTAATGTCCTAAATATTCCATATCACTTTAAAAAATTTTGCTTTCTCATTCAATAATTTTAGCTAATCAACAGGTTTAAAATGAAATTTCAAGGTTGTCTTATTTTGCTTTTCTCTAATCAATTATGATTTAGAGCATTTTTCATATGACTATAATTGTTTTTTGTTTTCTTCTTTGGAAAACTTATCCTTTGAGCATTGATCAATTATGGAATGACTTGTATTTGACTTGCATTTTTATAGATTTCCTAAAGTTTCTTATCTGAAAAAGTATCTATAAATTTCTCTACAATTTTCTAGTTTCCATCTAATTTTGGTTGCATTTGTTTTATTGGTACAAAAACTTTTAAAGTAATATTATATAATTGAAATTTAACTTTGCTCTCTCTTTTTCATTCTTAAATTCTTCACCTATCCATAAGTCTGATAAATAAAATGTTTCATATTATTCTAATTTTCTTGTAAAATCTCTATACCTGGGTCATGTATCCACTTTGACATAATGTTGGTAAATGGTATAAAATACCGGTCTATGTTCAATTTCTCCTACATTTTTTTCTTGTTTCTGCAGCAGTTTTTTCCCCAAATAATGAATTCTTATCCCACAATCTTAATTTTGCTAAATTTATTTTCTGTTATAAATTATATGTCTACTCTGTTTCATTGTTCTAATTTTCTATTTTTTAGCCAATACCAGATAGTTTTAATAATTTCTGTTTAATAATTTAAATTCTGGTACTGTTGAACTTCCTTTCTTTACATATTTTTCGTTCATTCCTTTGATTCTCTTTGTATTTTATTCTTTCAAATAAGAACTACCTTATATTTTTAGCTAATCTGAACCTGGAGAAAGTTAGATTAAGGTACAGATGCTTCAACACTCAAGAAAACATTCTAAATTTTAGACAATTTACAATATTCCACTTTATTTGGAATTGATATCTATTCATCTAAATGTGGTGGCCAGAATAATTTTGTGGTGCCATTCCTATTCTACATTTGAGGTTTACTCTCTTTTTAGCTACCATTGAACCTGAAAGTTCAATCAATCCTCAGCACTTTATTTTATCAAGGAGCATTTGTTAAGTTTGCTTTCTAATACTGTCAAAACTCTGAAATGGTGATCTCAGATAATGGGGTATGACACAGGTAAATTTTGGATGGAAGGCTGACATGAGTGGTGATTACATTAGGATATTCTAGAGTGGAAGAATCCTGGTGACACGAATGGGGAAAGCTGGATGGGAGAGACAAAAAGCTAGGAAGAGAAACTGACAAGGGAAAATATTGATTTCCCAACTTAGCAATGTTATCCACATCTGACTTGAGTCTCAAAAAAGAACAAATTGCTGGTGTGAAGAAGCAGAAAATATACTTAAGATTTTGGTGACTTTTAATTGAGCTACTTGCGCCAGAATACTGTCCAATCCTTTCTGATTTTCCTCAAGGCATCCTTGACATCTTTGTTCCTCAGACTATAGATCCAGGGGTTTAACATAGGGATGATTGTGGTGTAGATAACTGAGGATACTTTCTGCTGAGTTATGTTGTTGGTTGAGGCAAGCTGGCAGTACATAAAAATGATGGAGCCATATAGCACAGCCACAGATACCAGGTGGGATGCACAGGTACTGAAGGCTTTGGACCTGCCTTTGGAAGAATGGATCCTAAGGATGCTAGAGAGGATGAAAGCATAAGAAATCAAGATGGGTAGAGTGGTTATCAATGAGTTAACCACAACCAGAAGCATCACCAACAGCTCATTGATATAGGTGCTAGAGCAGGAAAGCTTCAAAAGGGGAGGAACATCACAAAAATAATGACTAATTACATTGTTTCCACAGAAGGACAATCTGGTTAGAGCACTTGTATGAGTCATGGCTCCAAAGACCCCCATAGTATACACTCCTATCACTAGCAGGAAACAAGTATTCTTGGATATGGTGCTTATATAGATCAGGGGTTTACAGATAGCAACATAACGATCATAGGCCATGGCTGTCAGCATGTAACAGTCAGAAATACCAAGAGTACAGAAGAAAAAGAACTGAGTCAAGCACCCTGAATAGGAGATGATGTTCTTCTCTGAGACAAAGCCAACCAACATTTTGGGGGTAATGACAGAGGAGTAGCAAAGATCAATGAAGGATAAGTTACTAAGAAAATAATACATGGGTGTTTGAAGATGAGAACTAGTTCTGATAAGTAGTAGTAAGCCCACATTCCCCATAATGGAAATAATGTATATTTGCAGGAAGAGTAAGAAGAGAGGGAGCTGGAGTTCTGGCTCATCTGTTAATCCCATAAGGATAAACTCTGTCACTATGGAATGATTCCCAGTATCCATTATCCTTTGAAAATTGAGGAAGATTGAATCTGAGGAAATGGGAAAAAATGTAATTAGCCAGAGATAACTAATTGCCAATGTCTGCTGAAACAATTTGAAATGAATTTTCTAATTTCTTCTTGAACTCAACAGCAGCAGCTACTGTAAAAAGTCACATGCATTCATTAACTATTAATATAAACTTAGTTCATACTATCTAAGTCTAAGATTTGAAAATAATTTTAAAGACCAATAATCTAATCAATACCAAAGCAAAAACTTCTCTCTACAACAAAAATGATTTACTGAAATAAAGAACTGCATCTAGTTAAGAAATCTCACAAAAAGATGATTGTAGAACAAAATAATTCTTATAACATCAAATAAATTTATTTTTTCCTGAGGACAAAATGATGGAAATTGTATCATGAACAAAAAGAAAAACTTGAAAATCTCTTAAATGGAAAATTTTAGTAGCAATGATGACAATTGAGATAGAATTAGAGGTAAGATCAAAGAGAGAAAATTCAATGATTTTTAAATTTCCTGAAAACCATGAGAAAGAAAATAATTTAATCTCTACATTTCAAAAAATATAAGACTAAGTGATAGCTTGCTCATATTCAATGGAGAATATTCCAGAGTTCAACTCTTCAAGATATGAGTATCAAGCTTCAAGACCATAAAAAAAAAAAAATGAATATGAGTAACAAGGAGACATAGAAGAAGAAATAAATTTATGCAAAGTTAAGAAGAAATAAGGAAATCATATATGCAAAGATTATAACAGTGTTTAAAAAAACAAACATATAATAATTGAAACTGATTAATGTGAAATTATAATGCCCAAGTTTATCCCAAAGAAGAAATCTAAGAAAATGGCGACTCATTTTCTTTGGATATTTTAGAATTGAGGGTAAGTAACTAAGCTGGATTTTTAAAAAATATTTTGATTATTTATTTGAGCTCTCCCTCTCTTTTTATTATTTTTATTACAAATAATGGTTCTTTGAAAGAGGAAGAAGGAAGAATTATCTTAGGAACTGTGGGGGGATATAAAAATTATCAACAAAATTTATCATAAAAATAAAGGCATTGTATTCCAAAAATGCCAGTTCTATTGTACAATATTTTTCCAGAAATATATGAATTTGTGGAAAATTTGTAAATTAAATATTTTTAAAATTCCATTCCATGTTGCTGTTCCCATAGGGGTATGAAGTCATTTCTGTGAAGGATAGTCAGGGACTTCCTTCATCAAAGCAAATAAGTAATTAATCTGTAAATTTGTTTATAACATTTCCTGCAGCCATTGTGAAATCAGTCACAAAATTGTTATGAATTACAGATAGATTTGAGCCCAGGTTTTCCTGACTCCAAGCGTGGCCATTTATATCACTGTCACATATCATATATCATATATCAAATATATATCAATATACATATCTAAATATATATGTATATAGAGAGAGAAATTCTCTTTGCTCTCACAAGAATATAAGTTGAAATGATAATAGTTCTTGATTATTTCAAAAGCTTAATGCTGGTCCTTCCTCCTGATCTTTCTCTCCCCCTCTTATGAATTCTCCAAATAATATCCAAAATAAACTTTGTAAGTATAGATCTGGTCAGGTTATTACTTTTCTCAAAAGTCACTAGTGGCTTTACAATTTACAATAAGCAAATTTCAGATACCATTTCCTGTCAATAAAATATGGAGGCAATTACCTTTTCAAATCGATTTCCCATTCCCTGTTATGCATTCTAAAATTCATTTTTTATCTTGCACTTTCCTTTGTCAAAAATTATTCAATAGCAGCTCTTTCTAGAGCACAGGAAATATTGTTGAAACAGAATCTTAATCAATCAACAAGTCATTCCTAGTATTTGCCAGGCACTGTGTATGCTAGGAGCTAAAGATATGTGATAAAATATTAAAACAATCCCTATTTCAAAGGAACCAATGCTATACCTCATAAGTCTAGTGGGGATGAAAGTCATTTTAAAAAATCTTGATGTCTTAGGAAAAGCTCCAATAATATCTAACACTAGGATGACTTTTTTTTCTCTTAAGAATCATCAGACCTGAGAAATCTAAGGATTTTCTGAAAGAATTGCCATATAGACTATAGAGGAACTCTGAGATTATAATGCTACCAAAAAAGCAAAATAGGTAGTAATACATAGATCTGGTTTTTTGACTTCAATGACTGTCTTGTGACAATTTTGATGTTACCTCTGTTCTCTGTCAATGATGGGTCTGGTCCAACGTCTATCTTGTAAGAAAACTATATTGAATTGTGGGAACTGTGAAAAGACTTCGTTGCATTGTTTAAATCTAGTGTTGCATGTCTAGGCAGCTAGACCACCCCTATGCATTTCAGAGATAGCTTAACTAAGAACCTTGATTATGCTGACCAAAAACCCATTCAAATCGAAAGATTGATGTAAGGAATTTAGTCATAATTATACATCTCAAGCAACTCATATGTATACTGATCATTCAATTATTGTTTCCTATTCCTTTGATCACTTAAAGATACTTGGGGAAAGTGGGACTCCTCTTTTTATGATTTCAGGGAATTATGACTATTCACTCTCTCCCAAATTGGAAAGCTCTCCTCTTTCCTTCAATTAGAAATCAGATTACCAAATTGTGTATATTGCTTAATTGTTCTCCTTTAATTAATTGGTGCTATTTGACTCATTCAATAATGCCTGAAAATCTGTCTCACCCTGAATTCCAGGTCCAATACCAAAGCTGAGGAGTCTTTATCCAGGTTGTAGAGTAATTGGCATGTTTTAATTAATGAATTAATATATTTGGAAACTTGCTATTTTTTTGCTCCTTCATTTCAACTTTTATTTGCAGCAAGGCAGTGATGGGCAGGGAGAAAGAATAATGTCTGTGATCCTGCCAGAAAGGACTCACTTAGAGTCCTGAAGAGAGAGCAAGGAAGTTTGCAAATTCTCTGCAAAGTATGAATCCATCTCTGTTTCTGCCTTGTGGTTGTTTTAAGCCTTTACAGTAACTCTTATGCCTTGATATCAACAAAATAAATGCCAATTTGCCATGGAGAGCTGGAATTTTGTCATTAAAAATTGGATATTTATACAATTTTTCTTTGTAATTTATCCTTTATTACTCTAACTACAATATTCCAATAAATTTCATCCATACGTGAAAAGAAGGAGGAAAGAAATAAGAAAGTGGATCCATTCTTTCTCTTCATTATCTAAGCTTGTGTAGGAGAAGCTTTACAAAGGGAGTTGCTTCTAGTCTCATCTCACTAAGTGAAAATAAACCATCAGTGTGTGTCTCAGGCACCCTTATATTGTGAACTGAAGAGTTCGCAATTACTTTTTTGTTCAAACATATAAAATTTGGTTACTTGCCTTATTCCTATCAGGATCAGAAGAGTCAGTGGACTGATTTCCCTCAATCTCTTCTATTGTAAGATTAATTCACACAGATTACTTTCCCAGCAATTGTCAACTGATTGGATTTTGATGACAGTGTTTCAGGGGTGGAATTGTTGGAAATTTCTGACAAAGGATAAAATAAATAAAACAAAATAAAAATAATATTTTCAATAAACTATGAGACAGAAGCATGAGAAATAACCATTTTTTTCCCTCTGAGCTTCTTAGTGTAGAAGAAAAAGGATATTTATTTGTCCAATGAATACCGCAAGGAAAATTTCTCCAAGAAAATATATGAGAACAGTTGATCTTTCAGCATTTTTTTCATCACAGAGTTCGGTGTCTGTGGGAAAAAAGCAATTGCAAGAAGTCTGTTTGTCTCTAATTAAATATGTTCCCACGAGTATTTCTAGCATCTAGAGAATTGAACTTCTTTGTTATTAGAGGGAGCACCCAGTCATGGTTAAGTTTGGTGGTGAAAGTAAAGAGTGGAATCAGAAAAAATATCTATCTAGACATTTGTTTGAGGTCTTCACTCAGGTTATTGCTCCTCTGATTTCCATACCTAAGGAACTGAGTTTGTCTTTCTACAGAGTATAATAGTTCTTATTCCTTAAACACTCTGTATTCCTTGTTCCACAATTAAGCTTAACATTTTAGAATTCAGAAGTCCTCAAACTACAGCCTACAGGCCAGATGCAGCAGCTGAGGATGATTATCCCCCTCACCCAGGGCTATGAAGTTTCTCTTTATTTCTTTATTTAAACAAAGTTTTTGTTTTTACTATAGTCCAGCCCTCCAACAGTTGGAGGGACAGTGAATTGGCCTCCTATTTTAAAAGTTTGAGGACCTCTGGACTTTTCCTCTCTATTCTATTATTAGGATAAAAATATCTTCAACTTTTTAGATAAACTTGTTCAATTAAAATATACTTCAGCAAATATTTATCAAGCATCAATCATATATCAAGGCAATAAGGCTCTAAAGATGGAGGCAATAAACATTTTCTAGCATTCATTAATTGTCAGCCAATGTGTTATACACTTAATCCTTACAACAATCCTGTACAATAAGTGATATTATTATTTCCATTATACAGTTGAAGATATTGAAGTAGGTAAAAAGAAGTTAAGAACTCAGGTCACACAGCTAGTATCTGATTCCAAAACTGGAGTCATATCTTCATGATTTATGACTCAGAATTCTATCCACTTCTCTAATAGTTGCATAAGGACAAAAGCAAAATAAACTTTGTCTTCAAGGAATTTACTTTCTATTGAGGAAAAAGCATATTCTTTGATCCAGCCATATTGCTACTTGGACCGTATTCAAAAGACATTTTTTAAAGAGAAAAAAGGATACAGTTTTGAAAAATACTTGTAGCAGCTCTTTTTACATGGGCAAAGAATTGACAATTGAGGGGATGTTTAACATTTAGGGAATGATTAATCAAGGTGTGAAGTATGATGTGATTGAATGGCATTGTTCTATAAGAAATGATGAGCAAGATGCTCTCAAAAACTGTGGAAAGACTTAGAGGAATGGATGCAAAGTTAAGTGAGCACAAACAGGACAATATTGTCCAAAGTAACAACAATATTCCTTGATGATCATTTGTGAATAACTTAGATATTTTTAATGAATTATATTATATTTTATTTTTATTAAAGCTTTTTGTTGTCAAAACATATGCATAGATAGTTTTTCAACATTGACCCTTGTAAAACCCTGTATACCAAATTTTCCCCTCCTTGCCCCCCTTCCACTCCCTCCCCTAAATGGCAAGTAAACCAATATATGTTAAACAGGTTAAAACATATGTTAAATCCAAAATATGTATACATATTTATATAATTATCTTGCTCCACAAGAAAAATCAGATCAAAAAGGAAAAAAATGAGAAAAGATAAAATGCAAGCAAACAACAACAAAAAGTGAAAATTCTATATTGTAAACACACTCAGTTCCCACAATTCTTTCTCTGGGTATAGATGGTTCTCTTCATCACAAGACAGTTAGAACTGGTCTGAAATACCTCATTGTGGAAGAGAGCCACATTCATCAGAATTGATCATCATATAATCTTCTTTTTGCCATGTACAATAGTCTCCTGATTTTGCTCATTTCATTTAGCATCAGTTCATGTAAGTCTCTCCAGGTCTTTCTGAAATCATTCTGCTTATTTTTTCTTTTCTTTTTTTTATTATAACTTTTTATTGACAGAACCCATGCCTGAGTAATTTTTTTTTTACAACATTATCCTTTGTACTCACTTCTGTTCCGACTTTTATTCTCCCTCCCTTCACCCCCTCCCCCAGATGGCAAGCAATCCTATACATGTTAAATATGTCACAGTATATCCTAGATACAATATATGTGTGCAGAACCAAACAGTTCTCTTGTTGCACAAGAAGAATTGGATTCAGAAGGTAAAAATAACCTGGGAAGAAGAACCAAAATGCAAACAGTTTACATTCATTTCCCAGTGTTCTTTCTTTGGATGTAGCTGCTTCTGTCCCTCGTTGATCAATTGAAATTGAGTTAGATTTTCTCTTTATCAAAGAAATCCACTTCCATCAGAATATATTCTCATACAGTATCGTTGTTGAAGCATATAATGATCTCCTGGTTCTGCTCATTTCACTTAGCATCAGTTCATATAAGTCACTCCAAGCCTCTCTGTATTCATCCTGCTGGTCATTTCTTACAGAACAATAATATTCCATAACATTCATATACCACAGTTTACCCAACCATTCTCCAATTGATGGGCATCCATTCATTTTCCAGTTTCCAGCCACTACAAACAAGGCTGCCACAAACATTTTGGCATACACAGGTCCCTTTCCCTTCTTAAGTATCTCTTTGGGATGTACTGCTTATTTTTTCTTACAAAACAATAATGTTCCATAACATTCAAATACCACAATTTATTCAGCCATTCTCCAACAGATGGGCATCCATTCAGTTTTCAGTTTCCTGACACTACAAAAAGGACTGCCACAAACATTTTGGCACATGTGGGTCCCTTTCCTTCCTTTAAAATCTTTTTGAAATATAAGCTCAGTAGAAACATTGTTGGATCAAAGGATATACACAGTTTGATAATTCTTTGGGCATAATTCTAAATTGCTCTCTAGAATGGTTGGATCTATTCACATTTTCACCAACAATGTATTAGTGTTCCAGTTTTCCCACATCCCTTCCAACATTTGTCATTAACTTTTCCTGTCATCTTAGATAATCTAAGAGGTATGTAGTGGTATCTCAGAATTGTCTTAATTTGCATTTCTCAGATCAATAGTAATTTAGAGCACCTTTTCATATGACTAGAAATGGTTTCAATTTCTTCATCTGAAAATTGCCTGTTCATATCCTTTGACCAAATATTTATCAACTGAAGAAAAGTTTGAATTCTTATAAATTTGAGTCAATTCTCTATATATTTTAGAAATGAGGCCTTCATCAGAACCTGTAAGTATAAAAATGTTTTCCCAATTTATTGCTTCCCTTCTAATCTTGTCTACATTAGTTTTGTTTGTACAAAAACTTTTTAACTTAATATAATTGAAATGATCTATTTGGTGTTCATTAATGAGTTCCAGTTCTTCTTGGGTCACAAATTCCTTCCTTCTCAAGAGATCTGAGAGGTAAACTATACTATGTTCTTTTGATTTGCTTATAATATCACTCTTTATGTCTAAGTCATGAACTGATTTTGACTTTATCTTGGTATATGGTGTTAGGTATGGGCTAATGTCTATTTTCTTCCCTACTAGTTTCCAATATTCCCAGCAGTTTTTGTCAAATAGTAAATTCTTATGCCTAAAGCTAGGGTCTTTGGCTGTATCAAACACTAGATTGCTATAGTTATTTGTTATAGGCCAGAACTCTGTACTTAAAACAAGGATTATTACAAGGTGTTAAGTCACTGGAATTGATAAGGCAATGGTTATCTAGTTTAGCATGGTGATTAACAGTTCTCTAGTTCAGTACATGTACTTAGTACTTGATATAGCTCTACAAGATTGACACCTATTTAACAAGATCCACACTTAGGATGATGTCATTAATATAGAGCATATAAAGGGGGGGACAAACTCAGCCAGAGTCAGAGCCAGAGAAGACAAGAGGACTGGAGACAGGAATTCAAGCTTTCAGAGCCAAGGAGAGACATTCACTTCATCTCACACTACCGTGGTGGCTGGCCTGCTGTACTTCCCCTACTGAGACCAAGGCCAGTCTGAAAAGCTCTTTAGACAGTTGCCTAGCCTCAAGCAAGGAGACAATAAAGAATTTGGACTTTATCCCTGGCTATTCTTGTGGTGATTACTCTGCTGAAACAAAGGCTGCTCCAAAGACCTACAGAAAACCAACAAGAACACTACTATTATTGACTATTTTGTCCTGTGAACCTAACCTATTTCACTGATCACCTAATCTGTTTCTTAGCCAGTACCAAATGGTTTTGAAGACCTCTGCTTTTTAATATAGTTTTAGTTCTGGCACAGCTAGGCTACCTTCATTAGCTTTTTTTTTTTTTTTTTTAATTAATTCCCTTGAAAGTCTCTTGGTCTTTTGTTCTTGCAGATGACCTTTGTTATTATTTTTTCTAGATCTGTAAAATAATTTCTTGAGAGCTTGATTGTTATGGCACTGAATTAGTAGAACAATTTAGGCATTATTGTCATTTTTATTATATTTACTCTGCCTACCTATGAGCACTTGATATTTTTCCAACTGATTTGATCTGACTTTATTTGTGTGGAAAGTGTTTTGTAGTTGTGTTCATGAGTTCCTGGCTTTCCAATGGCAGATAGATGCCCAAATAGTTTATATTATTGACAGTTATTTTGAATGGAATTTCTTTTTGTATCTTTTGCTGCTGTGAATACTCCTTTCTGTCTCCATTGAATTTTCAACAAAGATCTATCATCCCTAATGTTTCCAGGATTCTATTCACCTCCTTAACTTCTTTCTTATTTGTTTTCTGGTTCAATTTATCTAGTTCTGAGAGAGTAAGATTGAGATTACCCTACTACTATAGTTCTTGTAGTTCTCTTAATTCTCCTCTAGGCATTTGGAAACTATATCATTTGTTGCATATACGTTTAGTATTGATATTGCTTCATTATCTATAGTACCCTTTATCAAGATATAGTTTTCTTCCTTTTCTCTTTTAATTAGATATATTTTTACTTTTGCTTGATCTGAGATCAGGATCACTATTCCTGCTTTCTTTACTTCACCTAAGCATAATAAATTCTGTTCCAGCCTTTTACTTTTACTGATTCTATATCACTATGCTTTATAAAAATGTTTCTAAACAATATATTGTAGAATTCGGGATTTTAATCCATTCTGCTATCTACTTCCATTTTATGGGAGAATTCATCCCATTCACACTCACAGTTAAAATAACTAATTCTGTATTTCCTGCTATCTTATTTACCCAAAGGTATGCTTTTTATTTTCCTTTCCACTTTTCTCCTCCCCAGTAGTTTGCTTCTGACCACCACCTGCCTTAAACAGCCTCATCCTTTCAGAGTCCATCCCCCTTTCTTATACCTTTCCCCTACTATTTGTTTTCCCTTGTATTAACTTTCCCCTTTCTTTTCACCTTTCCCCTCTCACTTTACTATAAAGTGAAACAAATTTTTCTGTGAAACCAAATATGTCTGATATTCTCTCTTTGGGCCAAATATGATGAGAGTAAGATTCACACAATGTTCATCCCCTTCCCTTCTTTCCCTCAATTATAATAAGTCTTCTTTGCCTCTTTGTGAGATATAATTTCCCTTATTTTGCCTCCATTTCCCTCTTTTTCCAGTAAAATCCCTTTTCTACCTCTAGTTTTATTTTCATATTATCATAATAAAATCAAATTATTTCTGCGCTCTCTAAGTATATTGGTAACAGAAATATAGTTTTCAAGAGTTCTTTCTTTTTTTACCTTTTTATGTTTCTCTTAAGTTCTGTATTTAGAACTCAAATTTTTTGTTCAACTCTAGTCTTTTCATCAGAAATAAACGAAATTCATCTGTATCATTGAATGGCCATTTTTCTTCTCTGAAAGATAATGCTTAATTTAGCTGGATAATTTCTTCTTGGCTGTAATCCAAGTTCCTTGGCCTTTCATAATATCGGTTTCCAGGCCCTTTGATCTTTTAAATTGGAAGCTGCTAGATCCTGGGTAATCCTTATTATCTTCGTTGTTTGAATTGTTTCTATCTGCCTACAATAATTTTGCCTTGATTCAATAATTGTGAAATTTATCCTTGAGTTTTCATTTTGGGGTCTCTTTCAGGAGTGATCAGTGAATTTTTTAAATGGCTACTTTATATCTTCTGAAAGTTCTAGAATATGAGAGCAATTTTCCTTGATGATTTCCTGAAAGATGATTTCTAGGCTCTTTTTTTCATCATGTCTTTCAGAAAGTCCAATAATCCTTAGATTGTCTCTCCTAAATCTATTTTCCAAGTCAGTCATTTTTTCCTAGGAGGTATTTTATACTTTCTTCTATTTTTGGTTTTGTTAAACTGATTCTTGAAGTCTTATTGAGTCATTCACTTACATTTGTTAAATTCCAATTTTTACTGTATTATTTTCTTCAGTTACTTTTTTTTAGCTCCTTTTGTATTTGGCCAATTGAATTGTTTTGTTCATTGCATTTTTTTTCCTTTTCACAAATTCTGTTTTTCAACAAATTGGTATCTTTTTTTCATATCTATTTTGTAAGGAGTTATATGTCTTTTCCATTTCATCAAATCTATTTTTTAGTGTGTTTTCTTTAGATAATTTCTATTTTTCCTTTTCCATACTCTCTTGCAAAGATTTCATTTCCTTTCTCCATTTTACTGCTAACTCCCTTTTAAGATCCTTTTTGAAATCTTCCAAGAAAGCATTGTGAAATGGGGATCAGCTCATATTTCCCTTTCGGGCTTTATCTGGAGTTGATTTTCCTTTAGGAATCTCAGGGTTTGAGGTCTGTTCTCTCTCTTCATAAAAGTTGTTATGGTCAGAGTTCTTTTTGTCTTTTTTTGCTCATTTTTAAGGGTTGAGATCTGCTCTTAAGTCAAAGGGGGTAAGAACTGTTTTAGTTTGTTCTGGAGCTGGTGTTTCTGACTGACCTCCAGTGCTGGGTAATCACGGCCACATGCTGAGGGCCACAGAACTCTGTGACTTTGCAATTTGCCTTTTGTATTTGCTTTTGGGTATTTGACAGCAAATCTGCTAAACTACTCACTTGCAACTGGACAGAGTACCCTAAGAGCATTATGGAAGATTCCCTGCTAAAAAGCTAAATGCTAAAAAGCTCTGGCTCCCCTCCCTAGCTCCTTGCCCCAGCTCCTTTCCCCAGGTTCCCTATGTTGTGGTCTGGGCTTGGCAGGCTGTCCCCCTGCCTGATTTAAACAGATCTGTTCTGAAGTTCTTCTGAAGTATCTTCTTTTGGATATGTGTTGTACTCCAAATATTTGTGGGTTCTGTCATTCCAAAACCAGTTTGGAGGCTTAATCTGATATTGGTTTGAGAGAAGGTCAGAGGAGGTCCCTAAAAGTCATATCTGCTTTCCACCATTTTGGCTCCAGACCCTCCCCCCCCCATTCAATAATTTAGCTGTTCTTATTAATACAGTAATCCAAGATGATTCCAAACAACTTATTATTTTTTTTAATTTTTTATTTAATAATTACATTATATTGACACTCGTTTCTGTTCCGATTTTTTTTCCCCTCCCTCCCTCCACCCCATCCCCTAGATGGCAAGCAGTCCTTTATATGTTGGATATGTTGCAGTATATCCTAGATACAATATATGTTTGCAGAACCGAACAGTTCTCTTGTTGCGTAGGGAGAATTGGATTCAGAAGGTATAAATAATCCGGGAAGAAAAACAAAAATGCAGATAGTTTACATTCGTTTCCCAGTGTTCTTTCTTTGGGTGTAGCTGCTTTTGTCCGTCATTTATCAATTGAAACTCAGTCCTCTTTGTCAAAGAAATCCACTTCTATCAAAATATGTCCTCATACAATATCGTTGTCGAAGTGTATAATGATCTCCTGGTTCTGCTCATTTCACTTAGCATCAGTTCATGTAAGTCTCGCCAGTCCTCTCTGTATTCATCCTGCTGGTCATTTCTTACAGAACAATAATATTCCATAACATTCATATACCACAATTTACCCAGCCATTATCCAATTGATGGGCATCCATTCATTTTCCAGTTTCTAGCCACTACAAACAGGGCTGCTACAAACATTTTGGCACATACAGGTCCCTTTCCCTTCTTTAGTATTTCTTTGGGATATAAGCCCAATAGAAACACTGCTGGATCAAAGGGTATGCACAATTTGATAATTTTTTGGGCATAATTCCAGATTGCTCTCCAGAATGGTTGGATTCGTTCACAACTCCACCAACAATGCATTAGTGTCCCAGTTTTCCCGCATCCCCTCCAACATTCATCATTACTTTTTCCTGTCACCTTAGCCAATCTGACAGGTGTGTAGTGGTATCTCAGAGTTGTCTTAATTTGCATTTCTCTGATCAATAATGATTTGGAACACTCTTTCATATGAGTGGTAATAGTTTCAATCTCATCCTCTGAAAATTGTCTGTTCATATCCTTTGACCATTTATCAATTGGAGAATGGCTTGATTTCTTATAAATTTGAGTCAGTTCTCTATATATTTTGGAAATGAGGCCTTTATCAGAACCTTTAACTGTGAAAATGTTTTCCCAGTTTGTTGCTTCCCTTCTAATCTTGTTTGCATTAGTTTTATTTGTACAAAGGCTTTTTAATTTGATGTAATCGAAATTTTCTATTCTGTGAACAGTAATGGTCTCTAGTTCATCTTTGGTCACAAATTTCTTTCTCCTCCACAAGTCTGAGAGATAAACTATTCTATGTTCCTCTAATTTATTTATAATCTCGTTCTTTATGCCTAGGTCATAGACCCATTTTGATCTTATCTTGGTATATGGTGTTAAGTGTGGGTCCATGCCTAATTTCTGCCATACTAATTTCCAATTATCCCAGCAGTTTTTATCAAATAATGAATTCTTTTCCCAGAAGTTAGGGGCTTTGGGTTTGTCAAACACTAGATTGCTATAATTGACTATTCTGTCTTGTGAGCCTAGCCTTTTCCACTGATCCACTAATCTATTTCTTAGCCAATACCAAATGGTTTTGATGACTGCTGCTTTATAATATAATTTTAGATCAGGTACAGCTAGGCCACCTTCATTTGATTTTTTTTTTCATTAATTCCCTTGAGATTCTCGACTTTTTATTGTTCCATATGAATTTTGTTGTTATTTTTTCTAGATCAATAAAATATTTTCTTGGAAGTCTGATTGGTATAGCACTAAATAAATAGATTAGTTTAGGGAGTATTGTCATCTTTATTATGTTCGCTCGGCCGATCCAAGAGCACTTAATATTTTTCCAATTATTTAAGTCTGACTTTATTTGTGTGGAGACTTTTTTATAATTTTGCTCATATAATTCCTGACTTTCCTTTGGTAGATAGATTCCCAAATATTTTATAGTAGCAACACTTATTCTGAATGGAATTTCTCTTTGTATCTCTTGCTGTTGGGTTTTGTTGGTGATGTATAAAAATGCTGAGGATTTATGGGGATTTATTTTGTAGCCAGCTACTTTGCTAAAATTATGAATTATTTCCAATAGCTTTTTGGTAGAATCTCTGGGGTTCTCTAGGTATACCATCATATCATCTGCAAAGAGTGATAGTTTGGTTTCCTCATTGCCTACTCTAATTCCTTTTATATCTTTCTCGACTCTTATTGCCGAGGCTAGTGTTTCTAATACGATATTAAATAATAATGGTGATAGTGGGCAACCTTGCTTCACTCCAGATCTTACTGGGAAAGGTTCCAGTTTTTCCCCATTGCATATGATGCTTACTGATGGTTTTAAATATATGCTCCTGACTATTTTAAGGAAAAGTCCATTTATTCCTATGCTCTCAAGTGTTTTTATTAGGAATGGATGTTGGATTTTATCAAATGCTTTTTCTGCATCTATTGAGATGATCATGTGGTTTTTGTTTGTTTGGTTATTGATATAGTCAATTATGTTAATAGTTTTCCTAATATTGAACCAGCCCTGCATTCCTGGTATAAATCCTACTTGGTCATAGTGTATTATCCTGGTGACAATTTTCTGTAATCTTTTTGCTAATATTTTATTTAAGATTTTAGCATCAATATTCATTAGGGAGATTGGTCTATAATTTTCTTTCTCTGTTTTCAGCCTACCTGGTTTAGGTATCAGTACCATATCTGTGTCATAAAAGGAGTTTGGTAGGACTCCTTCAATCCCTATTTTTTCAAATAGTTTATATAACACTGGAGTTAATTGTTCTTTAAATGTTTGGTAGAATTCACATGTAAATCCATCTGGTCCTGGGGATTTTTTCTTAGGGAGTTGATTGATAGTTTGTTCTATTTTTTTTCTGAGATGGGACTGTTTAGGATATTTACTTCTTCCTCTGTTAGTTTGGGCAAGCTGTATTTTTGGAGGTATTTTTCTATTTCATTTAAGTTGTCGAATTTATTGGCATAAAGTTGGACAAAGTAACTCCTAATTATTGCTCTAATTTCCTCTTCGTTAGTGGTGAGTTCTCCCTTTTCATTTTTAAGACTAACAATTTGATTTTCCTCTTTCCTTTTTTTAATCAGATTTACTAAGGGTTTGTCTATTTTGTTGGTTTTTTCATAGAACCAACTCTTAGTTTTATTAATCAATTCAATAGTTTTTTTACTTTCAATTTTATTGATCTCACCTTTTACTTTTAGAATTTCAAGTTTAGTGTTTGACTGGGGGTTTTTAATTTGTTCCTTTTCTAGCATTTTTAATTGCAAACCCAATTCATTGACCTTCTCTTTCTCTATTTTATACAAATAGGCCTCTAGAGATATGAAATTTCCCCTTATTACCGCTTTGGCTGCATCCCATACATTTTGGTATGATGTCTCATTATTATCGTTTTCTTGGGTGAAGTTATTAATTATGTCTATGATTTGCTGTTTCACCCAATCATTCTTTAGTATGAGATTATTTAGTTTCCAATTATTTTTTGGTCTACTTCCCCCTGCTTTTTTGTTGAATGTAATTTTCATTGCATCGTGGTCTGAAAAGGATGCATTTACTATTTCTGCCTTACTACATTTGAGTTTGAGGTTTTTATGTCCTAATATATGGTCAATCAAACAACTTATTATGAAAAATGTTCTCCAAATACAGAAAAAGAAATGCTGGAGCCTGAATATAGACTGAAGCATACTATTTTTCACTTTCTTTATTTGTGCATGTATGTGTATGTGTGCATGTTTATCATTCCCATGTGCAAATTGTCAATATGGTGAAAAACTGTTGGGATTTATTTACTTAACTGAATACTGTGAAAAAGAGAGGAGTTTTTGGTCTGTTTAAATTATAAAAAAGATTAAAAACTTAAAAAGGGATTTTGAAGTCTCCTTACAGCTAAAAGTTTTTCGTCTTATATTAGTATAGTACATTACCTCCTTTTGATCCTTGCTTGGAAATTAGGCAATAAAACATATAACATAGTATCATTTACTTCTTTTCCCTCTTTCAACTTGTGATAAAGGCAATGAAATGACAATCCTCCCCTCCCCCCATCTTGAAAAGCTATAATAAGAAGACCCTCTCAACATTCTCTTTATTCTTTACAATATTTTTAAAATTCATTTTTCTTTTCCCTTCAAGCAGTTTGATATAGATTACAGATGTACCATCATACAAAATATTTGCATATTAGCTATATTGCAAAAGAATATTCAAATAAAACTATTAGTTTAAAAAACAGGTTTAAAGAAATATGCGTTGATCTGTATTTGGATTCCATCAATTCTTTCTCTGGATGCAGAGATCATTTTTTCTTTGAAAATTCTTTGTATTGTGTCTTGTAACATTTGTTTTTCTGAGACTATCTGAAGTGTTTATAATTGATTATGGTTCAATATTGCTGTGCTTTTTTATTTTATTTAAAAAAATTTTTTTTAAATAATTATAACTTTTTATTGACAGAGCCCATGCCTGGGTAATTTTTTACAACATTATCCCTTGCACTTACGTCTGTTCTGACTTTTCCCCTCCCTCTGTCCACCCCCTCCCCCGGATGGCAAGCAGTCCTATACATGTTAAATATGTCACAGTATATCCTAGATACAATATATGTGTGCAGAACTGAACAGTTCTCTTGTTGCACAGCAAGAATTGGATTCAAAAGGTAAAAATAACCTGGGAAGAAGAACCAAAATGCAAACAGTTTACATTCATTTCCCAGTGTTCTTTTTTTGGGTGTAGCTGCTTCTGTCCCTTGTTGATCAATTGAAACTGAGTTAGATTTTCTCTTTATCAAAGAAATCCACTTCCATCAGAATATATCCTCATACAGTATCATTGTTGAAGTATATAATGATCTCCTGGTTCTGCTCATTTCACTTAGCATCAGTTCATATAAGTCTTTCCAAGCCTCTCTGTATTTATCCTGCTAGTCATTTCTTACAGAACAATAATATTCCATACCATTCATATAATCACAATTTACCTAACCATTCTCCAATTGATGGGCATCCAATCGTTTTCCAGTTTCTAGCCACTACAAACAGGGCTGCCACAAACATTTTGGCACATACAAGTCCCTTTCCCTTCTTTAGTATCTCTTTGGGGTATAAGCCCAGTAGTAGCACTGCTGGATCAAAGGGTATGCACACTTTGATAACTTTTTGGGCATCCAGATTGCTCTCCAGAATGGTTGGATTCATTCACAACTCCACCAGCAATGCATCAGTGTCCCAGTTCTCCCGCATCCCCTCCATCATTCGTCATTATTTTTTCCTGTCATCTTAGCCAATCTGATAGGTGTGTAGTGGTATCTCAGAGTTGTCTTAATTTGCATTTCTCTGATTAATAATGACTTGGAGCATCTTTTTATATGGTTAGAAATAGTTTCATGCTATGTTTTTTTTAAATTTATTACACTTTGAAATATTTTATTTGTAATTATTTTAAATGGAATTTCTCTTTTTGTCTTCCTGTTGGATTTTGTTAGTAATATATATAAATGCTGATTATTTATGTGAGTTTATTTTTGACTCTTTAACTTTGTGAAGTTCATCATTTTAACCAGATTTTTAGTTTATTCTATAAGTATATGATCATATTGTTTGCAAAGAGTTATAGTTTTGTTTACTAACTCCTTATTCTAATTCTTTAAATTTTGTTTTCTTCTTTTTTTCTGTACCTAGAGTTTCTAGAACAATATCGAGTAACAGGGGCTAAATTGGGCCTCCTTACTTCACCCTTGATCTTACTGGAGAAGATTCTAGTTTATCCCTATTACAGATAATACTTGCTGATGGTTTTAGAGAGATACTATTTATGATTTTAAGAAAAGTTACATTTACTCTTATGATTTTTCATGTTTTCAGTAGGAATGAGTGTTGTCCTTCTCAAAAGGTTTTAATGCATGTATTGAAATAATCATATGACTTTTATTGGTTAAGTAGCTGATATGGCCATTACTGTTGAGAGTCTCTCTAATATAGAATCAGCTCTGAAATCTTATTATATATTGCCCCATATATTGTGCTCTTTGTCATCTTTACTATAATCTCCTTACTGGTGTTTTATCTAAAAATCTTGCATTAGCAGTCACAAGGAAAATTGTTCTATGGATTTTTTTTCTGTTTCTGCTCTTCCTGGTTTAAGTATCAATGCTATATTTGTGATATAAATGAAATTTGGTAGAACTCATTCTTTGCTTAATTTTCTAAATAGTTTACTATAGAATTAGAATGAATTGTTCTTAAAATATTTGAAAAAAATCACTAATGAATGAAGCTGGTCTGAAGAACTGTTTCTTAGGAAGCTCAATGATTCCTTGTTCAATTAATTTTCTAAGATTGGGTTATTTAAGTATTCAATTTTTCTTTTGTGAATTAGGACATTTGTAATTTATTTTATTTATTTATTACTGAGGCAATTGGGGTTAAATGACTTGTCCAGGATCATACAGCTACGAGGTGTTAAGTATCTAAGATCAGATTTGAATTCAGGTCCTCCTTACTTCAAGACTGGTGCTCTAACAATTGTGCAATATAAATGCACCTGTATTTTTTTTTTAAAGTAGTTACCCATTTTATTTAGATTGGTATTTATTTGAGCAAATAGCTCTAAAGATTGTTATAATTTCTTCTGCATTGCTTATGAATTTACCCTATTCATTCTTGATCGTAGTGATTTGATTTTCTTTCTTTTTGTAAATCAAATAAGCCAATGGTATGAAAAATGAAAAATTACCCATGCATATGTTTTGTAAATAAAAAGGTATAATAAAAACAAAACAAAAAAGAATTATAATGCTATGCCATTTGGCACATCAATTTGTAATATTGATATTACTTCCATTTTCTAGGTGTTATTTTGGCAAAAATGATTACTAGCTTATCTCTTTTGATGATTTTACTTTTAGAAAAGTTATTTTCATCAGTGAAACTTGAATCTCTTTTAATATTTTGTCATTTCTGCTTTTCAAGTCATTCAAGTCTTTGCACTTCTCTGACCAAGCAATTTATTAATTGATTGATTGATCTCTCGATTTACTATTTGACTTTTACATTATGAGGTCCACAATATCTCCCTTCCTCCCGAACCAATATTACAAATTACAAAGATTTGATAAAGATAAATATTGAATTGTAGAATATGCATTTCTATAGCATTTTCCTTCATAAACCTTTCATAGTTGATATAAGTGATCATATTACTCAGAATAGTTTATTCATCCATACTTATTCTTTAAATAAGGTTATTACTGTATGCAGCATTATCTTACTTCTACATATTTCCCTCTTCCTAATTTCAGGCAAGTCTTTTCATGTTTTCCTAAAATCATATTGTTCATCATTTCTTGTAGCACAGATGTATTTCATTATAATCATTTACCACAATGTTTTCAGCCATTCTATAATTAATAGAATTCCCTCAATGTTCAATTCTTTGCCAAAACAAAGAAAGCTGCTATAAATATTTTGAAACATGGAGGTACTTTTTGCCTTTCTTGATTATTTTGGAAACACCACTATGATGTTATTGTGGAGAAATGAAAGACACATTTTTACAATTCTTTAAGTATAATTCTAAATTATTCTAAAAAGTAATGAATCAGTTCAGATTTCCATCAACATTATATTAGTATCCCATTTTTCAACATCCCCTCCAGCATTTTTAATCCTTTTCTTCAATTATTTTAGCAAAACTGATAGGTGCATCAATTTAATAGTATCTTATAGTTGTTTTAATTTACAATTCTCTAATCAATAACCATTTAGAGCATTATTTTTTGACTATATAGCTTTGAATCCTTTTTTACAAAAACTGTCTATTTTCATTTAATTATGGACATAGTTCTTTATATAAATTGAGAAATGACTCATATTCTTATACATTTGACAGAATTCTCTATATGTTTGAGATAGAAGAGCTTCATTAAAAAAAACTATAAAAAGTTTCCCTATTTTTTTGCTTTCTCTCTAATCTTACCTACATTGAATTTGTTTTTTACAAAATCTTTTTTATTTTTTACAATAGCCTTTTATTTTCAAAATACATGCAAAGATAGTTTTCAACATTCACCCTTGCAAAACCTTTTGTTCCAAATTTTTCCCTTCCTTTACTCCTCTTCCCTAGATATCAATATTTGTTAAATACTTGCAATTGTTCTATACATATTTCCATATCTATTATGCTGCACAAGAAGAAACAGATCAAAAAAGAAAAAAATCAATAAAAAAAAAGATGAAAATATTATGTTGTGATCCACATTCAGTCTCTATAGTCCCCTTTCTAAATGCAGATGGCTCTCTCCATCAAGAGCCTATTGGAATTGTCCTGAATCATCTCATTGTGGAAAAGAGCCATGTCCATCAAAGATGATTATCATATAATCTTCTTGTTGTTTTGTACAAAGTTCTCTTGGTTCTATTCACTTCATTTAGTATCAATTCATATAAGTCTCTCTAGGCCTTTCTGAAGCCATCCTGATGATCATTTCTTATAGAAAAATAATATTCTATAACATACATATATGATAACTTATTCAATCTGTTTTTAACTAATGGGCATCCACTCAGTTTCCAGCTCCTTTCCATTACAAAATGACTGCTACAAACATTTTTGCATATGTGGGTGTGGGTCCTTTTCCCTTTTTTATGATTTTTTTTTTGGACATAAACTCAGTAGCAATTTTGCTAAAGTTGTGAAATGTTTCTAGAAGTTTTTTAGTTGATTACTTATGATGCAAGGAAGTATATGATGCAAAGAATTATAATTTGGTTTCCTTATTAAATATACTAATTTCTTTTTTCTCTTATTGCTAAAGCTAATATGTCTAATAAAATATTTAATAATAATGGTGATAATAGGCAACCATATTTCACTCCTGATCTTTTTGGATAATAGGCAACCATATTTTACTCCTGATCTTTTGGGGAATGTTTCTAGTTTATCCCATTACATATGATGCTTGCCGGTGGTTTTAGATAGATGCTGCAGATCATTTTAAGGAAAACTCCATTTATTCTTAAATTCTCTAGTGTTTTAATAGAATTCAGTATTGGATTTTGTTAAATGCTTTTTCTGTATTTATTGATATAATTCTATGATTTCTGTTAGTTTGGTTAGTGATACAGTTTTGATGACTGTTGCTTTACAATATAGTTTTAGGTCTGGTACTGCTAAGTTATCATTCTTTGGATTTTTTTCCCCCTTAACTCCCTTGATACTGTTGACCTTTTGTTCTTCCAGATGAATTTTGTTATGATTTTTTTCTAGTTGCATAAAATATTTTTTGACTGTTTGATTGGTGTAGCACTGAACAAGTAGATTAATTTAGGCACAATTGTAATTGTTATATTAGCTTGGCCTGTCCATGAGCAATTGATATTTTCCCAGTTGTTTAGATCTGCCTTTAATTGTTCAAGAAGTGTTTTCTAATTGTATTCATATTGTTCTTTGGTTATTCTTGGCAGGTAGACACCCAAATATTTTATTTTGTCTATAGTTATTTTAAATGGAATTTATCTTTTTTATTTCTTGGTGATAGGTTTTGTCAGTAATATATAGAAATGCTGATGATTTGTGTGAGTTCATTTTAATGGAGTGATTAAACTCCAACTTAATGATTAAATTATTTCCTCAGAGTTTAAACTGATGACATCACACTTCAAAAACCGCTCATCCTTCTCTCTTCTTTCCTTTAAGAAATAGGGCTTTTGTGTCTTTTCATGTTATCTAATTTGTCCCATTATATCTCCCCTTTCTTCTTTTTTCAGTACACACTATTTTCCAGTCCTTAATGACTTTTTACTTGATATCATCACATCAGATTCCATTCACAACCACCTCTTTCATCCATGTGATGCTCCCCCTCTGCTATGTGACAGATATAGTTCTCAAGAGTTAAGATATCATTTCCCCATCTATAGATATAAACAGATTAACCTTTAAATAATATATATGTGTATGTATGTATATATATATACACACATAAATATATATATTTCTCTTTACCTTTCTATGAGTCCTGTGTTTGTAGATTAAATTTTCTGTTTAGTTCTTTTTTTTAATAGAAATGATTGAAAGTCTCTTACTTCATTGAAGATTCATCACCTCACCTGAAATATGATGCTGGTTCTTCTTGGATAATTAACTCTTGGTAACTCTAGAGTCTTTGCCTTCTACAATATAATATTCCAGGATCTCTGATCCTTTATTTTAGAAACTGCCAGATCCTGGGTAATCCTGATTGTTGTTCCTTGATATTTGAATTACTTTCGTATGGTAGTTTGCAGTATATTTGTCTTGAAATTGTAGTTTTGGAGTTTTGCAAGATCTTCCTTGGAGTTTTCCTTGGAGATCTCTTTGCAAAAGTGATCAGTTAATTCTTTCACTGACTATTCCCCCCTCTGTTTCTAGAATAACAGTACAGTTTTCCTTGATGATGTCTTGAAGCATGCTATCCTGGCTCTTTTTTTTTTTTTTTTTTTTTTTGATCATGGTCTTCAAGTAGACCAATGATTTTTAAATTGTCTCTTCTGTATCTATTTTCTACATTGGTTGTTTTTCCAATAAGATGTTTTACATTTTCTTCCATTTTTTCATTCTTTTTAGTTTAACTGATTCTTGATGTCTCATATAGACATTAGCTTTTATTTGCCCTATTCTAGTTTTTAATGTGTGATTTTCTTCAGTTAGTATTTGTTCTGATTAATTCTATTTTTACTCTGCTCCTGGAGCAAAGGGAACACTCTCCATTCCTTCCTGTGCAGCTCTGAGCCTTGGTTTGGCAACTTTATTGCTCTTTCAAGAAAATAGCCTGGTTTCCCAGAATTTATTTTCTGAGGTTTCAGAAGCAAAGGAAAAAGAGTTTCCTTTTCACCTTAGTGAAACTGACCTTTCTTGAAGTTTTTCCAATTTATCTTGAGCTAGAGAATGGTTTCATTCTATCAGACTCTGTTTAGAGGCTTGATTTTATGTGGTTTTCAAGAGAAATTAGAATAGCTCAAGTAACTTCCTGGCTTTACTGTACTATTTTGGCTCTCTAGGTCATTGTTATCTTCTGAGTTTCTGCCTTGATTTTTCCTATCACCATTGTAGCATAGTATATGCTCAGATTCATTTTTATACTTTGTTTCTTCATTTTTCTAGCCTCTTTCTTGATATATTTAAGCTCTGCATACATCTGGTTGAAGAAGGTGAAACTGCTGTTTTGTAGAGTTTTTTTCATGCTGTTATTTTCATGGACACTTCAGGGGGGCTTTAAGGATTTTTTTTAAGCTTTCCAAAGTTGTGTAATGGGAGGTAAAGTTATGCCCAATACTCTTCTATTCCACCCTTTGGACTTTGCCCAAAAATAATTTTTGCTTTCTAGAAGCTACAAGTAATCTTCTTTTCCCTGAAATTGTAATCTGAAAATGAGCCATGTAATCACCTATAAGTTCCTGGTCCTGTACTCAGTATTGGGATCCCTTGCAGTAATTTTCTGACCAGTTTTCCAATTCCCTGAGTTTTTATGACAAGAGTGCACCCAAAATTGTATTACTAACATTGCAATTATATCCAGGGCCTATATCTAGTCTTTCCATTGTCTGTGGTGCAGTCCATTCTTCACTCAAGCCTCATATATCTTTCATTTTGACTTTCTGAGTTGTCTTGGATTGTAGCAAACTTCACTCAATTTTTGTTGATTATATGACACAAGAATTCAGTGTGATGTGTTATTTTAGTACTACTTAAAGGGAAATGTTGGAGGAACTTGGCTCTCTCTAATATCTCATTTTTCCCAACCCTCATGAATTCTGCTTCTTATAATGAAATTGATTGTCCAAACTTAAACAACAAGTTGCCATTTGGGAATTTCTTATATCTGTGCTTTAAAATTTTGGTATATTGTGGTATATTGAAATAAATGAAGTTTAGAGTATAATGGAAGATCATTTTCCTTTTTGTGTGCCATTTTAGGTTGGTTTATAAAAACAGAATCTTAATAGAAAAAGATACAAATTATATATTTTGGAGATTTGCCATTGAATCCCAGAGAAAATTGGATAAAAGTAAAGGTATTTCATCATTCTGGGAAAATTAATAAATTTTATGCAATTCCAACATTACCCTTTATATGTGACTGGTTTTCCTTGGCTAAATGTTGGGATCACAGTACTCTTTATGGCCCCATCTCTACATTACAGGTGAGTAAAATTTCTACTTAGCTATCTTTGAATTTCAGGATTCAATCAATCTTCTGTATTTCATTTTATCAAGTAAGACTTGGTCAACTTGATTTTTAACACTGTTAACAATATGAGATGGAGATCATAGACAGTGGGATATGGAATAGGCCAATTTAGAAAGAAAACATGGTGTGTTGTATTTATTACTTTAGTATATTCTAAAGTGAAAAAACCCTGATGCCACAAATTATTGGGAATTGGGCAGGAGGTAACCAAGTTAGGAAGGGAAATTGTCAAGAAAAAATATGATATTCCGATCTTTGCAATGTTGTTCACATCTGACTTGTGTCTTGACTAGTGTGAAGGAACAGAAAATAAGTTTAATGTCTCAGTGACTTTTAATTGTGCCACTTACACCAGGAGAGTGTCCAGCCCTTCCTGGTTTTTCTCAATGCATTCTTCACATCTTTGTTCCTCAAACTATAAATCCAAGGATTTAGCATGGGAATAACTGTGGTGTAGATCACTGAGGACACTTTCTGTTGAGTGATGTTGCTGGTTGAAGCAGGCTGGCAGTACATAAAAATAATGGAACCATACAGGACAGCCACAGATGCCAAGTGGGATGCACAGGTACTGAAAGCTTTGGACCTGCCTTTGGAAGAATGGATCCTAAGGATGCTGGAGAGGATAAAAGCATAAGAGATCAAGATGGGTAGAGTGGTTATTAATGAGTTAACCACAACCAGAAGCATCACCAACAGCTCATTGATATAGGTGCTAGAGCAGGAAAGCTTCAAAAGGGGAGGAACATCACAAAAATAATGACTAATTACATTGTTTCCACAGAAGGACCGTTTGGTTAGAGCACTTGTATGAGTCATGGCTCCAAAGACCCCCATAATATATACTCCTACCACTAGCAAGAAGCAAGTATTCTGAGACATGGTTGTGGTATAGATCAGGGGGCTACAGATGGCAACATAACGATCATAGGCCATAGCTGTCAGCATGAAGCAATCAGCAATACAAAAAGTACAGAAGAAAAAGAACTGGGTTAAGCACCCTGAGTAGGAGATGATGTTCTTCTCTGATACAAAGTTCACCAACATTTTGGGGGTAATGACAGAGGAGAAACAGAAGTCAATAAAAGACAAGTTACTGAGAAAATAGTACATGGGAGTATGAAGTTGAGAACTTATCCTAATAAGTAAAAGTAAGCCCAAATTCCCTATCATGGAGACAATGTATATTTGTAGGAAGAGTAAGAAGAGGGGGATCTGGAGTTCTGGCTGGTCTGTTAATCCCATAAGGAGAAATTCTGTCACTGTGGAATGATTCCCTATATCCATGTCTTCTGAAATTTGAGTTGGGAATCTGTGGAGATGAAAGAAAAGAATACTATTAAACAAATATTTGCCCATGTCTGTTGACCTATGATATTACAAAAATATAATAACTTCTTGTACTTCTTATGACCCTCAAAAGTCATAAGCTATAAATAAAAAATTAGATTATAAATTTGAGGGAGTTTTTGATATTCCATTTTATCACATAAATTTTGTTTACTCCCAAAACAAACATTTTGATGGAATAAAGCAAGAACTGCATCTAATTAAGGCATTTTAGAACAAGATGATGATAAAACAAGATAATGAATATTACATAAAGTAAGCTTTTTTCTGAAGAACAGAGAAATCGAAATGTTATCAAAACAAAAAGGAAAATCAAAAAATTACTCAAACAGAATTATTCATAAATAGTGATGAAAATTATGACAGATCTAAGAGAAAGATGGAGAAAAATTAATAGTTATTGGAGTTCCAGAAAACTGTGAGAAAAATCTATCTTTTACATTTCAAGAAACCTAAAAGTATATTTTGTATAAAATCAAAATGGTGTAATAACTTAAACATATTACATAAAATGTCAGTGGAGAAACCAAAATATTATTCTTCAAGACACAAAAGTAACAAGTTAACTATATTATAGCACTAAAGATCAAAGGTATCATAAATATGACTACTGAAAAAAATATATAAAAAGACATAAAATTTTGCAAAGTGAAGAGAGAATACACATGCACATACAATACAATGATTACAAAGTTTTTGCAAAGAACAACAATTGAAATTGAATGATGTGTAACTCTAATGACCAAGTCCAGTCCCAATAATGAAACATGAAAAAATACCTCTTTGCCTTCTTTGAATAAGCAGAAACTATTGGTGTGCATCACTGCTAGGTTTTTTACATTATTGTTTTAATGAATTCTCCCTTTCTCTCTCTTTCTTCTCTATCATTCACTGGAAAAGTTTTTGTTTTTATGCAAGCAAAACCAATGCAGCTAAGGTTAGAAGGGAAGCAGAAAACTAAGGAAAAAATTTATATCTAGTGTTTAGATAAAGACTTCATTTTAAAAATATATAGAGAATTGACTCATTTATAAGAATACAATAGATAAATGGTCAAAGGATATGAACAGACAATTTTCAGATGAAGAAAGTAAAACCCTTTCTAGTCAAATGGGAAAATGTTCTAATTTACTGTTGATTAGAGATGCTACTGAAGATAATTATGAGGTACCACTTCATACTTCTCAGAATGACTAAGAGGACAGAAAAAGATAAGGATAAATGTTGGAGGAGATGTGGGAAAACTGGGACACTACTACATTGCTGGTGGAGTTGTGAACTGATCCAACCATTCTGAAGAGCAATTTGGAACTGCCCAAAGAATTATATAACTGTGAATACCCTTTGATCCAGCATTGCCACTAATGCCTCTGTATCCCAAAGACATCATAAAAAAGGTTAAGGACTCCTAGTGCAAAAATGTTTGTAGCAGCCCTTTTTCTACTGGTAAGAAACTGGAAACTGAATGGATGCCCATCAGTTGAGAAATGGTTGAATAAATTATAGTATATGAATGTAATGGAAAATTATTGTTCTCTAAGAAATGATGAGCAGGCTGATTTTAGAAAAGTCTGGAAAGACGTACATGAACCAATGCTAAGTGAAGTGAATTGAACTAAGAGAACAATATACATAGTACCAAGATTAATTTATAATCAATTGTGATGGACTTGGATCTTTTCAGCAATGAGATGATTCAAGCCAATTCCAGTAGACTTGTGATGGAAAGAGATATCTGCATCCAGAGAAAGAGAACTGTGAAGAGTGAATTTGGATCAAAACAGTATTTTTACCTTTTTTGTTGTTTCCCTGAAGTTTTTTTTTTTTCCTTTTTGCTTTCTCATGTTTTTTTTTTTCTTTTGATCTGATTTTTCTCATGCAACATGACAAATGTAGAAATATGTTTATAAGAATTGCATACGTTTAACCAATATTAGATTAATTGCTGTCTAGGGGAAAGTGGGGGAGAAGGGAGAAAAAATTGGAACACAAGGTTTTGCAAGAGTGAATGTTGAAAACTATTTTTGCTTATATTTTGAAAAATAAAAAAAAACATTAAAAAAGGAATAGCTCTTGCAAATTGTAGATGATGTGGAAATATTATTTTCACCAAAAGATAAAGGCATAGTTTCCCAAAAGTGGACAAATCCATTTCATGATATTTTTGCAGGGAAAAAAATGTGAATAACTGAAAAAACAGTAATTAAATATTTTTAAAGTTCTCTTTCCTACCCCCACTTCTGGGAGATTTACATCTGTGAAGTTGTAGCTATAGAGAATTTACAGAGGCTTCCTTTGAGAAAATAAATAAGCAACTAATTTAGATAAAATACACTGAATTAATCAATCAATCAACAAGTTATTATTAAGTATCTATACTCTGTTTTCTAGTAGGTGGGAATAAAAATATCTAGAATGAAAGGATCCCATCCTTGATGTCATATGCTTCTCAAAATTATTGAGAAAAAAAATCTGCTATCTCAAAAAGGCCAAGGGCAGAGTATCTAGATTCAAATCCTAATCCTGCTACTTAGTACTTGAGTGACTGCATGATTAAGTAACCTCTGAGGGTTTCAGTTTTCTCATTTTTAAAAACAAAGCTAGACTAAATTAACTTTAAATTTCTTTTAAGCTCTGAATCTGTGGTATAAAAGGCCAATGAAATAAAAACTTAAAAATTTGTTATTTATAAAGCTATCCTTTAATTCTAATTACTTCTGATAGGAAAAGACTTCTAACACATTAGCACCTTTAATCCAGCAATGCCACTATTAGGTCTATTTCATAAGGTGATTAGAGAAATAGGAAAAGTCCTCTATGTTCTAAAATATTTATAGCAGCTCCTTTTGTCACAGAAAAGAACTGGTAATTAAAGAGATATACATCCACTGGGGAATAATTTTTTAAAAAGTTGTAGTATATGATTATGATGGAATTCTGCTCTCCTGTAAGAAAAGAAGAGCACAATGATTTTAGAAAAACATAAAAAGACTTGCATGAAATAATAAAGAGTGAAATGAGCAAAATCATTTCACCAGCCTCAATATTATTCAAAGAATAATTGTGAATGACCAAGATATTCTGTATATTTTGACAAAAGTCCAATGAAAAAAGATGCCATTCAATCTAGAGAAAGAACTGAAACATAGAAGTATGTTAAGAATGGTTTAAATAAACAAATATGCATGTGTGCATGCCTGTATGTATTATATATGTGTTTGTATGTGTGAATCCATTATGTTGTCAAGTCCTTTATTTTTATAACATTTCCCACATATGCTCTTTAGTTGTTCTGCATGCCACAAGTTACTTCCTCTTAGACCATCCTCCATCCAGTTCTCAAAGTGATTTTTCTAAAATAAAGGTCTGAGCATATCACTCAGCCCTATTCAATAAACTCCAGTTTATGTTTATGCATGTGACATGTGTGCACGTGTTTATGTATATGAAATATTGGCTTTTTTCTAATGTGAGATGAGGAGAAAGAAAAGGAGACAGGTCAGAACATATAACATTATAACATATATGTGTGTGTATACACACACAAACACACAAAAGAGGATAAGAAGCAATTAAGAAAAAACAGCCAGAATTAATAGGCAATATTTTAGGAATAAGTTTATTGTATACATTGAGGAAAAGCTCCAATAATAATTAATGCTTGGATGACTTTCACCTTTCAAGAATCATCAGACCTGTGAAATTTAAAGAGTTAAAATGCATATTGCTAGCTGATGGTAGGAGATTTGAGATGATTGTGCCTGAGAAGAGTATAATAATTAATGATATTTAATGATATGTGGGCCCCTAACTTTCTGGGTGGGGTATTCTATTATTTCCTTTAATGATTTCTGGAAGCAGCAGTAAAGGAATACAATTGGCAGGATTGGGTCTGGAGGAAAGACTGTTGATCTGAGAATAGATGCTAGGATAGGAATGCCAGGTTTAAGATTATATCAGGATAAATTCTCTTTCTGTGTCCCTGCTCTACCTCCTTTGTATATGTTGATGGTTCCAGTTAGATTGTAAGCTCCTTAGAGGCAGGGAATATTTTATTTTTTATTTCATATTCTTAGTGCATTGTATCTTTTAAACACAATGCCTAATATGTTTGATTTATCCCTTTAATCACTCATCTGAAATTCTAGATCTTACTGACTATGATCAATTAAAATAGAAAAAGACATATGATGTTATATCTGCCATGTGAAAGCCAAGAATGTGTTCCTGAGTCCAGTTTGTGGCAAGAAAAAAAAGGCAGGCACTGACAGGGAACATAGAGAAGTATATCTGTTGGCAATCCAGGAACATGTGAGCCAGAGCAAAGTGTGAATATTGTAAACTTTTGTTTTGTTCTTCTATTGGTTTAAAGCCTTCACAGCAACACTCAAGTCTGGACAGCAACAAAATAAACATCAACATGAATAGCTGAAATTTTGTTACTAAAATTTGGGTATTTTAAAAAACTAACATTGTAAAATGTCCTTCATTATGCTATTTACATATTTCTCATTACATTCCAAATATGGATGAAAAAGAAGATGCAAGAAAAAAACAAGAAGGACCACTCTTTCTTTCCATCATCTAAGCATATACTACACAAAAGGTTTGCAAAAGAAATTTGATTCTAGTCCAATCTTATTAAGTTAGTTAAAGCAAATCATCAGTGTGTCTTAGGCTTCCTTAAGTCTCCTTGGTTGACAACTACTTTTTAGTTCAAAGATATGAAATTTGGTTACTCACCTTACTTCTGTCAGGATTAGAAGACTCAAAGGAGTAATGATGATTTCTCACAATTTCTTATTATGTGAGAAAAATTCATAATTTTTTATTGCTTTAGCAATGGTCAAATACAGGATTTTGATGATAATAAAATTGTGCATAATTTTAAGACCATAATAAGGAAAAAAAAAGTCTCTGCTCATCAGTTCAAGATCTACCAGGCTCAAGCAAAAAAAAAAAAAAAAATCAAACCCTTTCTCTTAGCTGCTTAGTCTAAATAAGAGAGGATTTTTATTTGTCTTACTATTTCAGGGAAAATTTGCCTAGGGAAATGAATGAGAAAATGCTTCTTCAGTATTTCTTCACTCCAGAGGTTGGTGTCCCTGGGGAAAAAACAATTGCATGCATTATTTTTGTCTCTAAATAATGACATTCCCATTAGTATTTCTAGTCATTAGAGAACAGAACTCCTCTCCTGGTAAGGGGAGAAGAACTCAAGCTTATAAGTGATAGTGAATTTGTAGACTGGAGTCAGCAAAAAAAAATCTCCTCAGATTATTATGACATGTTCCCTTAGCTCACTGCTCTCCTACATATATTTGAAGACTTTTTTATGCAGAACATACAATCTCCTGTCCATAAATTCTCTTCACTTTTTGCTTCACAATTGTATCTAATTGTTTGGATTACAAAAACCTTCAAATAGCATGACATTTCCTTTTAGATAAAGTTGCTCTTCAATTAACTACAATTCAGAAAGTATTTATTAAAAGTTTAATATGTATCAAGGCACTGGGGATTTAAAGAAGGTGTAATAAGCATTTGAATAATAACCACGTATATCAGGCAATGTGTTATACACATTTAACCAATATAATATCATTTGATTTTCACAACAAATCTGGGAGGTAGTGCTGTTATTATTCATATTTTATAGTTGAAAAAACTGAGGTAAGTAGAGGCTAAATGACTTGTGGAGATCAAACAGTTAATTAGTGAATTAGCCCAAATTTTAACTCAAGTCTCCCTGATTCTAAACCCAGAACTCTATGTATTGTGCTACTAGCTGTATGCATTAAAAAAAAAAAAGTAGGCACTGTCTTCAATGACTTTACTTTCTACTCAGGAAAAAGTATGTGGTGACAGGTAAATTTAAAAATAAAAACAAAGCCAAAGACAAGAAGAAAGAAAGAAAGATATATAGAACACATTATGACTGTGTGTCATTCAATTGAATCCAACAAGCATATATTAAAGACTTAATGTATATGATTTCACTATTAAATACTATGATGGGAATCAATTTTTAGTTCCATTTGACTTGTCAAATACTGCCTATTAAAAGTAGAAGCATAGTAAAAATGGTCTTTAGGTTGTTAAGAATAATCAAGTAAATTACTTAAAACAATTGTCAAAATCAAAGAACTTGGAATAGTTCCTAAAGGTGATTTTCTTTATTTTTCCAATTTGAAATCAAAATAGTCATTACCATGATCTGTCAATGAGAGCAAAACCTTGAAATAATTTCAATTACAAGATGCAAGTACTATAGTAGTACAACAGAATACAAGTACAGGGCAGAGCCAATATGGCAGAGAGTAGAGAAGTCTTTGCCTGAGCTCTTTCTGGTTTTCCTCAGAATCAGTCCCAGATTAAGCCTCCAAATGGATTTGGAGAGAACCCATAAATATTTGGAATTTAACAAATATCCAGCAGACGATATCTTGAAAGGACTTCATGAAGGATCAGACTCAATAAGGCAGGGGGAAATAGGGTCCAGTGCAGGCCCAACACAAGGAGACCCAGGTTGGAGATGTTCCAGCTTGCACAAATTCCGATAGGAGGCTCTTAGCCAAAATAAAGCAGGGTTGGCTGCTCTGTCCTGCTTCAGAAGAAGCCAGTGGTTCAGCAGGTTAGTTGATGCAATACAAAGGAAAACAGTGGACCCCCAAAGCCCAGCATAACAAGTAAGACTTGGCCATGCCTCTTTGGCACAAAAAGGAAGCCAATAACATGACCCTGGGGCAAAATAAAACCCATGTGGCCTATAGAAGAAGCTTGAAATAATCTCCCCTTTGCCCTAAGAGCAGAACTCAACCTTTAAATATGAGGGAAAAAAAAGCAAAAAGAGCACTGATAATAGATAGCTATTGTGAAGACAGGGAAGAACAGACTTCAAACTCTGAGGGCACTAAAGGCAAAACCTCTACAGATGAAGCTTCAAAGGGTGATATGAATCTCCAACTCAAAAGGATCTCTTGGAAGAATTCAAAAAGGATCTTAAAAGAAAATTAGAAGAAAAATGGGGAAAAGAAATGAGAATTGTGGAAAAAGGAACACAGAAATTGTCTCAAGAAAACAACTCCTTAAGAATACAATTAGCAAAATGGGAAAAAAAATACTGAAAAAAATCACTTAAAAATAGATTTGACAAATTGGAAAAAGAAAACAACTCCTTAAAAAATAGAAATGGTAAAATGAAAAAAACTGACTTAAAAATTCAAGTGGCCAAATGCAAAAGGAAGTAAAAAAGCTAACTGAAGAAAATAATTCACTGAAAATTAGAATTTAACAAATGAAAGTAAATAACTCAATGAGATATCAAGATTTGGTCAAATAAAACCAAAAAAGAAAATGGAAAATTTTGAAGAAAATGTAAAATACCTCATTGGAAAAACAACAATTCTGGAAAAATAGATCCAGGAGAGACAATCAAAGAATTAGTGGACTAATGAACTGTCCATTAGTGGACTGATGAAAAAAGAGCCTGTACTATAATAGGTTTCAAGAAATCATCAAAGAAAGCTGTTCTGATATCATAGAACTAGAAAATAAAATAGTTCTTGAAAGAATCCATTGATCACCTCCTGAAAGAAACCCAAAATAAAAGCTCCAAGTCAAAGCTAAATTATAGAATTATCAGATCAAGGAGAAAATTCTGCAAGCAGCCAGAAAGAAACAATACAAATATCAAGGAGCCATAATCAGGATTATCCAGGACTTAGAAGCTTCCACTTTAAAGGACTGAAGAGTCCAAAATATAATATTTTGGAGGGCAAAGGAGCTGGACTGCAGCCAAGAATCAACTACCCAGGAAAACCAAGCATTTTCTTTCTGGGGAAAAAAGATGGACTTCAATGAAATAGGGGATTTTCAATTATTTTTGATGAAAAGACCAGAGCTAAACAGAAAATTTGATCTTCAAATACAGAACTCGGAAGGAGCATAAGAAGATAAAAAAGGGAAGGAAAAAAAATATGCTCTTTAAAGGATAAAATATTTATATCCCTATATGGGAAGATGATGTGTGCAACTTTTAAGAACTGTATATTTGTTAGGGACATACTTAGAAAGTGTAGGTATAGTTTGAATACATTGTGATGATATAAAAAAGAAACTAGAGGTAGAAAAGAAATTGTACTGAAAGTATAGGAAAGGGGAGGTAAAATGAGGTAAATTACATTACATAAAAAGGTGAAAAAGACTTATTACCTTGAAGTAAAGAAGGGAGGAGGGTGAGCTTTGATTGAACCTTGATCTCATCAGATTTAGCTCAAAGAGGGAATATCATAAACATTTAGTTTGATATATAAACCTGTCTTACCCTATACAGAAGTAGGAGGGGAAAGGGGAAAGAAAAGGGGGAAGTTAATAGAAAGAAGAACAGAAGTAGAAGGGGAAAGGGATAACAAAGGGGAAAGGCTGAAAAAATGGAGAGCAGATTGAGGGAGGTAGTGATCCCAAGCAAAACATTGGTAACGAGAGAGAGGGGGAAAGGAGAGAGATAAGCATAACTTGGGAAAAATAAGATAGAGAGGAACACATTGTTAATTACTTTAACTGTGCATGTGAATGGGATGAAATCTCCCATAAAATGAAAGTGGATAACAGACTGGATTAAAAGCCAGACTCTTATAACATGTTGTTTACAAGAAATGCATTTGAAGCAGAGAGATATATACAGAGTAAAGGTGAAAGATTGGAGCAGCGTCTATTATGCTTCAGCTGGAAAAAAAAAAAAAAAGCAGGGGTAATAATCCTGATCTCAGATTGAGAAAAAACAAAAATAAATGTAATTAAAAGAGAAAAGGAAGGAAATGACATCTTGTTAAATGTTACCATAGATCATGAAGTCATATCAATACTAAATATATATGTTCCAAATGGTATAGCATTCAAATTCTTACCTAAGTTAAGAGAGTTGGAAGAAAAAATTGACAGCAAAACTGTACTGGGGGGGGGGGATCTCAACCTCACTCTATCAGAACTAGATAAATTGAAACACAAAATAAACAAGAAAGAAATTAAGGAGATATAGAATTTTAGAAAAGTTAGGCATGATAGATCTTTGGAGAAAATTGAATGGGGAGAGAAAAGCATATACTTTCTTCCCAGTGGTACATGGAAACTGCACAAAAATTGACCATGTATTAGGGTATTAAAAATCTCAAAATCAAATGCAGAAAGGCAGAAATAGTAAATGAATCTTTTTAAGATTATGGTGCAATAAAATCACATGTAATAAAGAGGCAGGGAAAAATAAACCAAAAATTAATTGAAAACTAAATAATCTAATCCTGAAGAATGAGTGGGTGAAGCAACAAATCATAGAAACAATTGACAATTTCATCAAAGAGAATGACAATAATGAGACAACATACCAAAATTTATGGGATGCAACCAAGGCAGTTCTTAGGGAAACTTTTATATCTCTAGATTCTTACTTGAACAAAGAAAAAGAAGATCAATAAATTGGGTATGCCCCTAAACACCTAGAAAAAGAACAAATTAAAAACCCCAACTAAGTACTGAATTTGAAAATTTGAAAATAAAAAGAATGATTAATAAAGTTGAAAGTAAGAAAACTATTGGTTTGTAAACAAAACTAAGAGTTGGTTTCATGAAAAAACCAACAAAATGAATTAACCATTAGTTCATTTGATTAGAATAAGAAAAAAAGAAAATCAAATTGCCAGTGTCAAAAATGAAAAGGGTCACTACCAATGGAGAAAAAATTAAAGCAATAATTAGGAGCTATTTTATCCAACTATATGCCAATTAATCTGATAATATAAGTGAAATGGATGAATACTTATACAAATATAGATTGCTCAGGTTAACAGAGGAGGAAATAAATTACTTAAAGAGTACTCATTTTAGAAAAAAAAATGAACAAGCTATAAATGAATTCCCTAAGAAAAAATTTCCAGGACCAGATGGATTTACAAGTGAATTCTACTAAACAACATCAGCATAATTGACCATATTATATGATTACATCAAGAGATGAGGGAAAAAAAGCATGTGACAAATTCCAACATCCATTACAATTAAAAACACTAGAGAGCATAGGAATAAATGGAGATTTCCTTAAAATGTTAAGCAGCATCTATCTAAAACCAAAAAGCAAACATTACATGAATGGGGATTAGCTAGAGATATTTCCAAAAAGATTAGGGATGGAACAAGAATACCTGTTATCAACACTATTATTCAATATTATACCAGAAATATTGGCTTTGGCATTAAGAAAAAAAAAGAAATAGAAGAAATTAGAGTAGTGTCTGAGGCAATAAAACTATCACCCTTTGTACTTGATTTATAGAGAATTCTAGAGAATCAACTTGAAAACTACTTCAAACAATGAACAACTTTAGCAAAGTTGCAGAAAATAAACCCACAAAAATCAGCATTTTTATAGGTTACCAACAAAACCCAGCAGTAAGAGATAAAAAGAGAAATTCCATTTAAAATAACTAAAAAAATAAAATATTTGGGTGTCTGACAAAACAAAACTAGGAATTATATGAACACAATTACAAATAATAATGGTGATAGTGGGCAACCTTGCTTCACTCCAGATCTTACTGGGAAAGGTTCCAGTTTTTCCCCATTGCATATGATGCTTACTGATGGTTTTAAATATATGCTCCTGACTATTTTAAGGAAAAGTCCATTTATTCCTATGCTCTCAAGTGTTTTTATTAGGAATGGATGTTGGATTTTATCAAATGCTTTTTCTGCATCTATTGAGATGATCATATGGTTTTTGTTTGCTTGGTTATTGATATAGTCAATTATGCTAATAGTTTTCCTAATATTGAACCAGCCCTGCATTCCTGGTATAAATCCTACTTGGTCATAGTGTATTATTCTGGTGACGATTTTCTGTAATCTTTTTGCTAATATTTTATTTAAGATTTTAGCATCAATATTCATTAGGGAGATTGGTCTATAATTTTCTTTCTCTGTTTTCAGCCTACCTGGTTTAGGTATCAGTACCATGTCTGTGTCATAAAAGGAGTTTGGTAGGACTCCTTCAATCCCTATTTTTTCAAATAGTTTATTTAGCATTGGAGTTAATTGTTCTTTAAATGTTTGGTAGAATTCACATGTAAATCCATCTGGTCCTGGGGATTTTTTCTTAGGGAGTTGATTGATAGTTTGTTCTATTTCTTTTTCTGAGATGGGACTGTTTAGGATATTTACTTCTTCCTCTGTTAGTTTGGGCAAGTTATATTTTTGGAGGTTTTTTTTAAATTTCATTTAAGTTGTCGAATTTATTGGCATAAAGTTGGGCAAAGTAACTCCTAATTATTGCTCTAATTTCCTCTTCGTTAGTGGCGAGTTCTCCCTTTTCATTTTTAAGACTAACAATTTGATTTTCCTCTTTCCTTTTTTTAATCAGATTTACTAAGGGTTTGTCTATTTTGTTGTTTTTTTTCATAGAACCAACTCTTAGTTTTATTATCAATTCAATAGTTTTTTTACTTTCAATTTTATTGATCTCTCCTTTTATTTTTAGCATTTCAAGTTTAGTGTTTGACTGGGGGTTTTTAATTTGTTCCTTTTCTAGCATTTTTAGTTGCAAACCCAATTCATTGACCTTCTCTTTCTCTATTTTATACAAATAGGCCTCTAGAGATATGAAATTTCCCCTTATTACTGCTTTGGCTGCATCCCATACATTTTGGTATGATGTCTCATTATTATCGTTTTCTTGGGTGAAGTTATTAATTATGTCTATGATTTGCTGTTTCACCCAATCATTCTTTAGTATGAGATTGTTTAGTTTCCAATTATTTTTTGGTCTACTTCCCCCTGGTTTTTTGTTGAATGTAATTTTCATTGCATCGTGATCTGAAAAGGATGCATTTACTATTTCTGCCTTACTGCATTTGAGTTTGAGGTTTTTATGTCCTAATATATGGTCAATTTTTGTATAGGTTCCATGAACTGCTGAAAAGAAAGTGTATTCCTTTCTGTCTCCAATCCTGGAACTCTTAAGGTTAAGGAGAAAACACTGTAAGCATCCAGAAAGAATCAATTCAGTCAGGATAATACAAGATTTAGCATCTCTACATTAAAAGATCAGAGGACTTAGAATGTGATATTCTGAAGAGCAAAGGAGCTAAGATTAGAAACAAAAATCACCTCCCCAGGAAAATTTAATATAATTTTTCAGGCGAAAAGTTGGGCATGCAATAAAATAAAGAACTTTTCAACATTCTTGATGAAAAGACCAGAACTGAATAGAAAATTGAAACTTCCAATACTGGTTTCAGAAGAATCCTATGTGGGTATTAAGGAAAGGAAAATCATAAGGAATTCAAAAATGTTAATCTGTTCATACTCCTACATGGGAATATGATAATTGTAACTCAAAATAACTTTCTTTTAGAATTAGAAGGTATGTAAATAGATGGTGGGCATAGGTGTAAGTTGAATATGAAGGAATAACATGTAAAAAATAAAATTAATGGATAAAGAGAGGAATATACTGGAAGAAATGGAAAGAGTGAGGTAGAATGGAGTACATTGTCTGCCATAGAAGAGACAAGAAAGTAAAAGCTTTTATAGTGGATGGGAAGAAGGGAAAAAGAGAGGGAGTGCGTGAACATTACTCATCAGAACTGGCTGGCAGAGGAAATAATATACTGTTTTTTAATATGTAATGGAGAAAATTAAAAAAAAAGAAAAATTAGGCCTTAAGAATGTAAAATTTAAAATACAGACTGTAGACAAACTGTTAGGAATTCTAAAATGATAGTGCTTCAGAGGAGCAAAATACTTAATGATATGTAAATTCTTGCTCCTTGGGATGGCATATTCTATCTTTTCTCTTGATGATTTTTGTAAGTAGCAGTACAAAAAGATCTTGGAAAAATTGATTATGGAGGAAAGACTATCAGTCTGAGAATAGCTGCCAGAATGGAAATGTCAGTTTTGAAGTTATTTTGTCCTGATTCATTTCTCTTCTACCTTCTTTATATATGTTGACTCCCCCAATCAAAATGTAAGCTTTTTGAAGGTAACAGCAATTTTACTTTTGTATTTATTTCACCAAGGCTATATCCCCAAACACAATGCTTAGTAAATCCTTAATACTTAATTTATCTATTTTATCCATTCATTTAAAAGCATAAAGCTTACTGGCTATGATCAATTGAAAAAGGAAAAGAACAAGGATGTCATTTTTTTTTTCAATGGAAAAACCAAAAGATCTTTCCTAAATCCAGTTTGTGGCAAGAACAAAAGATCAGAGATTCAAGGAACATGTAAACTCCAAGCAAGGTGTAAATATTGTATCTGCTTTTGTTTTTATTTTTAAGCTTCTATAATTACCCTTGGTAATCAACAAAATTAATATCAACTTGTCATGAAGAGTTGAAATTTTGTTATTAAAATATGAGTAGTTATAAAAAGTAACATTGTAAAGTATCCTTCATTATGCTATATTCATGCTTCTCAATAGGTTTCAGGAATGGGAAAAAGAGGATGGGGAAAAAAAGCAAGCAATGCCTCTCTTTCTCTCCATCCTCTAAGCATACATTATAGGAAAGGAAACAAAAAGGGTTTATCTCTAGTCCCATCTCCCTAAATTAATTTATACATAAGTGTTAATTAAAACATCTATATATATATATGTATATATGTATATATATACATACATACACACACACACACACACATATATATCTTCCTCAGTTCACAACTACTTTTTTGTTTTAAGCATATGAAATTTGGTTACTTGTCTTATTTTGTCAGAGTTACAACAATATAGTATATATGTCAGATGATTTTTTCAATTTCTTAAAAAGTGAGAATAATTTATAAAGGTTATTTCCACACCAAGGGTCAACAGACAAGATTTTGATGACAGTACTTCAAAGGTGTGATTATTGGAAAATTTCAGAAAAAGTTTTGAACAATTTTGAGGACATAAGAACAAATGAAGGTCTATGTTCAATAGTTCAAGAGCTACCAGGCAACAGTGTGAATGACCTTTTTTCTGAGCTGTTTAGTCTAGATAAGGGAGGATTATTATTTGCTCAATGATAATCTCACGTCAAATTTCCCAAGGAAATGAATGAAAATAGATGCCCATTAAAAATTTCTTTATTCTAGAGATTGGTGTCCCTGGAAAAGAATCAATTGCATTGAATGCATTTGTCTCAAAATAATAAAATTTCTGTGATCATTTCTGGTGATTATAGAAGGTTGAAACTCCTCTAATAGGGCTAGCAGGAATCAGGCTTATATGTGGCAAGGAAGGTGTGAACTGGAGCCAGTGAAAGCAATCCTTCACAGACAGTTCTATGAAGTTTTTCTCGTTCTCTCAGTTTACTGCTCTCCTGAATCTTTTTTACCTTAGGAACTGAGAGCTTCTTCTCATCAAGCATAGTTTCTCCCATTCTCTAAGTCTTCTTCATTCTTTGTTTCATAGTTGGATTGAGTTATTTGAGTTTCTGTTTCCTACTATTACTATAAAAACCTTCAAATAGATCCAATATCTCTTTTTAGATAAAGTGACTCCTCAATTAAATGTGATTCAATTAGTATTTATTAAAAACCTATAATATATTAAGACAGTAGGTAAAGAAAGATGTAATAAGAATTTGTATAGCATTATAGTTAGAAAACTTGGAAGTATCCCTAAAGATTTGGAATTTGAAATCTTCAGTTTGAAACCTAGGCAAAGTTATTACCACAATCCTTCTATGAATGCAAAGCCTTGAAATAATTGGATTTCAAAATGTAAATCCAATTTGAAAGGAAGGGAGATGAGGATATAGTTATGGATTATATATACACTATACTATATATACCTGGACTCAGTCTATGAAGGACAGACAGAGACTGCAGCAGTATAAAGAACTAATAAATATACTTGCCTTCATTATAGTGTTGTCTAAGATGAGGCCTAACCTGGAAGGGACTCTCTTTCACCTAAGAAAAATTAAAGGAAAGTCAATATGCTAATGATCTTTAGATTTGTTATTTGTTGGGTAGCTGGGTGGTGCAGTGGATAGAGTGCCAGCCCTAAAGTCAGGAGGACCTGCATTCAAATATGGTCTCAGACACTTGATACTTCATAGCTGTGTGATCCTGGTTAAGTCACTTAGCCCCAATTGCCTCAGCCAAAAAAAAAAAAAAAAGGTTTGTTATTTGCTATGTGGACCTTGAAACATTTTGATCTTCATGATTTTTCTTAGTGCATCCTTCACATCCTTATTCCTCAGGCTGTAGATCAAAGGGTTCAACATGGGAATCACTGTGGTATAAAACACTGAGGCTACATTTTCTTGGGACACACTGTTGGATGATGGTATATAATACATGATCAAGATGGAAACATAAAAAACAGAAACAGCTGCCAGATGGGATCCACAGGTGCTAAAGGCTTTATAACGGCCCTTTGCAGATGATATGCGAAGGATGTTCACAAGAATGAAAGTGTAAGAGATCCAGATGAGCAGAGTTGTAGTCAACAAATTAAATCCACCAATAATCATCACCAAAAGCTCATTGATGTAGGTGCTGGAGCAGGAGAGATTCAGAAGAGGAATAATATCACAGAAATAATGGTGGATAATATTATCCCCACAGAAGGACAGTCTGGCTAGGTATCTTGTGTGAGTAATGGCTCCAATACCCCCCATTATGTACACACCTGTCACCAGCAGGGAGCAGAACCATGGCACCATGGTGACATTATACAGTAGGGGTCTACAGATGGCAACATAACGATCATAGGCCATAGCTGTCAGCATGTAGACTTCAGCAATAACAAAGAAGAGGAAGAAAAAGAATTGAGTCATGCATTCTGAATAGGAGATGATATTTTTCTCTGATATAAAGTTCTCCAACATTTTGGGTGTAATGACAGAGGAGTAGCAAAGATCTATGAATGACAAGTTACTAAGGAAATAGTACATGGGAGTATGAAGCTGAGAACTGACCCAGATTAATAAAATCAAGCTGAGGTTCCCCACCATGGAGATTAAGTAGATTCCTAGAAACAAAAGGAAGAGTGGTATCTGGAGCTCTATTTGGTTTGTTAAGCCCAAGAGGATGAATTCTGTCACAATGGTGCTATTTCCCATTGTTATTCTTCTCCAATAATTAGGTTGGAAATCTGCAGAGGTGCAAGAAAAACTCTTAATAACCAAAAAATTATTTTTATGTTCTGTCTCTATTACTTTATCCATCTGTCTTTCTCCATCTGTCTCTGTCCTGTCTCTCCCACACTCACTCCTTTCCTTTCCTTTCACTTATCATACTAATGACTAATGCTAAGTAATGTATCTCATGAACATATTAATTGAATTATAAAACTGAAAAATTGAAAACAACTTCATCTCAGGACATTCAGTTCAATAACCATGTAATGGAATTCCCTTTACAACATTTCAATAAAGAATTTCAAAAATTAAATGGGGCAAAAAAGGAAAAAAAAAACTGCAAAGAAAGCAAAACCCATGAAGAAGGCAATTATATCACCTATAGTCTAATAAAGTCATGCAGATAACAAAAAGCAAAGTGCTTGGCTAATGTAACCTAGGAATTGTCTAGGCTCAGAATAAGCTTTCATATGAGGTGATAAATTCCTTTAGACTAAGGTGTCTGGGTAGATGTGCTTGACCATGTAGGTTATGTAGTTGTATTCAGAAGATATTTAAGAATGAGGTACAGACTTTTCTTTCATGACTTCAGGGGTTCATTCTAATTGTAAAATATATTCTATGCTCTAATCATAGATGTAAAAAGTTGAAATCACCTTAGAAATCTTCTATTCTAATTCCCCAATTTGACAGAAGAATAATTTGAGAATAAGAAGTTAATACACGGAAAGGATAAGCATGCTATGAATGGACAGTGCCAAAGACAGATTTGTTTATCAAAATTTTAGCTAGCAATGACGGAAGGCCTAATCAGTGAGAAAACATGTTGTCTAATCAATCCATTTTCACTATTTAAACATCTACTAAGTATCATTTCTAGTCCTATCCCTTTGTTTCTGTTTACCAGGTGAATATGGCCAATGTACCTAAATTTTTGACCTTGAGCTTTTTCACCTCTACAATGTTACACCTCTAACATCTGTCTTTTATTTGAATGTCTGAACTTACAGAGGTCTGATAGAGCCTATGAACCACTTCTTAAAATAATGCTTTTAAAATTTGTTTTAAAACTCTAATCCCATCTTGTTGCTTTTTAAAGGTAAGTGGAAAGCAGTGCTCATCTTAAAAGCTGGAAGATCTGAATTTGAATTCAGGCTTAGATAATTATTTACTATGTGACCCTAGGAAAGTCACTTAACTTCTGTCTGCATGAATTTTCCCATCTGTACAATGGGGATAAGAATAGCACCAACTTTCCAGAGTAGTTTTGTAGAACAAATGAGATATTTTAAAGCACTGAGCTCAGTGCCCAGAAAATCAGAGGGACTTAGTGAATACTTCTTTTCTTTCTGAGGTTCAGGTGTTCAGTGACTAGCTCAGGGTCACATAGCCAGGAAGTGTTAAGTATCTGAGATCAGATTTGAACTCAGATCCTCCTGACTTCAGGACTAGTGCTCTATCCACTACATCTAGCTTCCCCTGCTTGTTTTATTTTCCTTCTTGTCTCTACTCTCTGTTCCACTTTGTAATTTTGGGAAGTAAGTGAAGGAGGGTGTGAGAAGAAAATTCATTAAGTATTTGTCTCCTGATATTTTTCCCTTTTATAATAACAAAAATCCCCAAGTAGATTAGGTCTTTAACTCTGTTGCAAAGGATTTCTATCATCATAAATGGAACACATTGTAACATATTTACTTATATACATATATAATTGTAAGTATACAAATATATATATATATATATATATGTATTTAAGTAAATAATTATGTTACAATGTGTTCATTTAGAAAAGTTGAAATTCATTTAAGTTTTTTAATGCACTTATTTCACTTAGTGACACATATCCTATCCAACACACAAATAGTATAATATCGAGGGAAAAAAGAAAGTTGGAGAAGTATTTGAAATAGTTTTGTTTTTTAAGGGATCAATTATGGAATGTGTTATTCAAGAGATTTTTGTTTTACCAAGTGATTCAAAATAGATAATAAATATAATTCTTGTACTTACAGCTTTACAAAACTCTTGACTCAAAACAATCTATTGAGCTAAGTACTCCAAATATTATCCCCATTTTTTAAATAAAGGAAATAAGGCTCAGTGTGGTAAAGTGGCTTGCTCTGGGTTTCATATTTAGAAGGTGCCTGAGTCAAGACTCCAAAAGACATTTCCCGAGATCAGTCTAACATTCATTTTGCTGTGCATCATTTTCAATTTAAACATTTTTGTTGCTTTTATTGGTTATTTTCTAATTAATTATTTTAAAAATATGAGAGAACTAATAAAAATTAAAATCATTTCTAAGAAGCCACAGTTACTTATAATCAAACAACACTAAAAGCTCAAGCAGCTCATATAATAGTAATTTTGTTTAGAGGGAAATTTGCTGTTGTTTATAAAATGTAATTTGCCTGCATTCTATTTTATAATATAAGCCACATGCACTTGCCACTAAAGTTAGAGTGTTCTTTGTCTTTTAAAAATCATTTTCAGGGGCTTCTGTGATACTTTTTTTTTAGTACTTATACATGTTATTCTGGGCAAGAGTACTTTTTAATGTTATCTATGTCTTTGATATTCTGGTGGAGCTTATTCTCAGAATCATGTTTTTAAATGCATAAAATAAAGTAACATAGGGACAGCTAGGTGGCACAGGGCATTGAACACCAGCCCTGAAATAAGGAAGAAATGAGTTCAAATTTGGTCTCAGACATTTAACACGTCCTAGATGTGTGACCCTGGACAAGTCACTTGACTCCAATTGCCTCAGCCAAAAAAAAAAAAAAAGGAAGAAAGAAAAAAAAAAGATATAAAATAAAGTATCATATGCAGAATAACAAAGGAAGCCAGCTATGTTGAAATACATTTTCCAAAGTATATTTTTAAAATCAAATTCATATATCCCAATTTCAGAATGTGAATTTCAGACAGATTAGAATGGCATTGTGGTTTTTTTTACAATGGTGAAGGTATTTAGAAAACTTTTTGGAATTGAGATTCACATTCTACTGCTTATTGGTATTTGTTGGGACAAGCCTTATTACCTCCCTTGATAAAGTCAATTAGCCCTAGAGAAGCAGAAGAAGAGGAAGAAAGAGGAGAAAGAAGAAGAAGAAGAAGAAGAAGAAGAAGAAGAAGAAGAAGAAGAAGAAGAAGAAGAAGAAGAAGAAGAAGAAGAAAGAAGAAAGAAGAGGAAGAAGAAGAAGAAGAAGAAGAAGAAGAAGAAAGAAGAGGAAGAAGAAGAAGAAGAAGAAGAAGAGGAAGAAGAAGAAAGAAGAGGAAGAAAAAGAGGAAGAAGAGGAAGAAGAAGAAGAAGAAGAAGAAGAAGAAGAAGAAGAAGAAGAAGAAAAAGAAGAAGAAGAAGAAGAAAGAAGAGGAAGAGGAAGAAGAAGAAGAAGAAGAGGAAGAAGAAGAAAGAAGAGGAAGAAAAAGAGGAAGAAGAGGAAGAAGAAGAAGAAGAAGAAAGAAGAAGAAGAAAGAAGAAAGAAGAAGAAGAAGAAGAAGAAAGAAGAGGAAGAGGAAGAAGAAGAAGAAGAAGAAAGAAGAAGAAGAAGAAGAAGAAGAAGAAGAAGAAAGAAGAAGAAGAGAAGAAGAAGAAGAAGAAGAAGAAGAAGAAGAAGAAGAGGAAGAAGAAGAAGAAGAAGAAAGAAGAGGAAGAAGAAGAAGAAGAAGAAGAAAGAAGAGGAAGAAGAAGAAGAGGAAGAAGAAGAAGATGAAGAAGAAGAAGAAGAAGAAGAAGAAGAAGAAGAAGAAGAAGAAGAAGAAGAAGAAGAAGAAGAAGAAAGATTTAAGAGATTCTGAATTCAGTTCTTAGAAATCATCGACTGAAATGAGTAATGGGTGAATAGATATTGAATTTTACTTACTATTCTATCAGTAGAGTAGAAGGAGTTCCAAGGAATATTCTGAAAAGGGGATGGTATTTGAACTATCAGTCTAAGGACAGAAAAAATAGAATATTTGACACAAGTTGTAAGATATGTATGAAAGGGGGAAAAGAATATTAGTTATCAAATAATCTTCTTTGAATGTACTAAAAGCTACAGCTAATTTCTGTTCTCATTTTTAAAAAAATGAGTTAAAAGTGTAGCTAAATACTTTTGAGACAGTGATAGCTCTGCTTAAAGGTGAGTATATCATTCTCTTTCCAAGATTATTTTTTATTTTCAATATCATGAAAATCTCATAGTATTTGGGCACTTACCTGAATCCTATGAAGAGCAGAGAAGATTTTAGTCTGCTTTCAGGAGATTTACATGCCACTTTAGCAAATAATTTTAGCTAAGGAACTATTTTAAAATAGTTTGATACTTAGAACAACCTGACTTGGGGAGGGCAGAAATCACCATTGTCCTCTTACAATGAGGACACTGAAATTAAAAAGAAAGTTTGTTTTCTTCTTTTTTTTCTTTAAATTATTTATAAATGGAATTTTCCAGAGAAGAACCCACATATTCTCTTGATTATTACTGAGCTCTAACCAGTAAACTATGCAAGTTCAAAGAAACAAAGGAACTACCCCCTTACTCTGAGTTGCCTACTTTAAGAGAACAGGAAATTCTATTTTTCTTTGGAGATATTTCTACCCTAAGGAGACAACTGAGTACAGTGGCTCCCTTAGGATTACTTCAATCTATGAAGATAGGATCTCTAGAGAAGGAGAATTTATGCAACCTAACTTTAATAATAGTGTTCCCAATAATATTCCTAGTAATTAGAATGAGATAAAAATTCTTCCTTTATGATCAAATGCTATACAAGCAGAAAAGGCAGGGGGAATTAGTTCCCCTGCCCCCAGTCTTGAGCATTGAGAATAGTTATGAAATGGTAGATTGGGGTTACTAAATTTATACTTTTATTTATTCCATAAGTAGATATCTTTTCCCTTGTTAAATATATTTCATTCTCCTCTTAATCCTCTCTCAGAATCTGGAAGACTCTACATATACACTGAAAGAAGAGCATCATTTTTTAAAAACTTCAGTCTTGTCCATTTTTTCCTTTAAAATTAAATTCAATCAACTGCCTCTAATTCTCATTCATTCTTATGAGAAAATGTTCCCAACAATCACTTAAAAGATAGTTACTATATGTTTTTGAGGACAATCAGGTTCTTACTAATTAAAACCAGTAATTATCAGAATTCTCCTATTAGTATGCCATGTTTCCTTCCCCTACTCCCTTCTCCCTGTCCAAAGCACAGTTGGTACTATATATCTCATTGATGATTTGAGAAAAATTGATTCTGATTCCATTTTGTGGTTGATTCTCTTCTGTATTACTCCTGGTATGTTTTAAAATCACCTAAACCATGTTTTTTGTTTCTGAGTTAAGTTCAGAAATTCATGTTTTTTCTCTGAGCTATGTTGTGCCATACATCACATTAATTCAAAGAAATATATTGTGTGTATACATTTTGCTGTCCATGTACAATTAAGGGAGTTCTATTATCTCCGTATCAAGCCTTGCAAAGTGTATTTGGGTACCATGAAACAAGTTATTTCTCCTATGCTGTCTGTCCTTCAAGAAAGTCTCACCCTTGTCTCTGTGACTCTAACCATGCAGGTGAACATCACCATTTAGCTTGCCATAGCAACAAAATGGAAGGAGGATTTGTTGCCAATGCCACATTTTTGACTTCCATATAATTGTATTATTTTCCATCACTTTTGATACTTCAGACTTTGTATCCAATAATATTATTTTATGCTTCCTATTTTTGTTTTCTTGTAGTTACCAAAAAACATAAGAAGGATAGATCCATCTTTTGGAATTTTCACTGACTGAGGAATCAAGAAATATGTTTTATTGGTAATTGCTAGCCTTACCAGTAAAATCAATGTGTTCAGAATTCTGAACATTGTGACCTTAATGTCAATCATAACACAATGTATGAATGAGTGAATAAATAGTGATATATCTCATATTTGTATTAGTATTCTAGCTAGAAAAAGGGGAAATTGTCTGAGTTGTAGATTCTACACAGGAATCATCATGGTGAAAGTCACTAAAGCAACTTTTAGTCAAGTGATGTTGCTGCTAAATGCCAATTTGTCATATATGAAGATTATGAAGCCATGAAATACAGTTGCTAGGTTGAACGTGCAGATGGTGATGGCTTTGTACTTTGCCCTTTTCAGAGAGGCTGATAGTGTTGGAAGGAATAAAATTATAAGAGATCAAGATGGGTACACTGATTATCAATGAAATAAATCCAATGAAAAAATCACCCAGTTTGAATCTGGAAGTTGGAGAGCTTTACCAGAGAAAGTCAGAGAAATAATGACAATATTCTCACCGAAGGGTAGTGTAGTATCTTGTAGGAGGAAGGAAATGGGCATTCTCTGATATAATGACTTTATGGAACAGAGGGTTGGAGATAACATAATGATTATATACCATGACAAATAGAGTAAAAAAGATGAATCAAGCACCTTGATTAGGAGATATAATTCTTTGATTCTAATTTCACTAATATTTCAGTGGTAATCATAGCAGGAAAGCAGAAATCTGTGAAGTTCCTGATTTCTAAAACAACAGTGCATAGTCAATGTGAAGTTGATAATAGAAACAAATAGATTTAAGCTTAATTTTCTCACCAATAAGATATATTCCCCAGGCAGGAGGAAGAAGTGAAGCTGGCGAATTCTCCTTGATCAGTTAATTTCATAAGGGTAATATCTGTCATCTTGGACTAATTTCCTGTATCCATTATCCTCTAAAGGTTGAGGTATAAATCTGTGCAGATGGAAGAAAAGTCCTATTAAGGATAGACAGTTGCAAAGGTTTAACAATTGTAAATTTTACCATTTTTCTGACTCAATATCAAAGCATCATAAGTATTGTATTGGAAATTGAGAGGATGATCATCATTTAGGGAATAGTTGAACAAACTGTAGCATATAAATATAATGGAATAAGAAATGTTGAACAGGTACATTTCACCAAAACCTGGAAATACTTGTACCAACTGATGCAAAATGAAATAAGCAGAATTACGAAGAAATTATACACAATATCAGCAACATTTTGTGATGAGCAACTATAAATGACTCAGCTCTTCTCAGTAGCAGAATAATCTAAGTACAAAGTACTCAAAAAGGAAAATGCTATCCACATGTAGATAAAGAATTAATGGACTCTGAATACAGGTTGAAGTATTTTTTTCACTGTTTTCAATCTTTCTGTGTTTTTTTTTCCTTTTGATCTGCTTCTTCTTTTACAATTGTGACTAACATGAAAATATATATAGCCTATGTATAACCTATATAAAATTGCCTCCCATTATTGGAAGAAGGGAGGAAAAGAAAAAAAATTGAACAGTTACAAAATTAATGCAAAAAATTGTCATGATGTAATTTGGAAAAAAATTTAAAGGAAGAAACTGAAAAATAAGAACCAGAAATATAAAATACTTAGAATCTACTTGTCAAGACAAACCCAGATACTATGAAAACAGAATTACAAAGCAATTTTCATTAAAAATCAAATCTGAGAATAATAATTGCTCATGGGTAAGCCAAATCAATAAAAGTAACAATTCTTCATAAATTAATCTATTTATTCAGTACCATGCCAATCAAGCTTAAAAAAACTATTTAATAGACCTAGGGAAAAAAAAAACAATAAAATTCATCTGGAAGCAAAAAAAAGTCAAGAATATTTTAAAAAATCAATTTAAAGTGTAATGGAAGGTGGTCTAGTATACCAAATTGCTGTACTGCTATGAAGCAGTAATTATCAAAACAACCTGGTACTGGCTAAGAAATTAGGCACACAATGTATATTATTAAGTGATCATAGTAAGGAAGAGTTTGATAAGTCCAAAGATCCAAGCTTTTAGAACAAAAACTCATAATTCAAGGAAAAAAAAGGAAAAATGGTTTGGTAGAAAATAGGTATAAAACAACAATATATCAAGATAAGTTCAATATGGGTGCATAATTTACGTGAAGAGTGATATCAGAAGAGGATTCTGAGAAAAATGTTGAAGTACATCAGTAAATTTCAACCTCTCCAGATTTTCCTCACAAAATGAACAAATTTGCATCTCAGGGCAAATGTAGACTGGTGATAAATCAAAAAGACTTGGGTAGAACAGGAGTCCTCTAGGCACAATGCAGAATCAGAAGAAAGACTCCAGGCTGATGATTAACCAGTGTGAAGTGCAAATACCTCCAGATTAGCTCCACATAGGCAGCAAGTGGAAATCCCAAAGAGTAACTAGATTTGCCTGGAATCTCAACAGGAACCAGGGAGATTTTCACTTCCTGAACTACTCCAGGATTTGGGGGTCTCAGTCCATGAAGACTGAATAAACTTCACTTATTAGGAATGTACAGAGACATGGTCTTGTTCATGAACTAGCATACCCACTGAGTGCAGAAACACTCAGGGCAAGGATCCTGCCGGCTTTGGTCACTTCCAGGATGTGGAGTTTTTGGTTTGGGTTCCCTGGCTCAGGGAGAGTTGAAGTGAAGCTAGAGGCACCATCTCTTACCCCATAATTAGAAGTGTTTACACTAGTACTTCTTATTTAAAAAAATTTTTTTTTTAATTTGCAAAGAAGAAAGAACCTTACCATAGCAACTTTCTATGGAAATAGGGAAGACTGAGTTCATCTTCAGTGGAAGACAATGAAATAAAAAAAGCTTCTTTTACCCCCAAAGAGTAACATTAAATGGTTTCCTGCCCAGAGAGAATTTATAGAAGAATTTAAACATCAAATAAAAAACATTGAGGAAAAACTAAAACTAAAATGAAATAAAATAAAAACCACCTAAGAAAAACAAAGTTATGGGGCAAAAAAGAATCTAACACTGACATTTGTTTATAGTTTTTTACATGGAATCTATAACATGTTTAAGATTAACATCATTAATTGGATAGCTCGAAAGAAAGATTTATACAAATGAGGTGGAGAGGAACAATTATCACAATGGTATGAAAGAGGGGAGGAGGGCTTATAGTTAACTACATTACAAAACTTTACATAGAGAATGTATCAAATACCTTACATATATAATATGAAGGGTATAGCACCCTGCAAAATTTATAAAGAAATAAGCAAGGAGAGATGGATAGAGGGGAAGTTGAGGGTGAAGGGAGGAGGGGAGAGACAAGGGAGGAATCCATGAGTGGAGGAAGTTAAGTAATAGTTAAGTTAAGAAGTAGAATTAAAGTAAAAGAAATGGCAGGGATAGGAAAGGAGATATACACAAACAACTACAACAAAGATCAGGAGTTGAATTCATCAGAAAAAAAAAAGCACAACTATTAATCATAGATCTTCCACAAAAATCAAACTTAAAGATTCAATCAAGAAAGAAATCTACATCATATGTACTAATGGAATAATATTAATATTGTTTTAGATGCATGTTTACATATGGATAAATTAATCTGTATATATGTGTGTCTGAGTACATGTAGATATATATATGCATATAGCTCTCTATATGTGTGTATATAAATAACATATATGTGTGTGAGCTTGTGGATGGATGTGAGAGTGTGTGTGTGTGTGTGTGTGTGTGTGTGTGTATAACAATTTAGTAACTTTGTGTTTAACTATTAACTGCTGAGGGGAGGTGGAGTGAATGTAAGGGAAAAAGAAAGTAAAGTTTAAATAGTGCATAGCAGAGAACAGCCTACAAGGAAACAAAGAAAAGATGAACACTCATGAACATGATTTCTTTTACTATTATATATTCTTTCTTGATCTGGAAATTTATTGTTATGTTTTTTGAATCCTCCCTGACGTTCTGATGGGAACATGACAATGTACTGTTTCATTTTCTTTTTCTGTCTTTTTTTCCCTCTTCTGCTTTTTTTTAATAAACAGAAAATTAAGAAGTGATACCATCAGCAAATTGAGAAAGCATGGTATAGTTTATTTGTCAAATCTATGGTTAAGTAAAGAATTTAAACCAAACAAGATTTAAAGAGTAGTACTAACTGTAAAGTGGATAATTTCTTATTACAAAAATTGAAAAGGTTTTTTTCCCAAATAAAGCCAATGTAACTAAAGTTAGAAGAAAAGCATAAAACTAAGGGAAAACGTTTACAATGAATATCTCTGATAAAGCTTCATTTCTCAACTGTATGCGAAGTGAGCTGAATTTATAAGAATATAATCGATTCTCTAATTGCCAAATGGTTAAAGCATGTGAACAGACAGTTATTAGATGAATAAATCAAAGCTATTTATAGGCATATGAAAACATGCTCACAATAACTTTTGATTAGAGAAATGAAAATTAAAAAGCTCTTAGATAGCACTTTATACCTATTAAATTGGATAATATCATAAAATACGTTTTGACAAGATAAATTTTGGAGAGAATATAGGAAAACTGGAACAGCAATATACTGTGGGTGGAGCTCTTCAGTCTGGAGAGCTTTTTGAAACTACCCAAAGACTATGAAACTGTGTGTAACTTCTGATTCAATAATACCACTGTTGGGTCTCTATCCCAAAAAAGATGTTTTAAAAAGGGGGGAAAAACCTTTTGCAAAAATAATTATATCAACTCTAAGTGCATAAGCAAGTAGGTGATAGAATAATGCTGTTTAAAGCAAAAGGACCTAATATGAGCAAAAAAAAAAAAAAAAGGAATAAACAAAAGTGGAGTTAGTATGGAGGTTACAAGGGACAGTAACCAGGAACCCCACCCAGAAGAAGACTGGGGAGGCGGAGGGAGAGGGAAAAGAGGCTATCATGAATGTTTCTCACCCAGACAATTTTTTCCTAGAGTAAATACTAAAGAACATTTCCCCCAAATTCTTACTTTTGTTTCCTCAAAGGAGTAGAGGCAATGAGTGGAACGGTGTAGTCTTAAGAGAGTATGAGCTCCTGTAGCAAAACCTCTACAGACTTTTCAGTCTTACAAGGGAAAGCTTTTACCCAATTACTACAGGTATTAATAAAAAACAAAAGCAGTTTAAAGCACCTGTCGAGGGCATATGTGAAAAATCCATCTGCCAATCCTCCCCTGAGCATGTATCCCTCCTCCAGACAGGCTTCAGGATGGGGGCTTCAATAGCCTTTTCAGAATTTACTTGCCTAGAAGTTATATGTTGGAGTGTAGAAGTCAGAAGTTGGGGAATTAAAGGTGCCATGGTCAGGGGAAAATAGGCAGCAACATGGGACTGAATCTGCAAGCCTGTTTCCCTTGTCCTGAAGTAAATCCCTTTACTGTTGTCCTTTAGGAAACATACAGAAACCTTTCTAAGTCCAGGAACAGCTTGCAGTAATTATTCTCCTGCATACTTATTGGGGGGAATGTTTGTCTATCAAAAATTCCTTTTGTCTCTGATGAGGTCTAGATATGGGGTACCTAAATGAAATTAGAGTTTAATTGAGGTTTAGTGGCAGGTTCAGGGTATAGAAAGTCAAATAGAGCTCCTCTGCAACCCCTTTGGATTCAGCACAAGGATATTGAGTTAATGAGGTCTAGAAGTAGCACAAGTCTCCAATAAAGCAATTTAATGGTCCGAAAAGCTAAATTGATAAAAGAGGTTTATTATGGAGTTTGGAAGTAAGGTTAAAGTATAGTTAAAGAAATAGGTGAAGATAGAGATTAAAAAGGGCACCGGAAACAGGATTTCAGTGGACAGAGGGTCCTGGCATGCCAGGCATAAGGCTGGCATGTTTGGAACCTCTGCAAAGAGAGGATTCCAGCTTAACTCTTTTATAATGAGAGATTCAGCTGGAGGGGCTTGTGGGTGGAGTCCCAAGTTGGCTCAGATCCCAGTGGGACTGGGATAGACCCGGATTTTCTATTGGAATTCAAAGGGACCAGGATTTGTGAATCAAAAGGTCCTGGATTGATAATGCATTAACTAGGAGGGGTTGGGAATAAGAAAGAAAGGAATAATCAGTTCTTAAAAGGGACCATATCATCTCCATGTAGCCTCTATGAGCATGTAAAAACTGAAAGGCATATTAGGAGTCAGTATAGATATTCACTCTCATTCCTTTCCCCAGTTCTAAATTTAAGAGGGCAAAAATACTCCAAATCTGGTGAGCTGTTAGAACCGCCAATGGTTGGCTTAGGATGATCTTAGGGGCTTCCTCAGTTAGAAAAATTATAGCAACCATTGCTCTAGGTGGGAGGGTAACGCCAAAGACATCGGTTCTTTGAGAAGTAAGCTAGGAGTCTGGGACCAAGTCCTAGGGACTGAGTCAAGACCCTGGCCCCACCTTTCATCAAAATACATAGCAAAAGGTTTTAGATAGGGCTAAGGTGGGGAAGAAATCTGTTCAGTTTTCAAGGTCTTAAAAAGAAAACCTTTGCCAGATCAAAGTGTGATAAGATTGTCTGCTTTTTATCTGTTGTGAACAAAAGAAAGGTAGGGGGTGGCCCAAATACTTAACAGACTGGTATGCAAAATGGACCAGTAGATAAAGAAAAGCTAGAAAGTTTTTTGTTTTGTTTTTGTTTTTGTTTTTAATGACAGCAATTAGAGAAGTCTTCAGGGCTGAGTTGCAGATCAAGATATCATCTATATACTTGTATTGGGCTCATGGCTTCTACTGACCACAGCTTCTACTGACCACTGATTACAGAAATTTGCTGCAGGGATATGAGTATAATAGAATTAAAATCAATCCTTCAGGGTCTTAGCCTGAAAGCACATCCTTAGGATAAAGCATCCTTAGCTCTGACAATCAATCATGCAATAACAATTCCACCTCATAGCCAGACTCAGGAATAATCAGGTGGGAAATAAAGAAACAGAATTGGGAAACTGAGTCAGAAGGATCCCAACTTGAGCAGAGGCTAAAGTTGTCCTCCCAGCTCTTGCCCAGATAAGACAGCTACCTTTAAAAGTAATTTAAGGCATTTTCCCCAAATGGTGGGTTACTGACTTAGTAATCCATCAGGCAATCATATTCATATTTGAAACTCAAAACAATATTAGTTACCATCCCAAGAGATTTCATCTCAGTAGCAAGTTTCACTCATCACATTTTAGATCTTAAATTCATCTATCCCATGTGCCTGTATAGCACAGTCAAAGCTAGATGCAGGACTGTCAAGTTAAAATCCTGCTCTGGTACTTTAAGAAAGCTATAGACCATATTTGTTACAATATTCATTAAATAAGAAAACCATTATGCACTTAAATAATTAAATAATTTCCTGAAGACAGATGGAAACTTTGGTAGAAATAATCATTTTCATATAACTTGAAGTTCTAACAAACTTCTTAAAAGTTTCTTGAATTGCTAAGCAGTAGAATCTTTGATATAGGATCAAAAATTACTTTGCTTTCATGCAAATAACTAGTATCCAGTTTTCAATCCTAAATTTTAGATTACCTATCTAAAATCCCAATAAAAAAACCCCAGAAACATAAAAACCCCAGAAACATAAAGGTGAAGAGACTGGAATTCTACATCTAGAACCAAATTTTTTTTTTTTTCCTCACACCCAGAAAGTTCACAAAGCAGGAGCTGAAGTCTACTTCTTTCTTGCCTATCTAACCAGAAATCCCAGTCATATCTCTGGGGTCAAATTCTTCCCACAAAATCTGCCCATGGGCCACCTCATGGCTACTGGCCTCTCTTGGATCATCCTTTCAAAGCACTGAGCTCTATGGTGTATTTCCCTTCTCCTGTGCCATGCAGTATCTCTCCTAACTCTACTGTGCTTTCCAACCCCACGTCTCCTCCTTAGAGCTAACTCTTTTAGGGTGCTAGGTACTTTTCAGTATTTAGCCTGCCAGCTAAGGCTTCAACCTCATGGGGTGTTTCCTTTCTCCAGGCAAATGGCAAGTTCCACTAAAGAATTTGCCTTTTCTTTCCATCATCAATTATATAAACCCCTTTCTATGCTCTCCCACTCCACTTCATATTTCCCACTATTAGTGTCTATTCTATCCCACCATTTTTGAAACAACCTTTTGGTACCAGCCAAAACATTCTGCTCTTCTCTGTGCTCTCACATCTCCTGTCTTTCCCCTTCCCCTCCTCCCCATCTGCCCCCCTCCCCCATCTCTCTGTCTCTCTCTGTCTTTGTCTCTTTCTAACATGCCATTTTCCTCTTTCTAACAATGTATCACATCAATAATCCTTAACAATTTTAGTTTTTAATATTACAAAAATAACCTCTACTTAATTAGCAATTTCACAATTTTTATAAGTGATAGCCAAATAGAGCCTATGACAAAAATGGATAGGAATCTCATGTAACTTACAGACATTTCCAATTTTAACATACACACTAATTTAAAAAGTTGTTTTTAAGAAAATCAATACTTTACCTTGTGATATTCTAACCAGATGTCCATTCAAACTATCAATTGCATTTGCATATCAATCTTTCTTGTCCCTTGTTTTTATTTTTATATTTTTCTGTATTAAAGCTTTTTATTTTTCAAAACATATGCATGGATAATTCAACATTAACCCTTTCAAAACCTTGTGTTCCAATTTCCCTCCTCCTTTTCCCACCCTCTCCCCTAGATGGCAAGTAGTCCAATATATGTTAAATATGGTAGAAATACATGTTAAATCCAATATATCCATACCTATTTATTCAATTATCTTACAGCACAAGAAAAATCAATTCAAACCAGAAACAAAATGAGAAAGAAAATAAAATGCAAGCAAACAACAACAAAAAGAGTGAAAATGCTATGTTGTGAACCATACTCAGTTCCCACAGTCTTCTCTCTGGATGTAGATGGTTCATTTTAATCCCAAGACCATTGGAACTGGTCTGACTCATCTCACTGTTGAAGAAAGCCATGTCCATCAGAATTGATCATCATATAATCTTGTTTCCATATACAGTGATCTCCTGGTTCTGCTCATTTTACTTAGCATTAATTCATGTAAGTCTCTCCAGGCCTCTCTGAAATCATCTTGCTTAACATTTCTTACAGAACAATAATATTCCATAATATTCATATACTATAACTTATTCAGTCATTCTCCAACTGATGGGTAACTTCTCAGTTTCCAGTTTCCTGCCACTACAAAAAGTGTTGCCACAAACATTTTTGCACATGTGGATCCCTTTCCCTTCTTTAAAATCTCTTTTGGATATAAGCTCAGTAGAAACACTGCTGGATCAAAGGGTATGCACAGTTTTATAACTTTTTGAGCATAGTTCCAACATGCTTCCAGAATGGTTGGATCTGTTCACAATTCCATCAACAATGTATTAGTGTCCCAGTTTTCCCACATCCCCTCCAACATTTATCATGATCTTTTCCTGTCATTTTAGTCAGTGTGAAAAGTGTGAAGTGGTATCTCAGAGTTGTCTTAATTTGCATTTCTCTGATCAATAATGTTTTAGAGCACTTTTTCATATGACTAGAAATGCTTTCAATTTCTTCATCTGAAAATTATCTATTCATATCCTTTGACTACTGATATTGACTCAAATTTATAAAAATTTGGACTTCCGGTTAAGATGGTGGAGAGGAGGCTCACAGCTGTGTAGCTCCACGCTTTCTCTCACTATCCATTTCATTACAAGCCTCTGAATTAATGCCTGACTGAAAAAAAACCCACAAATAGTTACCAAGAGAAGCCATCCTTGAGATTCGCCAAAAAAGGTCTGTCTTTACTGGAGGGCTGGGACAGTTTTAGATCGGGCGCAGGCGGTGGGCAGCGGCAGTGAAAGCACAGGAGCAGACTGGAGGGGGGTGGGGAGTGATTGCAGCCATCTCTGCGGGGAGAGCTTCGCTGCAGGACCAGATACTTTGCTCCGGCAACAATTCAGCAGCCCAGCAGAGAAGCTAAAAACACTGGGGGGTGAAGAATACAACCCCAAACAGCTGGAGTCTCTCGGGACCTGGCCGCCCCCTCCTTTCCCCCCCCCCCCCCCACAGTGACTCAGCACGCTCTGGGATCTCAGAGCGCAGGCGCCGCACAGTAGGGCTAGTGCCTCACTGCTGTCCCCCCTCCCCCCCCGCAGTCTGTAGAGGAAGCTCGGTAACACCACCCAGCCCCTCCCCCAAAGAAAGACTCCAGTTTTTTCTGTTTTTCTTTGCTAGTTTACCCTTGATTATTAGACAGAATGAGCAAGAAACTGAAGAGGACTTTAACCCTTGACAGCTTCTATACAGATAGAGATCAAGCTAAAGCAAAAATTGGTCTAATTAAAAGAGATACTAAAGGGTAGCATGGATAATGAAGCAATATCGATATTAAACATATATGCACCAAGTGGTGTAGCATCTAAATTCTTAAAAGAGAAATTAAGAGAGCTGCAAGAAGAAATAGACAGCAAAACTATAATAGTGGGAGATCTTAACCTTGCACTCTCAGAATTAGATAAATCAAACCACAAAATAAATAAGAAAGAAGTCAAAGAGGTAAATAGAATACTAGAAAAGCTAGATATGATAGATCTCTGGAGAAAATGTAATGGAGACAGAAAGGAATACACTTTCTTTTCAGCAGTTCATGGAACCTATACAAAAATTGACCATATATTAGGACATAAAAACCTCAAACTCAAATGCAGTAAGGCAGAAATAGTAAATGCATCCTTTTCAGACCACGATGCAATGAAAATTACATTCAACAAAAAACCAGGGGGAAGTAGACCAAAAAATAATTGGAAACTAAACAATCTCATACTAAAGAATGATTGGGTGAAACAGCAAATCATAGACATAATTAATAACTTCACCCAAGAAAACGATAATAATGAGACATCATACCAAAATGTATGGGATGCAGCCAAAGTGGTAATAAGGAGAAATTTCATATCTCTAGAGGCCTATTTGTATAAAATAGAGAAAGAGAAGGTCAATGAATTGGGTTTGCAACTAAAAATGCTAGAAAAGGAACAAATTAAAAACCCCCAGTCAAACACTAAACTTGAAATGCTAAAAATAAAAGGAGAGATCAATAAAATTGAAAGTAAAAAAACTATTGAATTGATAATAAAACTAAGAGTTGGTTCTATGAAAAAAAACAACAAAATAGACAAACCCTTAGTAAATCTGATTAAAAAAAGGAAAGAGGAAAATCAAATTGTTAGTCTTAAAAATGAAAAGGGAGAACTTGCCACTAACGAAGAGGAAATTAAAGCAATAATTAGGAGTTACTTTGCCCAACTTTATGCCAATAAATTCGACAACTTAAATGAAATAGAAAAATACCTCCAAAAATATAGCTTGCCCAAACTAACAGAGGAAGAAGTAAATATCCTAAACAGTCCCATCTCAGAAAAAGTAATAGAACAAACTATCAAACAACTCCCTAAGAAAAAATCCCCAGGACCAGATGGATTTACATGTGAATTCTACCAAACATTTAAAGAACAATTAACTCCAATGCTAAATAAACTATTTGAAAAAATAGGGACTGAAGGAGTCCTACCAAACTCCTTTTATGACACAGACATGGTACTGATACCTAAACCAGGTAGGCTGAAAACAGAGAAAGAAAGTTATAGACCAATCTCCCTAATGAATATTGATGCGAAAATCTTAAATAAAATATTAGCAAAAAGATTACAGAAAATCATCCCCAGGATAATACACTATGACCAAATAGGATTTATACCAGGAATGCAGGGCTGGTTCAATATTAGGAAAACTATTAGCATAATTGACTATATCAATAACCAAACAAACAAAAACCATATGATCATCTCAATAGATGCAGAAAAAGCATTTGATAAAATCCAACATCCATTCCTAATAAAAACACTTGAGAGCATAGGAATAAATGGACTTTTCCTTAAAATAGTCAGGAGCATATATTTAAAACCATCAGTAAGCATCATATGCAATGGGGAAAAACTGGAACCTTTCCCAGTAAGATCTGGAGTGAAGCAAGGTTGCCCTCTATCACCATTATTATTCAATATTGTATTAGAAACACTAGCCTCGGCAATAAGAGTTGAAAAAGATATTAAAGGAATTAGAGTAGGCAATGAAGAAACCAAACTATCACTCTTTGCAGATGATATGATGGTATACCTAGAGAACCCCAGAGATTCTACTAAAAAGCTATTAGAAATAATTCATAATTTTAGCAAAGTAGCTGGCTACAAAATAAATCCCCATAAATCCTCAGCATTTTTATACATCACCAACAAAACCCAACAGCATGAGATACAAAGAGAAATTCCATTCAGAATAACTGTTGATACCATAAAATATTTGGGAATCTATCTACCAAAGGAAAGTCAGGAATTATATGAGCAAAATTATAAAAAAGTCTTCACACAAATAAAGTCAGACTTAAATAATTGGAAAAATATTAAGTGCTCTTGGATCGGCCGAGCGAACATAATAAAGATGACAATACTCCCTAAACTAATCTATTTATTTAGTGCTATACCAATCAGACTTCCAAGAAAATATTTTAATGATCTAGAAAAAATAACAACAAAATTCATATGGAACAAGAAAAAGTCGAGAATCTCAAGGGAATTAATGAAAAAAAAAAATCAAATGAAGGTGGCCTAGCTGTACCTGATCTAAAATTATATTATAAAGCAGCAGTCACCAAAACCATTTGGTATTGGCTAAGAAATAGATTAGTGGATCAGTGGAAAAGGTTAGGTTCACAAGACAGAATAGTCAACTATAGCAATCTAGTGTTTGACAAACCCAAAGCCCCTAACTTCTGGGAAAAGAATTCATTATTTGATAAAAACTACTGGGATAATTGGAAATTAGTATGGCAGAAATTAGGCAAGGACCCACACTTAACACCATATACCAAGATAAGATCAAAATGGGTCCATGACCTAGGCATAAAGAACGAGATTATAAATAAATTAGAGGAACATAGAATAGTTTATCTCTCAGACTTGTGGAGGAGAAAGAAATTTGTGACCAAAGATGAACTAGAGACCATTACTGACCACAAAATAGAAAATTTTGATTACATCAAATTAAAAAGCCTTTGTACAAACAAAACTAATGCAAACAAGATTAGAAGGGAAGCAACAAACTGGGAAAACATCTTCACAGTTAAAGGTTCTGATAAAGGCCTCATTTCCAAAATATATAGAGAACTGACTCAAATTCATAAGAAATCAAGCCATTCTCCAATTGATAAATGGTCAAAGGATATGAACAGACAATTTTCAGAGGATGAAATTGAAACTATTACCACTCATATGAAAGAGTGTTCCAAATCATTATTGATCAGAGAAATGCAAATTAAGACAACTCTGAGATACCACTACGCACCTGTCAGATTGGCTAAGATGACAGGAAAAAATAATGATGAATGTTGGAGGGGATGCGGGAAAACTGGGACACTAATGCATTGTTGGTGGAGTTGTGAACGAATCCAACCATTCTGGAGAGCAATCTGGAATTATGCCCAAAAAATTATCAAATTGTGCATACCCTTTGATCCAGCAGTGTTTCTATTGGGCTTATATCCCAAAGAAATACTAAAGAAGGGAAAGGAACCTATATGTGCCAAAATGTTTGTAGCAGCCCTATTTGTAGTGGCTAGAAACTGGAAAATGAATGGATTCCCATCAATTGGAGAATGGCTGGGTAAATTGTGGTATATGAATGTTATGGAATATTATTGTTCTGTAAGAAATGACCAGCAGGATGAATACAGAGAGGACTGGCGAGACTTACATGAACTGATGCTAAGTGAAATGAGCAGAACCAGGAGATCATTATACACTTCGACAACGATATTGTATGAGGACATATTTTGATGGAAGTGGATTTCTTTGACAAAGAGACCTAACTGAGTTTCAATTGATAAATGACGGACAAAAGCAGCTACACCCAAAGAAAGAACACTGGGAAATGAATGTGAATTATCTGCATTTTTTTTTCTTCCCGGGTTATTTATACCTTCTGAATCCAATTCTCCCTATGCAACAAGAGAACTGTTCGGTTCTGCAAACATATATTGTATCTAGGATATACTGCAACATATCCAACATATAAAGGACTGCTTGCCATCTAGGGGAGGGGGTGGAGGGAGGGAGGGGAAAAAAATCGGAACAGAAACGAGTACAAGGGATAATGTTGTCAAAAAAAATTACCCTGGCATGGATTCTGTCAATATAAAGTAATTATTAAATAAAAATTTAAAAAAAAAACAAATTTATAAGAATTTAAGCTATTCTCCAATGGATAGAGTCAATTCTCTCTACATATTTTAGAAATGAGGCCTTTATCAGAACCCTCAAATGTAAAAAAATGTTTTCCCAATTTATGGCTTTCTTTCTAATCTTGTCTGCATTAGTTTTATTTGTACATAAATTTAACTTAATATAATCAAAATTACCTATTTGGTGTTCAATTATGAGTTCCAGTTCTTCTTTAGTCATAAATTCCTTCCTCCTCTACAGATCTGAGAGATAAACTATCCTGGACTCTTCTAATTTATTTATAATGTATCATTCTTTATGTCTAGATCATGAACCCATTTAAACCTTATCTTGGTATACAGTGTTAGGTGTAGATCAATGCCTATTTCTGCCATACTACTTTACAATTTTCCCAGGAGGTTTTGTCAAATAGTGAATTCTTATTCCAAAAGCTGGGGTCTTTGGGTTTGTCAAACACTAGATTATTATAGTCATTGACTATTTTGTCCTGTAAACCTAACCTATTCCATTGATTGACTACTCTATTTCTTAGCCAGTACCATGTTTTTGATGACTGTTCTTGTATAATATAGTTTTAGATCTGGTACAGGTAGGTTACCTTCATCTGCATTTTTTTTTTCATTAATGCCCTTGAAATTCTTAACCTTTTATTCTTACAAATAAATTTTGTTATTATTTTTTCTAGATCTGTAAAATAATTTCTTGGGGGTTTGATTGGTATAGCATTAGATAAGTAGAACAATGTAGACAGTATTATCATTTTTATTATATTTACTCTGCCTACTCATGAGTGCTTGATATTTTTCCAACTGATTAGATATGACTTTATTTGTGTGGAAAGTGTTTTGTAGTTGTGTTCATATAGTTTCTGACTTTCCCTTGACAGATAGATTCCCAAATATTTTATACTATTAACAGTTATTTTAAAAAGAATTATTCTCTCTTTCTTGTTGCTGGCCTTTGTTGGTGATATATAAAAATGTTGATGATTTATTGGAGTTATTTTATTTTCTGCAACTTTGTTAAAGTTGGATTATTTCTAATAGTTTTTTAGCTGATTCTCTAGGGTCTTCTACATACACTACCATATCATCTGCCAAGAACAACCATTTGATTTCCTTATTACCTACTCTAATTTCTTTTATCTCTTTTTTTTCTTTTATTGCCAAAGCCAACATTTCTAATATAATATTGAATAATAATGGTATTAGTGTTGTTCCCTGGTTTAAAAATCACTTTAAAAAATTAAGAATCACAATGTAACTAATATCTAAATAACTGGACCAAATTTCATATAGCTTATGCATATGTCCAGCAGATTTGACAAAATTTTAAAGCATAGCTCATATTTTTACAAATTACCCAGTACACATTTTAGAAAGCTATATAGAAAGAAATTTCATCAAATTAGGAGATATAAACATGTACTCTCTTAAGTTAAGTTACCAGAATTTTGTTTTAATAGCATATTTTTTAAACTTCAAATCTAATACAGATTTAAATTTCCAGTAATGATGTTTCAATATCTGCACACAAATTTCTAAGATCTTGTGCTTAAAGTAAACAAATTCACAATTCCAGCACATATCAGTTAATAATGATTTAAATGATTATTAATAATGGTTTTAATGATTACTCTATGCTCTCTCCTCCTCATGGAGACCTTAATTTAGTAGAATTTGCTTCCAGATTACACACATGCACAAATCATTTATCTCATCATTGGCATTGTATGTTGGTCACATGTAAATATCCATATAAAGTTATCAAATATGAAGCAATAAAATCCAATAAAGAAGTTAATATTCATATAGCATTTGTTTTATGCTAAGCACTTTTGAAATCTTGAAATGACCAATTACCAAACTCACCGTTCATTACTCTCAAAAACTTGCTAACTATTTCTGTAGCTACCAGCTCCCTTGTAAGGTGGGAGTTAAAGGTGTTAAGAAATATCTCCCAGTATTCTAACTACAGCATACAAGTTACTTTTATGTAACAAAATGCTAGTTGCATTTTAAATCTTTCCAGGTAACAAAATCTAGCTCATAGAATAGACATGACACAGGCATTCTGCACAAAAACACAGACACAAACAAACATTACATAGAAGAGGACCATCCCTTCCCCACACAAAACAAAGTATCTCATCAAGTGCACTCTTTGGTGGTATTTTAGATTTTTGCTCTGAAAATTTGGGTTTGGACTACTCCTTCCCATTCACTTAGGGAAGAGCAGCTCCAGTCTCAATTTGATTCTGTAATTCACAGAGCTGATCTCTTGACTTGGGTTCCCAAGCTCTGAGGGGTCATCTGCATCCAGCAGTCATTCCGAGCACTCCTGATCTGTGTCATTTATCAGGACTTCCTTTTGATTTACTAAGTGCCACCCTTTCCCCTGGATCATCAAGCCTTGATGATCCCAGAGTCCCCTTCAACTAAAGACAGCCCAAGGGTACAGGTAATGCTACCTCTGGATTATGCATGCACAAGTTACCTAATTATGTCACTGCTTCTTAAAATCTATGGGTCTGGGTGCTAGACCCTCTTACCCAAATTGACTACTCAGAGGCATCTCCAGATACAAACAGAAATCATTTATTCATTCCTTGCAAGTAGAGATTCAAGCACACCAACTGGACAAAGTTCACCATGGTGTGTGGCCCTGGCAAGAAATAGAGAATGGATTAAATAGCAAAAGACTGGGGTTCATTGGATGGATTGAAAAGGAAGTAACCATTGACCAATGGTCAGCAGCACTGCTTGCTTCCTGTGGGTCATGTAACTTCCTGAAGCTTAGATCTAGGGTCTGATCTTTTCTGCCTTACAATCCTCTGGGAGGGAAAGAGGGGAGGGAGAGAAGGAGGGGAAGGAGGGAAGAAAGAAGGGAGGGAAGGAGGGAAAGGAGAAAGGAAGGAAGGAAGAAAGGAAAGAAGGAAAGAAGGAAGGAAGGAAGGAAGGAAGGAAGGAAGGAAGGAAGGAAGGAAGGAAGGAAGGAAGAGGCAAAAAGCTTTATTATGTTGCTGTAAAGTGGAGAAAGTTAGGGAAAGATCAGACTAAATTCCTAATGAACTTGCAATTTATAGGGGAAAGAGGAAACCTTTTATAGTTAAGGAATAATCTTGGGGATTGATCTTCTGATTAGATACAGTGTCTATGGAGTTAAAATAGTCTTATCAATGTAAGGATCTCAACAAGGGCCATTGCAACAAAGGTCCACTTAAAGACAAGATAATCTTGTCAATGCCCCTCTCCTGGTCAAACTGTCTCAGTCAAACAGACTTGTTAAAACCTTGCCTCCAGAGCCATCTCCTGTCTTGATAGATAAATGGCCACTGGCCCCAGAGGATTCTGGAGGGGAAATTTAGGCAGTGACTTTTCCCAGCTCTCCCTCATTTAAATCCAATTCACTTGCCATGCTATTACTCCCTGAAGTCATGGTCCTCTTTGAGACAAAGAACATTCAACAAGAAGAATTTGTGTATTGGCAGGAAAAAGAACCTGGTGAGGTGTTATTATAACACTCATTTTATAGATAAGGAAACTGAGACAGACAGAGCTTAAATAAGAAAGTCACACAGTTATTAAATGTTTTAGACCAGATCTGGACCCAGGAATTAATAATTCTAGATTCACCTAACTCCTCATGAAGGAATATCTTCATGGAAATTGTCACAGCTATGAAGTATCTCTACTTCCCTTAACTCCCTGTACTCCGCCCCACCCCCACCTTCCCAAGAGGTTTCAATAAGAAACTAGTTCCATTTCCCAATCAGAAATCATGTTTCCATCCTCTGAAATCCTATTAACACTCATTTCCCACAATTTTCTTTGGGCAGTTACTATGATCTCTGGTGCCTTCTGGGAGGTGACTGATTATTTTTTTTAAACTAACATACCAGAATTTATACATCCAGGATATTATCAACTTTGATTAGCCCCCCTGACAAATACTTTGTGTATTCTTTTATTCATTTAGCTTATCGAGGTTTAATATTTTACTCCACATATGTGGATGGGTCAGGGAGAATAGACAATGTGATCTCTATCATTCATTGGATACTATCAGAGTTAAGATAATCTGAGTTTCAAATTCAGTCTCAGACATAGCTGAGACATATCATTTAATCTATTTGCCTCAGTTTCCTCACAAGGTTGATGTAAAGATCCAATGAAATGATATATTGGCAAATTCTGTAGAGCGCAGTGCAAAAGGACAGAAGAGCGGCATTTCCTCTAATTTTCTCTCTCCCTGATGTGAACCTGAGACTGTCTCTAGCTCCTCATTGCTTAGAGCATTCAAACAATTCCCCTCATCAGCTGATGGATCAAACAGAACCAAGAGAGACTTGTGGATCCCCTTAACAGCAGCATCACTTTTTTTCACAACCTTCTGACAACTAGGGGAGACTATTCAACCTTATTCCAAACTATATTTTAAATTCATAAAAAAAATCCTTTGCAATCTCAAAATTTATATCTAGTCTGTTGCTTTTTCTTAATTGAAGGAGTTGGGCATGTGTTGGAATCCTTACTAACTGCTAACTAATTAGAGTTGATCTAATCTTACAAGAAGATGTTTTGGCCAGAACCTGAAACTAGGTACTAAGTAGAACTAGTCAATACAAGGCTTGTGTTCACACCTTTACTCATTGGAGTTCAATGAGTTCATACCTCCCTTGAAGCTCTTTGGGCCAGAGAGCACTATGGGAGAAAACCCATAATCCCTCTCTCTGGAAGGAGCATAAATAGGCCAATGGGCCAGTCGAAGAGGTTCTTGAGAGGAAGATGCTACAAGTCGAGATTTCACCGGAATGACATGAAGACTGGAGCTGGCTGGAGGCTGAAGAAAGCAGAGGCAGAGGCTGAAGGACCAGACCTTTGGATTTAAAGACATTTGGAGAGAGCTCTTGGAACCAAGCAGAGAGATAGGCCTCTAAGCTAACCGGGCTATATTGGAAATAATAAAAGATCTGAACTTTTATCACCTGGCTGCTTTTTGAGAAGAAAAAGATTACAACAGGCATGGTTGCTCATTCTGATGAGAGCAGGGTAGTGAAGGAGAGGTGTGGCAGGAATGGGTGAGAGTTTCCTTGTTCTCCAAGGCACAGGTTTGCATAGAAGGAAATTCACTTACTCAAAGGTTGTGATAAAAAAGGCTTTTATTGTTAAAGAGACATCAAGATAAAGGCTTTCTTGATGGACAATATCATTCTCAAGAGAGAGAAGTGATTTGCAAAGAGACATTTTCTGAAGGCCTGTTTTATACAGGAATCCAAGAATAGGCAAGACCATTTGAGTTTGTATATGAAAAGAGAGATTTTCTGGAGATTCATCTTCCTGTTTCCAGAGGGTGTGAGATCTTGTGAGTCTGTATATGAAAAGAGACATAGACATTCTCTGGAGACTCATCTTCCTGTCTCCAGAGGATGTAAGATCATTTGAGTTTATATAACTTTTTGGTGGTGATTTTACATAACTTACAGGGCTGTCTCAAGTCAGAGTTTTGCTCTCATCATCTCCCCCCTCAAACAATAAGCACAAATTCTTTTGGGAAAAGGGTCAAAGGTCTCAGGTCTTCTGTATCTACTTCATGCTGGAAATGGCTACAGAGCTGACCTTAACAGGGGAGGGGGAGGGGGGAAGAGGAGAATTGTGCTTGGGGGAGAGAAAAGAGATCTGAAAACAGTAGCCAAAGCATCCAGTGGATGTGGAGTTTGCACATCAGTTGTCTCAGGATCCCCAAGTTGCAAGAGAAGCTGGAAGTTTGCAGCTCAAAACCTAGAGGAAACAAGTCTCATGAGCAATCTGAAAATGCAGGGATTAAATATGAGCAAAAGGGTAATAATCAAAAGAGGAGTTAGTATAGGGGCCAGGAGGGACCATATCCAAGAATTCTATCCAGAGGAGGACTAGGGAGGGGTGAGAAACTGCTCATAGATGTCTTGCATCCAGGCAGCTTTTTGTAAGATTCTCTCAGTGCGCAGCTCAACTTTCCTTGAGTTGTTTGAAAGGAGTCAGGCACCGGGTGGAGAGAATCACAGGTGGGGGAGGGAGGGCCCACAGGGCAAGACTAGGAAAGCTGGAGAGAGAGCAACAGGAGTAGAATCCTCATAATGAGGAAGGAAGAAGATTAGAATGAGAGCCTTCTTTCTCCAGAGTTTTTCCAGGAGACTTTCAGAACAGAAACTTCAGGTCCTTAGTGAGCTCACAGGAGTACTCTGGGGTATCTGAAGGAGAGGTAACAGAAGCAGCATTTTTAATTCTAGAAATATGAGTCCAGCTGGGGGGATCCTTGCAGTTTAACCACTGTTGGAGTGGTCAGAATGACCCTGTATGGGCTTTCCACTTTACACCTAAAGGGTTGGATACCTGGGGTTTCCAGGTTTTCAAATACACCATATCACCTGGATTGACAATTAGAGAAAACAGATCTCAATAGCAGATTAAAAGTGGGCTGTACTTTAGGGTGGAAATGAGGACATCGGACATTTAGGAATGGAGTGGTTTTGCAGGAAATGCATCAGGTCCCATTTATGGGCTGCATTAAGAATGCTGATGGCTCATCTAACAATCAAAGAAAAGTAGAAAATTCGAGGGTTGGGGAGAAAAATGCAGTCTTAACGGGTGCTTCCCAAATAGTGAGGGCTCCTCTGGAAATTCCACATTGGAACTTGAGGGAGGGGGAGCTCATCTAAACCCCCAAATCTCATTGGAAATGCAAGACCTGAAGGAGAGACAGCTCACTCCTGTCCAAGGAGTAGCAGCCATGGGTAGAAACATATTCTCCAAGCTCATCTCAATCCAGTGACCTTTCTCCTCGTGGCTATAGCCTGACCATTAGAGACTCCATTATATTTAACAGTGGAGTGGGAGAAGGGTTCAAACACAGCTTCTCTTAAGTTTCTCCAGTTATCTCTCCAAAACAGATCAAAGAGAGTGCTGGCCTGGGACCCCCTAGAAGGGTGGGGTCTTGTGTCTCTTTGGTCTGGAGGGGGGCACAGTTAGAGAGACACTTCCTCTCGTGATTTGGAGTTTCTGCCTGAGTACAGGGCTTTCTGGTGAGAGCTTGAGAAGCAAAGGAATGTGGGGAATAGATAAGGTGAAGAACTTACAGGAATGTATGAATTCTTTTTCTGTATTTTATTATTTCTGTGTCTTTCCTATGACCTGTATAATATGTGCAGGCTCATATCTACTTGAGCCTTGGCCAGCTAGAAACATATTTACTTAACCTGAGCTGATGACATCTATTGGTATTTGACATTTATCGATATTTAGTCTATTAACTGGACCACTGTCTGCTTGATTAAGCCTGAAGGCTTGATTTTCTGTTTTCCAGAAATCAGGAGATTTCAGGGAAACAGAAACCTTCCATTCCAATCTCCCCAAATAGCAACAACCAATTAGATGCCTCCCCCTCCCCTTCTCAATGCTCTCTTACTTGTGATGTAATTTCTTGTATAAAAGCTATGTTTCTTTACTACTTCTTTAGCCCTCCTACGGCGAGCTTTCTCTTTCTTATCTTGTGATGGGATGGCTCATCCTCCAGAGGTTCTCAATAAACAACTTTTCTGCCTTCTACTGAGGGGTCTCTGAGTAGTCATTTTGGGTAAGGGTCTTCTACATCCCTCACAGGAAGATCCTTTGTCTCTGGAGGGGCTAGGCTGAGGGAGTTTCCTCAAGCCAAGTATCTCTGCTCAAGGAAGGATTTTTAGAGGCAGAGGTGTTTCTAGATTGTGGACAGGTAAAAGCTTTTAGTTTTCCCAAATTCTTGCAGCATCTCTTTTATCTCTAGAGACAGTGAGACAAAAAGAGGCCTGTTGTCAATCCACAGCAATTTGTAAAGAATTGTGCATGAGTGTAGAGCTCTAACAGCAACCCAAGCCTGATCCTGGTGGCTTGATGTCCACTACAGAAAAGGGAAAGAAAAAAAGGTCTTTTACCTTGTCCAGAGTTCCGGATTTCCTGGTCCCACTATCTCTAAATAAAGAGTGTGACAAAAAGAGGTCTTTTTGCCTAAAAATGCAGATACTCTCCCCGGAAGAATATTGCCCACAGCCCAAACCCGGTCTTGGTGCCCACTACCTTTAGAGAAAAAGTAAGACAAAAGAAGGCTTTGTCAGAGAATGCAGGTATTCTTCCTGGAAGAATACTGCACCAACAGCTCAAAACCCAAATTGTCTCTGAGTGTCCAGATATTCATGATTTCCCCGTACGGGTCACCATAATATGATGCTATTTGAGTGGTCTAGATTCCTGGTGGTCTAGAGGTTAGTGTCTATGAGAAAGTTATCGAGAATCCCCATTAAATCGGCTTCAGGTTCTAGTAGTGAAAGAATTCACTCATTCCTGAATATTAGTTGCAAAATGAAAGTCCATTGTTAGATAGAAATCAGTTTGTCGAAAGACTGACTTCTATAGTGGCAGTCTATTGAAAATAGAGTTTTGCAGATTGTCAATATGTTTCTTTGAATTAAGATGATTTATGGCTCAACATAGCTCAGAGGGGAAAGCTAAACTTCTGAAGTTAACTCAAAAATAAGGGAACATGGCTTAGGTGATTTTAAAATATACAAGGGATGATACAGAAGAGAATCAATTAAAAATGGGACCAGAATCATTTTTTCTCAATTCATAGCTGAGATATATAGTGACACAGTAGGTACTAACTGCTTGGGACAGGAAGAAAAGAGGAGAAGGACACATAGCATACTAATAGCAGAGTTGACCCTGATAACTGGGGTTTTGATTAGTAAGAGTTTTATACTTCTCAAAAAACATAGAATGACTATCTTTTGTATGTTATTTATTCAAAAAATAATAAGAAAAAAGAATACAAAACAAAACAGAACATTGTCATTTGACTGCAAAACATCAGAGAGGATTTAAAATATATAACAAAGAATTACCAGTTCAAGAAAAAAAAAAAAATATATATATATATATATATATATAAATAGAAGAAATTATATTCATGAGTGTCCATCTTTTCTTTGCTTCTATGTAAATTATTCATTTGTTCTCTGCTGTGCATCTTTTTAACTTTATTTTTTTTATCCCTTTCATCTTCTCACTTCCCCCCAGAAGGTTATAGTTAAGAAAGAATATATTTATGTATTCATATATACATACACATATACATACACCCCACCCCTCTGTCATATTTCTTTCCTATCTGTGCTGAATCTTTGTTTTAATTTTGCTGCTGAACTTGCCTTTCTATTACTTAACCTCTCTCCATCCATGGATCCCTCCCTTGTCTTTTCCCCACACTTTTTGCTTCCCCCTCTTTCCATCCTTTTTTGACTTCACCTGAAGCATAGTAGATTTTGCTCCAACCTTTTACCTTTAACCTGCATGTATCTCCCCGCTTCAGGTGTGTTTCCTGTAAACAACATATTGTAGGATTCTGGCTTTTAATCCATTCTGCTAACCGCTTCCTCTTTATGGGGGAGTTTACCCCATTCACATTTATGGTTAGAATGACCAATTCTGTATTACTTGCCATCTTGTTAACCCCAGTTTACGCTTTTCTCCCTTCTTTCCCCTTTCCCCCCTTCCCAGTATTAAGCTTGTGAGCACCACTTGCTTCTCACAGCCCTCCCTTTTTAGTATCCCTCCCCCCGCCTTAGAGTTCCTCCCCCTATCTTACACAGTTCCCGTATTCCCTCCGCTTAGCTTATTCCTTCCCTTTTCACTTTTCCCTTCTCACTTTTCAATGAGGTGGGAGAAGTTTCACCATAGATTGAATATGTCTTAAGATTTTTCACTTAAAGCCAATTCTGAAGGCAGTAAGATACCCACTATATTCATCCCCCTCCATTCTTTCTCTCAGATATAATAGGTTTCCTATGCCTCTTCATGAGATGTACTACCCCCACTTTACCCTTTTTCTGATACAATGTCCTTTCCACATCAATTTCTAGAACAAGTTATACATGTATTCTTTATACATCTATATAGTCGAATTATAGTTCCCAAGATTAATCTTTACCTTTTTAGATTTCTCTTGAGTTCTATATTTGTAGATCAAACTTTTTGTTAAGTTCTGGTTTTTTCATCAGAAATAGATGAAATTCGCTTACTTCGTTGAATGTCCATCTTCTTCCCTGGAAAAAGATGCTCATTCTCGCTGGGTAAGTTATTTTTGGTTGCATACCAAGTTCCTTAGCCTTTCGGAATATCATATTCCAGGCCCTTCGATCTTTTAATGTGGATGCTGCCAGATCCTGGGTGATCCTTATTGTGGCTCCTTGATACTTGAATTGGGTTTTTCTAGCCGCTTGCAATATTTTTTCCTTCATCTGAGGGTTCTGGCATTTGGCCACTATATTCCTTGGTGTTTTGATTTTAGGATCCCTTTCAGTGGGTGATCGATGAATCCTTTCAATGTTTATTTTTTCCTCTGTTGCTATGACTTCTGGGCAGTTCTCTTTGATAATTTCCTGGAAAATAGTGTCCAGGCTCTTTTTTTCATCATGTTTTTCTGGAAGTCCAATGATTCTCAGATTGTCTCTCCTGGATCTGTTTTCCAGGTCTGTTGTCTTCCCCAGAAGGTATTTCACATTTTTATCCATTGTTTGATTTTTTTGGATTTGCTTGACTGATTCTTCTTGTCTCCTTGAGTCATTCAATTCCACTTGTTCAATTCTGATTTTCAGTGAAGTATTATCTTCACTCACTTTTTTAAAATCTTTTTCTAATTGTCCCATTGAGTTCTTTTGTTCTGTGGATTTTTTTTCCATTTCGCCAATTTTGTTTTCCAGTTCACCAATCCTATTTTTCAAGGATTTTACTTCTTTATCCACTCTCTCTTTAACTTTCTCCAGGCTCTTTTGCCAAGCCTCACTCTGCTTTTCCCAAGCTTTCCTCTCCTTTTGCCAAGCCTCACTCTGCTTTCCCCATTTTTCTTCTAGTTCCCTTGTGAGAACCTTTTTAATTTCCTCCATGAGAGTCATCTGTGCTGAGGAACAGATGGTCTCCTCCTTTGGGGATTCACCTGGGGACTGTCTGTTTTTAGTCTCCTCAAGATTTAGAATCTGCTCTCTATCTGTGTAGAAGCTGTCAAGGGTTAAAGTCCTCTTCAGCTTCTTGCTCATTCTGTCTAATAATCAAAGACAAACTACCAAAGAAAAACAGAAAAAACTGGAGTCTTTCTTTGGGGAAGGGGCTGGGTGTGTTATCGAGTTTCCTCTCCAGACTGCGGGGGGCAGCAGTGAGGCACTAGCAGGACTGTGCTGCGCCTGCACTCTGAGATCCCAGAGCGTGCTGAGTCACGGGGGGGGGGGGGGGGGGGCGAAGAGGGGGGCGGCCAGGTCCCGAGAGACTCCAGCTGTTTGGGGTTGTATTCTTCAGCCCCAGTGTTTTTAGCTTCTCTGCTGGGCTGCTGACTTGCTGCCGGAGCAAAGTATCCAGTCCTGTAGCGAAGCTCTCCCCGCAGAGACGGCTGCGATCACTCCCCACCCCCTCTCCAGTCTGCTCCCGTGCTCTCACTGCCGCTGCCTGCTGCCTGCGCCCGATCTAAAACCGTCCCAGCCCTCCAGTAAAGACAGACCTTTCTTGGCGAATCTCAAGGATGGCTTCTCTTGGTAACTATTTGTGGGTTTTTTTTTCAGTCAAGCATTAATTCAGAGGCTTGTAATGAAATGGATAGTGAGAGAAAGCGTGGAACTTATGCAGCTGTGAGCCTCCTCTCCGCCATCTTAACCGGAAGTCCTCTTTCCATCCTTATTCCCATATTTCTTTATAGATTTTTGGAGATTGCTATATCCTTCCTGAAAGTATTACCTATTTAACTCATTCCCAATGTGAGTAGGTTTTCAGAACTAGGAGTCCCCCTTCCCCCTCTAATGCTTCTTCTATTCTTCTTCTTCACCTCATTTGTATAGTATAATTACTATTTTTACCTTATCTTATTATTTTGCCTCTGCCCCAATATTTATTTTGAGCTACCCTATTGTTGATATCAGTCTTAAAAATATGGAATACATTGCCTACATAAAAAAATAAATAAATAATTTGTTCATGTTAAGTTTCTTGAAATTGATCTTTGATCAATTGGCTCTTATATGTTAAATTTTCTACTGAATTTGAGTTTGATTGATAAAAAGTCTTGAAAATCTTCTAGTTCATTGAATATCCATTTCTTCTCATTTAATGTTATGCATCATTTTGCTGGATATAATATTTTTGGCCACAGGCCTAGTTCTTTTGATTGTTGGTAGATATAATTCCAAGACCTGCAGTCTTTTACTGTGCTTACTGATAAGTCCTGTACAATTCTAATTATAGCTCCAGCTTTTTTGGATTGTATTTTTCTTATCTGTTGCAAAATGTTTTCTTTGATCTGGGGGTTTGGAATTTGGCAATACTATTCCTATGTATTTTCCACAAGGATTTCATTAAAATGGTGATCAGTGGATTGTTTCTATTTCCTTTCCTCCCTCATGTTCTATCACTCCAGGACAATTTTCTTAGATTATTTCTTGGATTATTGTGTCAAGGTTCTTTTTTTTTTTTTTTTTTGGCTCCAACTTTTAGGCAATCCAATTATTCTTATATTTCTTTTTTCTTTTTTTTTTTTGGTCTTTACTCCAGATCTATTGTTTTTCTTATAATTATGTTTCATATTTTGTTCTATTTTTTCATTCTTTATAATATGTTTTGTTACTGTTTGATTTCTCATAACTTTGCTGGCTTTTCCTTGCCCAATTCTAAATTTCAAAGAGTTATTTTCATCTTTGAGACTCTCTACCTCCATTTCTACTTGGTTAATTTTTTTTTCCCATAATCTTGTTTTTCTTGGATTTTTTTTTCCTCAATGTCTCTCATTTGATTTTTAAATTCTTTTTTGAGTTCTTCTACAAATTCTTTCTAGTCAGGAAGCCATTTAATGTTACTCTTTGAAATAGAAAAAAAAAAATTTTTACTTCAGTGTCCTCCTCCGAAGATGAACCGTGGTCTTCCCTATTCCCATAGTAAGTTTCTATAGTTGGGGTTTTTCTTCTTTGCTGGTTAATTTTTTTTAAAAAATAAGAAGTATTAGTATAAGATCTTCTAATCATGGGGTAGGAAGTAGTGCATTTTTCTTTATTTCAGCTCTTCCCTCTGACCCGGAGTCCCAAACCAAAAGTTCCCTCTCCTGCAAGTGCCAGTAGCCAGCTGGCCATTTCTCTATAGCACAGCTGGGCTTCATATTCCTAATCAACTGAAGTTCCCTTAGTCTTCCTGGATTCAGATCCCTAACTCCTCACACAATACAGAAGATAAAAGCTTCTGTGGTTCTTGCTAAGGCTCTGGCCAAACCCAGGTAGCACACAAGGATTCCCACTTGGTGTTTCTTTGAAGTTTGCCTGGAAGTATTTGCATTTCACGTTGTTTAATCCCTGGCCTGGGGTCTTTCTTCAGATATTCTTGGGTTGAACCAGGAGGACACCTGTTCTGCCCCAAGTTGTCTTGATTTCTCACCAGTCTAAGTTTGCCCTGAGGTGGAAATTTGTTATTTGTAGGGGAAATCTGGAGAGTTTGAAATTTAGCAACTTATTCAGCCATCTTCCCAGAATCCTCTCCTTAAAGTAACTATCTTTTAAGTAACTATTGGAAGTGTTTTCTCACAACAATGGATGAGAGTTAAAGCCAGTTGGTTGAATTTAATTTCAAAGGGGAAAAAAAGGAAAATAGTCTAAAGACTGATTTCAGAAAAACTTGGAAAAACTTATATGAACTGATGCTGAATCAAGTGAGCAAAATGAGGAGAACTTTGTAAAGAATAACAGCAAGATTATGGGATGATCTGCTATAATAGAACTAGTTCTTCTTAATAATGTGGTGATCCAAGAAAATTCTGATAGATTTAAGATGGAAAATGCCATCCACATCCATAGAAATGACTATGGAGAGTGAATGTGCATCAAAACTTACTAATTTCACCTTTTGTTTGCATTTTCTTTATCCTGGTCTTTTCTTTCTTGTTCTGATTTTTCTCTCACAACATGACAAATATGAAAATATATTCAAAATGATTGTACATGTATAACTTAAATTAGACTTCTTGCTGTCTTGTGGAGGGGAGAGATAAGAGAGAGAAGAAAAAAAAATTGGAAGTAAAATTTTAAAAAGTGAATTTTGAAAATTATGAATGCAACTGGAAAAAATAAAATACTATGGAGAAAAAAGGAAATGAGACTTCTTTCAGTGTGTAAAAGGGTTTTTCAGGTTCTGAGATAGAATTGAAGAAAATGGACTATGGCTAACAAAGAAGAAGGTAGCATATTTGTGGAATGATTGAAAGATTAAATTTGGTGACTCCAATTCTCATTTTCATAGCTATTCTTAATGTTCAGAACTGGGGGAGCAATTTTTCCTGCTTTTCCTGATTGAATAGCATTTGGTCATAGAGGAAGAACTTAGCTTCCATTCTAATTACCAGAGATACTATTGGAAACATTATTAAAGGAAGACAAGATTTCATAATTTCTTCTTCTCTGGAGATCCTATTTTCCTGCATTGAAGTAGTCCTAAGGGATCCATTGTACTCATTTCTCTCCTTAGAAAACAAATACCTCCAACAACAAATAAAAATGCTTCTCTTCCTAAAGTGATCAGCTTAAGGTAAGGGTAGATCCTTTGCTTTTGTGAACTTGCATTGTTTACTGGATAGAGCCCAGCAGTAGGCAAGACAGTATGTGGATTCTTCTCTGGAAAAAAGTGATTTATAAGTAATTTAAAGGGAAAAAAATTTTCCCTTTAGTCTCATAGTCATCATTGTGAAAGGAATATGGTAATTTCTGTCCTGCACAGCTCAGGTCATTCTGATTTTCAAATTATTTGAAAATGATTTCTAAAATTAAAATTATTTGCTAAAGTGGCATGTAAATATTTTAAGTTCAAAAACATGGAAACTATTCATTCTTTAGTTTTTATCTTCTGAAAGCAGACCAGTCTTCTCTACTCTTCATAGGAGTCAGGTAAGTGCCCAAATACCACTAAATTTTCATGATGTTTGAAAGGTAAAAAATAATAATATTGGGAAGATAATGACACACTCACTTTTAAGCAGAGCTATCACTGTCTTAAATGTATTTAATTACAATTTTAACTGATTTAATAAAATGAGAATAGAGATAGGCTCTATCTTTTAGAACTTTCAATGAAGATTATTTGATAACTAACATTCCATTCTCCCTTTCACATGTTTCTTATTATTTGTGTCATATGTTTAAATTTTCTGTCTTAGTCTGGTGATTCAGATACCATTCCCTCTTTATGATATTCCCTATAACTCTGTTTTTCACTGCTGATGGAAAAGTAAGTGAAACTCAGTATCCTAATCCTCCATAGGGATTTTTGTCATTGTAAAATGGAGATGAATCAGGAGATGACTTCTCAATGAATTTCTTCTTCACATCCTTCCCTCCTCACTTATCTTCCAAAATTATAGAGTAGAATGGACAGAAGGCAGAGACAAGGAAGAAAAAAAAATAGCATTCAGTAAATGCCTCTGATATCCTGGGCATTGAGCTCAGTGATTTAAAATATTATTTCATTTGTTCTTCAAAACTACTCTGGGAAGCTGATACTATTTTTATTCTCATTATACAGATGGGGAAATTCATGCAGACAAAGGTTAAAGAATTTTCCTAGGGTTCCATAGCTAGTAAGGGTATAAGCCTGGATTCAGATCCAGATCTTCCTTATTTTAAGATAAACACTTTTCCAACTGCTTTGCTTAGTTAACTCTAAAAAGCAGGAGATTGGGATTAAAGTGTTAAAAACAAATACAAAAAAGCATGTATTTCTTTTTTTCACCTACAAATCATAAAGTTCTTCAATCAAATTGGAATTTGGGGGCAACTAATCATTTGCCATACTCCTGGGACATCTTAAGGAAACAATGAAGACAAGAAACAAAGACAAGCAATATGAGCCTTGGTAGTTGAAAACATTACTCCTTTGAGAAGAACTCACTCTTCACTTCTTTATGAGGAAAGGGGTTTATCTCTCCTTACCATGCATTGTTTGTGACATCATAGTGACTCGTTTAGGAATAGGACATAACCCTCAGGGTTATCATACAGTAGAGATACTAGGTCTAGGGAAGAGTAGTGAGGACAATTGAAAAAAAGACAGGAAATTATGACTGCAGCATCAGAAACAAAAGTTGTCTTGGCTATATGGATTCCCTAAGTAAATACTACTCTCATAGTATAATCCACATGTATTCTCACTTTTTCAAAAGACATGCTGTGTATTTGTTGCAAAGTATTCCCCAGATTACAGGAGAAATGTGTATTGCTTTTGTTCAAACTAGACAATTTCAAATAGAGGCTTTTGCTAGTAGTTTGTGTCCACTGGCTTATAATTAAAGGTAAATGAATCAATGAGGAAACATGAATAATGGCTTTAGGAGTGACAACCCACAGGGGCCTTCAACCTGAGATAGTGATCCTCATGCAGAAATCAACCTATGAGGACAAGATGGGGAGTGAGGGACTCTCCTTAATATTAAATGAGGGAATGAAATCTAGTGAGTTCCAAAAGAGTACCAAGATTAGAAATTGATATCCTTGCCTTTTTTCTTTTGGACAGGAATTAGGGAGAAAAATGCAAAACAATGACTGCATAGATGGGAAGACACTGATCTCTGGGAAACTGCCAGAAAGGGGAAGATAAAAATGAGTTGGATTTGGGGGGAAAAGTAAATAGTTATAGAAAAAAGAACAAAAGGTGAGCAAGTAAGTGACCTGACAGATGAGGAGAAAATAGAACTTTACTCTGGAAAACATAAATAGGATAGATCAATTTTAGAAGGATGAAGACTAACAGAAAAGTTACTTGAGGACAGATAGAACACTTCTGAAAAAGAAATGATTGTACAAAGAATAATCTGAAAGTTGTTTCCTTTGTTAAAAAACAAAAATGTGTCTTTTCCTTCTTTGTTTTGTTCTGAGATATCAAAAATAAATTTTTGTTTCTTATATCTCAGAAATACATATACTTTTGTTTCTATTGGATTTTTCTGGAATGGCTATCTGTAGAGGGCTGAAACTATTGAATGGATGCACTGAGGTCAGGACTGCACTTGAGGCTAACTACTGATTGGACAATACCCTATGGGCATGTGCTTGGAAAATGGTCCCTTCCACTATCCGTACTAGCTCTATGATTGGTGTATAGAGGATGGTAGGAGGGACTAAGGGGTGGAGTAAGATGAGCTAGTGTCACACTCTCCATGGTAGATGAGGAAGAAGGCCTTTGCGGAGATTCTCTTCCATCTCTTTCCCATTTACCCCTAAAGACTAAGAATAAACCTGGACTTTTGCTTATCCTGACTCCGGCTTATTCTGGGGTGTCCTGGGTGCTAGCGTGGTCGTTACAGCTATTGTTTTAAATAAGTTGTTCTAATGAGACCATTAAAGCAACTACAAAATATCTTTTCTATTCCCAGAAATTCACTCATTCTTCCAGATAACTTTTTTACAATTATGGTTGTTCCTTGGTAATTCTTAGCAATGGCCCTTCATCAAAAATATCTGTTTCATTTTTAACTTTGCCAGATTATGTTGAAAATATTTAAGTTATTCTGGTCAAATGACCAATTTTCCTGATTGTTGTGCTCTTAAATTAATAAGCACTCATTAAAGTTTCCCTAAGGGAAAATGAGGAATCAATAAAAGTTTTACAACTGGCCCATATGTTCCACTTTTCAGTAATGTGTTACAATAAGCTTCATGAAATTGAACACATCTACTCATTTAGAAATTAATGCATTTATTTTCTATCCATCTTTGGTTATCACATGTCAGGTCCATTTCAATGGAATAAGTGAAATTAAAAAGCTTTCTGTGTTTTGTTATTTTCTCTTATTTGTGCTCTGAAAGGCCTTGTACACATAAAAGTCCTTTGAAGTTTTGGCTACCTTTAAGTTATAAATATCTGGATGTTTTTGTCCTGAACAAATATTGTCACATGCTAAAGCCTAGTCATCAGATATTGTATTTATAAATTAGAAATTTCCTCAGAAACTTTCTTAGGAATGATGCATCAATTCAAATGAACATAGATTTATTAAAAACATCATCTCACAAAAATAACAAAATTATAAATCTGAAAGTAATTTAGTGATCTACCAATTGTATTAAAACAAGAGATTTTCTATAACTTTGTAAACAGTAAAATGATCAGCTCATTTCGTTTTGAAGATTCCCACTGAGGAGTAATCAAAGTATTTTCTGTGGCAATCCATTCCAAATTGGAAGTGTTCTACCTGTTTCTATTTTTTTTTTTTTAATATTGGATTTGAAATCAATGTCTCAAATTTCAAGTGCTGCCTGTCACATACTAGCTGTGTGATCACGAGGAGGTCTTTTACAAAGCTTCTCTTGGCTTCTGTTTCTTGATTTCTAAAATGAGGGCAATGAACATAAATGACCTCTTAAGAGGTTCTCTTTAAATTTCCCATTAAAAGTCTTAAAATATTGAAGGCAGTCATTGTAGTCCACCATGGTTCTCTTCTCCATGTTAAACATTCCCTTATTCTTCAACCTATTCCGATATTGTATGTTATCCAGCATTTCTAATTTTACTGAAAACCATAATTTCTGATTTTGACACTTCTGATGACCTTTAAAAAATTCTTTATAAAGCTTTTCTTGGTTTTTCTTTACTCATAGAAAAATGAAGAGATTAAACAACATAATTCTGTTACTCCTTCCAATGCTATTTCTATGATCCAATGCTCTTATAAAAATGTACTTTATACTGAGTCTATCCCTTCTTCTCTGCAACTTCTGCATATTACTGCTACTTCTTCCCTCTGGAGTAAATGAAAACAAATGTATTGATTACATATTCAAGAATTAGTACAAAGTTTTTTTTTTTTTCTTTTCCCCCTAGAAAGCTTATTGTTAGGGAAAAAAAAAGTGTGGTTGGTCAAACAAGAGTAAAGGATTCAATTAAGATCAATCAATAAATTATGTGCCAGCATATTGTTTGGTAGTGAGAATTGAAAATCAGAAATTTAAAAATCCGTGTCCTTGATATGTGTGTAGATATTTATGTGTTTGTGCACAAATTGTCACCACGGGTGGGAGTATTAATCACTAAAGGAGATCAGTAAAATCTATTTATTAGAAGTAACATGAGTTAAACTTTGAAAAAAACTAGAGAATTCAAAAATCATTGCTGAGTATTTAAAAAATTCCCTTTTTGAAAGAGACCCTGTGATCCATTCTTTCTTCTAACCTTGCTTCTTTTTTTAATTTTTACTTCAGGTTTCATTTACAGTATGTATGGGGTATATTTATCCTTTTAAGACCCTTTTCATATGAACCAAGTTAGTGATGAAAGAGTTGGGAAAAGTATTTTTTGAAAAGGATAATATTTACATTAATTATCAAAATTTGTGTCACAGTTGTATAGAAAAATTTTGACATATAAAAGGTGTAGGGAAAGAAATTTGTTTTAATTTAAACTATCAATATGTTAATGAAGAAAAACAAATTTAAGATGGAATTCAAAAATTTTGGAAAGAAAATTAATTCTGATATAAATTTTATATGTTTGATGTTATAAAGAAATAGAGAAATTTAAATTTATTAAAATTTGGAGAAATCTAAGGCTAGAAGAATAGTTTTAAGGGCACAAAAATAGATACTGAACTATGCTGAAACTTAAAAAGCTGCATGGCAGTATATTCTCTCAGCACATTTATTTGTACAATGTACTTTATGACTTAAGAAGAAAAAACTAAAAAATGAGATGTATTATAGATGTTTGTAGAACAAAATGTGGATCTTTAATGGATTCTCATTTTGACGTAGGAAAATTGTGGAGGTGTAGTGTTTTAAAAATGAAAAATGAATTGATGAGAGTGACATTTTAATTACTGAAGTATGTAGGAACTTGTTATAGAAACATTAGAAAACATATGACATAAAGACCTGATGATAACTGAAGATGTAGCAGAGCAGCAGATTAGGCAGACCAATAGTAAAACAATGATCAGAGAAGATTTGTATAATACAAATATTTTTGAATAGATCAATAGTATTAAATCATGAAGACTAAAGTCGTTAGATATCTGAGAAATGTGCTTTCCTGCTTTATTTGCTTCTGTAGCAAACAAGATCATGTAAGTGTGTAATTCTTATTCACACAGAGATATTGAATGCATTGATAGAGAAAATAATCTATTAAAATGTTATTTATGCGTTGACATTACTGTTATCTTTTATATGATTTCTTTTCTCTTATTTAATAGAAACAGAAAAATTAACATTTATAGAGTCTGCAAATTGTTATTAGAATAATTTGCTTGATTTTCAAAAAATTGCAGAAAGCTTGCAAATTTTAAGGGGGCATGTAAGATTGATGACCATGTTAAATTTTTGGTTCATGCTTTCTCATGGCAAAAAAAAAAATTGTCATAAATTATCCAAATTTATCTACTTTGGAAGACTGATCCTTGGAAATAATATAGAGCCTATTTGCACTACCATACTTGAGTATATCTTCAACTTGGCAGAGACCATCAATAACAGCAAGAACAGCCTTTGGGAATTCATGATAACCTAACACAGCAATGAAATATCAAGAGAGAGATTTCTGCAGTGTAGGAGACTAAAATGATCAGTGATACAACTTGACTGCACAACAGTGATACCAAAACAAATTAGTTTCAAAACATTAGCATATAACTATGTTTGCCTACAGTGACTCTCCTTTTCCCTGATGACTCAATCCTCCCCCCTCTCATATTTTACTCCATTTTAAAATAATTGGCAATAAGAATTAACTACACACTGAATTTATGTCAAAAAGACCCACAGTATCTCTAATCCGTAATCTAATACCACTGATGATATCTCTAATTTTTAGCAAATGATGTAATCATCATAGTGAAGGAACTTTATGTGAACTTAGTATCTGGTTCTAATCAGCTCCAGTACTCAAATAGTATATGAAAGTCTACTATTACTTTATCAAATCTTAATATATTTCAGAGGAATTCAAGATATTATCTTAAAGTCCATTTATATTACTCAGTTGATTTTCTTTAATGTTTTGCAAATGTCTTGTATGATATGATATAAACAGTGGCATTCATCATTTAGTTGTTGTCTATAGTTAATTGTTCTCTGTCATGTCTGGGTGGATTTTATTTCTGGTATAATATAAATGAATCCTTGGTGCATTTGACTTGTAGTACACATTGTCCTATATAGGGCATTAATATCTATTAATTTTTCTAGGACTTTCTCAAAGGATATTCCTCTAGCACCTATACCAATATGTTTTGTTGATGTTATTAGGTGGATTCAATGTGTATGGGTGGGGGTTAATTGAAGTAATCAATCATCTTTTCTCCCATCAAGATGGTCTAGTACCTTTATCAAGTGAGACTATTTCTATTAAGTTACTCAAAAAAATTAAACTAAATGTGAAAATTCCTCAGTTATCAATTTTAAAGGATTAAACCCATTGATGAACTGAAATGATGATAGATGGGAAATGTATTGAGATTGGCTTAAAAGAATCCATAATGCTTTATAAATCTTAGGTAAAATAGCAAACCTTTTTAGATACTGACATAGAGCTCTGAGGCCAAGGTGGCTGAGAAGACACACACAACTTTTTAAGCTCCTCTCATTCCCCTCATAACCAACTATTTAATTCAGCCTCAAATATAGTTCTTCACAGCTTAAATTCATGAAGATTAGAAGCATTACAATTTACCAGCTGAAGTCAATCTGGAAGATCACCAGGCAAGATTTGTCCTGAGGGGCCAGGAACAGACTAGCACAGGCAGCAAGAGGCTAGCATCCTGAGCAGACCAGGGGTGGAGGTGATCTCTGTGGCTAGAGAAGTTATAGAGAGGATTCTGCTATAGGCTAACTGTTCTGTCTTGACTACAAAGCAGTAAACTGGCAGAGAAATTAAAGCCTAAAACAGAGGGTACTCTAAAAAACATCAGAACCTAACGAGATCTGGCTGTAATCCCTCAAACCCCAAAGTGACTCAGGCAGACTTTAAGGCAGCCCTGCAGCCACATCCTGCAGTTTGGGGCTTTTGCAGGGGCAGTTACAAATCTTCATGGCAGGGGGGCACAGCCTGGGCAGGCTCTAATCACCACAGTGGGGGACTCAGCCTAGGGCAATAGAATTTCCCCAGCAGACTGTGCTTCCTGGGCAGACACTTCCAGTCCCTGCAAATCCATTCACTGCTCAACTGGTAATACCCACAGCCCCAGGACAGGCTTTGGCTTGGGGCAGTGAAACTCTCACTGCTAAGTGTCTAGCCCCAGGGCAGTCGTCATCTCACACAGCAGGGGTTCTTTGAAGGGCACTTTCCCAGCTCAGCCCTGCAGACCTGAGTTAGTCTCCATGGGGAACTCTTTCTGAGAGCACTCCAGTACCTCTCTGCTTTTTGTAGCTGGCTGGCAGGACAGCTACCGGTCCATACACCTTTCACTGTTCTGCAGAGAAAGCTGGTAACCTCCTGGTTCTGAAGGCAGACCCTACAGGCTTTAACAAAATGAGTAAAAAATTGAAAAGAATGATTGATAGTTTCTATACAGAAAGAGAACAGCTTTTCAACCCTGAAGAGACTAATAGCAGACAGTCTCCATACAATTGTTGGTCCCCAATACAAAAGGATCTCCTAGAAGAGACTATTAAAAACCTTAAAAGAGAGCTAGAAGAAAAATGGGGAAAGGAAAGAGAAGCTATGCAAGAGAGTACAGAAAAGGTGTATAACTCAATAAAGGAAAAAATTGATAAAGTGGAAAAAGAAAACAACTTCCTGAAATGTGAATTGGAAAAGGTAAAAAAATCCCAAGAAGTGCAGAAAAACAGAATTTGTGAATTGGAAAAAGAAAATAACTCACTAAAAATAAATTAGTGAAATGGAAAAAAAATCTATAGAGCAAAACAGTCAATTGGACATATACAAATAGAAGTAAAAAAAGCTAATGAAGAAAATAATTCACTAAAAATCAGAACTGAACAAATAGAAATGACTGATTCATTGAGACATCAAGACTCAGTCAAGCAAAACCAAAAAAATGAAAGATTGGAAAAAAATGTCAGATATTTACTTGGAAAAACAACAGACCTGGAAAATAGATCTAGAAGAGATAACCTGAAGATCATAGGACTACCCGAAAATTATTATGAAAAAAAGAACCTAGATACTATTTTACAGGAAATCATCAAAGAGAACTGCCCAGAAGTAATAGAACCAGAAGGGAAAAATAGGCGTTGAAAAAAATCATTGAACACCTTCTTAACAAGACCCTAAAATAAAGACTCCGAGCAATATTGTGGTCAAACTTCAGAATTTTCACACTAAAGAAAAAATTTTACAAGCAGCCAGGAAAAAAACAGTTCAAATACCAAAGTGCCACAATAAGGGTCACGCAAGATCTGGCTGCCTCAACATTAAAGAATCGAAGGGCCTGGAATCAGATATTCCGAAAGGCAAAAGAGCTTGGAATGCAGCCAAGAATAAACTACCCATATAAGCTGAGTATTTTTTTCCATGGAAGAAGATGGACATTTAATAAAATAGAGGAATTCCATTTATTTCTAAGGAAAAAACCAGACTTAAACAAAAAATTTGATCTCCAACAACAGGACTCAAGAGAAGTAGAAAAAGTAAACTCTCAAGAGTTTGAGAACTGTATTTCTGTTGTGGATATACATAAAAACCATATGTAAAATTTGATTTTACTGATATAACATAAAAAACAGAAGTAGAAATGGAAAGAAAATAGTGTCAGAAAAAGGGAAAAGGGGAGATAAAAAGAGGGAAACTACATGCGACAATGAGGCAAAGGAAACCTATCATATCTGAGGGAACTTAGAGAGGGGTAGGAACATTGTGTGAATCCTACTCTCATCAGAGTTGGCTCGAAGAGGAAATAATTGATATATTTGTTTTGCAGAAAATCTTCTTTCACTTCATTAAAAAGTGGGAGAGGAAAAGGGAAAAGGAAAAAGAGTAATAAGGGAAGGGTACAAGAAAGGGAAAAGGATTCAAAGGGAGGAGGGAGGGATACTAAAGAGGGAGAACTGCGTGATGCAAGTGGGACTAATAAGTTTTAATACTAGAAAAGAAGGGAAGGAGGACAAGAAAAAGAAAAGTATAATCTGGGGATATTAGGATGGCAGGAAATACAGAATTAGTAATTTTAACAGTTAACGTGAATGGGATGAACTCTTCCATAAAGAGGAGGCAGATAGCAGACTGGATCAAAAGTCAGAACCCTATAATATGTTGTTTACAGGAAACACATTTAAAACAAGGAGATACATACAGAGTAAAGATAAAAGACTGTAGCAGAATCTATTATACTTCAGGTGAAGTCAAAAAAGCAGGGGTAGCCATTCTTATCTCAGATCAAGCAAAAGCAAAAATTGATCTAATTAAAAGAGATAAGGAAGGAAACCATATCTTGCTAAAGGGTACTATAGACAATGAAGCAATATCAGTATTAAACATATATGCACCAAGTGGTATAGCATCTAACTTCCTAAAGAAGAAGTTAAGAGAGTTGCGAGAAGAAATAGACAGCAAAACTATAATAGTGAGAGATCTCAATCTTGCACTCTCAGATTTAGATAAATCAAATCACAAAACAAATAAGAAAGAAATTAAAGAGGTAAATAGAATATTAGAAAAATTAGGTATGATAAATCTCTGGAGAAAACTGAATGATGACAGAAAGGAGTATACTTTCTTCTCAGCAGTTCATGGAACCTACACAAAAATTGACCATATATTAGGACATAAAGACCTAAAAATTAAATGCAGGAAGACAGAAATAGTAAATGCTTTCTTTTCAGATCACAATGCAATAAAAACTACATTCAACAAAAAGTTAGGTGTATAGACCAAAAAGTAATTGGAAACTAAATCATCTCATCTTAAAGAATGATTGGGTGAAACAGCAAATTATAGACACAATTAATAATTTCACTCAAGATAATGACAACAGTGAGACATCATACCAAAATTTATTGGATGCAGCCAAAGCAGTAATAAGGCAAAATTTTATATCCTTTGAGACTTACTTGAATAAAATAGAGAAAGAGAAGATCAATGAATTGGGCCTGCAACTTAAAAAGCTAGAAAAAGACCAAATTAAAACCCCCCAATCAATTACAAACTTGAAATTCTAAAATTAAAAGGAGAAATTAATAATAAAGTAAAAAAAAAACTATTGAACTAATAAATAAAACTAAGAGTTGGTTTTATGAAAAAACCAATAAAATTTATAAACCTTTGGTAAATCTGATTAGAAAAAAGAGAGAGGAAAAATCAAATTAGTAGTCTAAAAAATGAAAAGGGAGAACTTTCCACCAATGAAGAGGAAATTAAAGAAATAATAAGGGGTTACTTTGCCCAACTTTATGCCAATAAATTTGATAACCTAAGTGAAATGGATGACTACCTCAAAAAATATAGGCTTCCCAGATTATCAGAGGAGGAAGTAAATTGCTTAAATAGTCCCATTTCAGAAAAAGAAATAAAACAAGCTATTAATCAACTCCCTAAAAAAAAACAATCCCCGGGACCAGATGAATTTACATGTGAATTCTACCAAACATTCAAAGAACAATTAGCCCAATGCTTTATAAACTATTTGAAAAAATAGGGAATAAAGGAGTCCTACCTAATTCCTTTTATGACACAGACATGGTACTGATACCTAAACCAGGTAGGTTGAAAACAGAGAAAGAAAATTATAGACCAATCTCCCTAATGAATATTGATGCTAAAATCTTAAATAAGACATTAGCAAAAAGATTATAGAGAATCATGATCAAGTAGGGCTGGTTCAAGATTAGGAAAACTATCAGTATAATTGGCCATATTAATAATCAAATTAACAAAAACCATATGATCATCTCAATAGATGCAGAAAAAGCATTTGATAAAATCCAACATCCATTTCTATTAAAAACTCTTGAGAGTATAGGAATAAATGGACTTTTACTTAAAATAATCAGTAGCATCTATTTAAAACCAGCAGTAAGCAGCATATGTAATGGGGACAAACTGCAACTATTCCCAATAAGATCAGGAGTGAAACAAGGTTGCCTACTATCACCTTTACTATTTAATATTGTATTAGAAATACTAGCTTTGGCAATAAGAGTTGAGAAAGAGATTAAAGGAATAAGAATAGGCAATGAGGAAACCAAATTATCGCTCTTTGCTGATGATATGATGGTCTGCTTAGAGAACCCCAGAGATTCTACTAAAAAGCTATTAGAAACAATCCACACCTTTAGCAAAGTTACAGGATACAAAATAAACCCACATAAGTCATCAGCATTCTTATATATCACTAACAAAACCCAACAGTTAGAGTTACAAAGGGAAATTCCATTTAAAGTAACTACTGATTGTATAAAATATTTAGGAATCTATCTGCCAAGGGAAAATCAGAAACTTTATGAGCAAAACTACAAAACACTTTCCACACAAATTAAGTCTGATCTAACCAACTGGAAAAATATTAAATGCTTTTGGATTGGGCGAGCAAATATAATAAAGATGACAATACTACCTAAACTATCTATTTATTTAGCGCTATACCAATCAGACTCCCAAAAAACTATTTTGATGACCTAGAAAAAATAAAAACAAAATTCATATGGAAAAACAAAAGGTCAAGAATTTCAAGGGAATTAATGAAAAAAAAAATCAAATGCAGATACTGACACAGAAGTAGAAAGCTGGTTTGCAGAGAGCATTAAGAGCAATCATCGTCTTTGAGGATTTGTTGGATCAAAAGTTGAGGGTGGAAAGAATATCAGGGAAAAAACTTCTCTCTCTTTTTGTCATTCCTACTCAAACCAGAAGATTACTTTGTGAACTTTGAGAAAGTTAGAAAGATTTTGGACTTCCAAGAGCATTCTAATGGTGTCCATTTAACAACAGTAATTTATGATAGTATCTTCAATGGAAGATAAGGACACACTAGTCACTAAAGAAAATCAGATATATGATTGCCCCAAAATTTCCCCCCCAAAAGTTACAACATAGCTAAGAAAAACTTGATGAGGGCCTCATTAAGAAAAAATTAAAAAGGACTTCTAGCAAGCAGAGCAATGAGTTATATCTTTGCCAAATATGCTATATTTGAGCCTATTTTCTTCTGAACTTCTTGAGGTTACTGGAGGTTTGGGGAGATGACATATTAATTGTCTTATTAAGTCATGTTACAATCAGAGATATGGCACAGTAAGTAAAGCTCTAGGCCTAGAGTCAAGAAAAATTGAATCTAGAGCCAAGATAAACTGAGTTTAAATCTAGTCTCAGGAATTTACTAGCTATATGACCCTAGTTGAGTAATTTAACTGCCTCAAATTGCTCTTATGTAAAATTACCTTGAAATGAAAATGGCAAACAACTTCAGTATCTTTACCAAGAAAATCCCAAATGGATCTGCACATGACTAGTGGTAATAACATGCCATCTTAATAAACACCAATAAATAAATCTAAATTATTCTGGAATTTCATTGTTTGAGATTGATAATTAATGGTGGGAGCACACTGAAGTGAATTATGACAAAATAACATTATAAAAAATTAACTCCTTAGGGTAACTACTAGAGCACCAAGGGGAGAAGTAGCCAAAATGCATTCTGGGAAATTCTCTGAGAAATGGGAAGTTGTTTTAGAGTCTGTGCTACAAATGTCTTTCATTGGTAAGATCGGATCCCATACCTCTTAAATCCACAAGCAGGATGATCCAACTAAAATATAATACCCTTTGATTTTAATGCTTATTCTTCTGGGGCATCCTTTTTACATCTATTTTGCATGATTAATGATCAAATAAAAGTGAAATCAATGTAAAAGTTTGATATGAGAGAGGATAATTTTTGTAATGTTGTTCTAGATCAATTGTCCCTAACCTGCTTTTACAGATGTTGTGGGAGTTCATAGAAAAATTTCAGAGAATCTAAGAACTTGGATTGGGGAAAAAATTAAATCTTTCTTTTTCCTAGGTTTTCATTTTCCTTTACTATACTATGTGTTTTATTTTAGGCTTTAAGTCATTATTTTGAGAAGAAATTCATAGATTTTACTGCAGTTCTGTAACACTGACATTGTAACATTGAACCTGTGAGAGATATTATGTCCATTTTAGAAGTGAAAATGTTTAAGGTCAAAAAATTGTGTAAATTGGCCACAATCACCCTACTAAATAACAGCACTAGCTCTAGGACTTTTTTCTGGTATAAAACTTATTTCGAATCCTGTTTTCTTCAGGATACTTTTCTTCATCCCCACATATGCTAATGCCTTTAGTCTTGAAATTACCTTATCTGCAAAATGTATATTTTATATTCTTATGTTTATTTATGTTATGCTTTCTCCATTAGATTGAGTTCCTTTGAAAGCAAGGACTGATGTTTAGGTTTTTTATGACATTTTTCTAGAAAATGTAGACATTTAGGTATTGAAGATAAATTGACTGACTGGAAAAACAGGTTTCTGCCTTTAAGTCTCAAGTAAAACTTTTAATAAACAAAATTTGTTTGGGGCATTTTCTATTTATGACATGCTTATCCTTTCTGTACTTTAGCTTTTTTGGCCTCATTTTCCTCATCTACAAAATTAGAAGTTGAAATAGAAGATTTCTAAGGAAATTTCTAGTTTTTATATCTATGATAAAAGCACAGAATAAATATTATAGTTAGAAAGTACTGTGGAAGTCATGAGGAATAAGTCCTTATCTCACACTTAAATATCTTCTAAATATTACCATCAGTTCTACTTGATTATTCAACATCTGTCCATTAGTCTTCATTGAGAAGAAGACATTTCTTCATATAAATGTTTATTAACCTAGGTCACATGAGCTAAGTGCAGCATTTTCTGTTATAGCCTGACTTTATTGGAGATACCACAACAATGAGTCTAACTGCCTTCATAGGTTTTGGCCCTTTTTTGCTCCATAACTTCCAAAATTCATTGTCAGAAAAGCTGTTGAGATATGTATAATTTTGAACTTATTAAACTAATAAGATAATGTGTTTTTCAAGCTTTTAGTTCTATAATTCTATGAATAACATTTATCAGAAGCAATACTTGATCCAAATTTTGACAAATTTTCATTAGTTATTCATATAAGCAAAAAATAAAGGGGAAATGTTTGTCTGAGAGAGAGAAAAAAGACAGATAAAGTCATATATACAGAGTATATAAATCATTTTGCTTACTAAACCATTTCTCTCACATCTCTGCAGATTTCCAACTTAATTATTGGAGAAGATTAACAATGAGAAATAACACCATTGTGACAGAATTTATCCTTTTGGGCTTAACAAACCAAACAGAGCTCCAGATACCACTCTTCCTTTTGTTTCTAGGAATCTACTTAGTCTCCATGGTGGGGAACCTCAGCTTGATTTTATTAATCTGGGTCAGTTCTCAACTCCATACTCCTATGTACTATTTCCTCAGTAATCTGTCATTCATAGATTTCTGCTATTCCTCTGTCATTACACCTAAAATGTTGGAGAATTTTGTATCAGAGAAGAATATAATCTCCTATTCAGGATGTATGGCTCAATTTTTTTTCTTCCTTTTCTTTGTGATTTCTGAATTCTACATGTTGACAGCTATGGCCTATGATCGTTATGTTGCCATCTGCAGACCCCTGCTGTATAATGTCACCATGGTGCCATGGTTCTGCTCCCTCTTGGTGGCAGGTGTATATATAATGGGAGTCATTGGAGCTATTGTTCATACAAGCTGCCTAGTGAGATTATCATTCTGTAGGGACAATACTATCCATCATTACTTCTGTGATGTTCTTCCTCTTCTGAAACTTTCCTGTACCAGCACCTATATCAATGAGCTTTTGGTGATGATTGTTGGTGGATTTAATTTGTTAGCCACAACTCTGCCCATCTTGATTTCTTACACTTACATTCTTCTGAGCATCCTTCGAATACCTTCTACAAAGGGCCGCTATAAAGCCTTTAGCACCTGTGGATCCCATCTGGCAGCTGTTTCTGTATTTTATGGTTCTATCATCATCATGTATTATATACCAACTTCCAACAGTGTGACTCAAGAAAAAGTAGGCTCAGTGTTTTATACTACAGTGATCCCAATGTTGAACCCTTTGATTTACAGCCTGAGGAACAAAGATGTAAAGGATGCATTAAGGAAATTCATGAAGAGCAGAATGTTTTCAAGGTCCACATAACAAGTAACAAATCTAAAGGCTATCAGAATATTGTCTTTTAATTCTTCTTAGATAGTAAAGATTCCCCTCCAGAGCAGGCCTTATTTTAGACAAAATTGTAATGAAAGGAAATACAATTCCTTAATTTTCTGTCACTGTTCTTGTCCGGGTCTGTTTTACACAAGCTGCCTTTAGATGCATATAGCCTCTCATTCCAAAACTATGCCTTCATGTCCCCCCTTATTTTCAATTGTACTTTTATATTGTACTTCAAATAAATTCACATCTCATCTTTCACAGAAAGAACATTTACTTAGATTTCAAATTAGTGCAACATGAGAGGGGGAAAATAAAGTAAAAAGTGCATAGCAGAGAACAAAAGAAAACCTACAAGAAAACAATAAATATTTGGGTAGCTTGGAAAACAACATGCAGTATTTATTATGTTTATTTTCTTGAAATGGACACTTATTGTTTTATATTGAATTCCTTCATGCTCTTCTGTGTACATGTGTAATGTTTTTTCTTTTTTCTTTTTTCAGCTTGTATTTAAGCTTAAAATGAATTTTAAAATTACAAAAATAAGTATGGAATCATCAAAGTGTGCCTCAGACATCCTATTCCCTCTTCAATTGAACTACTTTTTAGCTCACATATATGTAATTTGATTACCTGCCTTATTTTGTCAGAATTAGAAGTCAGGAGACTTATGATGATTTTTTTTTCAATCTCTTAAATGGAAAAATAATTCATAAAGTTTTTGCCACAACAAAGGTCAACTGATAGGATTTTGATGACAATGCTTCAAGCATGAGATTTGGGGAATATTAATGATAAATTTTTAAAAATTACTTTTGAGAAGGAAAGAAGCTCTCCTGAAAACTCCAATGGCTACCAGATACAAGTGTTTTACATTTACATACAAGTGTTTTTACATTTTCTCTGAATGACTTAATCTAGACAAGGTTTTATTATTATTATTATTAGTTTTTTACTCCAGACGTGGATGTTGCTGGAAAGAAGCAGTTGCATTCCATGTATTTCTCTCCAAATAATGACATTCCCATAACATTCCTGGTGACTAGAAAAGAATGGAATTCCTCTGCTGGTAGTGGGAACAAGAGTCATGCTTACATGTGGTGGTGAAGTTGTGGACTGGAGTCAGGGAAAACAATTTTTCAAATCTTATGTCTCAACAATTGGAAAATCATCTTTGGAAACTTTTAGCCTATAGACTTTATATTTTTAGGTTAATCAATTGTTATGTTAATATATCCAAAAAACTCAGATACAAAATGCAAAATAGGAGCCCAATTTTTGTACTTCGCATTGTTCATTTCCATATTAAGAGAAGATTATGCTTAATAATCAATAACATGATGCTTTTTATGAAAAGATAAACTCTAATACAAAAAATAATTCATTTAAAAATAGCCTCATTAATTTCAATTATAACCTAAGTTTCTGGGATGGGATATGTAAATACATTGAATAATCAATTTGAAAAGTGTATATCAAGTAAATTGCTTATAATTAAATACTTTCAACTTCTAGCCATGTTCAGTTGAATAATCCCTAATAAAAAAAGAATGACCTCTCTTTAAATCATTTATAAAATAGATCAGAAGCCATTCCTCTCAAGAAAACTGATTGTTCTGTTATTCTTTTCATTAACAGAGAAATGAAGCAGTTAGTTTAACTTCACAAAATTAAAGAATTATATCCTTGTTTCATAGGTCTTTGCATCATTTCCCAAATTATCTTTGTACCCTTGTGAAAAATGAAAGGATCTTATCTTACAAGGAATACATTTGTGTATATATGTATATTTATATACATACATACACATGTCTTGCATGGTTGATATATAATAAACACAATATATAAATACATACATAAATATATTCCATAAATTGAGATATAATATATAATAATATAATATGAGAATAGTAAAGATAATATATAGTTATATGTAAAACTTGTAACAGACTCACAGTTTAAAAAGCTATGGTTTGGAAATGGAAAAGACTAAAATTCGAGGTCAAATAGCTCAAATCTTGTAGTTGCATCTCACTATAGTAATTCAGGTCCATTACAGTAATAACCTAAAAGAATTACTTAGTTGCATTTATATTAAGCATCTAAAATGATTATAGAAATTTGCCATAAAAGAATAATCAGGATCCTAGTTACACAGTATAGAAATAATGCTTGCCTAACTTTCTGTCAATTCCATTAACATGATCCTATTTAAAAGAAAGTATCAGATACTCAGAGAAGGAAAAAAACTAAACAAGCTATCAATGTCCTACTAAAAAAAGTCCCAGCCCTAAAAAAGGTCATTTACAAATGAATATTTTTAAACTCAAAAAAAATACTTAGGATAGAAACATTATTGTTAATGACTGAAAAAAAAAGTGCTTTACTAAACTTCTTTGATGAGATACAAATATGTACAAAAGTCCAAACCAAGGAGGGAAAGTCTAGAGAAAAAAGAAAGAAGTTTTTTATTTTTTTACCATGAAGTGGACTATTGAAGCCAGAAGACTTCAGTTCAAATCCCAATTTTTATACTTATTAGCTTTATGATCATAAGCAAATCCCTTAATTTATCTGGCTTTTGGTTTTGTTACTTCTAAAAAAGAATGGAACTAGATAGACTGAAGTCCTTTCTAAATCTAAAACTAAGAATTGATGAGCCTCTGAAGTATAGATTAGTATCACTAGGAAGATCAATAAAAAAAGGGCAGCCAGGTGTCTCAGTGGATGAAGTGTCAAAGACTAGAGTCAAGAATACTCATATTACTGAGTTCAGATATTGTCTCAGAAACTCAGGAGCAATATGACCCTGGATAAATCATTTTACTCTGCTTTCTTTTCATCATCTCAAAAATGGGCTGTGGAAAAAAATGGCAAACCAGAGTGGCAGTTTTGCCAAGAAAAGCCCATATGGGGTAGCAAAAAAACAAAACAAAACAAAAAAAAAACATGCATAACAATGAAAGCAATGACTGAACTGAACCAATGCAAAATTTTCAAATATCTGAATGAGGAAATTATAGCAACCTTTACAAATTATTCCCTATAATCAATTTGTATTTATATCAAGGATGCAAGAATAGATTAGCATTAGAAAAATAATAAGCTCATCAGTCATAGAAATTACAAAAACCATATGATTATGGCAATAGGTAGAAACGTTCTTATATAATTTAAACTATGTAATAACAACACATATCTGATTAAAATGATTCTCTTCTGATTATCACAAAAATTTATATATCCATTGAGCACATTGGTATATATCTTTAGTTGATACTGCTGTTAGGGGAGAGGTTATTTTACTTTAATTAGGGAGTTCTGAGGTGCAATCGAGCTAAGGTTAATTCAGTGCCATATTGTGCGGCACATGGTGAATTCCTGAGAATAGGGAACCAACCACTGAACTGGTTAAGAAGGGACAAAACAGTATGGAATGGAAATGCGGAATGTCAAAATTTCTGTGCTAATCAGCATTAGAGTCCAGGCCATGAGTGTCTACCACACTATAGTCTGGGCCAAGTAGGGAGAATCAGCTGTTGTAAGAACACCAAAATATGAAAGAATTTTAGAAAGAAATTCATTTGTTCATTCAGCAAAGGAGAAATCTGGAAGAAATTAGCTCCCTTTTTCTGTAAGACTTATGCCACACAGGTTCATAGAAACCTCAAGTATTCAGTTAAGGAGTTTTGCAAAGTTTCCAAAGTCCATTATAGGAATCCAAATCACAAGCATTGAGTGAACCCCAAACAAGACCTGAGTAAGATCCAAGTTTTCCTGCAGTCCTGCATGATTTGCTTGGAGGGTCCCTAAAATTAGCCTGACCTCTAAAGTAAGCTATGGAATAGACAATTTCTAGACACATAAATTTAAGTTAAAAAAAAACCTCTAATAAATGACAAATACTATTTTTCCTTAAGACTCCAAAAATATTATATCATATATATATATATGTATATATATATATATATATGGAATGCTATATGTGAATAGAAAGATGTGTTTATATGTGCACATATTTATACATTCATACACAAATACATACATACATGTATGTATATAGAGATTCATATATACATATATGTGTATATATATTGAGCTATCTTTGTGATAAAGAAATATAATAAGCTTTCCCAACCAGCATAAAAAGCAAAGCATAGATAAACCTATATCCTACTATAATTTGTAATGGTTTGAGAAATGTTGGCTAAGAAATGTAAAATATAAACATTAAGAAAAGGGAAATAAAATTAACTCTCGTTCCAGATGACATGACTCAAAAATTAAAAAGACAGAAGAAACTAGATACTCAATACCCTCAAGATAGTATCAAACAAAACATAAAGTAGAAAAGGTAATTGTTTTTATGTTCTTGACATTATGTTTAAATAGCTGTATATTTAACTTAAAAGGATACAAACAGATTATTATTAATATAATTAGTAATCATTTTTTACAGAAAAGAGTATTAAATAACTGAAGAAATATTTATTTTCATACTTGGAACATGCCAAAATAAGAAAAAAAATAACAACACTCCCCAGTTAGTTTACAGGTTCAATTCTATAAGTGAATCAATCTACCAAATTATTACTTAATAGAAGTAAATACAATAATAACAAAATTCATTTGAAGAAACAAAAGTTTCATGATTTCAAGGGGAAAAATAAATTTTATGGGGAACGCCTTAAATTGATCTTGAACTACTTTATCAATAAATACACAATAAAGCTCATCATTATTTTTAAAAATAGAAATACATTTTGATGAAATGAAAAAAAAGGCACAAAACAGGTAAAATAGTCTAGTGTTTAATAAATGCAAGAATACAAATGTTGATCATAAAAGAGGCTGAAGAGGTTGGGGGAGATCATGGGAAACTTTGTCTAAAGTGTTGTCTGGTAACAATTGAAGAGATGACTTGACCTGAGCTTTCTCTCTAAGTGGAAGTTCTGAAAGGATTCCAGAGGCAGAGAGGGGGCTTTCAAGGTATAGGAGTGAAGTCTTATTACAGAATGAAGAGGTTTCTGGGGCATATTAGAAAATTGCAAAGTATAACAATGAGAAATGAAAAGATAACAGAAAAAAAATGTAAAACAACAAAAAGAAAACAACATTTCAAGAATATTTTTAAACCAGCATCTTATAATATATACCACAATAAGATATAAATAGGTGATTTAAACAACCAAAAAAAGTCATTTTATTTTTTAAATGGACTCAAATTGAAAGTGCTATATTTCATAACTATGACTAAGAGTAATCAATAACGAAAGAGATGATAGAACAGATCATAAAAAAGAAAAATATTTCAATTATATAGAACTAAAAAGCTTTTACATAAACTTAAACAATAATGTCAGAATAGAGGATAAACTTGAACTATAAGAATATTGCATCAAATATTTGATAAAAGATAAATCTGTATATGTATATATAAAATTTCTGAAATATATAACACTTAATTCAGTATTCAGAGGACAAGAATAGAATTTTCTCAAAGATAATAAAAAATTGCAAATTATCATATAAAAATAATAGTAGAAATAGAAATTATTCATATTCTGAAATTTGCTGTAAGTTTTTAAAAAACAATCATAAATTTTTGAAGGGTTCAGAAAAGTAGTAATATTAATATACTTTTAAAATATATATACTTTTTAAAATTCAAATTTTATTTAATTTTGACTTCTGAATTCTCTGCTTTGCTCCTCCCCTCCCCTGCCATTGAAAAGGTTTAAAAAAAACTGCTAAAATATATATATATTCATGCAAAAAAAAAAAAAAAACCAAATTAGCCATTTTTTTTTCAAAAAAGAAAGCAAAGAAAATATGCTTCATTCTACAATCTGAGTCCTTAAATTCTTTGTCTGGAGTTAAGAAACTAATACACTTTGATGGGATTATGAATTGATTAAATTCTTTTGGAAAACAAGATGGACAGTTACAAGCAAGGGATCTCACTCCTTGGACTCAGTGAGGTAAATTCATACACACATGCATTCATAATATATTTGCATAGTAACAAAAAAATTAATACAAAGAAAAACTTTTTCCCATTAGAGCTATCCAAAATGAAATTTGCTACTGTGAATTTTTTTTTTATCACTTCGAATAGAAACCAGATGATCACATCTTGGTATTATTGTAAATAAAATTCATAACCACGAATTGGTTGGTCTAGAAGGTCTCTAATATTTCTTCTATTTCTTTGTTTCTAATATTCTATTTATCATTCTATCTTTTATTCCATTCCTTCATCACCAAAGATATTTTAATGGAGAGGAAGCATTTCTATTTTTCTTTCCTTGTATGATCCCTGATCCCAGTCTCCAAGGAAGAAAAGTTTGGTTCTTATTCTTATCATAAGAAATACCAATGGCATTATCCCTCATATAATCACATGTTTAACTGCTTCTTCCCCTTGAGTATTGATTTTTTTTTTCCTTAAATGAAGAGATCCTGAGGGAAATTTGGTTTTCATCTATTTCCTTGGGACCCAAAGACCTCTGAAAGAAGAAATAAAAACTCCTTTTCAACTTATACTGGGAAATTCATGGCTTATATAATGTTGCTATTCATGTTTTTGCCAGTTGACAAAATCCCCAAATGTCTTTAATATAGATGTAGCTAAGAACCACATTCTGTAAAAGTGGAGCCAATGAAACAGATTTTGTGGAAATCACCATGTGAATGATTCTTAAAGTATAAAAGATGGAGGACAAAATTCCAATCAGAGAACCTAGGCTTCTATGCCCACAAATATCAAGTAAGTAACTAAAGTTCTGCTGCTTTACCTAAGAGGTTTGAAATCACATGAAATTGTGAAACAAAAAAGAAAAGTAACGACACAAATTTGTGTGATAAAGAATTAGGAGTTTTATTAAGATCAAAGAAAGAAAAAAAATACTCTGAGGTTTCACTTTGTTCCATGCAAATCGAGAAATAAAAGAAAAAGGTGGAAATGGTCTGAGAAGATCAGTGTATTGATGTATTATTAACAAACCTATAATATGGTACAACCAATCTGATTTCAACTTGTAATTGTGACAGGGTAGGGGGTAAATCACAAAACTGTTAATTCTTCTAGCAATCTCACTGCTGGATTCATGATCAGAGAAGTCAAAAAAAGAAACAAACATTGAATATTTGACAAAACATTCACAGATGCATTCTTTTTTTCATGATAATGATGTTCTTACCAATTTTGGATGTTTAAAAGTAATATGTGGATGTAATTAAGTATTAATTCACAATAATTATAAATATAAAAATTCAGAGAAAGGCAAGTGTTGTACAAATTGATGGAGAATGGTAAAATCATGCCCATGAAAATATTATATAAAATAATAATAGCAATATAATTTTTAAAAGATAATGGAAGCTAAACCCTGAATAACTGAAAAATTACTGAAGGTCTTTGAGAAGAAATAAGGAAAAATAGATCACTTTTGTAGCAGAGAGACAGAGTACTATTTTTTTTTTTTTTTAATGCATAGTCAGCTGAGTTTTCTGTAATGGATGATTTTACTTCAGTAGTTTTTCTTTTGTCAAAAAGGAGAGTTCAAACACATGAGGATAGATGGGAAATAATTGTAATGTATAGATAAAGGACATCAATTATTTTAAGAGCTTCTGATTTCTCCCCTCAGAAAATCTTGGAAGAAGAATTGATAATAACAACTGTTAGGAAACTCTACAAAGCTGCCTGAATGTATATATCATTCAGTATTGCTATTGATCAAAATAATGATTATATAATGAGGTCATGTAATGATAATAGAATTAATAGCCAACACATATAGATATGTTCCAAACTTTTTGGATCAGATTTTAAGTTCAGTGGATGACATTTCTAAGACATGTATCAGTGTGCAAATTATGGAAGTGTTACCTTAGTAATACTACAAATTCTTCAATGCAATTCATTATGGTCTTATTTTCTGGCTATAAATAAATCAAAAAAGATTATATGCTGAAATTCTCAATAATGAAGATATAAAATAACAGATACTTGATGTCTCTGATAAATGCAAGCTCAACTTAGTGAGTTTTGTATATCCTTATGTGTAAATGCACCTTAATATATTACTTTAATTTAGTTAATTTAACTAACAAATTAAATTTAAAAAAATAATACAAGAATGGATATGTCATCTCACACAAGGGATTAATTCCTGCAATAATACAGATCTTAACCCATCAATGATTGTTCATCCTGTGCAGCTGTTCATATCCATCCATTATCTTACCAAAAATAGTCCACCTAAAATGCTAGTTCTTTCCTTGAGTAGTCCTGGTCTTAAATTCTTGAAATAGCACATAGACTATCACTACATTTCCTTTATTCTCTCTCTAAGGTTAACATCTTTTTTCTTGGTCCTGCACTTAATTGACAGATTTTTTACACTCATTCTGCTCTATAATTCCTTGCTTTGCAATCTATTGAGGCCTTCATAAACCCATTATATACTTCTCAGTGGTCTGAGTATTATTCAACTTAAATTTTTCTTATTATGTCATCCATTTATGTACAACAAATAAGTAATCCATTTCAGTTTTTTGCTACCCCAAAAGTTTTGCAATTAATATGTTGATATATGTTGAATTTTCCTTTCCTTTTAAAAATATTATTCTTCCTCAACTATATGTGAAAATAATTTAAAACATTTTTTAAATTTCTAACATAAATTTAAATTTTAAATTAAATTTTCTAAATTCTATGCCTCTCTCCCTCTAGTTCATCTTCCATGAAAGGATAAGCAATCTGATAGAAGTTACATATGTACATTTTACACTGATTTTGGGCTACATGGGTTTCATAAGATGACTCTGCCAAGAGTACATATTTGTCTTTATAGCTTTTAGAAGAATTTGACTTAGGTCTGAAGCAATATGACCTTAAAAACCCTTGAAGTATCTGTAGATCAGAATGGAAAGCATATATTCCTAGATTAAGTTTTGACTGAAATAAGATTTTTCTTGAATCAGCAAACATGAGTCAACTTCTATTTTGCCTAATAAGATTTTTTTTTCATTCCTGCAGAATATCACCCCAACTCTCAAAGGATGATGACTCCAGAGAATCATTCTATAGTAACTGAGTTTATTATTATAGGATTAAGTGACCATCCAGAGCTCCAACTTCCCCTTTTCATCTTGTTCTTAGGAATCTACATTGTCTCCATGGTTGGGAATTTAGTACTGATTTTATTAATCAGAATTAGTTCTCAGCTTCACACTCCCATGTACTATTTTCTTAGTAACTTGTCCTTCGTAGATCTCTGTTCCTCCTCTGTCATTACTCCCAAAATGTTGGTGAATTTTGTATCAAAGAAAAACATCATCTCCTACTCAGGGTGCTTAACCCAGTTCTTTTTCTACTGTTCTTTTGCTGTTTCTGAGTGCTACATGCTGACAGCTATGGCCTATGACCGTTATGTTGCCATCTGTAGCCCCCTGCTTTATTATAACACCATGTCCCAAAGAGTCTGCTTCCTGTTGGTGTCAGGGGTATATACAATGGGCGCTTTTTCAGGTCTGATTCAAACAGCCTACTTGGCCAGACTACTGTTCTGTGGGGATAATATTATCAGCAATTACTTCTGTGACATCCTTCCCCTCCTGAAGCTCTCCTGCTCTAGCACTTACATCAATGAGCTTCTGATGATGTTTCTGGTTGGATTCAATTCATTGGTGACTACAGTACCCATTTTTATCTCTTATGCTTTTATTTTTTCCAGCATCCTCAGTATCCGTAATGCAAAGGGGAGATCTAAAGCCTTCAGTACCTGTGGCTCCCATCTAGCAGGTGTTATCCTCTTTTATGGGTCCATTATTTTCATGTATTATAAACCAGCTTCTAGTTACAATGTAATCCAAGAAAAGGTGGCTTCAGTGATTTATACTATGGTTATCCCAATGCTGAATCCCCTGATCTACAGTCTAAGGAACAAGGATGTAAAAAACTCCTTAAAAAAAGTCACAAAAGGTGAGGCATTTCCCTGAATGAAATAGTAATCAACAAAATTAAAGTTTATCATTTATTTCTATTTTTCTTCCCAATTCTACTTCAGAAAAGGGCCTCTCTTTTGAAAACAGACATCAAGGAAACTCTATGACTTTCATGTCCTGTTCCTCTTCTCATCTGATTTTGCATGCCTTGCAGCCTGGCTGCCTAGGGCTCATATGTGATTAACCTGCCTAGACACCAGTATCTACATACCTTAGCAAAACATCCCATTCACATTAGTCCTCACTCCTCAATTCTAGTGCAGCTTTCATATGCAAATGCTGTTTAAAAGGCCCTTATTTCATTCACTCAGTACATTTGGAAGGAAATCTAAAACATGACATTTTGCTTAGTTGGTAATGTGTAATAATGGTTTACTCTGTTCTGTGTATAAGGAGGTGAATTAATAATAACGAATACATGTCTTTCAAAATTTCTTTTTATTGTTATTATTTTGAAAAAATAAAAAAAAATATTTCCTACTACAGTAAGGACCCATTATACAATTTTATGATTATATAATTCTAGAAAATAAATATAATGACTAAGAAAGTTTCCTTCCAAACCTCTTTATAACATTCTTTCTCTTTCCAACCCATAATGCTACAAATCCCCTTCTTTTAGCAGATCAGTAGACTTTGCAAAGCAAAACATTTCATTTCAGCATAATGGCTACTCTTGGCTAATTTCAAACAGTAGGTATTTTGCTAAGAAATAAAAATTTCAAGGAAAATGTCAAAGGAAAATAATAAAATAATAGAAGTTGCGATAGACAAAAAAGAAGAAGAAGAAAATAAACAAATATCTATGCTGCATAATTAGTCACTTAGCCACATATAGTTCATCATACATTTTCTTGTCCAGCCCAGGCAGTGAAGAAGACAGGCAACTATAGAATGGGGAAGCATCTAGAAGTATAAATCCATTTAGAGGGAAAGGAACTTTCAATTGATGTTCATTTTCTGTAATGGGCTGAAGCTCAAGTTGGTGCACTGAGATCCCAAGCATGTGAGCCTAAATAGTAATTGGACCATACTCTATTAATATATATATGTATATATACTTGGAGAAAGAATGCCCTCTTCCCTCCCCCCCTCCCCCCCACTCTTTGTGAAAGTTCTGATGTGTTGTATAGGAAATGACAATTTTGGTGGGTGGAGGCAAAGGGGCGGAGGAAGAAGTGGAAAGAGACTGCTGGCTGGCTTCCTGTCGCAGCTGCTCACATTGCTAATCCCCCTTCACCTCCAAAAAGAATAAAGATTGAAGATTTTCTCTTAACCTGAATTCCTGACTCCGGCTGATTTTAAAATACACAGTCATCACAATTTTCCCATTTTCAAAATAGACTGAAAAAGTTAAGATATCCCTTACACTGTGACCATAACACAATAAAAACAATAGAAACAAGCAAACAATAAAGAACCAAATGTAGACTTAACAATGAAATCCTAAATAAGGAGTGGGTCAATAAATGAACCATAGAAATTGTTAATAATTATTTGAAAGAAAAGGATAATGATGAAATGAAGTTAACATCTCTGGAAGTTAAACTGAGCCTTAGGGGGAAAAGTCATATCTCCATATATATACATTAATAAAATATTAAGAGACAATCCATAAAATGAATTTGAATTTTAAAAAATTAGAAAACCAACAAGAAAAACTAAAATAATCAAAATTGAAGACAAAAAACTTAGAAAAGAAATAAGTACTTGAAAAATACATAGAAAAATTAAAGAAAATTAAAAGCTGATTCTGATGTAAGAGAAGAGGTCAGAAAACAAAAATAAATAAAATAGCAAATAAGCAAAATAAAATCACAATAAAATCAGAAGATATAAAAAAGAATAATCTAAGCATATTATGGCTAATCATAGGCTGACACACTGTGAATATAAAAGAAATAAAGTGTAATGCCGGAGAAACTGAGGCAGGAGAGAGATTAGAGAGTTTTTAATATTTTATTAATGGGAGAGTAAGATTGACTGGACAGGACTCTCGTCTCAGATTATCCAGTCAGACAGAGATAAGTATACTGGGACCAAGGAATCCATATTGGTCCCAGGGCTGGAGGACCCAAAGAATCCAGCATCCAGCATACAGCTGCCAGACGCCATTCTCCAGCCATGAATGAAGGAACCCCAACTTCTTAAATACCTTTTTGGAGACAAAGAAGAGAAAAGGAGGGAAAGTTTTTTTATCAGGGAGGGGAAGCCATAAAACCTAAAAATTCCAGAGACAAAGAAGTAAAGATATCATGGGTTGATCTTGGAATATTCTAAAGGAATATTGTAAATCCCTAAAAGAATCAGGAGATCTACTCTTTTATCTTGCTAATTTATAACCCAAGAGCGAATAATCCTTAGTTTTACTGGGTCAGAGACAGAACAGTTAAGGAAACTGAAACAGGGAAACTGAGTCAGGACAGTTAAAGAAAACTGTGGCATAACAAAAGGAATACTTTCAAAAACATGAATATTTAAACTATTAGAAGACCAGATAGAAATTTTAAATAAGCCACTCTCAGAAACAGAAATAAATTAAGTTGTAAAAGAATTGCCAAAAAGAAGAAAAAATTTCCTGGACTTATGGATCTACAAATGAATTCTCTAGAATCTTAAAAGAACAGTTAACAACTATATTTCACAAATTATTCTCCCCAAATACTGAAAAACTCTACCACATCCTTTTTTGAGACAAATATAGTTCTAATACTTAAACTAGAATGATATGGAAAGAAAAACATGGAAATTAAACTAAAGGTCAAAATCATTTAATGACTATTGATTCAAAAGTTTTAGACTTTTTAGAGTTCTATTGAGCAAAATAAAAAACTTATCAGTGAAATCATTCATCATGATTAAGTAGTATTTATATTAGGGATGCAAGCACAATAGAGTCCTTAGAAAATTAGAAAAAAATCAACATAACTAATCATATTGAAACCAAAACATTCAAAGCCACAAGACCACCTTAATGTATACAGGAAAAACACAACACCTTAGTGTACTAAATATTCAACAAAGAAGTATAGGGAGATGTGTGGATGTGTGTGCAATAAGTGAAATGAAATCAATTTACTATGCTACATGCAAAAGTCAGCCTGGTAGGGGGAAATCTTTTGTACCAACTGCTCTGTATGTGAAGTTTTTCTCTACATTGATTGGTCTACAGACAAGAAATTGTCTTTCCATTTATTGTATTTTGTTGTTTTTTATAAAAACTAATTTATGTTGATTGATATTGAGGAGATGTTAACCAATACTGCAAAGGACAAAGAATAAAACAATCTCTATTTACAATAAACTTAAAATTTAATTTGTACTTATACAAATTTGTATTTGTATAAACCTGTATACACAGATTCCTGAGTCCCATAGTAAAGCTATCTTTTTCTCTTTCAGGATTCTAGATGTCCCCATAAGAAATGAAGATTATGTAATACCATTGGTTCAAACCCTTTACAACAGTTCTTTCTTGCCCCATTTAGTTTTATTTTAGAAACCTCTTTTTAATAAAGTGATACCATAAAGAGAGTTGATACAAAACATCCCAAATAACCTCAAAGTTTGTGATATTTTTTCACAAATTTATACAAAATCCGGGGGAAAAAGAGATCAAATTTAGCAAGGCAAAAGTATAATTCATAGTCTTTGGTTCCTGGAAATACATTTTCTTAAGAGACACTAAAGAAATTCCACTCCAGTATAGTGAAGCCATATCTAGTCTCTCCTTGGCCAATGATACAGATACTGTTAATATTCTCTATTATATAGGATACTGGAAGTATCTATACGCTATGCTGAGTCATTAAGAATATAATGGGAAATCCAAAATCACTGGAAGCTTTCAAGATCCTCTTATAAGTAAAGATATATTGGTGAAAAAGAGCTATGTAGAGGTGAGAGCTAAAGCTTTTCTTTCATCTAGGCAGTTACTCCGTAAGGGTTTGTTGGAACACTCACTAAAATCCCTCAGTGGCAACTAACTTGATACTTTAATATATTATACAAAGAGTGATGAAATGTTTTAGATAGTTAGACTTTCTTGTCTATCATCATTTTACTTAGTCTAATGGGTTTTCAAAGAGCTTTATTCATATAGTTTAAAGCCTGTAGTTGAAATTAGCTGATTGAACATCTTAACATTTTCTTTAAGTGGAGTTAGTGATATGATTGAATAAATATCAAGCAATACATAAATATTTACATATGGAATAAATATAAAGTTATAAAATATAAATATATCTAAAATCTAAAAAAAGGTTTGTTTGGTAAGCAGGTACTAATATTGGGAGAATTAGCAGATATTTCATGCAGATAGTGTTTGGACCACATTTCAAAAGAGATAAATGTATTCTATGAGGTGGAAGAAAAGAAGGAATGCATTTCAGGTTAGAGGAAGATCAGTTCAATGACATAGAGATGGATGGCAAAGTGTTTGTGTGAGGAAATTTTGGACTAAATTTCAGAGTATGGGAGGAAGAATATGTTCATTGAAGCTGGAAATATCACTTGGACTAGGTTGTGTTGAGCTTCAAAGGCTAAAAAGTAGAAAGTGAGTAGGATAATCACATGATCAAATTTGTGTTGAAGGAAAATTATTATACAAAGTGAAAATATAGTCATTTAAGTTGGGAGGGAGGCAGGAGAAAATTAGGGGATCAAAAAGGATGAGATATAATGTGACATTTGGACTGAGTGTCAAAGAAAGCTAAGGATTTTAAAAAGGAAAAATTAGGAATGGTAACATTCAAGAAATGAAGAATATCATATGTGAAGACATCTCATGAGAAATGAGATATTGTGTTTGAATGAATAAAAGCAAGCAGATCCATTTGAGTAAACCATATATTGAGTTAATGAAAGGAACTGTACAAATCCAGAAAGGATAGTTAGAATTAGATTGTGAGTGACTCAATGTGATAGAGAGGAGTGCTTGTTTATCCTAAAAATTAAAGAAAACTAATGGATCTTTTTGAACATTTTAGTGACACATTCAAATATGTGCTTTATGAATATCATTTTAGCAGCTATGTGGAAGAGGGATTGGAGTGGGAAGAAATTTAAGGAAGACAAATTTATTTGGGAACTGAAGTATACCCAACAAAAAACAAAATCTTAGCTAGGATGATGACTATATAAATAGAAAGGGAATGTATAAGAAAGATGTTGTGAAAATGTCAATGACAAGATCTGGTCACTGTTTAAATATGGAAATAAAAATGAAAAGTTGAAAATGACATAAAAATAGCAAATCTAGTTGATTAGAAGTATGGTAGACCCCTAGACTAAAACAGGGAAATCTCTATTTTTGCTGGCAAAAAAAAATGCATTCTGTTTCAGTTCTTGCTTACTTTGATATACTTATATCCAGATTTAAGTCTCTAGTAGACAGATGATGATTATAGATTTGGTTTCCAAACAGGACTGGGAATATATGTATATTGTGTATATACCCATCTATTTCATTATATAGAACATTTTATACACACACACACACACACACACACACACACACATATATATATATATATGCAATGTATGATGATATACTGTAAACTAAATATTGGGGGAATCAGCATGTCATCCTGAATTATATTAATTATATGGGTTATGTTATATTATGTATTAATATTCTGTTGTATCATGTTGATGAGATTAGATTCAGGGAATCAAAATGATGAGATTAGGGTTCCTGGTGGTCAGGAAGTTAAATGATCAGGTTAGTGGCAAGTTCAGGGTTCAGGGGACCAAATGAAGAGGTTTGGCTCTCTTAAATACCCTTTGGGATTCAGTGCATGATAGGGAGTTGTGGGAATCCCCTGTTGGCAGTGCAGAGGTCCTTCATAAAGGAATTTATGAACTCAAAAAGCAAGACTAATAAAAAGAAGTTTATTATTGGTATTGGGAAGTCAGCCTTTGCTATGCATGAATAAAAAGACTGAATTCCTTAGTGGCAAGGTCCTGGCAGAGAAGTAAAGTTTCTAGTAGAGAAATCCCAACAGAGAGGTATAAAATCTTGTTAGGGAACTAGATAAAGATAAAGAAAGGGTAACACTGAAAGTGAATATTATTTCAGCAGGCAGAGGTTTCCTTGGCATAGCATTGCATGGCATGGCATGGCATGGCATGGCATGTTAGCTCCTCTACAAGGACTGAGTTTAAAATTGGCACTTTTTATAATAGAAATCTTGTCTAGAAGCTGGGGATTTTGCTCTTGATGGGGGCTGGGTTTCAGCTTGAGCTGGAATTTGAATAGAATTGAATGAGGATCTCTAGGCTTGATCTTTAATTCAATGAGAAGCTTAATCAGTAGTGAGTGTTATCAATGGAGGCGGTGCCCGTATCTCAGGATCTTTTACAGAGGCCAGGATTCAAGGAGAATCTGTGCTTCAAGGAGTTTTAGAGAGAATTTCGGGGCTCCCCTCATCAATGTCATATGTCATATTCAATATTATATTATTATATTACATATATGATTATGAAATACATGTCTCATACATGTTCTTATATGCATGTTCTCTTATATCTTACATCATATCACATAATATACTATTATCATAGTTGAAATAGTTGGTTATAGAGGGCCAGGAGGTAAGAATCTATTCTAGGTTTTGAATCTTAAAGTAACTTGGCTCATCAAAATCCTCTTATTGAAATAGCAGAGACTGCTTTTCAATATAATAAATTAATAATCTAGCAACTGAAGCAAAATGCAAACACTACTCTTTGGATTAAAGTTAAACCTTTAAATTTAGAACCACAGGAAAAAGAGTGCACAATAGAGACTAAAGGCATTTGAGATAAAGATACAATGGTATGATAAACTTTTACCTTCAACTATTTGCATCTCTGTCTAATTAACCAAGATCCAGGAGTAATCATTTATATCTCAGTAGATCTTGTTTGTTAGAGAAAACTATAGGAACTTCAAAGAGTATACTTTGTATCAAGTCTATGAACATTTGAGGTATATATATTTTCCTCTCTGATCAATAAACTTTGAAGAGTCCATAATCCTGACTTCTCTGCCTGGCTCTGGTAAAGTCACACCCTTCATCTCACTACAGGAGCTGGACTCCAACAGTTGGTGATAAGTTTACTAAGAGAAAGGATATAGAGAGAGAAGAGAAAAGGGATCATATTATTACCTTGAAGTATAACTACAATTAGGAAACAGGATGTGAATTAAGATACTGTTAATGAGATTGAGGAGGATCATTTAGAAAAATAAAAAAAAATAAAAAAACAAATGTATTGTTTCTTTTTAATGCAGGAAGAGAGAATGAGCAAAGGTTTTAAATGCTAAAGGCATGTCAAGAAGAATGAAGTCTAACAATTTCTTCTATTTGGCAATTAGGAAACATTGGTATCTACAGAGGAAGCAATTTCACTTGCATGATATAATCAGAAACCAAATTGTAGAGTGGAGGGAGGGAGATTAGAGGTGAATAAGAGAAATAAGAGGAAATGAAGTGAAAGCAAAATGATATTACTGGGAATTTATTGAGAGCAAGAATAAATAAAAGATAATAGCTTGAGATGATGGTAGAGACAAATGAAGATATCTTAAAGACATGGAAGACCTGGCGAGCAAGGAAGAAGAATTTCTATGTTTACTTTGTACAAAGTGCTTTTATCAGATATGGATACCAGAAAAATGATATGATTGAAAAAATAATCTGCCTATTAAATGAATGACTAGATAATATATTTAAAATCAGAATCTTTAGACCATATTATAAAGGACAAGTATATTTGGAAAGGATAAGCTCAGTTAGAGTATATGTTTTCAGAAAAGATTCTGGCCAGGTCAGTTTGACTGAGAAAGCAGAGCTTTGGGGGAAGGAGATAATGAGAAAAATAAATTATAATACAATCCTAATATTGGTTATAAAAGAGCATCCTAGCATTTCCTTATAAAGTTCTCAAAGTCATTCTTCGGAGAGGAATCAAATACCTTCATGAAAAGGGGGTAATGGGAGATTCCTAAAAGAGTTGGTAGAAGTTTACCACTGGGTAGGAGACATTAAAAAGAGAGAAGCGACATGGATTTTCCTATTTTACAATATTCCCCAGGACTGTCCTTTGTCTGGAAAGGAAGCAATTATGCCTGTGTGTAAGCATTAAGGACAAACAAATCATAGTTACCTTAATTTATGCTTATTGCTACATAGGTTAGAAAATGTTTCATATTTGATGATTTTCTTAAGGGCATCCTTAACATCCTTGTTCCCCAGACTGTAAATCAGAGGGTTCAGCATTAGGATCACTGTGACATAAAACACTGAGGCCACTTTGTCTTGGTCCAAATGGTTCCTGGACTCTGGCTTAAAATATATGAAAATGATGAAGCTGTAGAAGATCCTCACGGCTGCTAGGTGAGAGCCACAGGTACTGAAGGTTTTGAACTTGCCGAGGTCATACAGAGGATGCTATAGAGGATCAAAACATAAGATGCTAAGATAATCATAGTGAGTACCATTACAGAGATGACACCAGTACATGTCACTAGGAGTTCATTGATATAAGTACTAGAACAGGAGAGCTTCAGGAGGGGAAGGATGTCACAGAAATAATACCTAATGAAATCTAGACAAACACAAAAGATGCCATTGTATATACCTCTGACACCATCAGTCAGCAGACTTTCTGGGACATGGTGACAATATAAAGCAGTGGGTTAGCGATGGCAGCATAATAATCATAAGCCATGACTATCAAGATATAACACTCAGAAATCACAAAGACACTGAAGAAGAATTGCCAAATATCCTGTGTAGGAGATGATATTTTTCTCTGATACAAAGTTCACCAACATTTTGGGGGTAATTACAGAGGAGTAGCAAAGATCTATGAAGGACAAATTACTAAGCATATAGTATATGCGAGTATGAAGCTTAGAATTGCACCTAATTAGCAAGATCAAGCTAAGATTCCCCATCATGGAGACAATATAGAATCTCAGGAAGAAGAGAAGGAGTGGAAGTTGTAGTTCTGGCTGGTCACTTGAGCCCATAAGGATGAATTGAATCACTGAAGAGTAATTGTTTGAATCCAATTTCACTGCATATCAGAGTAGAAATCTGTAAGGATAGAGAATAATAATGAATCTCCATTATTCAATCCTTCAAGGCAAAGATTGTCTTTTGTATGTCTATCTGTGATATTTAATAAATCTTTGATGACTGACAGTGCTTGACTTATGGAAAAATAGATGACTGGATTGGTGAAATGGCTAGATGCAGTGTGACATGAAATCAATGCAATATTACTATAGCATAAAAATGACAAACATGGAGAATTTTGAGAATACTGGGAAATATATGAACTGGTATATAGGCAAGTATATAGAATCAAGAAAACTATTATGCATAATGGCTACAATATTAAAAATAGACAGATCCATAACAGAAACAAAGCTGAAATTTACTTAATCATAATGGCCAAGCTTCTAGAGAAGAATTAAAAGAAATATTATTCTCTATCATCTCTTTGAAGAGGGTACTGGGTAGTTAATACTATACTGCCTAAGATGTAAGATGATACCATAGTTGTTGTTCTTGTTTTTTCTAAACATCTAGTGTTTCTGTTTTTTTTTTTTTTTTTTTTTTTTTTTTTTTTTAATATTTTTTTGAAGAGCAGGACCAGAAGATCATTATATACTTCAACAACAATACTATATGATGACCAATTCTGATGGACCTGGCCTTTTTCAACAATGAGATGAACCAAATCAGTTCCAATAGAGCAGTAATGAACTGAACCAGCTACACCCAGCAAAAGAACTCTGGGAGATGACTATGAACCACTACATAGAATTCCCAAACCCTCTATTTTTGTCTGCCTGCATTTTTGATTTCCTTCACAGGCTAATAGTACACTATTTCAAAGTCCGATTCTTTTTGTACAGCAAAATATATATACATATACATATTTGTATGGACATGTATACATATATTGTATTTAATGTATACTTTAACATATTTAACCTGTATTGGTCAACCTGCCATCTGGGGGAAGGGAGGGAAAAAGTTGGAACAAAAGGATTTGCAGCTGTCAATGCTGAAAAATTACCCTGTGCATATATCTTGCAAATAAAAAGTTATTATAATAAAAAAAAATTAAAAAAATATTTTTTCTAAATGACTACTTCCTGGGTGGACATAGAGGAAAAAAAGGAAGGTAATGAAAAATTTAAAAATAATAATAAAAAAATTAAAAATAAATACTTATTGATCTATAGACTAATAAAGATGATATTGCTGAGCTAAAGTTAATATTATTTTTGTCATCTACACAACTATTTTCAAGAGCCTTAAGAATTTATTAGTTTGAAAGCAGCAAGTTAAAGTTCAATTTTGGAAATACAAAGTCAGACAGAGGAAAATGAAAATATAAATAAAAGATTTTTATCTACAGAATGAAAAGGCAAAGAAATGTGCATTTTGGTTGCACATATCCCAACAAAATATCCCGACAAAAAGGACACATACAACTATTTGTTTGTAGACTTTTATAGCCTTCAGTAATAACATTAGTAGCTTTCCCTATGATTTTCTAATGCTGTTATCTAATTTTATGTTGGATTTCAGACTTGCTAATATATCAGTGAACATCACACAGATATTCCTAAATATTTTAAGTAAAATTTTTTCACATTTTAGGTAATCTAAAATTCCATATCAAATTCAGCAAACAGGAAGTTGATTCCTTGACAATAGGAGTCTTCACATACTATTGATTATTTTATTGGTTTGTTGGAAGATTATTGGTAAGTGAGGGATCATTTTCAATAAAAAAATTAACCAGAAATGAAGAAGTTGTCCCTGTCAAAAATTTTATGTTATGAGAATAAGATTTGCAACAAATTTTCAAGTTGAATGTTTTATGAAGTAAACTCCCTGTGTAAATATATTACTTAATATATTTTTTCCTCTCTGTAGATGATTAGGCTTGGGACTCCTGAGACATTGTCCAAGTAAGTGTTCTCCAGCAGTCCATAGACTGATTGTAACTACCTTAAGTTGTTTGTACCTCAGTTTTCAGTGTCAAGATATCTCGATACTGAGACTCAACGGTATTTCCCAGAAGAAAGAGTTCTAGATTTTGAGTCAAAAGATTCAAATTCTAGCACTTACCTTTACTTCCTGTATGACTGTAAATATATTACTTCATTTATCTAGGCCTGATTTTCTTATATGAAAAATGAAAAGTAATCTTATTTTTATTTTGTGCTCAGCCTTGGGGATATAATGCAATGAAACAGAACTGGTCACCTCAGAATAACCACAAGGAAGGAAATATGGATAGGAGGTGGGTAATGGAGTCCAAAGGGAAAAGGATCATCAAGTCAAACCTAGAACTCTTTAATTAAAATAAGCAGAATTTATGGGAATATTAGATGCTACTTCCTTGCTCTTTGAGCAGAGTCCTTGGGAGATTTCCTGGGTTCAATTTGGGGGAATGTAATGGGCTGAGGCTTGAGTTGATGCACTGAGGTCCCAAGCACATGAGGCTAAATAGTAATTGGACCATACTCTATTAATATATAAGGTTGGAGAAAGAATGGACCCCGCCCACTCTTTGTGCAAGTCCTGATGTGTTGAATAGGAAATGATGATTTTGGTGGGTGGAGGCAGGGGAGGGGAAAAGGAAGGGGGAAGGAGGGACTGCTTGCATTTGCCATTGCGATGGCCTTTTCAGCTCAGATCCCCCTCTGTTAGCTTGCTTCCTGTCGCAGCTGCCCATATTGCTATCGTAATCTTTCTTGCCCATATTGCTATTGCAATCCTTATTCACCTCTTCACTTCAATAAAGATTGAAGATTTTTCCCTGAATTCCTGACCCCCGCTGATTTTAAATACGCGGTCATTACATTTGGCGCCCAAGCGTGGGAACCAAGGACCCTACTTTCATTGAAGAAGTCTCCAGTGACCAGGAACTTAGGTGAGTATAAGACAAACAGGGAACTTATTTTCTTAAAGACTAGAAACTTTTTGGTTGAAATGGGACAGATCCTAGGTAAAGATTCTCCATCCCCCCCTCAACCACCCCCCACCCCCAGCCCCACCCAGGAGTGGTGCTATAGAAAGCCTGCTTAAGCTGATAGAAGATCAAGGGCTACTTATAACTTGGGAACCGGCAGCTACACTTCCTCTTGGTTCTTAGAGGAAGAGCAAATCTCTCTAGATAACTGGGCATTGGTTGGTCAACAGCTCTCCGCATATTATAATGAAAACAGTCCTTATTCAATTTCCATCGAGGCATTCTATTTGTACAATATGATACAGTTGGCCTTAAAATACCGTATAAGTTCTAGGAGAAAAGGAAAAAACTCTAGGAATAGCCAAAGGGGGAAGCCTGAGATAAAGGAGGAAGACAAAGAACAGATTAATGGCCATATCCCCACAGGGCATGGAGACTTAAGTGAGGCTCAAGTGTAGGGTGAATCTGAGGCAGCTCAGCCCCAGCATTTTATTTTCTCTTGTGCTTTGGAATGTCTTGAAAATCTAAATGCTCTTTCAAGATTTGTCTAGCTTTAAGTTATAAATATCTGGATGTTTTTGTCCTGAGCAAATATTGTCACATACTAAAGCATTGTCATTAGATATTGTGTTTATAAATTAGAAAATTCTTCAGAAAATTTTTTAGAAATGATGCATTGATTCAAATGAATAAAGATTTATTAAAGACATATTTCACAAAATGACAAAATTATAAATTTGAAAGTAATTTAGTGATCTACCTATTTTTTCAAAACAAATCGTCTATATTTTTGTACACAGTAAAGTGATCAGCTCATGTCACTTGAAGATTCCCACTGAGGAGTAACCAAGGTATTTTCTGTGACAATCCATTCCAAAATGAAAGGTGTCTACCTGTCTCTATTTTTTAAAAAACTTGGATTTGAAATCAATGTCTCAGATTTCAAGTGTTCCCTGCCACATACTAGCTGTGTCATCATGAGGAGGTTGAACGAGATAAAATGAGATCTTTCAAGACAGTTGTGAAAATCAGTAAGGCTTCATCTATTTCAAAGTTTGAGGAGGCCTGAAGGACTTTTAAGTCAAGGGCATACTTAAAAGTGTCTCCGCCCTGCAAAGTGTCCCCTCCCTGTTAGCCCCCTAAGGGCATACTTAAGTCCCCTTCTTGTTATCCTCCCTATTTCAGCCAAATATGGGCAACTGTGTACTTGTTGGTCAAGTTCAATTTCTTGGATAGTTCCTGCGTTTAGAATGTAAGATCCTCAGCCAATAAGGATGAGGGTCAGTGGTAGGAGGGGGAATTTGCGTTAGGGATAAAAGCCCCAACCCTACCCTCTACGGTGCCTCTTCCCTTGGATTTGTTGCTAGATGGGTGGTACGCCCATTCTCGAGAATGTAAATAAACTTTGCTTTGCTCTAGAGATCTATCCAGTTGTTTTATTAATGGTTTCTGACCCACACAAGGTCTTTTACAAAGCTTCTCTTGGCTTCTGTTTCCTGGTTTCTAAAATGAGAGCAAAAAACATAATGAGCTCTTAAGAGATTTCCTTTCAGTTCCCCATGAAAACCTTAAAATGTTGAAGACAGTCATTATAGTCCACCATAGTTCTCTTCTCCATGTTAAACATTCCCTTGATCTTCAACCTATTCCCATATTGTATGTTATCCAGCATCTTTCATATTTACTGAACACCATAATTCCTGGTTTTGACACTTCTGATGATCTTTAAAAATCCTTTATGAAGCTTTTCTTAATTTTTCTTACTCATAAAAACATGAAGAGATTGAACAAGATGACCTCTTATTCCTTCCAATGCTATTTCTATGATCCAATCATCTTATAAAAATGGATTTTACACTGAATCTAACCTTTTCTCTTTGCAACTTCTGCTTATTATTGCTACTTCTTCCCTCTTTGGAGCAAATGAAAACAAATGTGTTTATGGCATATGCAAGAAGTGGCGCAAAGATGTTTGTTTTCCTAAAAAGCTTATGGTTAGGGGAAAAAAAAAATGTGGGATTAGTCAAACAAGAGTAAGGGATTCAATTAAGATCAATCAATAAATATTTAGTATGTTTCTATTATGTGCCAGCATATTGCTTGGCAGGGAGAATTGAAAATCAAAAATTTAGAAATTTAAAAAAAAATCAAAAATTAAAAATCCTTGTCCCTAACGTGTATATAGGGTGTATATAGGTATATATTGTGTTTGTGTACAAATTATCACCATGGGAAGGAGCATTATCACTAAAGGAGATCAGTAAAATCTATTTATTAGAAGTGATATGAGTTAAACTTTGGGAAAAAAAGGTAGGGAATCCAAGAATCATGGGTGAGCATTTTAAGAATGGAAGAGTGGCCTGTACAAATGCATGGTACTGAGAAGATATGTGAAATGATATAACAGATTGGATCAAGATTATGACAACTTCAAAGAGATGCAGATAGACAGAAAGAGACTATATATCATTCTAGAAAAAGTGAAATGTTGTTAAGGGACAGGTCAATTCTCTGAGAGCCTCCACAGCTGTGGATCATAACATCTGAAGGAGTTGGAAGGCAGCCTTTGCTGACACAGGTGTTGCAGACTGGGAATGAGATAAACTAGAGGCAGAGGGAAGAGGAGAGAGGTCAGGTGGCTCCCGTGTATTCCAACAGCTTTCCCATGTATTCCAACAAAGTTTCATTTAAGATAATAAGAGACTAGTGATATACTTAGAAATATGCTTTAGACTACTTTAAAGTCATATACCTGAAAGATTGAATGACAGATGTGAATTTGTGTGTTTATATGCAATACAAGAGATGAGAGGAGGGGCCATGTGAGTGAAGAGAAGGGAGTTAATGTTAGAAATACTTGGGAGAATTGGCAAGACTACTGAATTAAAAATACAACATCACCAGCTGCATTTTGCACAACTTGAACTAGTTATCTAGGCATCCAAAACTCAACAAAATCCAAAACAGAACCCATATTTCTTGATAAACCTTTCCTTCTACCAAACTTCCTTTATTACTGTTGAAAGTATGATTCAACCTCTGATCTCAAGCATAATTTACTCATTCCACACAATGGATTTTTGGATCCGTTGCAAAATTTTAACAAAATACATTTCTATCTTTCCACTTATAGAGCCACTCCACTAGTCCAGGTCTTTATAGCCTTTACTTTTATGATTAAAATGGCAATTTAATTTTTTTTTTCTTCTTCAAGTTTCTGTACTCTCCCATTCATTCTCTACTCAACTGAAGAGTTTTTTTTTTCCTTTATAGTATGTGTATCCATGTCACTACCTACTCAATAAGTAAAGTAGCTTACCACTTACCTCCAAAGTCCATGACATCTAAGACCCTTTTAGAGCTAGCCCCTTTCTATCATTTTAGCCCTTCCTCATCCTTTATGATCCAGCTATATGTTTCTCCATGCTATTTCTTATATAGATGTCACATATCCCATTTCTTTGCCTTTGAATAATTAGATTGTTCCTACACCTAGAACAGACTTCCTCCTCACTTCGCTTACTTTTCTTGACTTCTTTTAAGTCACTTTAAATCTTTTGTATAAGAGATGAGGCCTTTTCTTTCTCCGCTCTCCTCCCAAAGATGTGTTTACATATGAATATATTTACACATACATCCACACATATATACATACATATGTGTGTTTACACCTAGCCTTATTTGTGATATAGAAATATAATAAATTTTCCCAACCAGCATATAAGGCAAAGTATAGATGAACTATCATCCTGTTATAATTTGTAATGTTTTGAGAAATGTTGGCTGAGAAATGTAAGGTATAAACATTAAGAAAGGGGAAATGAAATTAACCCTCTTTCCAGATGACATGACTCAAAAAGTAAAAAAGAAGAAACTAAACAAGATACTCAATACCTTCAAGATAGTATCGAACAAAACATAAAATAGAAAAGATATTTATGTTTTTTTATGCTCCTGACAATATTATGTATAAAATATCTGTATATTTACCTACAAAGACATAAACAGGTTTTTATTAATATAATTAGTAATGATTTTTTACAGAAAAAAGAATTAAATAACTGAAGAAATATTTATTTTTACACTTGGAACATGCCAAAATAAGAAAAAAATAACAACACTCCCCAAATTAGTTTACAGGTTCAATTCTATAAGTGAATCAATCTACCAAATCATTACTTAATAGAAGTAAAGACAATAATAACAATTCATTTGAAGAAACAAAAGTTTCATGATTTCAAGGAGAAAAATAAATTTTATGGGTAACACCTTAACTGACCTTGAACTACTTTATCACTAAATACATGATAAAGCTCATTAGTATTTTTAAAAATAGAAATACAATTTGATGAAATGGGGAAAAAAAGGCACAAAGCAGTTAAAATAACCTAGTGTTTAATAAATGCAAGAACACAAATGATGATCATAAAAGGAGGCTGAAGAGGTTGGGGAAGATCATGGGAAAATTTGTCTAGAGTACGATCTAGTAACAAATGAAGAGATGACTGACCTGAGCATTCTCTCTAAGTGGAAGTTCTGCTAGGATTCCAGAGGTAGAGAGTACTTTCAAGGTGTAAATCCAGAGGTGAAGAGAACTCTGGTGCATAATAGAAAATTCCAAAGTTTAACATGGTGAGAAATGAAAAGATAGCAGAAAAAAAATAAAACAACAAAAAATGATGAAATAAAAGGAAAACAACATTCCAAAAATATTTTTAAACCAGCGTCTTATGTTATATATACAATAAGCTACAAATAGATGATTTAAGCAACAATAAAAAAGGTCATTTTATTTTTTAAAATGGATTCAACTTCAAACTCCTATATTTCATAACTAAGAGTAATCAATAACCAATGAGGTGATATAGTAGATTATAAAAAAGAAAAGAAACAATTTCAATTATATAAAACTAAAAAGCTTTTACATAAACCTAAACAATAATGGCAGAATAGATGATAAACTGCTGAACTATAAGAATATTGCATCGAATATGTAATAAAAGATATATATTTATGTATATGTAAAACTATGGAAATATATAACATTTAATTCAATGTTCAGAGGACATGAACATTTTTTTAGAGATAGTCACAAATTATAAATGATTATAAATGTTATATTTATATATTATGCATGTAAAAATAATAATAGGAATGAAAATTATTCATATTCTGAAATTTGCTGCAAGTTTTTAAAAAACAACCATAAAGTTTTGAAGGGGTTCAGAAAGGTAGGAACATTAATATACTTTTTAATATTCAAATTTTACTTAATTTTGACTTCTGAATTCCCTATGTTCTTCCTTCCCTTCCCTGCCATTGAAAAGGTTTAAAAAATGGCTAAAACATATATATTCATGCAAAAAGTCCTCCTATTAGTCATGGTTTTTTAAAAAAGAAAGCAAAAAAAAATATGCTATAATGTACAGGCTAGTCTTAAGTTCTTTGTCTGGAGTTAAGAAACGAATATACTGTTGATGGGATTATGAATTGATTGAATTCTTTTGGAAAGTAAGATGGACAGTTACAAGGAAAGTGATTAAACTATTTTTACTCCTTGTTCTAGGGATCTCACTCCTTGGAGTCAATGAGGTAAATTCATACACACATTCACACACACAAATATATATTGTATAGTAACAAAAAAAAAAAAAATGAATCCAAAGAAAAACTTTTTCCCATTAGAGCTATCCAAAGTGGAATCTGCTACTGTGAATTTTTTTTTAAAATCACTTTGAGACCAGATGATCACATCTTGGCAATAAATAAATTCATAAGCACGAATTGCTTGGTCTAGGAGGTTCTAATATCCCATCAATTTATCATTCTATCATGTATGCGTTTGTTACTTTTATTCCATCCCTTCTTCATCAGAGATATTTTAATGGAAAGGAAGCATTTCTATTTTTCTCTCCTTGCATGATCCCTGATCCCAATCTCCAAGGAAGAAAAGTTTGGCTCTTATTCTTATCACAAGAAATACCAGTGGCATCATTCTTCATATAATCACATGTTAAACTGCTTCTTCCCCTTAAGTATTGATTTTTTTCTTAAATGAAGAGATCCTGAGGGAAATTTGCTTTTCATTTATTTCCTTGGGACCCAAAGATCTCTGAAAGAAGGAATAAAAACTCCTCTTCAACTTATACTGGGAAATTCATGGCTTATAATGTTGCTATTCATGTTTTTGCCAGTTGACAAAATCCCTAAATGTTTTTAATCTCGATGTAGCTAAGAACCACATTCTGTAAAAAGTGGGGCCAGTAAAATACAAGATCATATATTCTATGGAAATTACCATGTGAATGATTCTTAAAATATAAAAGATGGATGATAAAACTTCAATCAGACTATGCCCACAAATATCTGGTAAGTAATTAAAGTTCTGCTGATTTACCTAAGAGGTTTGAAATCAAATGAAATTGTGAAACAAAAGTGAAAAGTAATGTCACAAATTTGTGTGGTAAAAAATTAGGAGTTTTATTAAGTTGAAAGCTCAATATAATTTTATTGTGTGAATGTGGAGCTGAAAACAGTTATGATGAAGGAAGAGGAGAATGATAAGAAAGATGACCTCTAAGATTTCTTATAATTCATTGATTCTATTATTTTATCCTTCTATGATATATCTGTTTGATACCTTCATTCCATCCCTTCTTCACCAGAGAACTATTTGACTAAAGGGGGATAATTACTGTTCCTCTTTGCTTTCATGATTCCTGCTTTCTACTTCCATCCTCCTCCTCTTCTTCCTCATCAATATCATCATAGGTAACATTTATATAGTCCCTATTTTGGGGAAATTCTGTCTTATAGATATTTCAAGAGCACTTGAATTACTTAATATTTATAGTATTAGATCTGGAGTCAAGAAGTTCTAAATCTTTATACTGCCTGAAGTAGTTGGGTGACCATGGATAAGTCTTTTCATTTTTATGAACCTTGGGTTTTCTTTGTGCTAAATAGAGCTATACAATGGATTTATTTTGAGGATGTACTCAAGTACTATATAAATGTCACCTCGTAAAGTTGGTAAGTGTCTGAGGATGGATTTTAATTCATTTCTTCTGGCCTTCAGGCAAAGTGCTCTATCCATTATTCCATCTAGTTTACTCATGAGACAGAGAATGATGATGAATTAAAAGACATGATGAATAGAGAAATGAGAAATGATAAAAAAAAAAAAGATAGAAAAATAAGAAGGGAAAAACAGACCATTTTAAATATATAAATTCAAAAACATTACCATAAATAAAATAAATGAAAAAAGTTAGAAAAATATTTGCAAAATATGCCTGATATACAAAATATTCAATCAGTTGACATAAATATATTACACTAAAAGATATCCCCTAATATATAAGTGATCAGGCATAAGTTGGTTTAAAAAAAAGTATCATAATCATAAATGGCTACATAAATACAAATGACTAATAGTAAGAAAAAAGAACAAAAAATCTCTGATGTTTCACCTCATTCCATACAAATTGAGAAAGATAAAGAAAAAGGTGAAAATGGTCAATGTTGGACTCTGAGAAGATCAACACATTGATGTATTATTAATAAACCTATAAAATGTACAACTGTCCTGATTTCAAGTTGGAATTTGTGAGGAGGACATCACTAAAGTGCTAATCCTTCTAGCAATCTCCCTACTGGGCCTATCATCAGAGAAGTAAATTAAAGAAACAAACATTGAATATTTGATAAAATGTTCACAGACGCATTCTTTTTTTGGTAATAATGAGGTTCTTACCAATTTTGGAATAGCTTTAAAATTAATATGTGGATGTAATTAAGTATTAATTCACAATAATTATAAATATAAAAATCAGAGAAAGGCAAGTTTTGTACAAATTGATGCAGGATGGTAAAACCATACCCATGAAAACACTATATAAAATAATAATAGCAATATAATTAGAAAAAAAGATAATGGAAGCTAAACCCCAAGTAACTGAAAAATCACCTGAGGTCTTTGAGAGAAGGAAAAATATATCATTCTTTTTTTTAAAACACATCTCCTAGTCAAGGGGCAAAGTTTATTAAAAGCAATGTGAGGCCATTACTGAGTGGACTGAATTCTAAATAGAATCCAGTAAAGAGACTGAAGCAAGGAGATACTTTTACAGTTTTTGGTCATAGATATATTATCTATGTCTGCAGGGTAAGACTGGGAAGTAATCTCCAGATAAATTAAGGATTGTCTTCAGGTAGTTTGGGTGTGCTCAGTTTCCTAAGGCAGATTCCAAGCCAGAAGACCAAGGACTCATTAGAACAGAAGCCCCAAGGTCAGGGGACCCCAAAATCACATTACATCATTCCCCCCTCAAGCAGTCATCCCCAAATTCATTTGGGACCAAGGGACAGAGGTTTCATCTTCTGGAGCTGTTTCAGGCTGACAAGGGGCAGAGACTGTAAGGACAGGGGCCCAATGGGGGTCCAGATTGAAGAGTGGAGGAAAGATGGTGGCAGCAGCATTCAGTGGAGTGCTGAGTGTCAGAATTAGTCAGTGGTATTCAGGGGAAACAAATTCAGGGGGAAATTCATAGCTTGGAACCTGGAGGAAACATCTCATAAGTAGGTTAAAAATTCAGAGGCCAAATAGGAGCAAAAACAATAATTAAAAGTGGAGTTAATAGGCACAATAGCCAGGAACCCCACCCAGAGTAAGGCTGGTGGGAAGGGGGAGATGAAGCTATAATGAATGTCTCTAGTCCAAACAGCTTTTCCTAAAATACAAAAGAATGTTTTCCCCCTAAACCTTGCTTTTGTCTCCTTGAAGGGGTGGGGACAGTATCATACACAGTGAAAGGAGCATTCCGATGACCCAAGATGCAAGCACCATAATGTTTAAAAGATGTTAAGCTTTGGGTAGAGAGAATGATATGCAGAAGAGATAATAATGGGTTTGATCTCCTTACAAAAACCTGAACCTTCAAGAAGGCTTTTACCTAATTAGTAAAGGTGACAACAAAAACCAAAAAGGAGTTTGAAGCCCCTGAGAGAGGGTATGTGTATAGAATCCATCTGCCAGTCTTTGAGTATGTATTCCTTCTCCAGTTAGGCTCCAAGATGGGGGGTTTAGCAGCCCTTTAAGAATTACTTGAACACAAACTGGGTATATTTGACAGATCTGTTTAATTGTTTCTCCTAGCTTGTGACCAGTGAAAATAGGTTTCACGAGAGGTTGGAGAGTATTTTTTTTCCAGTGAGTATGAAGAAGCTTCAAGAAAGGTGGTATGGAAGGATTATGCGTGAGTTTGCCAGAATAATTTTGGAATAGATATCCTATAATTATTATCTTTCTGGCAAGAAGACAAAGAATAGTTGGGCTAAAGTTATTGCCCTTCAGGGTAGCTAGTACAAATGGGCTAGCATCCAGGGTGGGGATGATGACATCTGGAAAAGGGGCTAGTCACTTATGTGGGCTGCCTTGAGGATGCTGAGGGCACACCCAACAATCCTGAATGCCCCCATTGCCCACAGAGTTCCCCAGACTGACTAAAAACTAAGGAGTTTATCTCCCCAAAGGCAGGGGAGTGACACTTGAGAGAGCTGGAAAAAATACTAAGAGCAAAAGCTCTCATAAATAACAAGAAAGGAAGAAAGCTAATCTTAACTGCCTCAGTCAGTTATTGAGTTATTTGAGGAGTGGTCTTATTCACTCTGCAAAGAGCTGGGCTGGGATTAGAAACTGGCCTGAGGGAGTTTGAAACCGCCCAGAAGATAGTTTCTTACTTTCTTCCCAGCTGGGGAAGTAAGGGTCCCTTGGTATATAAATGAAAGCATCTTTTAGATCTAGAATGGAAAACCATTGTATCCCCTGAGATCCGAGAGGGGATAGTTGCAGGGAGATTTAGAGAACTAAAAACTTGTGCTTAAGAAATTTCTCAATCAGGGGCTGTAATCCCTAGACTGGCTTTTTGGTATTGGTCTTTAAGAGGGGACATGCTGGGACCCCATAGATCCAGTAAAGCTGGGACAGCATGAATGGCTTGCTCAGGGATTCCTTATTTCCTCCCAGATTTCAGAGGGAATACAGAACACTTTGAGAGAGCTACAAAAAGTTCACTGGAGGTCTGAGAAGGGAAAATTGGGTCCTTAACTTCACCATTTAATCACACCCCAATAAGGGAGCAGGACAGGAGGGAGTAATAAGAAAGGAATGTTTAAATAACAGGCTACCAAACTGGCAGGGCAGAGGTCTCAAAACAGTTCTTAATTACCCTTCAATACCCATTACTCCATGGAGGGAGAAGGGGTGAGACCAAAGTACTGGAGCAAGACAGAAAATGAGGCACCGTATTCAAAGGGAATTCAATGGCCTTACCTGCCATCATTATGGAGTAAGGGGAAGGGGGGGAAGGCACTGACCAAGTTCTAAACCCCTGTTGAAGGGCAGGGCATTGGGAGTGGCTTGTTCCTTGTGGGCAGTCTCTCTTCCAGTGCCCTTCCTGATTGCACTTGGGGCAAGGGCCTAGGAGTTTTCTCCAAGGACAAGTGTGAGGGCCCTGGCCCTGTTGTGACATCTAAAACAGGAACCCACATATGACAGCAGCTAAAAATTGAGACTGCTTTTTTTGTTGTTGTTGTTTCTTCCTCTGGCCCTCTGGTCTGCTCCTCTGCAGCAGTTAATCCTTATTATTAAAGAGTCCAAAAGTTGTTTCTAACAGCTGATTTGGGAAGTTTGAGGTCCCAAGGCTAACTTCTGCACCTTCCTCCGAATATCTGGGACATATCTGATTATTAAATCGAATATCTGATTATTAAAACGCATACTGAGAACAGTGGTCCCCTCTGGAGAAGTGGGCTTCAGATTAGTGTCATTTTTTTTAAAGCCTCTTCAAGGGGCCCCTGAAAGAAGGCAGGAATTTTCGCAGCTCTTTGGGTAACTTGCCTAAGTCTTTCATAATTAGGGCAGGTTAAAGGTGATCCCTTTTCTCTCAAAGGGTGGGCTACTTACTTAATGATCAGGCAATTAAATTCAGAACTCAAAAGAATATCAGTTATAGCCCCAAGTGATTTTTATCTCTAATAGCAAATTCTACCAATCACAGCTTATTATTTTAAGTTTACCAGGACTTAAACCCATAAGAGATTTTGTTTACATATTTTATACTTCTAAACTTATCCTGGTGCAAAGGATCAATCATTATACAGGCTCATAGATTCTTAGTAAACACATTCCTTGTTTAGAAACCATAAATCCTAAACAGGCTTATTTCTCACGGCTGATGACCTTGCCTTGATGGTTTCAAGAAAACTGGCAAGCTTACAAATTAAGTGTAGTTGACAGACCAGGGAGGGGCTGAGCTTGCTAAATTGCCCACCTCAAGTATTCTTAATGCTTTTATAGGCTGTGCTGTTTGATACCTTCCCCCACTTGGTGAAGGGGGGAAGGAATTTACATCTCATACTTGCAGCTAAATTGATAAGGGTTAACATGATGATAACAACTCCAAGTAACTTAATTAATGATTTTAGAATTTTCCTAAGTAATAGCCAAAATTTTTTTAGTTGTAATTTCTATTCTTTTAAATAAGATTCCCTTTTGTTTTAGGGAGAAAACAAGACAATTCTTAAAATTGAGACAGAACAGATTTTAAGATTGACTTAACTTTAGTTAATGAATTAATGAGCCTATAGACAAACTGAATTGCAATTCCACTATTTCCAAATCTATGAAAATCATTTCTATTTTACGAGCCATGTTTTTGTTGTTGTTGTTGTTGTTTGTTTGTTTGTTTTTAACTGACAGGGCCCTCAGAAGTCTGACTCTACATAACTAGAGTTTTAAAGTAGTGGCAAACTGCTTTTCTATTTTCCTAAAGTTGCAAAACTTTTCTGTTAACCATATAAATGCAAATAGATCTGTTTACTATGCTTTCCTTTAAAATTGCTTAGAAATCATTGATCTGTTGGTCACATAAAAAAAAAAATAAAGTTATCAAATATGAAGCAATTATATCCAATAAAGCAATTAACATTCATATAGCATGTTTTATGGTAAGCATTTCCCAACAACATCTATTATTTGACATATTAGAAAACTGGATTGAGATAAAATTTTTTCTATACATTTCATAGGTAATATATCCATAATTGAGACTGAGTAGTGATCTTGATGTGGGTGTGGTCCCTTTAAGTATTGATTTATCCCTTTCTTTCTGATTCTCAACCCCTCCTAGTTGATGCATTATCAATCCAGGACCTTTTATTTCACAAATCCTGGTCTCTTTGAATTCCAATAGAAGATCCAGGCATGTCCCAGTCCCACCCGGATCTGAGCCAACTTGGGACTCCACCCACAGGCCCCTTTAGCTAAATCTCTCATTATAAAAGAGTTAAGCTGGAATCCTCTCTTTGCAGGGGTTCCAAACATGCCAGCCTTGTTCCTCGCATGCCAGGGATCTCTGTCCACTGAAATCCTGTTTCTGGTGCCCTTCTTATCTCTACCTTCACCTATTTCCTTAACTATACTTTAATCTTACTTCCAAACCCCATAATAAACCTCTTTTATCAATCTAGCTTTTTGGGCCAATAAATTACTTTATTGGGAACTCCCGTGCCACTACTAGAATTCATTTAACTCCATATTCTTGCACCGAATCCAAAAGGGTTGCAGGAGAGCTCCACTTGACTCCCTGTACCCCAAACTTGCCACTAGACCTCAATTAAATCCTAATTTCATTTAGGTACCCTATATCTAGACCTCATCAATCTTACCAAATACAGAGACTGATTAGCTTTCTGGAGGCTGCCAATGTACCCAAATTCTTCTCAGGCAGTTCTTGGACAGAACTTGCTGAAAGCTGGGGTGACTGGTTCCAGGGCTCAGGGAATGCTGACCATGGAGCTTGACCCCCATTCCATCCCCATTCCCCCAACCTGGCTTGGGGGTATCTGGGCAATGTTGTGTGGGGTTCCCATGGTTCTACTTCTCCTATTTTTAAAGGTGAAGCAGAATTTGAATTTCCCTATAGTTCTGAGATGAGAAGAGTTAGTAAACCAAGAGACTTGGGCTATTATTGATCTTGCTAATAATTCCCCAAACTGAGATGGTTCAGAATTTTTTTTTTTTGCAATTTTAAAATGACTAATTGCCAAAATTCTTGATCATTGCTTTCAAAATTTTGAGAATTGCTAAGATGTTTGGCTCTCACAACCTTTTTTTTTTTTTTTTTTTTGAATTATTTATTTATTTATTTTTAATTAATTAATTTTATTTTATAATAACTTTTATTGACAGAACCCATGCCAGGGTAATTTTTTTTTTTTTTTTTTTACAACATTATCCCTTACACTCGCTTCTGTTCTGATTTTTCCCCTCTCTCCCTCCACCCTCTCCCCTAGATGGCAAGCAGTCCTGTATATGTTAAATATGTTGCAGTATATCCTAGATACAATATATGTTTGCAGAACCGAATAGTTCTCTTGTTGCACAGGGAGAATTGGATTCAGAAGGTATAAATAACCCGGGAAGAAAAACAAAAATGCAAACAGTTTACATTCATTTCCCAGTGTTCTTTTTTTGGGTGTAGCTGCTTCTGTCCATCATTGATCAATTGAAACTGAATTAGGTCTCTTTGTCAAAGAAATCAACTTCCATCAGAATACATCCTCATACAATGTCGTTGTTGAAGTATATAATGATCTTCTGGTTCTGCTCATTTCACTTAGCATCAGTTCATGTAAGTCTCTATTCATCCTGCTGGTCATTTCTTACAGAACAATAATATTCCATAACATTCATATACCACAATTTACCCAGCCATTCTCCAATTGATGGGCATCCATTCAATTTCCGGTTTCTAGCCACTGCAAACAGCATTTTGGACATACAGGTCCCTTTCCCTTCTTTAGTATTTCTTTGGGATATAAGCCCAGAAGTAACACTGCTGGATCAAAGGATATGCACAGTTTGACAACTTTTGGGGCATAATTCCAGATTGCTCTCCAGAATGGTTGGATTCATTCACAACTCCACCAACAATGCATCAGTGTCCCAGTTTTCCCGCATCCCCTCCAACATTCATCATTATTTTTTCCTGTCATCTTAGCCAATCTGACAGGTGTGTAGTGGTATCTCAGAGTTGTCTTAATTTGCATTTCTCTGAACAATAGTCTCACAACTTTTGAGAATAAAAAATTTAGTTCACAGAACAAATAGACATTCTACACAGAGACAGACACACAAAGAGTAACATAAAAGAGGACTACCACATTTTTATTAAGAAGCCATGAAATTTTGCTAAAAGCCATCCTATAGCACTTCCATCTTCTCTGCTATCCCAGAAAAGGTGAAAAGGGTGGCAAAGGTTACCTAGTAACTTTACTGAAAGTTGCAATAATTTCCCATTCTGGACATCCCCAGTCCAGGAAAACTTGCTGAATGTGGAGCTCCCAATGACAGATAAACCTTCTCTCAGTGGCTTGGGGGGTCTCAGCTATAGGATTGTGGGAGGAAAAAATGAGAGGCTTACCTTGACAAAGAAGGAATCAAGCCAGGGGAAGCCAGACTCCATATGGACAACTAAATGTTGAGATTGAGAAGGGGGACCCCAAAAATCTCAGATAGGTGTTACTAGGTATCGCGAAAGAATTTGCAGGCTTGAAGCCCTCTCCTAGCCAAGGGGAAAAGTTTATTGAAATTGATGTGATGCCATTACTGAATGGATTGAATTCTAAGCAGAATCCAGTCAATATATCACTCTTGTAGCAGAGAGGCAGAATATTATTAGGACAGAAAATTTTTATGCATAGTCAGATGAGTTTTCTGTACTGGATGATTTTGCTTCAATTTTTTTTTCTTTTGTCACATAGGAGAGTTCAAATGGGTGGGGATAGATGGGAAATAATTGTAATATAAAGATGAAGGACATCAATAATATTAAGAGCATCTGATTTCTCCCCTCAGAAAATCTTAAAAGAAGGATTGATAATAACAACTATTAGGAAACTGTAGAAAGCTGCCTGAATATATATAACATTCAGTATTGTTACTGATCAAAATTATGATTATCTAATGAGGTAATGATAATAGAATATGTTGATGATATAATGATAATATAATGATAATAGAATTAATAGCCAACACTTATATAGATATGTTCCAATCTTTGGGAATCAGATCTTAAGTTTACTAGATGACATTTCTAAGACATGGATCAGTATGAAAATTATGGAAGTGGTACCTTTGTAATAGTAGAAATCCTTCAAAGCAATTCATTATGTCCTATGGTCTGGGTGTAGACAAGTCAAAAAAAATTACAAATAATGAAGATTTAAAATAATGGATACCTGATGTCTCTGATAAATGCAAACTCAACTTAGTGATTTTTGTATATTTTTATAGTAAATGTACATTCATATGATTTAATTTAGTTAATTAATTTAATTAATAAACTAACTAAAAAGTAATATAAGAATGGATATATCATCTCACACAAGCAACTAATTACTGCAATAATGCAGATCTTAACTCATCCATGATTGTTTATCCTATGTAGCTGTTCATGTCCACCCATTATTTTACCAGAAAGAGTCCATCTAAAATGCTGTTTCTTTCCTTGAGTTGTCTTGGTCTCAAGTTTCTGAAACAGCACATAGACTATTACTACCTTTCCTGTATTCTCTCTCTAGGGCCGACATTTTTTGTCTTGGTCCTACACTAATTTGATATCTTTTACACTCAATCTGCTCTGTATGTGTTGTGGCTTTCACATGCACATTATAGACCTGTATGTGATCTGGGTTCCATTCAACTTAAATTGTTTTCTTATTAGGTCACCCACTTACCACAAATCAGTAATCCAGTTCAGTTCTTTGCTACCCCAAAAAGTAATTTTTGTAATTGCAATTAATATTTTGGTATATGTTGGATTTTCCTTTTCTTTTAAAAATACTATTCTTCCTCAATTATATGTAAAACAATTTTTAACATTTTAAAATTTCATATTCTAAATTCTATGCCTCCCTACCTCTAGCCTACCTTCCATGAAAGAGCAAGCAATCTGATAGAAGTTATACATGTACATTTTTATAGTGTATAGGCCAGAGCCAAAAACTGACTTTAGGCTACATAGGCTTCACAAGATGACTCTGACAAGAATACACATTTTCTCTGTAGCTTTTAGAAGAATTTGATTTAGGTCTGAAAGCAGTGTAGGTTTTAAACCCCTAAAGTAGCTGTAGGTTAGAGTAGAGAGCATATATTCCTAGATTAAATTTTGACTGAAATACTAAGAGTGGTCTTGAATCAGCAAATATGGGTCAATTTCTATTTTGCATAATAAGATTTCTTTTTCATTCCTGCAGAGAATCACCCCAACTCTCAAAGGATGATGACTACAGAGAATCATTCTATAGTAACTGAGTTTATTATCATGGGATTAAATGACCATCCAGAGCTCCAACTTCCCCTCTTCATCTTGTTCTTAGGAATCTACATTGTCTCCATGGTTGGGAATTTAGTACTGATTTTACTAATCAGAATCAGTTCTCAGCTTCACACTCCCATGTACTATTTTCTTAGTAACTTGTCCTTCATAGATCTCTGTTCCTCCTCTGTCATTACTCCCAAAATGTTGGTGAATTTTGTATCAAAGAAAAACATCATCTCCTACTCAGGGTGCTTAACCCAATTCTTTTTCTACTGTTCTTTTGCTGTTTCTGAGTGCTATATGCTGACAGCTATGGCCTATGACCGTTATGTTGCCATCTGTAGCCCCCTGTTTTATTATAACACCATGTCCCAAAGAGTCTGCTTCCTGTTGGTGTCAGGGGTATATACAATGGGCACTTTTTCAGGTCTGATTCAAACAGCCTACTTGGCCAGACTACTGTTCTGTGGGGACAATATTATCAGCAATTACTTCTGTGACATCCTTCCCCTCCTGAAGCTCTCCTGCTCTAGCACTTACATCAATGAGCTTCTGTTGATGTTTCTGGTTGGATTCCATTCATTGGTGACTACAGTACCCATTTTTATCTCTTATGCTTTTATTTTTTCCAGCATCCTCAGTATCCGTAATGCAAAGGGGAGATCTAAAGCCTTCAGTACCTGTGGCTCCCATCTAGCAGGTGTTATCCTCTTTTATGGGTCCATTATTTTCATGTATTATAAACCAGCTTCTAGTTACAATGTAATCCAAGAAAAGGTGGCTTCAGTGATTTATACTATGGTTATCCCAATGCTGAATCCCCTGATCTACAGTCTAAGGAACAAGGATGTGAAAAACTCCTTAAAAAAAGTCACAAAAGGTGAGGCATTTCCCTGAATGAAATAGTAATCAACAAAATTAAAGTTTATCATTTATTTCTATTTTTCTTCCCAATTCTACTTCAGAAAAGGGCCTCTCTTTTGAAAACAGACATCAAGGAAACTCTATGACTTTCATGTCCTGTTCCTCTTCTCATCTGATTTTACATACCTTTGAAGCCTGGCTGCCTAGGGCTCATATGTGATTAACCTGCCTAGACACCAGTATCTACATACCTTAGCAAAACATCCCATTCACATTAGTCCTCACTCCTCAATTCTAGTGCAGCTTTCATATGCAAATGCTGTTTAAAAGGCCCTTATTTCATTCACTCAGTACATTTGGAAGGAAATCTAAAACATGACATTTTGCTTAGTTGGTAATGTGTAATAATGGTTTACTCTGTTCTGTGTATAAAGGGGTGAATTAATAATAATGAATACATGTCTTTCAAAATTTCTTTTTATTGGTATTATTTTGAAAAAGTAAAAAAAATTATTTCCTACTAAAGTAAGGACCCATTACACAATTTTATGATTATGCAATTTTAGAAGATAAATATGAGTAGGAAAGCTTCCTTACAAACCTCTTTATAACATTTATTAAAAACTTTCTCTTTCCTGCCCATAAAGCTACAAATCCACTTCTTTTAGCAGACCAATAGGCTTTCATTATGACTGCAAAGCAAAACATTTCATTTCAGCATAATGGCCACTCCTGGCTAATTTCAAACAGTAAGTATATTGCTAAGTATTAAAAATTTCAAGAAAAATAATATTAATAGAAACAAGCACAGACAAAAAAGAAGAAAATAAACAGATATCTGTGCTGTATAAGTACTGTCACTTAGCCACATATGTCAATCATACATTTTCTTGTCCAGCCCACGGTGGAAAAGACAGGCAAATATGGAATGGGGAAGCATCTAGAAGTATAAATCCATTTAGAAGGAAAGGACTTTCAATTGATGTTCGTTTTCATATTTTCAAAATAAACAGAAAAAAATTAAGATATCCCTTACACTGTGATCATAACACAATAGAAACAGGCAAACGACAGAGAACCAAATGTAGACTTAGCAATGAAATCCTAAATAAGGAGTTGATCAATGAATGAACCATAGAAATAGGTAATAATTATTCAAAAGAAAAGAATAATGATGAAATGAAATTAACATCTCTGGAAGTTAAACTAGGTCACATTTCCATATATGTAAATTAATAAAATATTGAGAAAAACCACAAAATGAATCTGAATTTTAAAAATTAGAAAACCAACAAACAATATTAAATAATTAAAATAGAAAACATAAAAATTAGAAGAGAAATAAGTAAGTTGAAAAATACATAGAAAAATTAAAGAAAACTAAAAACTGATTTTGATTAAAGATAAGAGGGCAAAAAACCAAAATAAATAAAATAGAAATAAGCAAAATGAAATCACAATAAAATCAAAAGAAATATAAAAGAATAATCCAAGTATATTATGCCCAATCATAGGTTAACAAACTGAGCATATATAAGAAATAAAGGAGCAAACATTCTTATTTTCATTTGAAAGTAGAATTTACAAGCTCTACCAACTCACAAACGTTCCTAAAATGGCATTTAGAAAGTATTACTTTTTTCATAAATTTAAGTTAGAAAAATTTATTTTCTCTCCTTGTTCCCCATTAAAACACACACACACACATGCAGAGAGAGAGAGAGAGAGAGAGGGAGACAGAGAGAGGGGGAGAGACAGATAGACAGACAGACAGAGAGACATAGGGAGACAGAGAGAGTGAGAGAGAGAGACAGAGACAGACAGACATAGAGAAGAGAAGAGAAGAGAAGAAGGAAGGGGTGGAGAGAGGGAAGGAGGGAAAAAGAGACCCTTCTTACAAATATACATATTCCAACATTGACCAAGTTCAAAATACTGTTCTTATTCAATAACCTGAGTGTATAACCTCTCTTTAAGAAGCTGATTAATATGTTTCATCATTGATCCTATGAAATCCTAGCCATCAATCCATTTGTCAGAAGTCTTGGACTTTTAAATGAAATTATTTTCCTGATCCTTATCACATTTCTCTTCATTAATTCCTACAAGACTCACCATGTTTCTCTGAAACCATTTCTTTCATAATTTCTTATGGCAGAGTCATACCTCTATACCAAGATTTGTTCAGTCCCCAATTGGTAGGCATCACTTTACTTTCCAGTTTTAAATTTTAAAAGAACTGCAATAAAAAAAAAAAATATATATATATATATTATATATATATATATATATATATATATATATATATATACATACATACACAAATAAAGATAATTATCACCCCATATATAAGTATTAAATTTTTCATTTTTATTGTGACTATATATCATGGATTTTAACAGCTGGTGTAATTTTTCCTTTTTATATTTGAAATGCATTTTTTTTCTGTCCCTTTACAGTAGTCTATTCTGTTTATCTAAAAGAAAAGATCTTCACATCTATTTTAAATACCTTTTAGTTATCTGTCTGTACTGTGTGTTATAGGGTCAGATCCTGGAGGATCTTTAATACTGTTCTAAGGTGTTAGGTAAACTACTGAAGATTTTGAGTAGGAAAGTCTCAGATTCAAAGAAATGATTATTTGGAGCAAACTAAAAATTAGAGTTGTCAAAAATGTAACGTGATAACTTGACAGATTGTCAGTTTTTCCTGCACTTCCTAAAAGGTCTCATGAAGAGTTAAAATACCAATTTGCTCAGCATATGATAGCAGGGGTTCTTTTGGGATATGGTTTCAACTATGTGGCTGATGAAATACCTTCCAGATGTCCTATGAATTTATTATGATAATCATGAAGATAGTTCAAGTTTCTGTAGTGCTTTATAGTTTGAGAAGGCAGCAAGGTTGAAGAGAACAAGGACTAGATTGGGAGTCAAAGGACCTAAGCCAGATCTTCTATCTGGGTGATCTTGGGTTAGCCCCTTAAACTCAATTTCCTCATTGTCAAATGATGGATTTGAATAAGATGAAGATAAGAATCTCTATCTCAAATCTAAATCTATGATTCTAGGGAAAAATTTTTTAAAAAAGACATTGCTGAAGGATAATTTGATTGATTGAGAAATAAAGGAAATTAAAGAAGGAAAGAAAATTGAAGATTTCAGAGTGACTGAGAGAATGATGGCACAGTTGAAAAAAATTATGATATCAAAAAGGGGAGCTCATCACATTGATTTATTTAAATGAAATTAAACAGCTTCTTCCTAACTATCTTATTCACATATTCCAGGGGAAACTTCTAGATTTGGTGGCAACAAGAGGATTATTATTTTTCTCATAACAATATCTTAAGCTTATAGTGTATTAATAACTTGGTGGAGGAAAGATAAAGCAACATTAGAGGATAATGTTAAATACAAAGACAATAGCAATTCTATGCAGATTAAAGGAAAGAAAAAATAAATTTTATTTTTTATACCAAATTAATTTCCTAAACTGAGAGATTTAGTTCAAAATCAATTAAGAGTTTGATACTGTAAAGAAAAGTGGTGAGACAGCCCACCCACTTCACATGACCTGCCAGGACCTCCTGAGCTCATCTCATCCTATGACCAAGTCTTAAAAGTTGTATTAACTTCCCAATTATGTTATAAGTCATGCTTTCATCTGTTACTGATTCTTTTAAGCTTTGCCAAACTTATCCCCCCTTCCTATTACATCTTCCATCTGACAAAAATTTTGGTTTCTATATACTCTTACCAAAGGAAGGTTGCTCTTCAATACTCTTGTAACATATGAGAGGCCATCTGTTGAGAATTTTTGTGAAGAGAGATTTGTCCAATTAGTTTTTTATTGAAATTAAGCAATATTTTATTTTTTTTTCAAATTGCACATAAAAACACCTTTTATCATTCTTTTTTTAAAAAATTGAGTGCCAAATTTCTCCCTCCTTCCATTATTCTCCCCTTTCTGAGATGGTAAACAATTTGACATAAATTAAATATGTGCAAATATCCAAGATATATTTCCATATTAATCATTTTGAAAGAAAAGACAAAATAAAAAGAAAAAAATGAAAAATAATATGCTTCCATCAGCATTCAGACTGTATCAATTCTTTCTCTGGAAGTGAACAGTATTTTTCATCATGAGTCCTTTGGAATTATCTTGGGATTATTGTTTTGCCCAAAATAGCTAAGTCATTCAAAGTTGATCATCATATGATATTGCTATTTTTATGCACAATTTTCTCTAGGTTCTCTTCACTTCACTTTGCATCATTTAATATGTCTTTCCTAGTTTTTTTTTTTTTTAAACAGTCCTCATTTCTTAAAGCAAAATAGTATTCCTTTGCAATTACATATCACTATTTTTCAGCCTCTCCTCAATTTATGAGTATCCCCTCAATTTCCAATTCCTAGCTGCCATAAAAAGAGCTGTTATAAATATATTTTTTTAATAAATAGGTACTTTCCCTTTTTAAAAAAAATCTTTTTTTTGATTACATACTGAGTATTGGTATCCTGATCAAAAGATATTCAGGTTTTTTTATCCCTTTGGGTATAGTTCTAAACTATTTTCCAGAATGGGTGAATCAATCATAATTCTACCAACTATGCATGAGTCACATTTCCCCACATCCTTTCCAACATTTATCATTTTTCTTTGTTATATTAGTCAATTTGATAGGTATGAGGTAGTACCTCATATTATTTTAATTTGCATTTTTGTAATCAAAAATGCTTCATAGCATTTTTAAAAAGATAGATTTGATTTGTTTTTCTAAAAAACTTCACATCCTTTGACCATTTGTTGACTGGGGAATGATTTATATTCTTACAGTTTTGAATCAATTGAGAAATGAAATCTTTACCAGACACAATTTAAAAATTTACTTCCTCCCAGTTTTTTGCTTTCCTTCTAATCTTGGTTGCATTGGTTTTGTTTAATATAATTTGATCTTTCTAATTTTTCTAATTTGATATAATTGCAATTATCCATTTTATATCTTATAATATTCTCTTTATTTTAAAAGTTTTGCAATAAATTTCTTCCCTCATCTACAGATTTACAAGTAAACTGTTCCTTGCTTTCCTAATTTATTCATGGTATTACCTTTTATGTCTAAATCATGTAATCACTTTAACCTTATCTTGGTTTATGGTATGAATGTTGATTGATACATAGTTTCTGCAACCTGCTTCCCGGTTTTCCCCGAAAATAGTGATTTCTTGCCCCCAAAGCTTGGGTCTTTGTGTATATCAAACAATAGACTACTATAGTAATTTATTATTCTGTCCTATGTTCCTAATTTGTTCCACTCATCTGCCACACTTTTTCTTAGCCAGTGCCAGATTGTTTTGATGATTATCATTTTCTGATACAGCTTGAAATCTCATATGATACTATTTTGTAGTTTTTTTAGAAGTCAATTTGGGAGAGTTTTCGATCAAATTCTTGACACTCTACCATCGTGGCTTCATCCTCTCTAGTCTGTCCCATTAGTAAAACAATAAAACATTTTCACTGTGACTAATTTCCTTTCAATTCTATCAATATAAGCTACAATGTAGTGATGGGTAATGGAGAGAAGAAAAATCCATTTGGGGTTCTAGCCAAAAGAAGAAGATCCAAGGAAGATGTATTATATCTAACTTGGATTCTATTGTTGACATTGGTCGGTTTTATTATCTTCTTAACCAAATGACAGCCTTCATGCAACCACCTTTCATGACTTCATGCATTTCCTTGTTCCTCAGAGTATATACTAAGGGGTTGAGCATAGGCAATAGCACAATGTGTAGCACTGAGATACCCTTGTCTTGGGATTGATCCCGAAAAGGCCAAGCATAGACCCAGAGTGCAGGAATGAAGGTCATTAGTACCACTGTTATGTGGGCACCACAAGTAGATAAAGCCTTAGCACGGGCATGGGCTGAATGGGTTCTTAGAGTAAGAAGGATAACAGAGTAGGAGGTGAGCAAAGCCAGAAAGACTATCAAGGTGACCAGCCCACTGTTGCCAACCAGCAGAAGTTCCACACCATATGTGTCTGTGCAGGCCAGCTCCAAAACCTGAATGATATCACAGTAGAAGTTATCCAGCAGATTGGGACCACAGAAGGGAAGGGGAAGCAAGAGGGCAAGTTGAAGGGATGAATGTATCAATCCTCCTAGCCAAGAGGCCAATAATAAACGGTTTGTGGTCATTGGATTCATTATGGCAGCATAATGTAATGGTCTGCAGATGGCAACATAGCGATCAAATGCCATGACTACCAGATTAAGAATCTCAGTGCCACCTAGGAAATGAATGAAGAAGAGCTGGGTAAAACAACCTGAAAATGAAATTTGCTTATTCTCCACCAGCAGATCCCTCAGCATCCTTGGAGTGGCTATTAAGGAATAGCAAATATCAACAAAAGACAAGTGGCCAAGGAGGGAGTACATGGGTGTGTGGAGACGAGGACTAGTCCAGATAGTTAAAACTACAAAGAGATTGCCCAAAACGGCAGCGATATATACAATAAAGAAAACGACAAATAATAGGGCCTGTAGTTCCAAAGACTTCACTAGTCCCTGGAAGAAAAATCCACTCACTATGGTGCTGCTATTTCCATGGTCCATAGAACCTTCACTGAAGAGCTAAAAAAAAAGAAAAAAAAAAGATTTATCAATGTTATTTCCTCTAGGCCTCCCTGACCCCAATAGAAACATGGAAGAGAAATTGCAATTTGAACCTATCTATTAAGAATTCTGATATTCTAAGATACACTCCTTAAATATTCTATTCTAAATAATCTCATGCTGCATAGATGTACTTTTAAATATTTAGAGGAAAATGGAGGGGTGTATTTTACTTTTTACAGAAGACATAAATATTTGTATGTTAAAACTAATATTTATTATTTTATGCTAATATCATTTAGCTATGCAAAGGAGGCTGTAGAGTAAGAAGCATGATTACCAGGGAAATCTATTCATAGAAAAGTTTCAAAGTCAGAATAGAGAATAAAGAAGGGAAGTACCTTAAGAGTAGAGATTATATTTTTTTGTACCATGAATGTTTAGTATAGAGTTTTTCAAAAATGAAGTTCTTAATAAGTTATTAAAATGCATTGAATTTTAAAAATATAAGAAGTAAAGCTGTTTATATGTTTTCTTTTCTCCTCACTTTTTAATTTATGAAAAAGAGAATAATCAAAAAGTCTGAAGGATCAAATAAAAAGCAAAAAAAAAAATTAATTATAGGATTTTGTGTGCGAATTCTTGAATGCATGCTAGGCAAAAATATTTTTATATTGATTAAAAGAATAATTAAGGTATTTCAATGCCAATATTTTTTCAAAATCCTCCCCACCCCCCGCCAAAAGAATGCTGAGCTAAGAAGAGTTGACATCTGAAAGCAGTACATAAACAACAGACTTACTTATGTTTATAGTATTTCTTTTCCCCAGTTACCTATAAATACAATTAACATTCATTTGAAAACTTTGAATTCTGAGTCCTCTCTCTTCCTCCATCTCTACCCCAAATCATTAAGAAAGTAAGCGATTTGATTACAAATGTGATATAATATAATGTGTATATACATATATAATGTAATATAATATAATGTGTAATGTAGTATATTTCTATATTAGTCATAGTGTGAAAGAAATTATAGATCAAAAATCTTCAAAAATAAAGTGAAGGAAGTGTTCTTTAATCTGTATTCAGACATCATCAGTTCTTTCTTTGGGGATGGATAGCTTTTGTCATTGTAAATTTTTCAGAATTATCTTGGATCATTGTTTTCCTGAGAATAGTTAGGTCATGCACAGCTAGTCATTTACAATATCATTAGTAAATTGTACTCAGTACATTTTACTTTATATCAATTCATGTAAGTATTTTCAGGTTTTTCTGAGACCATCTTGCTCATAATTTCTTATAGCATAATAGTATTCCATTATAATCACAAACCATAATTTTTTCATCCATTTTTCAACTAATGTGTGGTTTTCAGTTCTTTGCTATCAGAAAAGAATTACTATAAATATTTTTTACACATAGGTTCTTTCCCCTTTTTTTTTATTTCTTATGGATACAGACCTAGTAGGGTGTTGCTAAATCAAAGGATATGCATGATTTTATAGTACTTTATAGCTCCAAATTGCTTTACAGAATAGTTGAATCAGTTAATAAATCCATCAACAATGCACTTAATGCCTCATTTTCCCCACATACTCTAGAATATGCCATTTTCCTCCCAGTAGCCAAGCTAATAAGTATCATAATTGTTTTAATTTGCATTTCTCCAAACAATAGTTAGAGCATTTTAAAAAATATGGCTGTAAGGTGGAGCCAAGATGGCGGACAATAGACACGGCTTTCTATGACCTCCTCTGACATTCTCTTAAACCAACAGTAGATTAAGTCTCTAAACTGGTTTTGGAGCCACAAAATCCACAAATATTTGGAATACAACACATTTTCAGAAGAAGATACCTTAGAAGAACTTCAAAAAAGCTCTGTTTTAAACAATCAGGGGGATAGTATGCTGAGCCCAGAACTCAGCACAGGAAGACCAGGGCAAGGAGCTGGGGTGAGGAATCAGAGCATTGCAGCTTCTACACATCTGGGAATCTTTTGTGAACCTCTTAGGCTACTCTGTTCTGGTTGCAAGTGAGTGATCTAGCAGATTTGCTGCAAAAGGCAAATTGTAACCCACTGAGCCCTGGAAAAAAGGGGGATCTATCTTGATTACTCAGCATCAGAAGTCAATCATCAGAATAGCCCCTGGGCAAACTAAAGCAGTTATTGCTCCTTTGCATTAAGAGCAGACCTCAATCCTTTAAAAAATGAGTAAAAAACTAAAAAGAACCTTCATCGTAGACAGCTTTTATGGAGAGAGAGAAAAATAGACCTCAAATCCTAAGCTTCCTAAAGGAAAATCAACACCAGATGAAGCTCCCAAGGGAGATATGAGCTGGTCCCCATTTCATAAGACTTTCTTGGAAGAGTTCATAAAGGATCAAAAAAAAGTTAGAAGAAAAATGGGGAAAGGAAATGAGATCTTTGCAAGAAGGAATGGGGAAAGCATATAATGCTCTACAAAAATAGATTTGATAAAATAGTGGGGGGGAGGGGAGAAGCATATAACTCCTTACAAATAGATACCACTTCATTGAAAAACAGACTTTGTGAAATGGAAAGCTATATCTTACTAAAGGGTACCAAGGACAATGAAGCACTATCAATACTAAACATATATGCACCAAGTAGTATAGCATCCAGATTCCTAGAGAAGAACTTAAGAGAGATGCAAAAAGAGATAGACAGCAAAATTATACTAGTGGGGTATCTAAGCTTGCTCTCTCAGAACTAGATATATTGAACCACAAAATAAATAAGAAAGAAGTTAAAGAGGTAACTCCAAAGATAGATCTTTGGATAAAATTGAATGAAGACAGAAAGGAGCAGAACTTATACAAAAATTGACCATGTATTAGGGCATAAAAACCTCAAAGTCAAATACAGAAAGACAGAAATAGCAAGTGCATTTTTTCAGATTGTGATATAATAAAAATCACATGCAATAAAAAGCCAGGAGAGAATAGACCAAAAATTAATTGGAAATCAAATAATCTAATCCTAAAGAGTGAATGGGTGACTTGCATAAAATAAAGAAAGAGAAGATCAATGAATTGGGTTTACAATCAAAAAAGCTAGAAAAAGAACAAATTAAAAACCCTCAATTCAATGCCAAATTTGAAATTCTGAAATAAAAGTGGAAGTTAATAAAATTGAAAATAAAGAAAACTATTGTGTGGTGTTTTTCTTCTTTATAATAATAGTTCTCTCTGGGAGAGAGCAGGTTTCTCAGGGAGGTTTTCTGGAGGCTGCCTTGGTTTTCAGTTAAAAGTAATAATCACCCAAAATGCAGCCAGCTGGTAAAAATGCAAACGTTTATTTTCTCCTTCTAAAAAAGCCCATTTAGTTTTGTTAGAGGCCTCTCTCTCTCCTTGGTTCTAAGAGCTCTTGCATCTTGTCCTTTGCCTCTGCTTTCTTCTGCCTCCAGCCAGCACAAAGATGGAATGGATCTCTTGTCTCCTTTACTTGGGGCTCGGTTAGCTTTCTGGAGAGCCTTTCAGACCAGCTTGGTCTCAGTGGGGGGGGGGGGGGGGGAGTGCAAGAGCCCAGCCACCACAATGGTGTGAGATGAAGATGAATCTGGTTGCGCCTCCAAGAGAGTGCTTCTCCTCAATTGAACTGATGCTCCCTTCTCAATCTTCAGCTGAACTCACCTGACTGGGCTCACTGAAGCTCTATTTATGCTGCTTCTTTCAGAGAGGGATTGTGAGATGCAAGAGAGTGGGATTATGGGTTTCCTCTCAGATTGCTCTCTGGCTCTAAGACCTTCAAGGGAGGTGTGAATTTGGATATCTCATACTAAACCCTGAAATTTCCCAAGCGTGTGAACTCCAATGAGTCAGTTCCACTTAGTACCTTGTTTCTTCTGGCCCATAACATCTCCTTATAGATCAGATCAATAATACTGAACCATGCTAAATTAGATAATTATTGTCTCTATCAACTCTAATGAGTTAGCAGTTTATAAAGATTCCAACACTATTGAATTAATAAATAAAACTGAGTTGGTTTTATGAAAAAGTCAACAAAATAGATATGCTTTTACTTAATTTGATTAGAAAAAGGAAAGAAGAAAACCAAATTGTTAGCCTCAAAAATGAAAAGGAAGAGGAAATTAGAGCAATAATTGGAATTATTTTACCCAACTATCTGCCAATAAATTTGATGATCTAAGTGAAATTGAGGAATATCTACAAAATCATAGATTGCCCAGGTTAATAGAAGAGGAAATAAATTATTTAAATAGTCCCATTTTAGGAAAAGAAATAGAATAAGCTATTAATGAATTCCCTAAGAAAAAAAAATCTCCAGGACCATGTGAATTCTAACATTATAGAAGTATTAATTTCATTATTATATAAACTATTTGAAAAAAATAGAAAAAGGAGTCATACCAAATTCCTTTGATGACAAAGATGATGCTGATAGCTAAACCAGATAGGGTGAAAACAGAAACAAAATAATAGACCAATTTCCCTAATGAATATTGATGCAAAAATCTTAAATAAAATAGTAGCAATGAGATTACAGGAAGTTGTCCCCAGGATAATACACTATGACCAAATAGGATTCACACTAGGAATGCAGGGCTGGTTCAATATTAGGAAAACTATCAGCATAATCAACTATATCAATAACCAAACTAACCAAAATCATATGATTATCTCAATAGATGCAAAAAAAAGCATTTGATAAAATCCAACACCCTTCCTATTAAAAATGCTAGAGAGTATAGGAATAAATGGACATTCCCTTAAAATGATCAGTAGAATCTATTTAAAGCCAACATCAAGCATCATATGTAATGGGGGCAAACTAGAACCATGCCCAATAAGAAAACAAGGTTGCCCGCTATCACCATTACAATTTATATTGTATTAGAAATGTTAGCTTTGGCAATGAGAGAAGAAAGAGATCAAAGGAATGATAATAGGTAATGAGGAAACCAAGTCATCACTCTTTGCAGAAGATGATGACTCTAAAGAATCAACTAAAAATTTATTAGATTTTTAGCAGATTTAGCAAAGTTGTAGGGTTTTACAAAATAAATCCACATAAATCATCAGCATTTTTATATATTACCAGTAAAATCCAGCAGCAAGAGATATAAAAAAGAAATTCCATTCATAATAATTGTCAATAGTATAAAATATTTGGGAATCTATCTGCCAAGGGAAAGTCAGAAATTGTAGAGGGCTGAAACTCTGAATCAGACAAGAGAGCACTTAAGGCTACCTATTCGATGTGAGATAATTTCTATTAGCAAATATTTGGATGATGGCTCTCCTCACCATTGGTGCTTGCTGAATGTTTGGTGGTGAGATAATCAAAGGCAAGGATTGGAGGGCGCAGCTTGCCTGCCTCCTTCACTTCTACCCCTAAAGACCAAGGATTTTGATTTATCCTGACTCTGGCTAATCCTGAGACCCTCCAGGGAGCTATCCCATACTTTATAAGGAACTATATGAATACAACTACAAAACACTTTCCACACAAATAAAGTCGGATCTAATCAATTGGGAAAAATATCAAGTGCTCATGGGTATGCTGAGTGAATATAATAAAAATGACAATACTACCTAAGTTAATCTACTTATTTAGTTCCATATCAATCAGTCTCCCAAGAAATTATTTTATAGACCTAGACATAATAGTATCTGGAAGAACAAAAGGTCAAGAATTCCAAGGGAATGAATAAAAAGAAAATGCCAATGAAGGTGGCCTAGCTGTGCCAGATCCAAAACTATATTATAAACCAGTGGTCACCAAAACTATTTGGTATTGGCTAAAATATAGAGGAATCAATCAGTGGAATAGGTTAGGATCACAGGACAAAATAACCAATCACTAGAGTAATCTAGTGTTTGACAAACCCAAAGACCCTAGCTTTGGGGATAAGAACTCACTATTTGACAAAAACTGCTGGGAAAATTGGAAACTAGTATGGAAGAAACTAGGAATTGACCCACACCTAACACCACATACCAAGATAAGATCGAAATGGGTTCATGATTTAGACATAAAGAGTGATAATATAAGCAAATTAGAAGAACATAGGACTATTTACCTCTCAGATTTGTGGAGAAGGAAGGAATTTATATCCAAAGAAGAAGTGGAACTCATGATTGGGCACCAAATAGTTAATTTTGATTATATTAAGTTAAAAAGTTTTTGTACAAACAAAACTAATGCAGACAAGATCAGAAGGAAAGCAATAAATTGGGAAAACATTTTTATATTTAGGGGTTCTTATAAAGACCTTATTTCTAAAATATATTAAGATTTAACTCAAATTCATAGGAATTCAAGCGATTCTCCAAATGATAAATGGTCATAGGATATGAATAGACAATTTTCAGATGAAGAAATTAAAACCATTTCTAATCACAAAAGGATTCTCTAAATCACTATTGGTCAGAGAAATGCAAATTAAGACAACTCTGAGACTCCACTACAAACCTCTCAGATTGGCTAAGATGACAGGAAAAGATAATGACAAATATTGGAAGGGATACGGGAAAACTGTGACACTAATAAATTGTTGGTGGAACTGTGAACAGATCCAGTCATTCTAGAGAGCAATTTGGAGCTATGTTCAAAAAGTTATCAAACTGTGCATATCTTTTGATTCAGCAGTGTTTCTACTGGGCTTATATCCCTCAAAATCTTAAAGGATGGAAAGGGGACCACAGATGCAAAAATGTTTGTGGCAGCCTTTTTTGTAGTGTCAAGAAATTGGAAACTGAGTGGATGCCCATCAGTTGGAGAATGGCTGAATAAGTTATGGCATATGAATTTCATGGAAAGTTAGAAATGATCAGGAGGATGATTTTAGAGAGGTATGGAGAAACTTACACGAACTAATGTTAAGTGAAATGAGCAGAACCAGGAGATCATTGTACATGGCAACATCAGTATTATATGATGATCAATTCTGATGAATGAGACTCTTTCCAACAATGAGTTGATTGATGCTAGTTCCAATGATCTTATGATGAAAAGAGCCATCTACACCCAGAGAGAGGACTGTGGGAACTGAATTGAATCACAACATAATTTTCTCTCTCTTTTTAATTTTGTTTGCTTGCATTTTATTTTATTACTCATTTTCTTTCCTTTTTGATCTGATTTTTCTTGTGCAACAAGAGAATTGTATAAATATATTTACACATATTGGATTTAACATAGATTTTAATATGTATAACATATATTGGATTGCTTGCCATCTAGGGGAGAGGGTGGGGGGAAAGAAGGGAAAATCTGAAACACAAAGCTATGCAAGAGTCAGTGTTGAAAAATTATCTGTGCATATATTTTGAAAATAAAAATAAAAAATAAAAAACTTTACAAAAATAAAAAATATGGCTGTATATAGCTTATATACTTAAAAACTTTTGATATTTTTGATCATTTATCAACTGGGGAATAAGACAAATTGTTCTAAATTTGATTCAACTCTTTATATGTTAGAGAAATTAGGCCTTTAACAGAGAGTTGCTTCAATTTTTCACAATTATTATTGCAAACTATATTTCCCTCCATTACTAATCTTTTATTCTATTCTTTTTGTTTTTTCATCCCATCCCTCCTCAAAAATGAATTTTTTTCCCTGACTAACCTCTCCCATATTATGACCTCCCTTTTATCTCCATCACGCCTTTGTCCCCTTTCTCTCCTCCTTTTCTGTAGGGTAAGAAATATTTTTATATCCAACCAAGTATGTATATTATTCCTTCTTTGAGCCAGTTTTGATGAGATTAAGGTTTATTTACTTCCCCCCTCCCTCCTCTTTATATGAGCTAATTTATCCCATTCTACCTCTCTTTCTCCCACTACATTTTTCTCTCACCATTTAATTTTATTTTTTATATATCATTTTCAAATAACATCTGTGATCTCTTTCTATATATACTCCTTCTAGTTGTCCTAATATTAAGAATGTTTTTGAGTTATACGTGTTATCTTGCCATGTAGGAATATCAAAGGTTTACTCTTATTAAATCCCTTATAATTTCCCTCTTCTATTTAACTTTTTATGATTCTCTTGAGTTTTATATTTAAAAGTCAAATTCTCCTTTTTTAAAGTCAAAATTTCTATTCAGATTGGTCTTTTCATCAAATATGTTTTAAAGTCCTCTATTTCATTTGTTGTGAGTTTTTCCTCCTAAAGAATTACACTCAGTTTCATTGGATAGGTGATTGTTGGTTGTAATCTTACCTATTTTGTCCTCCAGAACATCATACTTTAAGCCCTTTGGTCCTTTAATAAGAAGCTTCTAAATTTTGTGTTATCCTGACTGTAGCTCTATGATATTTGAATTGTCATCTTTTGGCTACTTGCAATATTTTCTCCTTAATATGAGAACTCTGGAATTTGGCTATAATATTACTGAAAGTTTTTATTTGGGGATCTCTTTCAGAAAGTGATTGGTGGATTCTGCTCTCTGATTCTAAAATATCAGGGCAGTTTTCTTTGAAAATTTCTTTAAAGATGATGTCCAGATTCTTTTTTTTTTATCATGGTTTTCTTGTAGTCCAATAATCATTTAATTTTCTCTCATGTATCCATTTTCCAGATTGGTCATTTTTCCAATGAAATATTTCACATTGTCTTCTTCTTCTTTTTTTTTTTTTGGCTTTGTTTTATTGTTTCTTGATTTCTCAGGAATACAATGATGCTAGATCACTCTGAAGAACTTATGATAGAAAATGCTATCCATGTCCAGAAAAAGAATTCCTGGTGTCTGAAAACAGATTGAAGCACAATTTTCTTTTTTCTTTACTTTTTTTCTTGAGTTTTTTTTTTTTTTGTCTATATTTTCTGTCACAGAATGACTAATATGGACAAGTTTTACATGACTACACATGTATAACCTATGTGAAATTGTTTGCCTTTTTAGTGAATTGTAGTGGAGATGGAGGAAAGGAGAGAAGAAAAATAAAATGGTGAATATATATTTTAAAAAATATATTTTTTAAAGTAAATATATTTGGAGTAATTTGGGAAAGAGCTCAGGGGAGTTGCTGCCTTTTCTCCACCATCTTCCAGATAACTTCTAATAATATGATAAAGTTCAGGATACCTTGGTCAGGAGAGTTCAGATAATTATCTAAAGTAAAACAAAGGCTAAATCAAGCAATAATTTAAGCAATTCCATTTAGTGAATAAATATTACATATGGATATTAATAAAACTAAGTACTAGAATGTACTTGTGCTTTTATTCCTTTGAATCTTGCATTATGTATTATTTCTCTCATGTACATACAATTATACTCAATTAATAAGTAATATTCAGGATAATTTATCTAATAAAGGGGTTTATTTTAAAATAAAATAAATGATCTATTGTCATTTTTCCACCTCCATGGAACAATTTATTAATTTATTCACATAGCTAATATGTAAGGATCCATGGGTCTAATATCTTTGAAAATTACCAATTTAGTGCCTAGAATGAAATAAACCACTAAACACAAACTATCTAAATAAATAAACTATCTAAAATAATACTCCAGAAAACCCAAACATCCCAAGTTGTAGGGATCATCCCATCAATTTTGTGGTTGAGAAAGTGGACATAGTCTTATAAATTTCCTGTCATGATACTATGAAACTATGGCATATGCAACAGGAAGAAGACATGGAGAGTTATGATGTATGTTTAACCCAAAACTCAGCCATTTACTGATAGTATTATCTTAGATTTAATCTTCTCATTTGGTTAAAAAAAAGTACCCTGAAATTCTAGAAGAAAAAAAGAAGTCAAATCGATAATCATTTTTGCTTATTATGTGCCAAGCTCTGTGGTAAATTATGGGAATATAAATATAAATAAAAATAAAGCTAATCTCTCTCCTCAAAAAACTTATGTTTTAATAGAAAGAATACAACACATGATACATTGCAGTGTGTGTTTGTGGGGGGGGGCGGTGGGAGAAAACACCTACTATGAGTATAATTTATAATGTGGCCAGAGTAGAGAATTTCTAGAACATGGATATATCCTACATAGAGACTATGTAAGAAAATGTGAAAAACAATTTCATTGTAAGGACAAAGGGAGGCTGTATTCTTCATTGGTGTTAGAAGTAACCATATCAGAATGACTTCCCTGGAAACCATTGCACTACTTATATGTAAGTGCTATTGATGTTACTTGAAAAATGTTTACTAAGTATAAAAATATACTTCCAATATCTCTCCAATTCCTTATATGTTTGAAGTCAAACAGTTAGGAAATCAACAATTTATTTATACTATTTATATATATATTTATGTAAATAAATATATATATTTATTATTTATTAGTATATATATACATATATATAATTATATATATTAAGTGGTATTATATGATAGATTCTGTACTTTGAGAGTTATGAATGCAAAGAAAAACTTATCTGCTGTTATGGAAGTACTTGAAAATAATTATAAATATAGAAAGTATATAAAGTAAATTGGCAATAATCTCAGAGGGAAGAATAACATTAAGGAAAATTGAGAAAGGTTTTTGTAGAAGAAGAAATATTAGCTGGGATTTGGAGGAAGACAGGAAAGCCAGGAGTTAGAAATGAGGAAGAAAAACACTCCAAGAGAGAACAACCAGTGAAAATACAGAGTTAGAGGATAGTGTCTTCTGTAAGGAACAGCAAGGAAGCCAGTATAAGTAAGACTGATTAATGCTTATGAAAGGGTATGGTATAAAAAGACTGAAAAAGTAGAAAAACAAGAAGTTATAAAAGGTTTTAAATGATTTTATATTTGAACATGGAGGTGTCAGGGAGGCACTCAAGTTTACTGAATGAGATTGGGAGTTGACATCTCAGACCTGAATTTCTAAGGGAAAAAGTTCATCATTTTGGTGAAGGATGGCTGGATAGAAGAGACTTGAGTCAAAAAGATCAATTAACAGCCTATTGCAATATTTCAGACATGTTATGATGAAGGCCTTGACCAGAGTAATGGCAGTTTAGGAAGAGAGAAGGAGGCTTATATGAAAGATGTAATAAAGGAAAAAAACAATAGGACTTGGTAAGTTATTGGATATTACAGTGAGAGTGAGGTGGGGGGGAGAGACGAGAGGGTAAGAAAGTATGGGGAATTAAGAACGAAATTAGGTTAAAAGCTAGACATCTAAGAGATTGGCTTTATCCTCAACAACAGAAGGGAAATGAGAAAGAGAAGAGGATTTAATGCTAAGCATAATGAGTTTAATATTTCTCTAAGATGTATGTCTAATAAGCAGTTCGGGATGTAACTCTGGAGGTTACAAGAAGTTTGGGGCAAGAACCATCAGCATCCAGATCATTAAATCCATGACATCTGATGAGACCATCAAGCTAAATAGCATAGAAGAAGAGAATCTTGGGTCACACCCACCATTAAAGGGCCTGACCTGAATTAAGATCCAGTAAGAGAGAAAAGCTGTGGTAATGAAAGTAGAAGAAATAGGATAGTATAACTTCATAGAAATTTAGAGAGAAGAGAGTATCAAAGAGTGAGCAACAATATTTAAGGCTACAAAGTGTACAAAAGACATGGGGATTAAGAAAAAATATTATATTTGACAATGAAAAGATCTTGGTAAATTTAGGGTTAGTTTTTGATGAAAAATTAGGTCAAATGTAGACTATAGAGAATTAAAAAGAGAGAAAAGAAAATAGAGTTCTCAACTATGGATGCCTTTTTCAGGAGTTTAGCCACAGATACATATAAACACACATAAACTTAAACACACAACATATATACCTATACACATGGAGAGAAAGGGAAGTATGGCTAGTTGAGATGGACAGATCAAATGAATAGTTTTGAGGATAAAGGCAGATTTAGATTTGTTCTTTTCTTAATTAAAGCTTTTGATTTTCATAATATACACATGGATAATTTTCAGCATTCACCCTTACAAAACCTTGTGTTCTGATTTTTACTCTCCTTTTCCCCTTACCCTCTCCCCTAGATGGCAGGTGGTTCAATATATGTTTAACATGTGCAATTATAGATTTTTTTTTCTCATACAGTAGGGAAGCAGCCTGGGAGAGACTGAATATAAATGAGAAGGTAAAGAGAATAAAGTGAATAATTTGCTGGAGACTATAGGATAGGATGAGGTCACTTGTGCATGTCAAGTAATTAGCCTTAGCAAGAAGAATAGTCTCCTCTTCATGTGAGACAACAGTTAAAGGGGGTATAGTTACAGAAAGTTGTGACTATGGGAAAGAAGGAGCTCTATTAATGGCCTTAATTATTTCAGTGAAATATGAGGCAAGTTTTTTAGTAGAAGGAATGGAGAAGTGAAGCTGTAATAAATTTTAGGATGTGAAAAAGTTTAGAAAGGAAATAGTGAGATAATTAAAGATGCACAAAAGAATTGCTTTTCCAAATATATGGTAGATCCAATTGGTATGGTTTCATGATTTTCTCCAGCTTTGTTTAGCAATGTATGAATCAAAGGAAAAATAGTGGTTGATGAGAGAAATCCAGTGGTAAGGCTCAGAAGAACCATATGTTCCAGAGAATAAAGGAGTCAAGTGACATAGGAGAAGAGGATAGTTTAGAGTTGAACTGGAACCTAAGGTTCCTAATTGGTGAAGTGAGAAGGGCGTACTCATTATAGGGTTGATGACCTAGAAAAAATTGAGGGGTCATAGAACTGGAGATCAAAGTAAGGAACCATAAAATTTGAAAATGCAAGTCAGAAGGAGAAAGGGAATGATGACAGATTATAATCACAAAAGGGAATTTTAGATTCATTAATATAGAAATGATGCATTTGTTGGTGATGGTGAGATAATAGTATGACTATCTTTGTGTATAGTTGAGGGATGGTGGAGCAGTAGGCTATATGAAAGGACTAAGATGAGGAATAATAAGGTTAAAATGTTTAAGGGACTATGTATATTGAAGTCTCTTAGGATAAGGGTATAATTGGGAAGGAGATAAAGACTCAGGGTAAATCGCTGAAGAAAACATCTTTCCTTGAAGAACAAAAGAGATGTTAGACATTAACTCCTAGAATTTTGATTGTGTGGTAGATATGAATTTAATGCACCTCAAAGAAGAAGTTACTAAATGATAGTGGGAGAGGAAAAGCTTAGAAGTCACAATGGATAGCAGAAAACATTACAAATACTTTACTTTTACCAGTGATTTGGGAGGAGTAATAGTATAACTAGTACTGGAAAGCATGGCCAAAAAGGCTATAAATCAATTATTGTGATCAGAAAATGGAAAAAACTGTGGAAAAGGCATTTAATATGAAAGTAAATTTGATATCTATGTAATAGGCATTTTAGAAAATGTAGTGAAAGGGGGAAGAATGAAAATTTATTGGTAAAATCTATTTGGCTTCAATAAGATGAAAATAGAAGAGACACAGTAAGAGTGACACTAATTAATTGAGGGTTTTTATTGGCAAAGTTCCTTCTAGTGCTTTAAGTATGGTCTCAACAATGGATCCTGTCACTAAAGGAACAATTTAGGTAAGATTGCGGAGGCACAAGGAAGATCTCCAATTATTCAGCCACAGAAACTTCAGTCTGCCATGGCCTGGAGGACTTGAATTCCAGGAGGCATTATGCCCACATGAAGAATCCCAGACTTTTGAAGTAAATATAATTATGGTGATACCAGTAAGTTACATTGTTTTTAAAAATCTAGTTATTCGTTTTTGGGAATTCAAATAGATATACAACTTTAATGAAATCACAGAGAGTAAACATTGTTTATATTGCAATTAATTCAACATTTATTAAAAACAAAGTTATCATGCTAAGCACTTAGGATCTAGAAAACATACCCTTCAAGAAGTTACTATTAGAGGGATGTACACAAGTAAGTAAGTATTAAAATTATTTATATATGCATATACATATATATAGGTAGAGGGAAGGAGACAGTGAGAGTTAGAAAAATCTTTATCCACTGAAGCACAGAATCACTGGATGGATGCTCTTAGGACACCACAACAGCATCTATTATCTAAATCTAGAATAATAAAATCACAAAATTGGATAGATGGAAGGGACATCAGACACTGATTTCCAACCAGATATGAATCCACACTATACCATATTCAATATAAGATCATTCAGCCTCTTCCCAAAGACCCCCATAGTTGGAAACATAAAATGATTTTTAAAAAAGAATAAAGTCGGGCATCACAAGTTAGATATCAATTATATCATATTGGAGAAGACTACTTCACCTGTTGGTTGTTCTTGCTATCAAGCCTCTTCCCATTGCAGTCCATCTTTCACTCAACTCTCAAAACTGATTTTCCTTGAATGCAGATATCACCATATCATCCTCTTATTCAATAAACTCAAATACCTCCCTAATACCTTCAGAATCAAATACAAAATCCTCTATCAGGCTTTCAGAATTCTTCATAATATGCTTCCTTTCTATATCATCATCCATTTTATATCTTACAGCTCTCCACATAATCTGCAATCTAGGAACATTTCCTTCCTTCCTGTTTCTTACATGTGACACTCTATTTCCTAGCTCCAAGTATTTTTACTCATGTTCCCCTTGCTTAAAACATTTTTCCTCTTCCTCTCTATCTCTTTCTCTCTCTTTGCCTCTATCTCTGTCTGTCTCTCTTTCACATACACATGAACACAAATTCTCTCTCTCTCTCTCTCTCTCTCTCTCTCTCTCTCTCTCTCTCTCTCTCTCCTGGATTCCTTCAAATTTTAGCTAAGTTTCCATATTCTTAAAAAAATTTTTTTTCCACTACTTGATCTTAGTGCCTTCCTATTAAGACTACAGTCTCCCCTTATCACGATGAAAAAATTGAGTGAATCACACTAATTCATTTTGTGACTCAATTCTGGAGTTCCCTTTTTATTCATGTTTGGCTCTAGTCCAATTTCTGTCTTGTGAAAAAACTTTATTCAATTGTGGAAATTGTAAGAAGACTTTGTTGACTTACTTGAACCTTGTCCTGCATGACTGGGAAGCTGGACCACCTCTACCTGTTACTTAGAGGCCCTTAACCAAGGACCCAGATTATGCTGAACATAAACCCAAACAGATCAGAAAACTGATGCAAAGAGTTTTCTCACAATAATATGTCTCAAGCAACTCAAATGTCTTTTTTGAAAATGGCCTTGTACTGATCAATCAGTTATTGTTCCTATGTTCCTCTAATTGAATATAGACATTTAGGGGAAATGGGACACCTGTTTTTCTGATTTCGGAGAATTGTACCTTTTTGCTCTCCTGCTCCCAACTTGGAAAAACCCTAATCTTTCCTCCAATTAAAAGTTAAATTGCTTATTTTTGCATCTTGGCTAATTATCTGATTTAAAATTGGTCTTATTGGATTGTTTTTAATACCTAAAAACCTATCTCACTCTGTATTCAGAGTCCAAACACTGACTAGGGAATGCATTGATACTTTTGTTATTCCTGTTTTGTTAATAAATCATATAGCACAGATTGTTTTCTTAGTTATTATAATTATCCACTACAAAGTATAATTCTTAATTGTACTTAGATGCTTGCATGCTGTCTTCCTCATTAGACTGAGAATTCAATCAGAAAAGGGACCGCTTTTTGCCTTTTTCTTATCTCTAGTTATAGAAACAGCACATAGAATATTGACCAAATGACATCTCTATGTTTCTTCCCTCATCTGTAAAATCATTATAATAATACTTACATAATGTACTTTACGTAATGGTTGGGAGGAAAGTGACTTTAAGCTTGTAAGTCCATAACAATATGAGATAGTATCATCAGTTATACATCACAGGTAGACATATTCAGACAGGTTAAATTACAAAACTTTAATTATTAGTATTTACAAATTTTACCTCTCTTTCACAAGAAAACCCTTCAAAGATTTTGAAGATAATGTTCTTCTCCTCCACCACCCTGCCTTGTCTTCTCTCCTTTTAGTTAAATATTCTTAATTCCTTTAGTCAATTATCATATAGAATGGGGATGAATCCTTTCACCATTATGGTAATACTTGTATGAACTTCAACTTGTGGTTGTGTCTGTAATGTATGGCAAGTTCATGGAACCTAATACTTCTACAGTCTGACTAGAATATAGTATAATTGGGAATGATCTGAGTAATGTAATTCTATTAACAAATAACTGATTCTATTAAGTTGTTTTTTGTTTTGTTTTAGATTAGTTTGGAATGTAATCAACTTCATACAGTTGATTATAAATCAAATTTACAATCCAACAAAAACCCTAACTAGGGACTTTTCATGTGAATGTCTTTTTAGTGACATCTTGCCCTACAAATACAATTGATTTTAGTTGCAGTTGAAAGACCTTACATTTTTTGGGATTATTTCATTTCATTAGCTTCAGACCACTGTTCCTGTCTGTCAGGAACTTTTGTGAATCCTACTTTTGTTATTCAATATTTTGATTATTCTTGAAATCTTCAGGTCATTTGAAAATAACCTTGTACTGGTTCATCAAAATTTTTGATGCATGTGTAGAAGAGAATAGGATCAAAGACAGAGCACATTGCAGCATTACACTACAGAAACTATTTCAGAATGATTCATTAAGCATCATTATTTGCAGGAACTAATTAATCCACTAGTCCCTCACTTATCTTAGCATACCATCTACCACACATTCCCTACATCTTCATTTTGCACACAAGGATATAATGAAAAAATTTTACTGTTTTCAGAAGTCTAGGAACCTAGTTTCAATATTTCCCTCATCTACCAGAACAACAACAACAAAAAAACCAAATGAGATTAATCTCACATTCTTTATAAATCCATGTTGGCTCACAATGATCACTACCTCCTTTTATAAATGTTCACACATTATTTTTAAAATAGCCATTCTAGATATTACTTAAGACTGAGTCAAATTTACTAAGCTAAAGATGGTTGAATCCAACACTTCTTCTTTTGAAACTTGAAACAACTTTTATCTCCTCATTCTTCTATCACCTCTTATTATTCATAGTTCTTCAAGGATTAATGATAGCAGTTTAGCCTAGTGGTAATTGAATTTGGAGTCAAAGTATGTGGGTTTCAAGTACTAGCCCTGTTATTTACCACATGTGGAAACTTAATCAGATCATTTAACTTCTCTAGGACTCGGTTTCTTCATCTGAAAATAAAGGGGTTGAATAAATTATAAGTTTATCTAAAATTCTAAATTCTATGATCCTATGACATCTAAAAGTTTTTTTATTTATTTACCCCTGAGATAACCTTTCAAATGAGAACACCTAGGTCATATGCCAACCTCCATGTTACTGCTCCTTTATTCATTTCCTTCTTTTTCAAAAAATATTTTCTGGTTCCTCTTTTCTATCCTTTTTAAAATTTTTTTCTCTTCTGTACATCTTTTCTCTTTCTTGTGCATTTCTTTAATTGTAAAATGGAAAGAAAATCCCCATTCATTCATTTAATATACATTTAAAATTTCTCCAGGAGAAAGGCCAAAGAGAAACTATAAAACCTGGGTCATGAGTCAACTTGAATCAAGTAGTTTTTAATTATAATCTTATCACATTACTTTTGACTATTATTC